>NC_133417.1:97032500-97662000 GCF_049350105.2 Macaca mulatta | reverse complement strand
AGAAAAATACAAACAATATAAAAGTACTTTGGTCAACATTTAAAGTGTGAAAACATTATCAATAGTTTAGGAATCTGTCTATTAAGGTAGAAAAATGAATAAGATAAAATTCCTAAAGGAAAGAGGTGGAAGATAGAAATAGGTTTAACTGCACTTGATTTGGGTGACTGGTAAACAGATTTTGGTTATATTCTTTCTTACACATATAAATAGATCTGAAATATTTAAATATAATGTCCTTTTAAAATTTACCAAAAAAGAGAACATTATATCCAAGATGGCCATTCTTTAATAATGGAAATGTCTAAAATAAAGAAACAATGTGGAATTATGAACCAGTAGAAATTGCTTCTAACTCACTCTCTTGCTCGCTCTCAAAATAGGCGTGTGTGTGTCTGTGTGTATACACACATACCTCACTGAAATGAAAATATATACGTTAATTTTAAGCATATTTCTCCCTATATATATTTTCATTTCAATGAGATTCCTGAGGCAAACATGTTAGGAACTAGGGACTAGAGAACAAAGGTTATTTAAAATTATTCTAAACTGAATTCTGAATGCTAACCATTTTGACTTAAAAATAAGTATTGCCATAGTAACAAGGTTCTGGAAATTTTTAAAGTTTTAACATTAAAGTTTTAACTAAATCCTCCTTGATTGACTTCATCTAAATAAAGGACACCTATCTTTGATCCTTCAAAATCTTGTCTAAGTGTTAAAATTGAAGTTGTAATGATAAAAGCAATACTTAAAGAAAGGTACATTGTTAAGCTGAGTGGTTCAAATCTGATCTAGCAAATCCTGAACATGTATGTTTTGAAATATGAGATATGCCTTAGTTTCTTTCATCAAATTCAAATGATATATGAAAGAAATTATAATAAGGTCTTAAAGTATATTTGTAACTTTTAATAGAGATAGAAGCTTAAGTTAACATGACTTAAACAACATATGTTGAGATATTTAATATAATCAGTCTTTCAGAACTTGGTCTCATGTTTTGCAGTGAAATCCTGATGAGAATGCTTCATGGCTCATATTTATAAGATTTCTATTTTTACATTGTCATGCTTAAAAGGATTAGTGTTCATATATTCTTTAGATCTTATCCTTTTAAATGATCTTACTTTTATAATTATTTTGTGGATGCACGGTATCTAAATTTTATGTGTTCTTATATACATTTATCTCTAAATTGAATGTTTAAAATGAGTACATGTTAAAAAAAATACAAATTCCTTCTCATTTAAAAAAAGCTTAAACATACACATTTGTCTGCACTTTTAATATTTCTTTTTTATTTTTTTCTCATGCTCTTCAAAAAAGTTTATTTATTCTGCTCTGAAATAGCCATCTTGGAAGTAGTCATCATTTTCGAAAGACTTCTGTGAATATCTAGGTTTGAGGAGTCTAAGGCAGTACAAGAGCATTTCATCTGTGTTGTTTTTGTTTAAATTACTGTGTAGCAGCCACTTACAGTGTGTCTAATTCACTTTCAGAAAACTTAAGCAAAGACCAATTTTAATGGGAATCTAAATCTTGCCCAATTTTCAAATTGCCTTGTTCAACTTACGTGTCTCTGCCTAAATTTGTAAAGGAAGTATTGCCTTTTAAGTATTTTAGAGTACCTTTAAGATTTTTTTTCTTCAGAAAACTGCCTGCACTCTAATTTTATGGTTAATTTATTTCTCATAAAAACTTCAAAGTTTAGAATATAGAGATCCATTTTGTCTTGATTTGTGGGTGTTTCCTTACATTAATGACAACAGAAGTCTTAATTTGCACTTTGTGATTGCAGGCTCTTGGTTCCAAATTCATTAGCAAGTATTTTTAACAAGGTTGAACTACACAAAAAAGATGTAATGGTCACAGGGCTTTCCGAATTGTTTAAATGTTCAGAGAACAACTTTGAAGTTAAAAAAAAAAACAGAAACAAAATACTGTGTAGTTCCAAATTACAATAATGTTCAATCCTCTGCTGCTAAATTATTTTCTTTTTTTTTTATTGCGAAGTACCATTGTATAAAGAAGAATATGTATAACATTATTAAAAATTCTATCTAATATAGGATGGGATAATATTAAGGACTAATTTTGCTTTTTAAATTACGCATATCTACTTTTTAAATAAATTATGAGCACTAATCATATAGTCTATGGTATAATTAAAATTACTTAAAGATAAAATATAGGACACTTAAAAATCAAATATATTATATCACACATACGCTGACAAATGCATTCCTAAGTAAATATATTTGGTCTGCTTATATAGGTGCACTATTAACTTTTAAATAAAATGGTTTATATATTTTAATATCTTCTTTGTGATTTTGTTCAAAATCACATTTATTTCAAAGACCTTCTTACATTTTAATGTTAACTATTTGATAACAAGTATATCAACTTTTTATTCCTGACATCTTTTAGTACATCTCCCTCTTGTGTTATCACTATTGGGAAACTTGAATGGAGCCTACCTTATTTAAAGGATAACATTTAAAATGTTTCTCTAAAATGAAATTATGAGAATACAAAAGTTTTAATAATCTTACAGATTTTTACTGATGAAATTACATCTATCGCCTTTTAACTCATATCTAATTGGAAATCTAATTGAAGGATTAATTTAATTTGATAAAATAATTGAATCAACGTTCCTTGAAATTTCTGTAGAAAACTCTGACTTTAATCTGTCCTAGGAGGTACAAACAATATCTCTTTTTATGGCTTTTATGAGAATTAGGAAAATATATGTAAGTAATTATTAAAAAAAAAAAAAAGTCCTTAGTGGGATATATTAGTGCTTCTTTAAAAATTTTTATTACATAATTATGTTCCTTATAAGAATATTGAAAATATGTAAAAATTAACACAACTAGTCATCATGTAACCCAACAATAACTGTGGTTAATATTTTAGATATATATTCCAATTATCTATACTTATAGTAGGTACAATCAGCTATCTAGATGGATTAAAAAGTAGGCTAAATACACAAATAAGTATATTCAATTGTTTCTCTTATATTTTTGTCTTTTAAAATGGCTTTTATTTTACAATCATTAATGCCCTCGTCCCAAATTTTTAATGTTTATATATATATTTTTTTAGTCTTCATTTTATAAGCTATACATTTCAAACTCATCTTTTAACAGATTTTAGAGCTCAACAATAACCCACATCTAACATCTTAATCAGAAAGCTAGTTTTAAATGTAATGGAAGGTTGATCTTGACATTTAGCAAAATTTGGAAACCACCCACTATGAAATACTACAAAGGAATTAAAAGGGTAAGATTGTTTGTATTTAATTCACTATTTTTCTTCAGTTTAATGAGATGCATCCTTTATATAATTAACTTTCAGTTTTTCTTTTTTCTGATATAGTAATTTAAAGCTCCAAATTTCTCTCTAGGCATTATGTCAGCTATATCCTGCAAATTTTGATAATATATATTTTTATTATGGGTTTCACATAGTTTCTCACAGACACTGTGATTTTACCATTGACACCTAAGTTATTTAAAGTATGTTCTTTTTTTTAATTTATAAATTTTCAAGAGATGAGAGAATGTAATTGGAGCTTTAAAATTGTTTTATTATCTGTGATTTGAAGGGTTTAAACCTTTTACATTTTGCATAATCACTGATACAATTGTGTTTTTGTTTTTGTTTCTTCCGTGTTTTTGTTTTTGTTTGGTTTTTTTGGACAGAGTCTTCCTCTGTCGCCAGGCTGGGGTACAGTGGTGCGATCTCGACTCAGTGCAACCTCCGCCCCCTGGGTTCAAGCGACTCTTCTGCCTCAGCCTCTGGAGTAGCTGGGACTACAGGTGCGCACCACCACGCCCAGCTAATTTTTGTATTTTCATTAGTAATGTGGTTACACCATGTTAGACAGGATGGTCTGGATCTCTTGACCTCGTGATCCGGCCGCTAGGCCTCCCAGAGTGCTGGAATTACAAGCGTGAGCCACAGTGACTGGCCTGTTTCTTCTCTTTTTTCTGAAAAGATCCTTGTCTTGCTTTCATTTTGAAGAATATATCCACTGACGACACGATTCTAGATTGCCAGTCTTTTACTTAAACAATTGAAGTATCTGTTTCCATTACCATCTAGCTTTCTCCTTTCTTTGTAACATCATCAAGTAGGCTTAATTTGCTCCTTTGAAGGTAATATGGCTTTTACCTTTGTTGTTTTTAAGTTTTTCTCTTTGTCTTTGAGAAATTTCAGAAATTTGAGTATGACATGGTTTTAGCTTTATTTCTATTTATTGTGCTTGAGATTTATTTAGATTATTGAATCTGAAGATTTCCGTTTCATCACGTGGAAATATTCTTGACCATTTATTTGTTTTGCTTGTCCTTCAAATATTTCTTCTGATCCATTCTCTTTTCTCTCTTTCTGGGACTTAAATTAGTTATGTATGAGATGTGTTCAGCATGTAACACAAATATTTCTCATTTTTATTTCTGTTATTTAAATTTTTACCTATTTTTCAACTTGGATCCTTTGTATTGACCTATAGTTCAATTGATCTTCTACTCTTCTCAATCTTATTATATGTATAAAAAAAGCTTTTAATGTTGATACATTTTAATTTTAAGATTTCTATTTGGTTATTTTTAAAGTTTTTATAGGTTTTGTAGTTACTTTATAGATTTGAATTCCTATTTGAAATGATCTATTCCATATTTTTTCTTATTTTATTTACTATATTAAAGACAGTTACTTTGAGTTCTCTGTTGCTATCAGCAATATATATGGACCATTTCCAGGTAAGGTTTTATTGATTATTTTTTCTCTTGATTATCAGTCACTTTTCCTACTTCCTTACATATCCAGAAATGTAAAATTTTATATAATTTATAGATAACAAATGTAGAGACTCTAATTTATGTTATCTTCCTCTAAAGAATGTTACTTTTTTTTTTCCTTGGCAGGTAGTTAATTTAACAATCCACTATCTTGATGTTTTTAATGCTTGGCTATAGACTTTACCTATTTTAATTTTGCGTTTACTGATGGAATATGCAATGTGTAGCCTCTGAAATCTCTGCTCAACTCTAGCTTCCCAGAAACTCTCAAAAGTATATTCATACATATACTTAGGAGACTTTTTACACAGACTATTGGGGATCTCTTCAGGTAACTTGCTTCCCACAAATCCCAATGGTTTTGGGAGTCTTCAATTCTGAAATCTATTTCCTCTATCTGGTAAAACTACCATTTTCTGCAAGTGTTTTCTTTATCGGCAATGCAGTTTCAAGAATATTTTTAAGGTGAAAGCTGGACTAAATGAGGGATTAGTATTTCCCTTATTTGATTGCTTTCCAATATTGTAAATGAATTTTTAACGTGTTTTGTCTTGCTTTTATAATTGTTTAGGGTAAGAGGTTATAAATCTGTAATAGCTAAGACTGAAATTCTATTTCAGTGTTCATTTTTTAAAATACTGTTTTTGCATCTATGGAGATGATCATATAAATTTATTATTTAGTTCTATTACAATGATGAAAAGCCTCATCTATTTTTCTTTTTTAGGAAAACTAACCTTGCATTTCTGAAATAAATTGAATTTGATTATCATGTATTATTCTTACTATTCTGATTATATATTATTGCAGTTCTTTATGCTATGCACATCTACTGGGTAAGAATTAGATTGGTAAGTTTCTTAAGTTTTTCTATTCCCACTAGTCAGATTCAGGGAAATATTTATATATATGGCTCATCGAACAGAATATGTAGAAAGGCTTTGACCCAGTAGTGAGGAACAATTTAGCTCTAGCTTCAGTGCTAATCTGATCTCACCCCATGAATAGAAAAAGCAGGAGTTGAAAGAATAAACCAATTTCCAGGTAACTTAACTACATCCGAGAGCAAATCTCAAGAATATTTATAAGAATACATATGTATTTAGTTTCCAGAATGGTAAAAAATCACAATTTCTGGCATTTAACAAAAAATAGATATGCAAAGAATGAAGAAAGTATGACTAATAATAATGAGAACAATCGATCAACTGAAAGTAACCGAGAATTTATGTAGAGGTTAGAATCCATAGATAAGGCTATTGAAATAATAGTTATACTCGCATTTCATACATTTAAATGCTAGAAGAAAGATTGAATATGTTTGTAGAGATATTTTAGAGACATTTTCAAATCCAAATACACCTTCTTGAGATAGAAACTAAGAAGTTTAATATAGACTACACTGGAAGTGATTACTGTCACATTAAATATTTCAGAAAAAATATTAATGAACTTAAAAACATAGCAGTATAAACTACCAAAAACAAATGAAAGAAAAAGAAGGGGAATATAGAGAAGAAGGAGGAAGAGGAGAATAAAAAGATTAATGGGGAACCTTTGGATAACTACAAGCAGCATATATGTATGTCAAGAGACAAGAGAATATAATTGGAGATATAGATATAAAGATATATATTATTCCTAATCTGGAAATTCAAAATACAAAATGCTCCAAAATCCAAAACTTATTGAGTTCTGACATGAAGCCACAAGTAGAAAATTTTACACCTGACCCCATGTGACAGGTCACAATCAAAACTCAGGTGTACAATACACAGTTTCTTCAGCATCCCTGAGGGAAAAATGACCCTAACACCCTTCAGCTGCATTATACTTTTTTCCTCATGCCCAGCTTCCCTCAGTCAAGCACACTTACACAGAGTAATAAAATGGCATGCATGCAGGTTGGATGCACCAACAATAGGTTCCTGACGATGCCCCAGATAGGGCAAGACCTATGTGTATTGCTCACTGTGTTGTTTTTGCTTATCCTTTGCTGTGTGGTACAAAGATATTGTTGAAAACATCAGGTCTTGCAGATAACCCTATGGATAACAGCGACAAAACATAAGAAAGCATTTAAGTTTACCAATAACATAGAAAGTCAAGTCTTTAGAGAAACTGGACAACGTTGTAAATGTGAAGTATCTTACAGAAAATTATGGTGCTGAAATAACTACCATGCTATATCCTGAAGAAACAAAAGTATAAACTGTTGAATTTTATGTTGAAAGTGATGAACAGCGGTTAACTGATAAATAGAAAAACACTGAATAGAGCTTAAAAATGAAGATCTTTATTGTGTATTGAAGGATTAGATCTGTGAGCATTGTAGTGAATACATGCCATGTAATGGTATGTTGAGCATGAAACAAGCAAAGATCTATCACAATGAACTGAAAATTGGAGGGTACTGTGAATATTCAACAGGCTTGTTGGAGTAATTTAGGAAAAGATACAGCATTAAATTTTTAAAGACCTGCAGTGATCCTTCCCAGAGAAATTCATTGATGAGTTTGCTAAAGTATCATTGATGAAAATCTGATGCTAGAACTCGTCTATAATGCTAAGAAAATATCACTACTTTGGCATTATTGCCCAAGAAAGACACTAACTGCAGCTGATGAGACAACCCCTACAGAAATTTAAAATGCCGAGCACAGAATAACAATGGTGGTATGTAATAATGCAGTAGACGCATGTTAAGTATAGATTTGTTGTGATAGGCAAAAGCCTGCATGCTTGCTGTTTTCAAGGAGTGAATTTTTTATTCTTCCACTATTATGCTAACAAAGAAACATGGATCACCAGGGCAGCAGGGACATCTTTTCTGACTGGTTTCAGGAACATTTTGTATCAGTGGCTCATCCTCACTGCAGAAAAGCTGGATGGAATAATGACTGCGAGATTTTATTTCTTGATGACAATTCTACTCTTCCTTCAACTGAAATTCTCATCAAAAATAATGTTTCTGTCATATAACTTTCCTCAAAGGTGATTTCATTAACTCAAACATGTGACCAGGATATCCTTAGATCAATGAAGATTAAATATAAAAACACTCTCTTGATCAGCATCCTAGCAACAGTGAACAGAAACTTGGATGTGGAAAGTTTCCAAAATAACCCATACATCTTCCTCCTTTCCCTTACAGTGCTTCCTCCTCATTCCTCCAAAAAGTGTGAATCTCATGGGAACTCTGAAATAAACATTCTGAATGTTAAGCTGTGTCTCAGGGTCTCCCTGGAGAACCCACGCAGCTTCAATGTGAGTATTTTTTTGTCAATGTGCTGCTCTCTAATCTTCCTCTCATCTCTGTGTATTCTCCTGTCTACCCTTTGTTTGTTTAGTTTTTGCTATTGTAATTTTTTAGTTTTAAATTTTCACTTGATTTTTCATTAGAGTTTCCACTTCTATGCCATTTTCATTCATTTATAATATAAAAAAGTTAGAAATAAAAAAGGAGAAAGACAAGGGATCTAAGAAAGTACATTTTCAAAATGGGGTGTACAATAAAATAATTTAAAAAAATCATGATAGGCATGTATGTGCCTACAAAACAACTGAGCCAGGTTAGGATATTTAACAACTGCATAATTAAATGACAGGCAGCAGAAGTCAATCATCAGGCATATTTTTCTCAAAGAAAAAAGGCACATTAAAATTCAGGGAAAATAGTTTTGTTGGAGATAAATATGGTCCTTGGTAGTACGATTTTGTAAAGCTTAATGGAATGCCATGAGATTAAAATTCACTTGACCTTGGTATTTAAAATAATTTCTTTCAATTGTTTATTTTCTCCACAGATGTAATTATAATACATGGCTCTTCAGTGAATAATATTTATATAAGGATAAAATTATACCATCTGTTTATTAGATTTTAAGTATACAGAATTAACAACTTAGAAAACCTGATGAAGACCTAGTTTCAGCAATAGGAAAAGGTTTGGAGAGTAATATGTAAAAGGTAATAGGTCAAACTTAACATCTTAAACTGATGGATAAAGACTTAAAATTTACGTATAGTGTTTAAAATTGCAATTCATCAAGAAAAATAAAAATTTTGTACTACGTTTTTTAGTTGCTGCACTTGTGGATATATTATGACTAATAAAATAATGTATGTGAAACTATTCTGAAACAATAATTAATATGTAAATTACTGTTCAAATGTATAGTTTTATTGTTTTGTACATATTTATATACCTATTTCGTGACTGTTAAACTATCACCTTACTTAACTTTGTAACTATTTGTTCCATTGACTACTCACTAATATTTATTTTGCTGGACACAATGGAGCTTAATTTAGTAAAAGAGGTGGCAGAGTGCTCTGGTCAAGTGCACAGACTGTGTGGTAAGATTGTCTGAATTAGTCAACAGTCTGTCATTTACTAGCTTTTGTCTTAAGTAGCATTTGTCTTTACTTTCCTCATCTCTAGAAAGGTGCTAATATATAAAGCATTTAGGAAAACACCTGACACATTAAATGACCTATGACTACTAGTTACTAATTTGTTTTGTTCTATCATTATTATCATTGTTACTATTTTATGAAAATTTCCTGTTTCTGCCCCAGAAACCAAGCTGGAGCTTATAATGTTTGTGTGGTACTAGGAGTATAACACTAATAAACTCACTTAACAACTTTTGTTCTTTAGCTTTATCAGAAAAAAGGGGGGTAATAATACCTGCCCTGCCTATTCCATAAGAATATAACATGGATAAAAAGTGATTTTAAAAGAAATTTTATTTATGGCATGGCAGGACAAAATAGTTTGAGTTATGTCTTATACATATATTGTGTATTTGAGTCAAAATTTTATTATTTTAAAATGGTCGTTCAAAGGAAAGGAAATTATGATAGACAGGGGAGTGGGGAGTGTATACCAGGCATCATAATTCATGTTCTCTAATCCTAAAAATGAAATTTATGTATTATAAAAACATGAGCAAGATGAGTAATCACTGTAAACTCAGCATCCTCATTAATAAAGAGGGGATACATTTACTTACCTGACTTTGTAGAAGGTTGTGAATGTCATATTAAATTAGGTAATAGGCTGAAATTGTTCTTTTACTAAAATGTATTAAGCCAGCATAGGTTGTTATAAATATGTTTCTATGAGTTTGATAAGTTTTATTGAACAGTTAGATGGATCTATGTGAAAATGGTGTTATTTCTGCTTCCAGAATATTAAAAATTTATTGTCTAACTGCATAATATGTAAATACACAATCATGTACAGAAACAAACATATGTGGAATTGTGTATGGATGCACACATGGAACCACAACATGTTGAATTATTGTTAAACCTTAATATTATTCTACTGAAGGTGCATTGCAATTTTTTCTTCCAACTATTTTTTTCTGTCAGCCAGCAGCCTTCAATATGCTGACTCTCGCATGATGACAATAGTTTATTGTTTTTCCTTCATTTTTTTTTTTTTACCATTTTTAATGAAACCAGGTAAAGCACATTGCATGTGTATTGGTGATTCCATTACATTAGCATACTTCGAAAGATATATAACATAAATCAAAGAAGTAAACTGGTTTTCACACCAATAACCTTATAGGATGTGGACATATAAAGATAAAATTTCCACAAAATCAAATGTGAGGCTCTACAAAACTATTAAGAAAATAAATTATTTAAGGTTTTTCTTCCTTACGGTGTTTCCAAGTCCTGATATTAGATATAAATATAATGTAGAAAATCAAAATAATAGTATATGCAGTCCAATACAATTTCCCCTAATAATTAAATGAGGGAACTCTATGTATAGAAAAAATGCATAAATACACTTAATGTCTAAGTCTACACACGTATTTTCTTTATTAAATATTAGAAAAAATATTTTTAGAATTTTGAGATATCATTTCTGAACACTCTATGAATATATTTGTTGACAAAAGTTAGCATGAAATAAAGCAAAAATAGAAAATATTAATTTTCTCAGTAAACTAGAGCATGGGTTAGGAAACTACAATCACAGGCTAGAAGTGAAATCTTACTGGAATACTAGATGTGCATTTATTTATGCCTTTTTATGGCTCTTTTTCCACTAGAAGGGTAGAATTAAGCAGTTGCAACTATATCCTAAAGTATAAAATAATTACTATCTTACACTATGTGGAAATGTTTGCAGACTCCTGATCCAGAAGAGACATGTGATTTCAGAGATTAAACACACCCATACACACAACTGCAGTCACCAATAAGAGCATCCCACATTAAAGATAAAACAATTTATTTGAAATAAAATACATTTTCTTCTTTCTGGCCTTCTGGCCATGCTTAAAAAGAAATAACATGAGAGATTAGAAGAGTCTGGCACGTCTGATGACAGAAAAAGAGCTATATTTACTTGGCTTAGCGGAGGACAAAGCTTGTCACAAGCAGAAATTTATGTAAGGAAAGAATAAGCTGATTGGAAAACTAGAGAGTTTTATTTCTGAAAATGAATTTAGCAACTTTCATAATATTTATAAATGTCTCTAGCTTGCATTTTCATGGATTAAATAGAGGAGGAAGAAATTCAACAAAGAAAGAACAAAGCCATATATAATGACACAAAATTTTACAGACACAAACCCTCAAAAGCAGAAATGTACAACATAAAGTTTCAGATATTTATATTCTTTCATTAAAAAATAGTATTCAACAAAAAGTTTGACAAAGGCATGAAGATAATCTTGGAATTCTTTCCACCTGGCATTGGATATAGTACCAAGCATAGCTAGAGAAGACTGTAACAAAAGGCTGTGTTACTATCACTGCAATGCTATTGCAGCGAGGCAAAAATTGTTTGTTCTTTTTCAGTCCCAGTGATTCACCTTAATAGCACCTGCTATGTGGAACCTACTGGGATTAATTGCAGGTACTCAAGATCAAGAGTGTAACTCATGTCTTTTACACATCCAAAAGACTTACTGAGGTAACCCAGGAAGGTTCCTCAGAAATGACCCTTTCCAATCCTATGTCCATGCAATAAAAGTGTAAATGTGCAAATTAAAAAAATATATAGATTTCAGGCTACATCTTTTTTAACTGAAGAACTATTACCACTTATGGAAAAAGATCTCGATAGATAGATAGACAGACAGAGAGATATATATGTGTATATATATTTATATATGTATAATGTACACACACATATAGATATATATGCATATATATTCCTTAACTATAACTCATGATATGGATCCTATGGAATTCACTATTTAATTTAAAAAATTATTGAATACTTAATCTACCTCAAGCCTTCCACTAAAATCTGAAAATACATTGGTAATCAAAGTAGTAATTGTCTCTGCTCCCATGGATTTTTAAATTTACCTATGGAAAGGTAAATTTTAAAAATAAGGATACATGCCTATATTTTCACTGTGTGTCATTACAGAAAAATAAGAGCTAAGATAATCTGGCTTAAATTAAAAATTCAAAGAGTTGTTCAGCAAAGAAACAGTAGTTAAAGCCAAGCTCTGAAGAAGATAGATTCATAGACTTACAGAATGTATTAGTAGTTTCAAGTTGGCACCCAATGGTTGTTATGTACATGACCAGGTATTAATTATTGCCTATGAAGCTATTAATAGTATTGAGTGGAAAATGATTCATCAATGTTTTTGATGAAAAATGAAGAAGCAAAGCTGAAAAAATATGTGAATGACTGGAAGCTATGAGAAATGGATAGCATACTTTGGAGAGAAAAAACAAAAAATATTTTTGAAATAATAAAGTACATGAACATAAAAACTTTTAACCGGGTTAAAAGTGGTGCTTTGTTCTATCTCTAAATTAACAAATTCAAAGTAGAACAGATGGAGCTTAGAAACACCATGGGTGTTGGGTGGAAGTTAGAAATTTAGTCAACATCAGTAGTGTCATGTGACTCCAGAAAAAAATGAAAATGGAAATAAGAAATAAACAGAAGGAAAGAGGAAATAAAAAGTAAGAGAAAAATCAAACACCATATACAGTTGAATTAATGATCTAGCTAATAGTGCTTCATGAATCTTGACTGGTCACTTATATATATTTTGAGACAGGGTTACACTCTGTTACCCAGGCTGGATTGTAGTGGCTATATCATGGCTCACTCTAGCCTCTATCTCCCAGGATCAGGCGATCCTTCCACTTCAGCCTCCAGACTAGCTGGAACCACAAGTGCTTGCCAACATGCCCAGCTAATTTTCTAATTGTTTGTAGAGACAGGGTCTCCCTATGTTGCCCAAACTGTTCTCAAACTCCTGGGCTCAAGCAATCCACCTCTCTCGGCCTCCCAAAGTGTTAGAATTACAGGCGTTAGTCACTACATCACACCCAAGTATTTTAATATTAGATTTATGTTTCTTTTTTTTTTTTATACTTTAAGTTCTAGGGTACATGTGCATAACGTGCAGGTTTGTTACATATGTATACTTGTGCCATGTTGGTGTGCTGCACCCATCAACTCGTCAGCACCCATCAACTCGTCATTTACATCAGGTATAACTCCCAATGCAATTCCTCCCCTCTCCCCCCTCCCCATGATAGGCCCCGGTGTGTGATGTTCCCCTTCCCGAGTCCAAGTTATCTCATTATTCAGTTCCCACCTATAAGTGAGAACATGTGGTGTTTGGTTTTCTGTTCTTGCGATAGTTTGCTGAGAATGGTGGTTTCCAGCTGCATCCATGTCCCTACAAAGGACACAAACTCATCCTTTTTTATGGCTGCATAGCATTCCATGGTGTATATGTGCCACATTTTCTTAATCCAGTCTGTCACTGATGAACATTTGGGTTGATTCCAAGTCTTTGCTATTGTGAATAGTGCCGCAATAAACATACGTAGATTTATGTTTCTTTATAAGGTTTTAAAAACAAAATAGGAGAAATTTCAGCCTGTTCGAAAATTAAACATAAGACCTTGTTATATGAAATACAAGTAAAATAAATAAGAATTTTCAACTTATTCCCCAACAAGAAGATTAAAGACAAGACTAAAAGACAATTGCCTACCAAATGGAAGAACAATTGGATATGGTCTCTATAATACTGGAGGTCATTAATAGGACAGATCTAAATTTAGTAATTAGAGAAAGTTTCTAGAAGTAGAATCTCCCAAAGGCAGAATACATTGTCTCATTACATAAAAACTTCCATTATTAGGGCTTAACTATTAGCCATTTATTTTTATAAGCAGCTACTTTTTGCTAAGTAATATAATGAGAATATACATTGTTATATATACTTCTTCTACCACATCATTTTTAATGATTCCAGATTGTTCAATTATATCATATATCTTAATTTACTTATCTGGTTTCCCTTTACAAAATAATTAAGTTTTTAAAAAATTTTATTATTGTAAACAATGTGTCATTTGTTTTGCAAATCGAAAAGTGAATTTACTAAGCTAAAGGGTATATGCACTCAAAAAGCTTTTAATAAGTATTTGCAGTCGCGCCTCCAAAATATCACAGCACTCTGTGAACCTAGGAGGCAGAGGGGATGCTTGAAGAATTGATGTTTTAGTCTGAATGAGGGCAGGAAACGACCAATGTCTTAGCTCAGGGAGTGAAGCAAGAGGAATCTCCTCTTAATTGGCTTTATTTGCTGTTGTTTTATTTATGTCTTTAATTAATTAAATGAGGCCCACATACGTTAACTTTATGCAGTATACAGATTCAAAATTTATTCTTCCAGAAATACCCTCTCAGGCACACCCAGAATAATGTTTAGCCAAATGTCTGGGCATTCCATGGCCCAGTCAAGTTAGCACATAAAATTGATCACGATACTCAGAATTCCTAAGTTTTCACCTACTATTTTTTCTCTAATCCAGGCTCTTATCAAAAGACACCACATTAGATTTTGTTGTTTATGTCTCCTCTTGACAACAACAGCTTCATGAACTCTTCGCGTTTCTGATGACCTTGACAATTTTGAGAAATATTGATTTTTGCTGACTGTTATGATTTGTCTGGTGATTTTCTTATGATTATAGTGGGGTTAAGGGTTTTGGCAAGGAAAACCACAGAGCCTTATCACTCATATTAATGGTACGTATAAAGGTTAATATTTCAGTATTTCAGTAAAAAGGTTAATGTAAACCCTGCTCACCAGCTAAAGTAGTGTTTGTCAGATTTCCGCACTGTAATGGTATTTCCCCCTCCCTCTTTCTATACATACGATATAGAAGAAGGTCAGTGTGCACTGTGCTCTCTTTAAGAGTATCTACATAAATTATTTGGAATTTCCCTGCAAGGCAGGTTTTTCTATTCTTTTATTTTTCTTCTCTATTTTTATTTGATCATTTATTTATGTAAATATGAAACCACAGATACTTATTTTTATACATTAGGTGTATTAGTCGGGTTTCAGACTGCTGATAAAGACATACCTAAGACTGGGAAGAAAAAAAGGTTTAATGGACTTAACAGTTCCACATGGCTGAGGAGGCTTCACAATTATGTCAGAGGGCATGGAGGAAGTCAAGTCTAACATGGATGGTGACAGGCAAAGAGAGAACTTGTGCAGGGAAACTCCCCCTGATAGAAACATCAGACCTCAAGAGACTTATTCACGATCACAAGAAGAGCATGGGAAAGATCTGTCCCCATTATTGAATTACCTCCCACCAGGTCCTTCCCACAACAAGTGGGAATTCAAGATGAGACTTGGGTGGGGACATAGCCAAAAGGTATCATTAGGTTATAATAAAATAATATTTTATTTATTCTGATGCTCAAATTGGACCATTTTGGGTCATTGAAGGCGTTTTTAATTGGCTCCTGTGTTTTTCTGACATATAATTGCATTCTCCGTCATTGTGGTGTTTTCTGAGCACTTTCTTACTTGCTCTCACTAAGGTGCTATAGATTCATTTTTTCAGTATTTCCTGCCCCAGTCTTAGAATCAGCCATTTCTCAAGGAGGCCTAGTTTCTTTTATCGGAGAATAGTATTAGAAATCAATATCTAATTGGAGTATGAGTTGCTATACTCACTACTGAGATGTTATTGGTTCTAGACCCTCTTAGAGAACAGAGCAATGAATAACACATGCAAATATTAGCCCACATATATCAACATACCTATAAATTTTTCTATAAGTAATGTTCTGTATCTATTCTATTTATTTATTTTTCTTTAGGACTCTTTTTTTTTCAGTAGGATAGTAATAAAAAATTTTAAAAAGAAAATAGAAAATAATCTGTATCTATTTTAAATTAAACATGAGTTCATATTTAGCTTTCTAAGTCCAATCCATTACCATATAGATTATTTTAGCTTCCCTAGTTTACTTATTTGTAAATTCCTCCTCCAACAGGAAGAAATCTTGCTGCCACCATTGACCATCTATTTACTTAATTTTTCAAGTCCAATATTTACGAATAGTAGTCTGAGAAATAGCCCATACTGTCACTAAAAATGGCTTTATCAGGTAGATCACAGAGCATACATATAGTCCTTTTGCCTTCAGTCTTACAGACTGCACTCCCTTCCTCAGTTAGTTAGGTCTACACTATATTTTCCCACCACTTTCGTGCAGTCTTTCATATATTTGCAATACAGTTAATGTTTCATCACATTCTGTATTCTATCCTGGAATTCTTGGCCTCCTAAATATTTTTAAATTTGTGTAAGTTAAGATCCACTCTTTGCGTTGTGAAATTCTGCAGATTTTGACAAGCACATGCTGTTAAGTAGTTAGCATTACAGTACCATAAAGAGAATCTTTTTGCCACCCTAAAAAAGTCCCTGCACTTTGCCTGTTCAACCCTCTATCCCATCCTGAACTTCTAGCAACTACTGATCTGTTTACCCCTCTGTAGTTTCCCTTTTTCCAGAATACTTTATAATTGGAATCATACAGTAGATAGGTTTTTCAGAGTGTGTTCTTTCACTTAGCAATATGCATTTAGGATTTGTTCATGTAAGCATGATATATCTTTCTCACCCCTTTTAACATATCTGAGTATTTATGTTTAATGTAAGCATGCCATAATGTTGCATTATTTTTATCCACTCTATTATCTGTCTTTTAGTTTGTATACTTAGACAGTTAACATTTACGTGGTTATAGGTATGGTTGTATTAATATCAACTATATTGGTAACCATTTTCTATTTGTTGCATTTGTTCTTTTCTTCTCATTCTTTCAACTTTTAGTTGAGCATCTTTTACTGCATTTTATATATTTCCTTGTTTATGTCTTAAAAAAACTTGAGTGTTTTCTTTTTAATATTTTTAAACTAGTATAGGTCCACCTTCAATGACAGTATAACACTTCCAGTGTAGTGCAAATACCTTATAACAACCTTCTCCACTACTTCCTTCCATCTCTTAAAGTATTGCTGTTATTTACTTCATGTGTGTACATGCTGTAACCACTGAATAGAATGTTAGTAGTGTTACTCCAAAGAAACACTATTTTTAGAACAATTAAATATTTTATTTTACTTCATTTATTCCTTCTTCAGCATGCTTTCTTTTTACATATAGATTTGAACTCTGGCTATATTGTATTTCATGTTTCTGAAAACATATTTTAAGATTTATTGCATGACATACCTACTGGTGCTCAATTTCATGAGATTTTGTTTGTCTGCTACAGTCTTTAATTTTTATTTACTTTTGTAGTATAAATTGCTGAATATAAAATTCCAGAATAATGTTTATTTTTTCTTTTAACACTTTACATATTTCACTTTACTCTTTTTTTGCTTAAGCAGTTTATGAATAGAAGTCTACTGTGATTCTTATTCTTGTTTCTCTATAGGTTAAATGATTTTTCTTCTGGTTTCTTCAAGATTTTCTTCTTGTTTTCAGTTTTGCTGTTTCATTATTATATGCCTTTATTTGTCATTGTGGTGATTATTATTTTAAAATATTTATTTTGCTGATGTTTCCTGAGCTTATTGGATATATGGATTGATGTCTCTCATCAGCTTTGGAAATGTATCAGCAATTATTACTACAAATATTTTTCTGCTCTTTCCTCATTTCCTTTTCCAGGTAATCCAATTACACCTATGTTACACCTTTTGAAATTATCCCACGTTCTAAAGTGTTATTTCCCCCACCTCTTTTCTTTCTTTGCATTTTAGTTTGGGACATGTATATTGATCTATTTTCAGGACCACTGATTCTTTCCATGGCTGTGTCTACTCATCAGTCTGCTGATGAGCTCAAGAAAGATAAATTTAATTTTCATTACAACTTTTTTGATATCTAGCATTTCCTTTTGATTCTATCTTTACGTTTCCATGACTTTGCTTATATTACTCATACGTGTAACACACATATCTACTTTTTCCATTAAAGTCCTTAACATATTAATCATCTTTATTTTAAATTCTACTTTTGATCATTTCTATATCTGTGTTATATCTGAGCTTGGTTCTGATGATTGTTTTGTTTCTTAAGACAGCATTTTCTTGCTTTTTTATTTATTTATTTATTTATTTTTTTCCAGTAGTAAGAACAGTCTATGGCTCCAGGAACTTCTTTCCATTTAGGTAGATATCGGCCGTGAGTCTACATACACACCTACCTCTTCAGGTTTCAGTTGACAAATTGCCCTACTACTTCATTCTCTGATGGATCCAAGAAAAGCCACTGACTTTTAGTTTATTCTGCTTTCTCTTGTTTTGAGGACAGGATAGACAACTTCCATACTCTTTACGCAATGGACCTGAAACTGGAATCTCCTCAAATCCTTTTTAAATACAAATTTCATTAATATGTTTATAATACAAAACAATATAAGTTCAATGTAAACAATTTTGAGACTTCCTGAACAAAGATAAAACAAATAAAAATAACTATGGCCCATCACATAAATCCAATCAAGTTTACTATTTTCTATGTTTCATGTGCATTTTTACGTCTTTGTTATTGTGCAGCATATATTTTATGTAGCCATTTCTATGTTGGCCATTTACATTACTTTTTAATATTTCACTATATAAATAATGTGGTGAATGTTTTACACTGAATTGTGGATTTTTAGTCCGTACTTTCTGAAGTGAAATTACCTAGCCAGAACAACTTTTGGTACATTTTCTTTTTTCTAGTCTTCATTTTTTTCTTTTTCTCTTCATTATCAAAGTTCTATCTTTTTCTCTTTTTATTGTATTTTTCTGTTTGTTTTCTCATTTGCATTTACACAGCAATCATCTTATTCAGACAATCATACCTCAAATTTGCGATAGTTCCATGACTAGTTTCTCTTTATCTATGCTTCAATTAATCATAGAAAGTTATCCTAGATTAAATATCAGCATTCGAATAGTGTGACTTCACTGACTACATTTTCAAAGAATTTTTCTTGTTTGCTAAATAAAAATATCAGTTGGACTTTTTTTTGTCTAATCCCAAATTTGCTTTTCAGTTTGTTTTCTTCCATAAGCTTTTATTATCTCATATTAGAACCAAATTAGACATATACCATTCACAGAGAACAATCTGTATTTTCTCTATTATATGGTTTGTACCATTCTCTTCATCTAGAATACCCTGTCTTAAATATGTATTTGCGTAATTTCCATCTATCCTTTAAAGCCGAGCTCAAATGTTATCTTATTTAAAATAGTATGCCCCCATCTTCTTAGCTGGCACTCGTATCTCTGTATTCTGAATTTTTACAGTTTTTTAAATATATATTTTCACTAAAAGTCAATTTCATTCTCAAGAAATAATTTTAATTTCTCAATTATAAGTATTTACTTGTAACTCAAGAAAATAATTATTGGGAGAAACAAGATGAAGTGGTGAATGAATATACACAATACTGGAGAATATAATCTTGATACATTGCTTTCTGTTCCTCTGACAATCAGTGGCAAAATTGGATGGCATAAAATATATATTTAACATGTATATTACATTATCTTCCTCGAATATTAAAAGTAGTTAGTGAGTGCTTGACAGGGCTCATATAGAATTTCGTTCTTAACTAAAATGAAAAGCATCTATAATTTAGATGCTTATTTTATTATTAAGTTCTTATTTTCCCTCTATACCAATTCCTGGCCTGTGTTGTGATAGATTGTAGGTTTGGGAAAGTTCCACTTTTGCTATAATAACGTTATTTACTTATGGTCACTTTTAAGGTACCCTGGATAAAATTAATTATTTAACTGAATTTATGGATTTTCTGAAACAAAACATGAATCTTATGTGTTTAAAATTTTTATTTTATGTAATTTTCTTTAACCTGAAAAATACTGCTTTATCAACCAGAATCCTTGCTTTAATGTCAATGAGTATACACAACAGTTACCATGGGCTTATTGACATATTCTGAAAAATACATTTAAAATGAACATTATTTAGAGAAAATGTTGAGAAAAGAAAAAAAGTTAATTGCTCATATGGTGAAAAGTAGCTGAAATGATACTCTACAAAACATACCTATGAGTTATTTTCCTCATAGAAAGGAAAACTAAACTATGTCTGAGTACTAATCTCACATTTTTTTTGAGACAGGGTCTTGCTATGTTGCCCAGGCTGGTCTCAAACTCCTGGGCTCAAAGAGTCCTCTCATCTTGGCCTCTTCAGTAGCTGAGCTTACAGGCATGCACCACTGCACATGGCTTAATTTTGTTTTTGATAGTATTTTATTTTGATAATATTTCTGAGGCTATTTTTCCTTGCAAAAAGAGCATATATATTGAATATATAGAGCAAAAAGAATATATATCAAATATATATTATATTGAATATATATATTCAAGAACATATATATATTGAATATATATATTCAATATAATATATATATTCAAGAACATATATATATATGTTCTTACCGTCAGCAAATGCAGAACAAATGCGGGGACACTTCAAACATAGAGTGAAAACAGGTGTTAATGCCTTCACAATGGTTCATCAACCTTGTGGAACCCTGAAAGATTTATTTCTCTAGATACTTCATTGATTAAACTGATTAAATCTTTTTAAATCTGTTAAATTTAATTGTCGCTTGAGTGCCTTTGTAAGATGTTTGAAATACTCTTTTTTTTTTTTTTTTTTTTTGAGATGGAGTCTCGCTCTGTTGCCCAGACTGGAGTGCAATGGCACGATCTCAGATCACTGCAACTTCCGCCTCCCAGGTTCAAGCAATTCTCCTGCCTCAGCTGCCCAATTAGCTGAGATTACAGGCACCTGCCACCAAGCCCTGCTAATTTTTGTATTTTTAGTAGACACAGGATTTCATCATGCTGGCCAGGCTGGTTTCGAACTCCTGACCTTAGGCAATCCATCTGCCTCGGCCTCCCAAAGTGCTAGGATTACAGGTGTGAGGCACTGCGCCTGGCCAGATGCTTGAAATATTATTTGACTGCATTTTAAAACTGTATTTGAAGAATAAAGAAAAACAAGCTAGTAAAGAATGAAAATGAATCATCCTGCTTTGAGGACAAGTTAAAAACTAGAGCAGCATAATAACAACAAAACTCCATTGACTGCAAGGATTAAAAGCAAAATTGCAGGTCAGGAAATAATTATTTTGTTATTGCAATGGTTTAAGGGTCTTTAATGATTACTAGCAAAGTAAAAAACATATCAACAAATCAAACAATGCAATATAAAAAGGTTCAATAACCCGTTAGTGAAAGATTTATGTATGCACACACATACACACACATACCTTTGCACACAGACACATGCACAATGGGTCAGAAATTATGAACAGTTCAGAGTCTAATGAGAACAATATCTGTTGAGAAAGTATCCTTAATTCTTTGGAATTCATTCAGAAAAATTCTTAGATATGCAAAACAGCAACATTTATTGAACTGAATTTTATCTTCAGAGTGAAGCAGGTGTTTTAAGTTGATTATTGTCTGCTTTTTTGTGTGTGAGAGACAGACAAATGAATGAAAACAGCTCTTCAGGGAAATCCATTTCCAAAATGCATTCATTAGGACTTTACTGAAGTGCAAGGAAAGAAGATGAAATGACAAGTCAACTTGAGTATAATATGGGTTTAAAATTTTTTTTCCACCTTGAGTAATTATTAGCTCAATTTACTAATGCCTAGAAAACTCCTGATTATGTATTAAAATAAAATAAGAATATTTTTAGAAGCACAAATTTTGAAGTCTCTATTTTGAATTGAAGAACTTAAGAATATTCACGCTCAAAACGAAACTCTGCTATATGTTAAGAAAAAGAAAAGGAAAGAACATATTTACTCATCACTGTAAACAAGCAAAAAAATGTGCTTCAAACTCTGCCTTTATAAAAAATCCGTTAAGTTGTATTTGGAAATTTGTTTAACCTTATCAACCTTTTATCCAAATTCGTAAAAATGGATTATGAATGCTTAATTTGTAGAGTTGATGTGATAACTAAATTAAATAAGTGCAGAGCAGTAGCACCTATCTAAAAATAGATTCTCATTAAATGCCATTACTATTCTTACTCCTTTTGAGAACCTATAAACTTAATTACAGGATTTCTTCTGCTTCTACTACTCACAAATAAAAACATACCCTATTTTCAAACAAATAATCTGTTATCAAACAAAATATCTCAATCTGTATAATTCTCAAAAATAGTAAATTCCCTTTCCAAGCACAAAAGTTTGTCCTTTCTCTCTGTGTCTTTTATAACCATTGAAATTGTCCTTTGGGTTATGGTTTATTAAAATCATACTCTGCAAAATACTATCAGACTTCAAACAGTAAGTCTCAAGAATTGGAAAAAATATGAAAAAGAAGAATAACACAACTCAGTGCTTCAATTAAACATAAGCACACATAAACACAACTTTGCACAAACACACCGGCACAATGGGTCAGAAATTATGACCAGTTTTAGAGTCTAATGGGAAAAATATCCGTTGAGAACTTGTCCTTAATTTGGATAATTTGGATATTTTTTAAAAATCCTGAATGTGCAAAATTATAAGGAGAATATAATATAAAAATATGGGCGTCTATCCATCTCCTCAATTTATCTATCTCCTCAATTTTCAACCCACCAAAACGGCTGGTAATGTACATACAATGAAATCCAATAAATTTTCTAGCACCAAAAATGATTCATGTTCAGCCTTCCAGAACACCCATTCTTCAATCTCATTGAAATATGTACTTTTTCTACTGCTCTTTATTTTTCTACTTATATATCTCACCTCCAATTATTTTATTCCTTTTGGACATTCACTTTATAGAAACTTGAATTAGAAACTTTAACCTCCTTGTCCTTCTGGGTGAGCCTTGTAGTTCATGATGGTTAATATTTATACCATGCTCCAACAGGTTTAATTTACTTTCCAGGCATTATATGGTCATTTAAAGAATACTTATTTAAAGTTTATAATAAACAAAACATTTCAGGTGGTAAAGTTATACAGTTAAGCAATGCAGGATGTTTTACTACTTACCTTGAACTTATTACTTAACCTGACTAAAATTCATTTTGTCAATTTGAAAATGGAACTAATAATACTTATATTGCTTAGTTTTCATGAAGATAAAAGAGACTATGTATGTGAAAAACATCTGACATATAAGATGTATGTGAAAAACATCTGACATATAAGATGTGATATTTTAATTATTCCTATTATTAATATTAATCTAGGTATTTGAATCATAGGGGCAGCAAATTCATGCTGAAATATACATACTACGCAGTAAACAAAATAATGTCATGTTTCCTCTTTATTTTTAATGTTTTTTTAACAGCTCACTCACTTTTTTTCTCATCTGTGAATAAGTCATTACAGTTATATCTATGTGTAGTCTAATCACATAATACTATTTTACCTTTTCCAGAAGAATAATTTATAGGAAGAGAATGTAAACTTTCAGGAACACTAATGTTCTTGGGGATTGGCATTACTCCCAGAAGTGCTACAAATAAACACCTGAACACTGTCTCTTTCAAAACCAGTAGGTTTAAATAGAATTCTGTTTAGGTTTTTGAATTGTGACATATGTTAATCCCATTAAGAGTCTCTGTATGAAAGTGATGTTAGCAGAATTTTAACATGGTATTATCAGGTAACTTGCCACTTTGCAATAAATATTCTGTAAATATTCTAACCCTGGGGAGTTTAAAACCAATAGGAAACTATTAAACAAACTATAGTTTGATTATTTGACTTCAACCATTACGCATTATGGAGTCAGTAACACCTAACCTGTGTCCACAATTTATAGTCAGATGTAATACAATATTATATATAGTATTATTGATATAATGTTTTATTGATACAATGTTTTATATTAATATATTTTATTTACCATTCTTTTTATCTGCAAGTTGATAAAACAATAAAATTTATTTGCAAATAAATGTGGTTTAAAATACATTTAAAATTTTAACTAATAATAAATTTTTCTGCATTCTTGTCAATTGTTTATAATTGGTTTTGATGTTTGTTAAAATACATTTTTAAAATAGAGTGATACCAAGATTTTTCTATAAAAGTTCATGTCTTAAAGCTTTAATGTTCAGTAGTCATACCCATAACTTCAATGTACAGGACCATAATCAACAAGAAAGACTAAAAATTTGTCCATGCCTCAATGCATAGGACAAAGGTGGCTTAGGCTCACTGATCCATGCTCATTCTAAGGTACCTATTTCATAAAAAAGGGGGAAAATATAGTAAGTAAAGAGATAAACTGAAGAAGTAAGAAAGGGATTGAGGGAAGTGGAAAAAGGAGAGGAGGAAAACAAAATTTGGGGAAAAAAAACTTAGTCAATTCCCCAGGGGATGTTTTCTTTTCCTAACCATATTTTCAAAGAAGCAGACACAGTTACAAATACTGATTCTACAAAGGCAAATGATTACCTTTCATGCTCAAGACACTGTGTTTGGTAACTGGTAATACTAATATTGTTTCTTTCTTTCTTAGTGGGAGAGCTCCTGATTTGTGCTATGATGGAGGAAAATCTGCTAAAGGGTATGTATGGTGCCTTTTCCCTCTCTGTGCATCTACGAGAGACATTCCATATTCCATTGCTTTATGGGATGGTTCCAGCCAGCCTACTATAGTGTTAATTTAAATGACTTCCTGATATTCCTTCAAAATAACTATCGTAACACATCTAAACTCAAAAAATACAAAAATAATAATTGTTTAATTTGTATGGATTCCATGTTATTAAGGGAAAAGGGAGATTAACACACAGTAGAGAAACATTGATGTGTGTCAACTTGAACAAATATAATTACAAGTTTTAACTGATTCCTCTTTGCAAAGCAAATTATCCTTCAAGGAATGTGCTTGCAAGTCAGGCACCACTGGTGACAGCAACATGGGTAGCATATAACTTATTCTTGAGCTTATGATATTCCTCAATTAAAATACGTTTCAAATCAAGTAAAATAGAAAGGAACAAGGTCTTCGCTGGGTGAGGTGGCTCACGCCTGTAATCCCAGCACTCTGGGAGGCTGAGGCGAGCAGACCCACTTGAAGTCAGGAGTTCAAGATCAGCCTGGCCAACATGATGAAATTCCACATCTACTCAAAAAAAAAAAAAAAATACAAAAATTAGTGATGCGTGCCTAAAATCCCAGGTACTCGGGATGCTGAGGCAGGAGAATCGCTTAAGCCTGGGAGTCAGATGTGGTGAGCTGCCATTGCGCCACTGCACTCCAGTCTGGAAGACAAAGTAAGACAGGCTAAAAACAAAACAAAACAAAACAAAAAAACATACAATAAAAAAGCACACAAACAAAAAGAAACAAGATTTCCATGAAGTGGGAGTGACAGAAGACACTGTTCCAAAATGTGATTGTCCTTTAGCCTCACAACAAAGCTAGGAATTACATACAACTATTTCCTCCACTACCTTTGTTGTAATCAAAACACAGGTAAATATGTTTATAAGGGAAATTAAACTTGCCCGCTGAAATTATAAAAATTCCTCCAATTAAACTGAATTTGTTCATCTAAGTCATAGAATAGACTCACTGACTTTGAGTTAAGATGTAGAAAACACAAGATTTCTCTAAACCTGAGTCATGCACAATACAAGGTAAAGTATGAACACCCATCCATATATATTTATGACATATATCCACACATATGTTTACATGTGTTTTTCAAATATCCCCAAAGTATCTCACATTTAAAGTACCGCTATTTATTTTAGTATCTAAGTAGTAAAGTACCTGAGCCAAACCCCACTCTACCTAATTCAGCAGGGGTGAACATACTCATGGTACAATTTTTTCAAGTCCAGCTTTTGCACCACCATTATCAGGGTGTGTGGGGCACCACAGATTTCTGTGTTCTTCCAGAAAGAAGCAGCGTCCCCCTTTCCTTCAACCTGGCCCTGAGAAGATTGAATGAACAATCACTAGACAGGCTACCACTTTACACTCCAACTTTCTGCTCAGCTACACCATTGTATTTTTTTTCTTTTTATAAAAAATTTATTTCTCTGTAATAACAAATTCCAAACTCCTTTAGAATATATGTATGCATATATTACCATGGTATTTTTTAAAACTGTTAACTCAGAAGCATAGTAAATTAAACAAAGAGTATAAATATCAAAAAAGCAAAAATAAAGTAAAACGTGTTAATTATTAACTCGTGAGCAATTTTTTTCTTACATTTATTTTTATTTCCTTGACTAATTGTTCTCCTTACCCTTTAGAACTTAGGTTTCTTTTTCAGTATGCTACTCACAAATGGTGGACTGAAGGTCATCTTCTAAATATTAAATCCAACCTTTCTCCAGATCTCTTAATCTTTCTGAAATTTTTGACCTTACAACTATACCTCTGAAATTTTCTCCTCTCTGGACATCTATTGCACAGGATTATCCTATTTCTAATGAATTGTCCCTTTTTATCCTCTCACTTAGGGCTCTGATTGATTTTATTGATTTTACCAAATCTCTGTCCGTACTAATTCATTCCATACAATTACATACAGCCCTGAACTCTTTTTGAAAGGTCAGTCACAAGCTGAACATTCCAACTGGCTTCCGGAGTCAATATGCAAATATGGTAGAGTCATTTCACTCTACTATTAACACAATTTTTTAAAGTCATTTTATGGAGTGTGTGTGTGTGTGCAGGGGTATAAAAACCTGGTGAATTTGGGCAAAGGGTATATTGGAGTTCCTTGTACTATTGAAACTTTTGTATGACTTTGAAATTATATCAATCTAAAAATTTACTGAAGCAAAGAGATATCAATTGAATTTGCCCTCTTTTGTCTCATGTATATTTACATTGTTTACTATCCTTTTCAAAACCTGGATTTGAGATTATGCTTGTTAAAAATCAAGGGTCTAACATTACATTTTTGGTTTCAGACCTGGTTGTTTCATTACGGGGAGTATGACCTTTGCTTATATATGAAGTCTCTCAAATTAAATTCTTTCTTGGAAATAGGGACAATCATAGTACTTGTTTTACAGTGTTGTAAAGATTAAGGGAGATAGCCCTCATAAAATAGTTAGCATAGTGCCTAGTTTATAGTAAAAAATGAGGATCAGAGTATAGTATTGACATTGTTGTTATTTCTCCTGTACCATAACATCTAATCAATTGCCAAGTTTATAAATCTCAACTATGTAATGCCATTATTCTTTCCCTGGTATATTCACATTATATGGCTCTACTCTGTGGGTGTCATTCCAAAGATTTTGTTACTCCCTGCTTCCAAACCATATTTTTCATAGCTGTTAAATTAATGGGCTTATACTACAATTCAAATTGTGTATTTTTTTGCTTGTGAGCTTATTTCCTTTTATTATGTTCAAAATTAAGTCAAAGGCTTCAGCTTATCCTTGAAGTCTTCCAAAATATGACCCCAATATACCTGAAACTATTACTATCTTTCATTATTCACTAAGCTGTCTAATTGTACAGTCAGACTACCTGGAACTCTAAACATATGTCTTTTGCTTTGTTGCTGTTGCTTCTTTCTCATGCTGTACTACATACCATTTAATTCTAATTCCCTTCCCCACTAATGTTTTCTTCTGTCCAAGTCCCCTCTGCAGCTATTACGTAAGATCACATTAAGGTAAATATAGTGCAAGATAAATTCCTGACATTTCACTGGCTTAAGACAGCAGTTCACTTATTGCTCATGGGATGCCTCAAACAGGTATCCCTGCATGGTAAGGCAACTCTCCTATACAAGGCAATTCAAGGACCCAGTCTCCTTCAATCATGTGGTTCTGCCATTTTCAATTCATGACTTACAAGATTACCAAGCTCATCTGCATCAAGTCAGTGAAGAGAAAATAAACATGGGGCGGCGGGGACGGGAGGTTATGTCCTCGCCCTGGTACTGCTGCAGATATCATTTTTGCTCTCATTCCATTGCTTAAAAAAGAGTCACATATTTACAGTTGACTTCAATGGAGTCTAACAATATAAACTGGCTCTGTGTCCAAGGAGAAGAAGAAATATATCTCTTAAATACTCTCTGCCACACCACATTTCTTTTCCATGAAATCCTTCATTTGCCTTCCAGGCAAATGTCATGTATGATATGCAATAAGTAGATGGAAGCACAAAAACAAATTTGCATTTCTAAATTTGCAGTTAGTTATAAGATGTTACTATGAAAATTTTGTGTTAAGAATGTTATTAAAGTAGATTGTAAAATGAGATTATGTGTTCTCTTTATGGAAAGAGGGTGAATTCTCGTCTGTATAGAACAGCATATGTATTCATACCAGATGGCAAAAGGATGAGTTAATTAATCTCTCAAGGCCCCTTATGACTTTCTAATTCTAATGATTTAAATGCTTTTGAAAAGGTATCTCTATTTTATTTTCTGTTGTAACAATGCACAAAACTTGAGTTGGGTTCTTAAGATTTCTGAATGTCAATGCAAATGGTATTTTCACAGAGTAGATTTGTAAAAACTATCATTTAGATTATTTTACAGAATTAAAGAGAGCTAAATAAAATTACAGAGGATACTTTCCCTGCATCTTATTATAGAGAAGTTAAATCCTATTGAAATTTAATAATTAAAGTTTTGTTGCCTAGATTTTGAAATTATGCTATGAAAACAGGTTGCATTGCAAACCTATCCAGAAAATATAAAATATAATGGGCCCTTAACAGACAATGCTGTACTTGGTGTTTTCACTAGCTCCATAGATAGCTTTCTCCAGATGTTGCCAGGCAACAACAGCTCATATGAAGAGATTTTTTGTTCATAAACTAAACCTTGCTGGTAATACAATGAAGCTTAAGATTTTTACCACCTGTTCAGGTAGAATTAAAAGCAAAATAACTATAGTCATAACAATAAATAAAAATTCAGTTTGTATGTTTTTAATTAAAAAATATATGACAGTGACCTTGTGGAGAGATCTATAGTTGGAATAATAGGTCTTGAACTAATCGTATGAGTGTTTTGTACAATTTTTAACAATTTACCGTGACTATTGTGTACTTATATCTTCAAAATTGTCTGGCTTGTTTAAGCACTTTACAGATATATTATTCAGATGTCAGCTTGTTTTTATCTTGGATTTTATCTTTTCATGTGTGCATAATTTTAAGTGAAATCATCTTCACCCCATGTTTACCTATAAACTTATTATTCTCTGTTACAAGCAGTTCTCTGTTATCTGGATTGGCTGGGACCATTATGTTCTCATTATTCAAATATCCTAGTTCTAATATACATCATATATGGATTACTAATGTCAAAGTACAGTTCTATGAAAATTATCCTCGTGTTGACATTACAATAGCTGAAATTGCTACTTTTATATGTATACAGTATTACAGTTTCATTTATTTTAATCATCATTTATACAAAAACTTAGAATATACATGGCAATAATTTAGTGTGTTTCAAATAACTGCCTTTTTCCTCAGGAAGCATATACTATTTGGTTTTACATAATATGATTCAAAACAGAGTAAAAACTGTGAAGATAATATGTATATACAATGTAGAAAAATATTCATTCTCCAAAGAGATGTATCACAATGACATCCTTTACATTATTGCAGAGTCAAATCATGTTATCAGTTTTTGATGTATAAAGATCTATTACATTTTATGACATTCTTTGTGTTGTATAGTTTTTTTCTCAGTTTTGTTTCCACCTCCTTACAAATAATTTTTTTACATCAACGACTAGGTAGAAATTTTTCATTTTGCTGAGGAACATGCTTTAATTTCTCAAACTCTGAGATAGGAGAGTCACTTTCCTGGTGAATGCAACCATAAAATGAATGTCTCAACATTTATACCTCTATAATATATGGATCTTATAGTTTAATACTTGTAATGGCTAATTGTAGGTGTCAACTTGCCTGGATTAAAGAACATCTAGAGAAGTGATAAAGTATTATTTGTAGGTATGCCTCTGATGGTATTTCTGGAGGAGATTGGCATGTGAGTTCAAGTGAACTAAGTCTGGAAGATCGACCATCCACATAGGCAAACAACATCTAATTGGCTGGGTGTCAAGATAGAGCGGAAACAGAGTAAAAGGGAACTGGTCTCTTTCCCTCTTACAGCTGTTTTACACTTTTTTTTTTTTTTCACCACTGGGCATTAGAACTCCAGATTCTCTGGCCTTTGGGCTCCAGAACTCACACCAGTAGCCCCCATAGGTTCTCAGGCCTTCATATTTGAACTGAATTACACTAACTGCATACCAGGGTCTCCAGGTAGCAGACAGTCTGTCATGGGACTTCTCAGCCTTTATAATTGCATGAGCCATTTCTTCTAGTGAATATCCTTTCATATTTCTTATTTGTTCTCTCTCTTGAGAAAACCCTGACTAATACAATACTCAAATCCATATAATCCACAGGGTCACCTATTAAGGAATTTATTATTATCTTCACTTTGTAACTGAATAGGGTGAGGAGACTTACATTGCAAAGATTATAGAATTCATAATTTGTAACTATTATGAGTCTATTTCAAACTTCTACTTCAGTATGATGAAATAGTTGGTATTTTACTAACATTTCACTGATTATAACTAAATATCTGAATACAGAAATATAGCGAGGAGAGAGAGAGGAAGAAGAGCAAGAACTGAAGGGGCAGAATCCTGGAAAGAGTGTGTATTTGTTTTCTTGTGCTGCTGTAACAAATTACCACAAATGAATGGCTTAAAACAACACGAAGTTACTACATTATAGATCTGGGTCTTAAGAAGCTAAAATCAAAGTGTTGACAGAGCTGCTTTCTTTCTGAAAGCTCTAGGGGACAGTTCATTTCCTTACCTTTTCAAGCTTCTAGAGGCTTCCCACATTCTTTGGCCAGGTATCACCTTTAGCAATCACATCACTTCAAACTCTGCTTCTGCCTTCACTTCTCCTTCTTAGTCTTTGACACCTCTTCCTTCCTCTTAGAAGATCCTGTGTGATTACATTGAGGCCTTCCAGAAGGGCAGTCTCCCCATCTCAAGATCCTTCATTTATTCATATCTGCAAGCATTTTTTGCCATGTAAAGAAACACATTCATGGGTTTCAGGAATTAAGGAATGGATATCTTGGGGATCCAGTATTATGCCTCCCACAGAAGAAAAATGGCTTGAGATGAGGCTGCATACACCACTCCTTTTGTCTTGACATTTGACATTATGCAGCATGAACCACAGTCAGAATCTGAAGAGTCACACTTGGTTGCATAGAGGAGGAACAGAATAGAGCAGCCTACAACCTTTGGCTGGGTAGACAAATCTGATTTCTGTGCTACCAAGGTAGCCAGAATCAAGGTACCAATGTCATAGAGAAAAGAGACTCTATAGAAACAACCTCAATATTCTGCATACAATTTCCTCATTTCCTCTCAAGATATAAAATAGCCTCTTGTCTGTGTCTGTGTAGATTTAGAAACCAATTAATCAGACAAAAGCCAAACAGAATGAAAATGACAAAAGTTAAAAACTATTATAGATGGACCCTAAGGTTGCCCCTCATCCATGATTCCAAGGTTTGGTCTCCATGATCTTGTAAAATTCTCCTTCTTCCCTTGAATGTGGGTGAGACCTACAACTTCCTGTACATAATGGAATCTGATGAAGGTGATATGATATCACTGTCATAGTTATTTTACATTAGGCTTTGTCTTGTTAGAATAATCACTTTAGAGACTCCCTTGCTGGCTTAATGAACTAAGTGGTCATGTAGAGTTTCCAAAATGATAAGCAACTACGACCAGCTTTTAAGAACTATAGGCAGATATTAGCAGCTGAGAGTTCACCAAGCAACAGGCACCAAGAAGCTGAGCTCCGAGTTATACGGCCACAAGGAAATGAATTCAGTTAGTAACATACATGAGCACATAGGAAACTATTTTGTGAATTTTCAGTAATGTCCTTTCTCCCCTCCCCTCCCCTCCCCTCCCCTCCCCTCCCCTCCTCTCCCCTTCTCCTCTCTTCTCCTCTCCTCTCCCCTCCCCTCCCCTCCCCTCCCCTTCCCTTCCCTTCTCTCTTCTTTTTTAACGGAGTCTTGCTTTGTCACCCAGGATGGAGTACAGTGGCATTATCTCAGCTCCCAGCAACCTCCGCCTCCCGGGTTCAAGCGATTCTTCTGCCTCAGTGTCTGAGTAGCTGGGATTATAGGCACGCATCACCACACCCGGCTAATTTTATATTTTTAGTAGAGACAGCTGTTGTCTCTACTATGTTGGCCAGGCTGGTCTCGAACTCCTGACCTCATGTTGTCTGCCCACATTGGCCTCCCAAAGTGCTGGGATTACAGGCGTGAGCCACCATCCCTGGCCTTAATGTCCATTTTCTACATGAGAAATTTGGTTTGTCTGTAGACTAACCCTACGAAATAATCAGTATCATCTTAATTTCACCAAGAAGAAATATGAGACCCACAAATTTTAGATAAATTTCCCATTAACCACACAACTATTAATCAAGAGCTAAGATTCTAATGCAACTCTTTTAGATTCCTAAGGCTATGCTGAAAGATTAAAGTTATATAATCTTATGTCCCTGTTGGAGATAACAGAAAACAAATTACCCCTTTATCCCAAAAAGTAAAGTTGCTCAGCACAGTGGCACATGCCTATGTTTCCAGCTACGCAGGAGGTTGAGGTAGGACGATTGCTCAAACCCTGGAGTTTAAGGCCAGCCAGGCAACATAGTGGGACCCTAACTCTACAATAAACAAACAAATAAAAAGAAAAATTCCACCAAGAGAGGGCTGCAATACTTTTTATGATCTATCCTTAAAAGTCTCAGGAAGTTGTTTCTAGGGCATTCTATTGGTGAAACAAGCCACTAACACCAGTGCAGATTCAAAAGAATGGCAGGGATGGACTCCACCTGTTGATGGAGTAATTAAAAGAAAAAAGATAAACAGCTTAATGACATTCATCATGAAGACAGACTACCACATGCTCTATCTTCTGGTTGACTATGATCAATGGAAAGCAAAGACTAGGAATCTGAAAAGAGAGTAAAATCTTCCTATTAAAGTGATCATTATCTGTTTGATCACAGGTTGCCAATGTCTGTTTCCTTCTGACTTTTATTAACAATGGATATATGCCCAGTTAGATGCCTCCTCTACTTAAGCTACAAGTCTTCCTGGGGTCTTTCAATCTCTCCATCTCCTTGACCCTTTTTTCCTAAGTGGTGCTAAAATGTTTCTGCTATTGCTAAACCCTGGGTCTTGTAGTGGTTGGAAGAATCACTAGCTTTGTTACTTGTCTTAACCACATCTATAGATTTCTGAAATTGCACACATTTATATCCATGCATTGTAGATAACATATTTTTTATATTATCTAATCATCCTTTTTCAAAGTGCCGCTTGTTTACAACATGCCTGAAGCAATACACAGGGAAACCTCAGTAGAAATTAAATTGATAAATACACCAAAGCAGGAACATATTATAATTAAAATTTGTATTCAAAATTATTGTAATTTGTTCTGGAGGTTATATTATTTTTATTGGGGCACAATTTACATGTAATAAAATATACCAACCTTAAGTGTACAACTAAAATATTTTTTAAATTTTATTTTATTTTATTTTATTTTTTTTTAATTTTTTTATTTTTTAATTTATTTATTATTATTATACTTTAAGTTGTAGGGTACATGTGCATAACGTGCAGTTTTGTTACATATGTATACTTGTGCCATGTTGCTGTGCTGCACCCATCAACTCGTCATTTACATCAGGTATAACTCCCAATGCAATCCCTCCCCCCTCCCCCCTCCCCATGATAGGCCCCGGTGTGTGATGTTCCCCTTCCTGAGTCCGAGTGATCTCATTGTTCAGTTCCCACCTATGAGTGAGAACATGCGGTGTTTGGTTTTCTGTTCTTGTGATAGTTTGCTAAGAATGATGGATTCCAGCTGCATCCAAGTCCCTACAAAGGACTCAAACTCATCCTTTTTTATGGCTGCATAGTATTCCATGGTGTATATGTGCCACATTTTCTTAATCCAATCTGTCACTGAGGGACATTTGGGTTGATTCCAAGTCTTTGCTATTGTGAATAGTGCTGCAATAAACATACGTGTGCATGTGTCTTTATAGCAGCATAATTTATAATCCTTTGGGTATATACCCAGTAATGGGATGGCTGGGTCATATGGTACATCTAGTTCTAGATCCTTGAGGAATCGCCATACTGTTTTCCATAATGGTTGAACTAGCTTACAATCCCACCAACAGTGTAAAAGTGTTCCTATTTCTCCACATCCTCTCCAGCACCTGTTGTTTCCTGACTTTTTAATGATTGCCATTCTAACTGGTGTGAGATGGTATCTCATTGTGGTTTTGATTTGCATTTCTCTGATGGCCAGTGATGATGAGCATTTTTTCATGTGTCTGTTGGCTGTATGAATGTCTTCTTTTGAGAAATGTCTGTTCATGTCCTTTGCCCACTTTTTGATGGGGTTGTTTGTTTTTTTCTTGTAAATTTGTTTGAGTTCTTTGTAGGTTCTGGATATTAGCCCTTTGTCAGATGAGTAGATTGCAAAAATTTTCTCCCATTCTGTAGGTTGCCTGTTCACTCTGATGGTAGTGTCTTTTGCTGTGCAGAAGCTCTTTAGTTTAATGAGATCCCATTTGTCAATTTTGGCTTTTGCTGCCGTTGCTTTTGGTGTTTTAGACATGAAATCTTTGCCCATGCCTATGTCCTGAATGGTACTACCTAGGTTTTCCTCTAGGATTTTTATGGTATTAGGTCTAACATTTAAGTCTCTAATCCATCTTGAATTAATTTTCGTATAAGGAGTAAGGAAAGGATCCAGTTTCAGCTTTCTACTTATGGCTAGCCAATTTTCCCAGCACCATTTATTAAATAGGGAATCCTTTCCCCATTTCTTGTTTCTCTCAGGTTTGTCAAAGATCAAATGGCTGTAGATGTGTGGTATTATTTCTGAGGACTCTGTTCTGTTCCATTGGTCTATATCTCTGTTTTGGTACCAGTACCATGCTGTTTTGGTTACTGTAGCCTTGTAGTATAGTTTGAAGTCAGGTAGCGTGATGCCTCCAGCTTTGTTCTTTTGACTTAGGATTGTCTTGGAGATGCGGGCTCTTTTTTGGTTCCATATGAACTTTAAAGCAGTTTTTTCCAATTCTGTGAAGAAACTCATTGGTAGCTTGATGGGGATGGCATTGAATCTATAAATTACCTTGGGCAGTATGGCCATTTTCACGATATTGATTCTTCCTATCCATGAGCATGGTATGTTCTTCCATTTGTTTGTGTCCTCTTTGATTTCACTGAGCAGTGGTTTGTAGTTCTCCTTGAAGAGGTCCTTTACATCCCTTGTAAGTTGGATTCCTAGGTATTTGATTCTCTTTGAAGCAATTGTGAATGGAAGTTCATTTCTGATTTGGCTCTCTGTTTGTCTGTTACTGGTGTATAAGAATGCTTGTGATTTTTGCACATTAATTTTGTATCCTGAGACTGTGCTGAAGTTGCTTATCAGCTTAAGGAGATTTTGGGCTGAGACAATGGGGTTTTCTAAATATACAATCATGTCATCTGCAAACAGGGACAGTTTGACTTCTTCTTTTCCTAACTGAATACCCTTGATTTCTTTCTCTTGCCTGATTGCCCTAGCCAGAACTTCCAACACTATGTTGAATAGGAGTGGTGAGAGAGGGCATCCCTGTCTTGTGCCAGTTTTCAAAGGGAATTTTTCCAGTTTTTGCCCATTCAGTATGATATTGGCTGTGGGTTTGTCATAAATAGCTCTTATGATTTTGAGGTACGTTCCATCAATACCGAATTTATTGAGCGTTTTTAGCATGAAGGGCTGTTGAATTTTGTCAAAAGCCTTTTCTGCATCTATTGAGATAATCATGTGGTTCTTGTCTTTGGTTCTGTTTATATGCTGGATTATGTTTATTGATTTGCGAATGTTGAACCAGCCTTGCATCCCAGGGATGAAGCCCACTTGATCATGGTGGATAAGCTTTTTGATGTGTTGCTGAATCCGGTTTGCCAGTATTTTATTGAGGATTTTTGCATCGATGTTCATCAGAGATATTGGTCTAAAATTCTCTTTTTTTGTTGTGTCCTTGCCAGGCTTTGGTATCAGGATGATATTGGCCTCATAAAATGAGTTAGGGAGGATTCCCTCTTTTTCTATTGATTGGAATAGTTTCAGAAGGAATGGTACCAACTCCTCCTTGTACCTCTGGTAGAATTCAGCTGTGAATCCATCTGGTCCTGGACTTTTTTTGGTTGGTAGGCTATTAATTGTTGCCTCAATTTCAGAGCCTGCTATTGGTCTATTCAGGGATTCAACTTCTTCCTGGTTTAGTCTTGGAAGAGTGTAAGTGTCCAGGAAATTATCCATTTCTTCTAGATTTTCCAGTTTATTTGCGTAGAGGTGTTTATAGTATTCTCTGATGGTAGTTTGTATTTCTGTGGGGTCGGTGGTGATATCCCCTTTATCATTTTTAATTGCGTCGATTTGATTCTTCTCTCTTTTCTTCTTTATTAGTCTGGCTAGTGGTCTGTCAATTTTGTTGATCTTTTCAAAAAACCAACTCCTGGATTCATTGATTTTTTGGAGGGTTTTTTGTGTCTCTATCTCCTTCAGTTCTGCTCTGATCTTAGTTATTTCTTGCCTTCTGCTAGCTTTCGAATGTGTTTGCTCTTGCTTCTCTAGTTCTTTTAATTGCGATGTTAGAGTGTCAATTTTGCATCTTTCCTGCTTTCTCTTGTGGGCATTTAGTGCTATAAATTTCCCTCTACACACTGCTTTAAATGTGTCCCAGAGATTCTGGTATGTTGTATCTTTGTTCTCATTGGTTTCAAAGAACATCTTTATTTCTGCCTTCATTTCGTTATGTACCCAGTAGTCATTCAGGAGCAGGTTGTTCAGTTTCCATGTAGTTGAGCGGTTTTGAGTGAGTTTCTTAGTCCTGAGTTCTAGTTTGATTGCACTGTGGTCTGAGAGACAGTTTGTTATAATTTCTGTTCTTGTACATTTGCTGAGGAGTGCTTTACTTCCAATTACGTGGTCAATTTTGGAGTAAGTATGATGTGGTGCTGAGAAGAATGTATATTCTGTTGATTTGGGGTGGAGAGTTCTATAGATGTCTATTAGGTCTGCTTGCTGCAGAGATGAGTTCAATTCCTGGATATCCTTGTTAACTTTCTGTCTCGTTGATCTGTCTAATGTTGACAGTGGAGTGTTGAAGTCTCCCATTATTATTGTATGGGAGTCTAAGTCTCTTTGTAAGTCTCTAAGGACTTGCTTTATGAATCTGGGTGCTCCTGTATTGGGTGCATATATATTTAGGATAGTTAGCTCTTCCTGTTGAATTGATCCCTTTACCATTATGTAATGGCCTTCTTTGTCTCTTTTGATCTTTGATGGTTTAAAGTCTGTTTTATCAGAGACTAGTATTGCAACCCCTGCTTTTTTTTGTTCTCCATTTGCTTGGTAAATCTTCCTCCATCCCTTTATTTTGAGCCTATGTATGTCTCTGTGTGTGAGATGGGTCTCCTGAATACAGCAGACTGATGGGTCTTGACTCTTTATCCAGTTTGCCAGTCTGTGTCTTTTAATTGGAGCATTTAGTCCATTTACATTTAAGGTTAATATTGTTATGTGTGAACTTGATCCTGCCATTATGATATTAACTGGTTATTTTGCTCATTAGTTGATGCAGTTTCTTCCTAGCCTCGATGGTCTTTACATTTTGGCATGTTTTTGCAATGGCTGGTACCGGTTGTTCCTTTCCATGTTTAGTGCTTCCTTCAGGGTCTCTTGTAAGGCAGGCCTAGTGGTGACAAAATCTCTAAGCATTTGCTTATCTGTAAAGGATTTTATTTCTCCTTCACTTATGAAACTTAGTTTGGCTGGATATGAAATTCTGGGTTTAAAATTCTTTTCTTTAAGAATGTTCAATATTGGCCCCCACTCTCTTCTGGCTTGTAGAGCTTCTGCTGAGAGATCTGCTGTTAGTCTGATGGGCTTCCCTTTGTGGGTAACCCGACCTTTCTCTCTGGCTGCCCTTAAGATTTTTTCCTTCATTTCAACTTTGGTGAATCTGGCAATTATGTGTCTTGGAGTTGCTCTTCTCGAGGAGTATCTTTGTGGCGTTCTCTGTATTTCCTGGATTTGAATGTTGGCCTGCCCTACTAGGTTGGGGAAGTTCTCCTGGATGATATCCTGAAGAGTGTTTTCCAACTTGGTTCCATTTTCCCCCTCACTTTCAGGCACCCCAATCAGACGTAGATTTGGTCTTTTTACATAATCCCATACTTCTTGCAGGCTTTGTTCATTTCTTTTTCTTCTTTTTTCTTTTGGTTTCTCTTCTCGCTTCATTTCATTCATTTGATCCTCAATCGCTGATACTCTTTCTTCCAGTTGATCGAGCCGGTTACTGAAGCTTGTGCATTTGTCACGTATTTCTCGTGTCATGGTTTTCATCTCTTTCATTTCGTTTAGGACCTTCTCTGCATTAATTACTCTAGCCATCAATTCTTCCACTTTTTTTTCAAGATTTTTAGTTTCTTTGCGCTGGGTACGTAATTCCTCCTTTAGCTCTGAGAAATTTGATGGACTGAAGCCTTCTTCTCTCATCTCGTCAAAGTCATTCTCCGTCCAGCTTTGATCCGTTGCTGGCGATGAGCTGCGCTCCTTTGCCGGGGGAGATGCGCTCTTATTTTTGGAATTTCCAGCTTTTCTGCCCTGCTTTTTCCCCATCTTTGTGGTTTTATCTGCCTCTGGTCTTTGATGATGGTGATGTACTGATGGGGTTTTGGTGTAGGTGTCCTTCCTGTTTGATAGTTTTCCTTCTAACAGTCAGGACCCTCAGCTGTAGGTCTGTTGGAGATTGCTTGAGGTCCACTCCAGACCCTGTTTGCCTGGGTATCAGCAGCAGAGGCTGCAGAAGATAGAATATTTCTGAACAGCGAGTGTACCTGTCTGATTCTTGCTTTGGAAGCTTCCTCTCAGGGGTGTACTCCTCCCTGTGAGGTGTGGGGTGTCAGACTGCCCCTAGTGGGGGATGTCTCCCAGTTAGGCTACTCAGGGGTCAGGGACCCACTTGAGCAGGGAGTCTGTCCCTTCTCAGATCTCAACCTCCGTGTTGGGAGATCCACTGCTCTCTTCAAAGCTGTCAGACAGAGTCGTTTGCGTCTGTGCAGAGGTGTCTGTGTGTCTTAGTTTACTGTGCCCTGTCCCCAGAGGTGGAGTCTACGGAGACAGGCAGGTTTCCTTGAGCTGCTGTGAGCTCCACCCAGTCCGAGCTTCCCAGCAGCTTTGTTTACCTACTTAAGCCTCAGCAATGGCGGGCGCCCCTCCCCCAGCCTCGCTGCTGCCTTGCCGGTAGATCACAGACTGCTGTGCTAGCAATGAGGGAGGCTCCGTGGGTGTGGGACCCTCCCGGCCAGGTGTGGGATATGATCTCCTGGTGTGCCTGTTTCCTAAAGCGCAGTATTGGGGTGGGAGTTACCCGATTTTCCAGGTGTTGTGTGTCTCAGTTCCCCTGGCTGGGAAAAGGGACTCCCTTCCCCCTTGCGCTTCCCAGGTGAGGCAATGCCTCGCCCTGCTTCAGCTCTCGCTGGTCGGGCTGCAGCAGCTGACCAGCACCGATCGTCCGGCACTCCCCAGTGAGATGAACCCAGTACCTCAGTTGAAAATGCAGAAATCACCGGTCTTCTGTGTCGCTCGCGCTGGGAGTTGGAGACTGGAGCTGCTCCTATTCGGCCATCTTGCTCCGCCCCTACTTTTGTACTTTCTAAAGCAAATGTATAGTTGTACAATATAATGCATTAAACATTCATGTAGGAACACCTTGTCAGGGTCTTTGTCATTTTACAGAGTGAGGCTATTTTAAAATATGAAAAAGGGCTTACATTGGTATGGCAAGAAACAGCAATTTTATAATAATTCAGAGAAAAATTGCAATTAATTGTGGAACTGCTATATGTAGAGAATAAAGATAAAATTTTAATTAAATAAGACACACTTCTGAAGTTATGTGTCACTAACCAAAAAATAAGCTTTGATTCACCTCATCTAAATATGGATTCAGCATGAGGACAGTTGAAAGTTTTTATCAAAAGTGAGCTCTGTCAATTTTAGAAAGAGAATAGTCTGCAAATTTTCTTATAAAATGAGGTTTTCTATTGAGTGCATCACCTTATACAGTAGGAATCAGATGGAGAAAAAGTAACTGGAACAGCTTGAGTTAAAGACAAATTTTATCCACAGAGATATAAAAGCTGTTAGAACATGCCACTTGTTTAGATTACTATTGTGGCAAAACAAATCACCTCAAAATTTAGCAGCTGAAAACAACTATTTTATCTTGCTCACTATTTGATGAGTGAGGAATCCTGGATTGGACTGACTGGGTGGTTCTTACTTGGACTTTCATGTTTCAGATGTTGGATGAGGTTACAGTTATCTGAAAGCTCAACTGGGCTGGCCTCCAAGATGGCCCACTCAAGTGGCTGGCAGCTGAGGCTAGGTGACAGCTGGGAACTCAATTGGAGCTCTTTAACAGATCATCTACACACGGCCTCTCCAGCTTGGTGATCTCATGGTAGTCGGCATTCTTAGATAGCTGATAGCATTTCCTAGAAAGAACATCACAAGAGAATCAATCAGGTAGAAGCTACATGACCTTGCAACATTGGCCTTGAAAGTCATAAAGTCTTAGTTCAACCATATTCTATTTGTGCAATACTTTCAAGGGTACCCAGAATCAATGAGCCAAGAATCAATGCAGCCCCCTGCAAAAGGAAGAATGTCAAAACACAGAACTGCGATGAGCGAAAGGGGCAAGGCCAAGGGTTGTATGTGTTTAGATCAGGGGTTGTATGTGTTTAGATCATTCATTATTGGAATGTACTCTTTGAAAAAGTTCACGGACAACCAAGCCATGAAAGGATACATATGTGAAGATTTGGGTTTCAGAAAGTCACTGTACATAGCTTAGTTTTAAGAGGCCAGATTTTAATTGCGTGATAGTGTTAAGCTACTGACTTTAGAAAAATGTCTTTTGAATTTTAAAAACAAATGCCTTACCTTTTTAATTTAAGTATTAGTTACTATGGCCGGGCGCGGTGGCTCAAGCCTGTAATCCCAGCACTTTGGGAGGCCGAGACGGGCGGATCACGAGGTCAGGAGATCGAGACCATCCTGGCGAACACGGTGAAACCCCGTCTCTACTAAAAAATACAAAAAACTAGCCGGGCGAGGCGGCGGGCGCCTGTAGTCCTAGCTACTCGGGAGGCTGAGGCAGGAGAATGGCGTAAACCCGGGGGGCGGAGCTTGCAGTGAGCTGAGATCCGGCCACTGCACTCTAGCCCGGGCGACAGAGCCAGACTCCGTCTCAAAAAAAAAAAAAAAAAAGTATTAGTTACTATGGCAAGGTAAAAAAAAAAAAAAATGACTCTAAACTTAGTTGTTTAAGCAATACTACTTAGTATGTCTGTTTCTGTGGTCAGGAATCTGGGTGCAGTTTAGTTAAGGTTTATGGCTCAGGATCTTTCACAAGGTGTCATCCTGTCCTGAGGTAATTTCAAGGCTTTCTTGGGGGGAATCCACTTCCAACTTGCTAATATGGCTGCCAGCAGGATTCAGTATCTTTAAGCCTTTGGACTGGGTGTCCTTTGCTGGCTTTTGGCTGGAGGCTACGCTCACATTCCTGCCTCATGGGTATCTCCATAGGGCAACTCGCAACATTGGAACTTGCTTCCTCAGTGTTACCAAGCCAGAAGAGCCAGAAAGAGAGAGAAAAGAGTGCCAGCAAGACATATATCTTTTATAGCTTGATTTTGAAGTGACATCCCATTCCTTCTGCCATATATTTTTTATTTTTCATGAGAGGCAAGTCAGTAGGTCTAGTCCACACTCTACAGGAAGAAATTGCACAAGGACATGAGTCCCTGGAGATGGAGAACACGGAGTCAGCTTAGAAGCTGCTATCAGAGTTTACATTGCATTTCATTTTAATAATATTTCCATGTTTTATTTGTATGCTCTTTGCTGTTGGTTCTAACTGAAAGTTATATTTTAATTGTTCTTACCTTCTTTTGTTTCATTTCTCTTTTATGGCACTTTCTTTTTGTTTTTGTATTTTTCTTTCCTTGTTAATAATTTAAAATTATCACATTTCTGATAACATTTTAATTAACTTGTTTTAATTTTTTCATTACTTTATTGTTAATTTCATCTTTTTTTACTGAAAATTTGTTACGATTTCCCTGATATTTTCTTCTGTTAACTTTTGAAAAAGCCAGGCAAGATGGTATAGCTACTTTGGAAAACAGTGTGGCAGTTTCTTTTATAACAAAACCTATTCCTGCCATATCATCTAGTAATCTTGCTTCTTGGTATTTACACAAGGGAGTTGAAAACATGTGCAAACAAAACTTGCACATGGATGTTATATAGGCTTTAAAATAACTGCTAAAACTTGGAGGCAACCAAGACATCCCTCAGTAAGTGAATGGGATAAATAACTATGAGACATCAAATCAATGGAATATTGTTCAGCAAACGAAAGAAATATACTATCAAGCCATAAAAAGACCTAGAGAAAACAAATGTATATTAATTACTAAGTGACAGAAACCAATCTGAAAATGTGTCATATTGTATGTATTGTATGATTCCAACTTTGTGACATTCTGGAAAAAAGCAAAGCTATGGATGAAAAGATCAGTACTTGCCAGAGCTTATGGGGGAGGGAGGGATAATAGAGCAAAGAGGATTTACAGGGCAGTGAAACTATTGTATATGATAACATAATAGTGGATACATGTCATTATAAATTTGTTCAACCTTATAGCATGTACAACACCAAGTGAAACCTGATGTATACTGTAAATTTTGGATAATGATGTGTCATTGTATGTTCATTAATTATACCACCTGGTGGACAACGTTGATAATGGGGAGACTGTGCATGTGCAGGGGACAAAGGTATATGGGAAATATCTGTACCTTTCACTCAATTTTGCTGTGAACCTAAAACTCATCTAAAAATGGTCTTTAAAAAAAAAGTCAGGCAAGAAGCACAGTGATGGACATGTGTGAGCAGTTTCCCTAACTTTTAAGTGGGCATTAAAAAAATGGGCATATAAGGGAATATATTAGTTCTACAGCAGTCCTTTTATATTCTCTTATTTTGATTTCTTTCACATCTTCCAAATATATCTACCCCTCTTTTTTGAGTTGTTGAATAAGCTTTCATTAAAATTTGAATCCATGAGTATCTTCTGAATGCTACCAAAAATGTTGAGTTTTCTTAAATCAATTAACCTTTTCTACATTACTTATTTTTAAATATCCATTTAAAACATAATGGATTATTCCATCATTTCATGAGAAGTTAAGTCCCAGAAACTCTTGATATTTTCTCTATAGGATTGCTAAACATGGGTCAAGACATATCATCAAATTGCTCCACATCAGAAGAGATAACGTAGGTAGAAAAAGAAGAGTAGGTAGTCTGATTTAGGCAAACACCCTAGTCACAATCACCAATGTTTTGTTGTAATAAAAATCCTGATTTTATATCCGTATTGGTACCATCTTCTCCAAAGTTGTCTTTCTACGTTCATTCCTGTCATCTTACAAAAATGCAAATCTATCATATCAACTCTTCCTACTGTTAAATATTTACATAGTTTCTTATTGCTTTTAAGAAAGTGACTACATTCCTTGGCATACTTTTACAACCTAGCATAATATAGCCCAATGTCTTTTAATCCACTTACACCTCACTCCAAAACATCAATCCAATTATATTTCACTTATCTAGTCACGTGTACACAATGTATACCTCTTTTTTAGTGCTTAAAATTGTTTTCAAATAACCACATTCATAGCTAATTATTTAATATCTATTTCTCAATAAACTTTAACTTCTCTGAGACAGAACCACTATCTGCTCAGTTTACTGCTATAAGATAATGTCAGGAATAATGTTTTGCAAGCAGGTGACATTCAATAATTACTTGTTGTATTAATAAAAAAATAAAGAACCTAAAAGAAAAATGTAATGATTCCAGATTACTGGATATTTTTTATTTAATAAATGTAAAAAGAAATCAAGATTAATTGGCTAATTGACACAGAGACAATTACTGAACCAGAATGCTGGATAACAGGTATAATCCCCACATATGTCACACTCTCTTCCTCTATTATTACCACCTTGCATGAGGATGAATGACATATTTTTCACAATTAATGAACAGATATCAATATATTATCATTACTAAAGTCAATACCTTATCAGATTTCCTTAGTTTTTAACCCAATGTATTTTTTCCGTTATCAGATTACATCCAGGCTATTACATTCTATTTGGTCATCATGTCTCCTTAGGCCCTTTCTGGCTGTGACAGTTCCTCAAACTTATCTTGTCTTTAATTACCTTGACAGTTTTGAGGAGTACTGTTTAGATATTTTGCAGAATATCCTCATATTGGGATTTACATGGTTTTATTTTCCATGATTACACTGGAGTTATAGGTTGGGGAAGGAAGATCACAGATGTGAGATTTCCTTCACTTCATATCAAGGATATATATTATAAACATTCTTTATCACTATTGATGTTGACCAGATTCCCTCACTGAGTTCTCATGTTTCTACACAATAAAGTTACTCTTTTCAATGTTGTCCTCTTTGGAGGGAAGTCAGATTTAATGAAGAAGGAGTTATGCTCCTCCTATTTGAGGTATCTATAGAAATCAATTTTATTCTTCACAGAAAATCTGCTAATACTTCTCCACTTTTGTTCAATAATGTATTTATATTATGAGAACTCATGAATATTTATTTAATATTTTATGTAATATTAAGAAATAAAATAAAATACTATATTTTGTTGCACAAATTATTTCAGCTTTGGTCATTATGAGCTTTTTCATTTGACTCCTATATCCCTTTGATATTTCCCCATCATTGTGTTTTTATGATTTTTTTTTTGAGTATTTATTTTCTTGCATTTATTTTACTTAAAGATCCTCCAGACTTATCCTGTATATTTTCTGCCCCAATCTTGAAATCAGCCATTTTTAATAAAAGTTGATTCCTTTTATTGTAAACAGCATTAGACACGAATGTCTGGGAATTAGATGTTTTCATTGCTGTTGTGGTGGTGTTTCTAGGACCTTTCAGCTGACTGAACAATGAAATAGATCCATGAATACTAACTTATATACAGACACACCTATGAACTTTTCTCTATAAAACCATCTGTATCTACATTAAGCTAAAATGAGTTCATAGTAACCTCTCCAACTACAATCCATTATCACATAGGTCATTTTTGCCCCCTCCACTTGCTTATTTGTAACTCCTACTCAAAGAGTAAGAAAATTGGTTCCCACCATCTGCAATCGGTTTAACTTATTGTTCATTTCCAGAAAAAATGTATACAATTATCAGAATTGTTAACCCATACCCCAGTGGGATGTAACTTTATCAATTAGAGTACAGTGTTGTGTACAGTTTCTTTGATCTTTAGTTCTACAAACGCCACTCATTTCTAAAGTTTAAGTCAGCACTTTTCTCCCACCACATTTTTTTTTTTTAGTGAGATGGTTTACACATTCATAATACTGTCAGATTGTTTTCTGCATTCTGAGTTTCATCATTGGATTCCATTAACTCCCTAAATGGTTGTTGTAAATAGAGGCATACATTATGTTTCACTGTGTTACAAAGTTCAACGGGTTCTGACAAATGTGAGGTATCATGTATCTACTGTTGTAGGACATTAAGAGATTGTTTCACCATCCTCAAATTTCCCTTCTGCTTCACCTGTTCAACCTTTCTTCCCCTTCTGCTAAAGTTCTGACAATAACTAATATTTTCATTGTCTATGCAGTTTGCCTTTTATTAAGATTGTCAACAATAAGTATTTTTATTCATTGAGTATGTAGCCTTTAGAAACTGACTTTAACTTAGCATTGTGTATTTAGTTCATCCATGTCTTTCTAGGGCTTGTACATAATTTCTTTCTATCATTGTATCAGAGTCTATTGTGTGGTTATATCATACAATATATCCATTGATCCAATCACCTATTGAAAGATAACTTGTTTTTTTCGAGGTTTTGGTAATTATAAATAAAGCTCTTATAAATGTTTGTGTGCAGGTTTTTGTGTGGACACAAATCATCAGATCAGTTCAGTAAACATTTAGGAACATGATTTCTGTACGAAACTGTCAGAACTATCTTCCAAAATGACTGTATAATTTTGCATTCTGACCACCACTGGATGATATTTTCTTGTGCTACATCTTCGCCAGCAGGATGTATTGTAACAGTTTTGAATTAAAACCATTCTAATAGGTGTGTAATAGTATCTCATTGTTGATTTAACATTGTATTTCTTTAGTGATGTACAATATTCAGCATTCTTTTGCATGCTATTTGCCATTTGCATCTCCTCCAAGGTAACCTGCCAGTTCTGGTCTTCTGTACAATTTTATAAATTTGAGGTTTGTGTTCTTATTCCTGAGTTTTAATAGTTATTTTTTTATTTGGGATGTGAATCCTTTATCAGATACATGTTTTGAAATGTTTTATGCCTCTTTGTGGTTTGTCTCGATTTTTTCATCAGTATCTCATAGAGCAGTTTTCAATTTTAATAAAGTCCAACTTCTCAATGTTTTTGTGCATTCTTGATATTTTGCCTTTCCATAGAGACTTTATACATGTTTTGCTAATATCTACACAACAGTTTGCTAGGGTTTTGAGGAGGATTGTGTTAAGTCTATTGGTCAAGTTTGGAAGAATTTGCATCTTAACAATATTGGGTGTTCTATTCCACGAATATGAAATATATCTCCATTTATTTAGACCCACTTTGGTTATTTTACTAGAGTTCTCAAGTTTCCCCCATATACACTGTGGACGTATTTTATTAGATTTTGTGTGTGTATGTGTGTGTGTATTATACATGGCATATAAAAATTTTCAAAATGCAGTTGTTCATTGCTGTTCTGTGGCCCCGTTCGCTGTGTTTAAAACCAGCAGTGAAATATTCAAATTTCTCTCCTGCTCTGTAATTTCTGCTTCTATCATCATGTTGCCATATGAGACGGCAACATGATGCCTCCTCATATCAACCCTTGTGACTGCATTGTTCCCATTCAGATAAACCAATATAATTTTCCTGTCTCAAAATTGTTAAATGCATAACATCGTCAATGTCCCTTTTGTCATGTAAGATAATATAACAGGTTTCAGGGATTAGGAACATGTGCATCACTGGGCAACCATTATTATGTCTATCAAATCTTGCATCCTGTGACCTTGCTCTATTTCCTTGTAGGTTGTAGAAGAGTTTTGCTCTTGTCAATCCTTTGGGATTTTATACATAGATATTATGTTATCTCTGAAAAATAGTTTTATTTTCTTCCTTCCCAACCTGTATACTTTTGTATTATCTACTGTACTCGCCAGTAATAACAAGACAATGCTGAACAAAAGTGGCTAGACAGAATATCCTACCTTATTCAAATCTTAGTTGAAAAGTATCCAGTTTCGTACTAGTAAGTATGATATTAGCTGTAGGTTTCTTTGTGGCTGTTCTTTATCAAATTAAGGGAGTTCCCTTATATTACAAATTTGCTGGAGAGGAGAAAACTCTGCTACCATGCTAGCTTTGAAGATGAAGGGAGTGGCCCTAAGCCAAGGAATGCAAGCTGCTTTTGAAAATTGAAAAAGGCAAAAAAGCAGGATCTCCCCTGCGATGTCCCCTCTAAACTCAAGAAAGAACGCAGCTTTGAAGAATCATTTTAAACTTCTGACATCTACAATGGTAAGGGAACAAATTTTTGTTACTTTATGTCACTAATTTTCTGGAAACATTACAGCAGGAATAGAAAAGTAATCATTATTATTATTTATTTTTTATCTTCAACAAATTCAGAGCTGTTGGATTATCTCCTTTTTAAGTTTTGATACTTTGTGTCTTTCACAGAATTCAACCATTTAACCTGTTTTCAATTTTGTAGCAATGAAGGCATCCATTTTACTCTTTCATTATCCTTTCAGTATCTATGGAATTATTAATGATGATAACTCTTTTATTTCTGATATTGGTAATTTATATGTTTTCTCTTTTTTCTTGGTAATCTGGCTTGAAGTTTATCAATTGTATTCATCTTTACAAGAACCCATTTTGGGTTTTATTGATTTTCTCTAATTTTGTTCCCAATTTTATTAATTTCCATTCCATTTTTTAATTTCTTTTCTTCTGCTTGCTTTAGGCTTAAATCACCCTTCTTTTTCTAGTCTCCTAACATGGAAGTTTAGGTTATTGTTATTAAATATGGAGGGGGGAGGGGAGGATAGGGACAAGGGATGAATAACTAACTATTGGGTACTATGATCAAGACCTGGCTGGCAGAATATTCATACTCAAAACCTCAGCTTCACACAATTTATGCAGGTAACATATCTGCACATGCACCTATTGAATCTAAAATAAAAGTTGACTAAATAAACACATCTTTCTTCTCTGATAATACATGCTTTTTATGTTATAAATTTCCCACCAAGCGCTATTTTTGCTGTATCCAAACATTTTGAAAAGTTGAATTTTTAATTTTCATTTAGTTCTAATTTTTTTTAATTATCTTAAGATTTCTTTGATTTTTATGCTATTTAAAAATATGTTAGGATATCCATCTATCTTCATGTTATTGATCTCTAGTGTAATTCCACTGTGTTGAAGAACATACTCTGTATGCTATCTGTTATGTTACATTTGTTAAGGTGTGCTCTATAGCCCAGACTGCAGTCTGTCTTGGTGAATGTTCCATGAGAGCTTTGAGAAAACAGTTTATTCTGCTGTTGTTTGAAGTATTCTATAAAATGTTTCAATTAGATCAAGTTGGTTGGTAGTGCTGTTAAGATGAACTATATTCTTACTGATTTTCTATCTGCTTAATTTATCACTTACTGAAAGAGGGTTGTTGAAGTCTCCACCTATAATGGAATCATATATTTCTTTTTGCAGTTTTATCAGTTTTTGCCTCACAGATTTTGACATTCAATTATTTGATGCAAACACATTAAGGATTATTAAGGATTATTATGCCATCTTAGAGTACTGACAACTTTACCTTTTTATAATGCCCCTCTTTATCCTTGAATATTTTCCTTGTTTTGAATTCTGCTTTATTAAAAATTAATATAGCTGCTTTGTCTAGTTTGAATGTGGTATATCATTCCAGATGCATTTTATTTAAGCTATCTAGGTCTCTATACTTAAAATGAGATTTTGTAGAAAACATGTAGTTGCCTTAACTTATATTCACTCTAACAATCTCTGTTTTGTAATTGATATATTTAGACCTTTCACATATAAAGCAACTATGGGCATAGTTGGATAATATCCATAACACATATAACTGCTTTTACCCATTGCACTTTAAAAATTTTTCTCTTTTTAATAATTATCTTATTTTAAGTGAACATTTTATATACTTCTTTTTCATTTCATTTCTTAGCACTTAAATTATACTTTTTTGTGTTTAAGTGTTTGTGCTAGAGTTTGTAGTACACATTTTTAACTAACCTAACCCTGTCTTCAAATAACACTGTGACATTTCACATGTAGTACAGATAACTTAAAAGAGTATTCCAAATTCCTCACTCCTGTTCCTTATGAAATTACTGCCATTCATTTTACTTACCCACATGCTTTGGCACTGAATACATTGTTAATAGTATAATTTTAAACTGTTTCCATGCAGAATTTTAAAATAAGGAGAAAACCTGTATTTTTCTGTATTTCTTCACTTACAGACTTTCTTTCTTTAGATCCAAGTTTCTCACATACATCATTTTTATTCTACCAGAGGGCCTTAAATATTTCTTGTGTGGCAGGTCTAATGAGAATGAGTTGTCTCATTCTTTTTTTTTATTTGAGAACAGTTTTATTTCTTTCATTTTGAAGAGTAACTTCATTAGATATAAAATTCCCAATGTTGTTATTATTTTTTCTTTCAAGTCTTTAAATACTGTACTCCACTTTCTTCTTAACAGCATGACTTCTCAAAAAAGTCTAGGGTAATTTTTATCTTTTTATTCATTAGCTATGGCCTCTCACACCCCCAACCAGAAAAAAAAAAAACCTTTCAAGATGTTTTTTTCCTTGTCTTTAGTTTTCTGCGGTTTGAAAATGGTGAGTTGCTACAGACTGAATTGTATCCCTCTAAAATTTGTATGTTGAATCCCTAAGTCCCAGTGTGATGGTATTTGGAGAGGGTGCTTTTGAGAGATAATTAGGTTTAAATGAGGTCATGAAGGCGGGACCCTTACGATGGGATTATTGCCCTTCCTAGAAAAAAACAACAAACAGAAAACTTGTTGTGTCTCACTCTACCATGGGAGGACACAGCAAGAAATTAACCAAATTCTGCCAGCCAGGAAGACAGCCCTCACCAGAATCTCACCTCACTGGAACCCTGAACTTGGACTTCCAGCCTCTCAAACTGTGAGAAACAAATTTCTGTTCTTTAAACCACCCGGTCTATGGGATTTTATTACAGTAGCCTGAGAAGATTAAGACATATGAATAGGTGTAGGATATTCTTAAAATGTATATTGCATGAATTTCTATAAAATTCCTGATTCTTTGATCTGGTTTCTGATGTTAATTTTGAATAATTCCCAGCCATTTTTACTTACTATGATAAACCTCTTGAACTTGCCCCACACATCTTGGATGTTCTTTCTGGAATTTTTTGTTTGTTTTTGTTTTTTGAGACAGAGTCTTACTCTGTCACCAAAGCTGGAGTGCCGTGCTGCGATCTCGGCTCACTGCAACCCCCGCCTCCCGGGTTCAAGCGATTCTCCTGCCTCAGACGCCTGAGTAGCTGGGATTACAGGCATGTACCACCACGCCCGGCTAATTTTTGTATTTTTAATAGTGACGGGATTTCACCGTGTTGGTCAGGCTGACGTCGAACTCCTGACATTGTGATCTGCCCAGCTTGGCCTCCCAAAATATGGGGATTACAGTCATGAGCCACCGTGCCTGGCCTCTGGGTTTTAATATTGGTTTGTTTGTTTGTTTGTTTGTTTTATCTTTGCATTTCAGTTTGGCAAATTCACTACTTTTTTCACTGGCTTTGTTCAGTCTAATAATGGCCTATCAATACTGTTTTCAATAGTTTATGTCCTTGTCTCTTTTACAGTGTTTTTGATTTCTAGAAGTTATTTTTTAATTATCTTAGACTTATCATCTCTCAATTTATATTGCCCATGTTGTTGCATTTTGCCTTTCCATTAGAACCCTTTACATGTTAAATCATAGTTATTTTAAATTTCTATCTAGTAAGTCCAACATTTCTGACATATGTGAGTCTGCTTCTGATCATTGTGTTTTCTCTTCAAACTATATTTTGCCTTTTGTATGCCTTGGAAACTTTTGTTAAAACCTGAGCACTGTGTATTGAGAAATGGACAAATAAAGGGAACAGACTTTTACTACAAAGTTTTACTTTAACTTGGCTAAGAGTTAGGCTATATTTAATGTTTGCTATATGCAGAGAGGCTTCAATTTCCTCATGTGTCACTGTTTTTGTTTCCCTTGTTCTTTTAGTTTTTTCTAATAACTCCCACAGAAGTCTGCTTCTTGTAGCTCTTTCTTTTGAAATCCCCTGTAATTATACTGAGACCCTGTTAAGGTAGTGTTAAAGTGTGGGGTAGGAAAACCTCAGTCTTTACATGGACTTACGACCCTGGGTTATGACCCATATAATAGTTTCTTACATTTTATCATCCTTAGATGAGGCAGACAGGCTAGGAAGTGTGGACAGAACAAAGACAGATTTGTCCTTTAAGGAAACCAGATATTTTATAAATGTAGATAAACATAAATAAAGTGTGAAGTTTTCAACAATTATGTTGGGTGCTTTTTAGTTATTAGCTTCCTATTGCTGCAGTAAGAAATTACCATAAATGTGTTCACTTGAAACAATAGAAATTTATTCTCTCATTCTGGAGGACAGAAGGTGCTAGCAAGACCACACTCCCTCCAAAGGTGTTACTGGAAGGGGGTCTGATCCACACCCCAAGACAGGGTTCTTGGATCTCGTGCAAGAAAGAGTTCAGGATGAGTCCATAGAGTAAAGTGAAAGCAAGTTTATTAAGAAAGTAAAGGAAATAAAGAAAGGCTACTCAATAGCCAGAGCAGTAACATGGGCTGCTTAACTGAATATACTTATAGTTATTTCTTGATTATATGCTTAGCAAGGTGTGGCTTATTCATGAGTGTTCTGGGAAAGGAGTGGGGATTTACCTGAACTAAGGGTTCCTCTCTCCTTAGACCATATAAGGTAACTTCTAGAAATTGCCATGGCATTTGTAAACTGTCATGGTGCTGGTGGGAGTGTCTTTTAGCATGCCAATGTATTATAATTAGTGTATAATGAGCAGTGAAGACAGCCAGAGGTCACTTTCATCACCATCTTGGTTTTTACAAGTTTTGGCTGACTTCTTTACCACATCCTGTTTTATCAGCAGACTTTGTGACCTGTATCTTGTGCCAACCTCCTGTCTCATCCTGTGACTGAGAATGCCTAATATCCTGGGAATGCAGCCCAGTTAGTCTCAGCTTTACTTTACCCAGCTCTTATTCAGGATGAATTCAGTCTGGCTCAAACATCTCTGACAAAGGGTCTATGGGAGAATATTTCTGTGCCTCTTCTAGTTTCTGATAGCTCCAGGTGTTGGTTGGGTCAGGTAGCATATCTGTAATTTCTGCCTCCATCTTCACATAACATTCCCCTCTGTGTGCCCTCTCCTCTTCTCTTTTCTTATAAAGATACTTGCTATTGAATTTAATCTTGATCCTTAATTACATGTGCAAATACCTTTTCTCCAATAAAGTCATACTCACAAGTTCTAGGGATAAGGATTTGCACATATCTTTTTTGGGGAGCCACAATTCCACACACTATAATACCAACATAGAAAACCAAATTATTTTTCATTTCACACTGTATTTCAGATTGATTAGTTACCTAAGTGCAAAAAGGAGAGTATAAACATTGAATTATGTTGTAAGATAATATATTTAAAATATCAGATTATGAAAGAATTTACTAAATAATAATATTCATAAGGAAAAATATATAAGCATAATTTTGATAAATTTGAGTATATTATAATTAAAAGTTTTGTTTATTAAAGAATACTATGAAAAGTGAAAAAATGGAGTCTATGTCCGTAATACATGGGAAAGTATAACACTTAAGAAAATTATAAGCAACTAAATATAATAGCATGTTATACTTAGGAATAGATTTCTGACAGAAGAGGAATTACAAATGGCCTATAAACATATGAAATATTGTCAAATTCATCAGTAACCAGAAAAGCTCACTTGAAAACTGCAACATAGTATCACTGCACAACTATTAGATTTGCAAAATAAAAGCTCTGAAAATGCTGAGAGTGCCTTGATATGCGGCTACATAAATTTTCATGGAGTGTTAGTGTGAGTAGAAATTCATGTAATCTCTTTGGAACACCTTTTGGCATCACCCACAAATATAATTAAGTACCCTTTTATTTAGTTTTCCTTTTCATATCTAGTGGTAGTAAAAAAAAATGCCATAAAGCAGAAACAGCTAAAAAGAAGAACCTACAATAGGACTTACTCACCTATTGGAAAAAAAAAAAAAAATTGAAACCTGTTTCTACACATTGAACTATAGAGGTGGTTCAAAACTCAAGGACATCCCACTTGGGGAATTCTATTTATACACGAACTAGGTGATCTGAATCCAGTTAAGGGATATGCAACACCTCAAAGGAGAGCAAATAAACTAAATTTTATTTAAAATATTGTATATGTTAATTACTAAATTTTGTTCCTTTCTCTCTCCAAGTCCTTCATTCACTTCCATATTTATCATTAGGTCAGGTTACAAAAAAGTGAATATAATGTGTATAAATTTAGTCTTCATCTCTACACTGAACAGAAAAGAAAAACTGATTATTTTCAGTGAAAATAATATCAAATTATCCATATTACATCAGAGTAAATGTACTGTCAACACAAGGCCATCAAAGCATGTACAAAGTTAAAAGAATGAGGAACTACTTACATATACCCAACCGATGTGTCAAAGGCAAAGTTCAAAACCTAGAAAAAGTATATCTTATGGAATAAAAGGAAATTTGTCATAATTTTTGTATCTTAGAATATATTAATAAATATTAAATGTAATATAACAAGAGTTATAGAAAATAAAAGTAGAAATTAAAGACCTAATAATGAAATAGACAAAAATTTATTTTGGATTAATAAACAAATTAAAACAGGAGTGAACTGAATAGGCATCACTAAAAATCAAGTTATTACCAACAAAAGATGACTTAGAGTAATCATAACATGCTGAATAAAGTTGTGTTAAAAGCAATTAGAGACTGAAACACGTAAATAAAAAGCCATATAATGTATGCCTCTGAATGTGAGAATAATAAAAAAATCAATTCATAACATTGAAAATATATAAAGTCAATGCTGTAATTCTATAATTTTTTCCTAGCTGAAAAAATAATTGAGTCTCACACAAGACCGATTTTATAGAAAATATTTATTTTAAAAATGTTCAAAAGAGTTATGTAACTTCATTAATTTATTGCATTTTCTAATTATGAAAACAATTCTTCAATCATCAGAACAGAAAGGGCATTGCTTTACTGGGAAAAATAAGTAACACTGATCCCCAAATTACCTACAGCAAGGTTTAATGCCAGAAGATGGCAGAACAATCTATAAAGTTTTCAGTGAAACCCTGAACCACATACACTACAACAAGCCACAGTTGTTGACTAGTAAAAAGATGACAGGTAGGCATTCCAAAACATGAATGAACTGGTGGAATAAAAAAATAAGGTGTTTTGTAAGTATTAATTTCAAAATCTATGCAATTATCTGATTACTAAAAATAAAAAATTGAGGAATAGGAAAGCCGTGCTAACAGGCCAGTAGTGAACACTAACTCATTTAAAAAATAGAATTAGTAATAGACACCTATAAGAATCATAGAGGACAGAACACAAATGCTAAAAACAGTGCATAAATAATAACCTATATAAGTGAATAATTGAGGAAAAAGTTATAGGTCATAATTAAAGCTCTCAGATTTCATAGTTGGAGTTTCTTGATTATTTCTCAAGCTATTTACTCCATGTCAATGTTACCTATATATTTTATATGCAGTTTATCTACTCATATCTCCATCTTTCTATTCCTCCATGCATTCTATAATGTGTGTATTCTATCTATGAAGATAAATATTTCTGCAAACATTCTAGGCCAATATTAATGATGCTTATCTATGAATGGCAGGATTTGTATTTTTTATATACTTTTTTGAGTTATATGAAAACTACATTATTTGAGTGTGTCATTTTTTACACAAAAGGCTTTTGTTAAAATGTAAAGATTGAAGGCAAAGATATTCAAATTTATTGACGATGGCTAAGCCTGTCTAGTGAAGATGGATGATTATTTTTTTCTTTGCTTTCTCCCTGAATTTATGTATCTGCACGCATATATATTTGTTATGAATAATGATAATACAATGGTTTAAAAGAAAAACTGAACAGTAGTGTGTTTTCTATTCTTTCAATACTCTGTTCCTTGCAAATCTGAAATATTTTATACTACAATCCATACCCACTTTCCATATAAGACATATACATTTTAAGAGAGATTAGGAAAAAACTTTATTCAGTGGCAGTGAAGCAGTCCAGTGAGGCTGTCCTCTGAGACTCGGCATATCTGCTTGTAGCCCTGCATCAGATCACAAAGGCAACTACTACATCTAAACGTAAAGATGGGGTTTATCTCTAATGTGATACATGAGCACAATTTTTAGTAGGAAATAAAGCAATCTTCTGTGATAAGTATTTATATATTTTCTTCCTTTATAACGTTCCCAGGAGTCAGTTTTGTTTTTATTTTATACCTTAAAATGGTGATATATTTATCTAACAACTATTTTCAATTCTTATGGTCACATCAAGTCAAACAATTTAATTCAAAGAAAAACGCTCACTAACATCCTATTTTATTAATTAAATATTGGAGGTTTCGCTGCAAATAAGGGCACAATACAGGGTATAAAACATCAGGAATGGAATTTTTCCATGACATTGATGAAATTCATTATGAATTAGAACTTTAGAAAGATTTAAAATATATTTTAAATAGTGAGCACTGACATTCAGAGCTATTTCATTCTTTTTTAATCCAATTCTTAACAGCCTGTAGCAGCATTTCAGAAGCGCTACAATTCCTGCCAATAACCTTTCTACGAAAAATAATTTCAGTCAGCATTATCACTCAATGTAACCAACAGAAACCAGAAATCCACTTCAAATGTCCTTCAAATAGCTAGAAGATGAATTCAAGGGGATACAAAACGTAAAACTCAGAAGATGAGGCCTGACTTTGACACTTAGTTGGTCTGATAGAGTAATTTTGTCTCTATATAGATCTCTCTGTATAAGAAAAAGGAGGGGGAAAGGAAGCTGTAATGTGTCACCTTATCTAAATAAGGTACCTGTCATTTCTGGAATTATGTTTAAACTATGATAGATGTTCTTATTCAACAAAAGAATCCCTTTTCTCCCTAGAAAACAGATTTTTAAAGGAGAAAGTAGTGTAAATAAACTATATTTTCTCACTGTGGATGCTATGAACAATGGACACTTAAGCCGTGATTAAAGATAGCTCAGAACTTAGAGGGTGAGATTCAAATCCCCCACAGCACCAAGCAAGGGAACGGTTTCCTTTAATGTGTCACTGGTTTATTTTTTCTCCCCCAATGTTGTATTGCCTTTAAATTGTTCACAATATATTTTTAAAATTAATTTGATCATTTGTTTGCTTTTATGATAGAAATTGGAGCTCTTATTTCTTTTTACAGAAAAAAAAAATGTACGCTAAGTTGTAAAAGTATAATTAATTATTTAATTCTCTGGTCAGAGATAGAAAGAAATGAAGCCATTCTTGTTTAACAAGTGAATGGTAAATAGTATGGGAAGATCATTATTTTATGTTGTTTCCTTTTATTTCTGGTAACAGCATCTGGTTGAAAGTGGGAATTAATTAGAGCTCCCTTTGCTTAACCGCATTTTCTTTAACAGTGATGATCAATGGACAAGTGACTCACAATTTGTCAACCTTAATTCCTCACTTTCTTGCTTCTATAGTGGTTGAAGTTTCATATATAACACACACCAAGTCACATAGTTACCTCCTTGAATTTTCAAAATTGAAACACAGACCAGGGGTAGGGGAGTTGGTAAGGAATGTGAGCCCATAGTTTTTGGTAGCCATGATTGTATTAAAGTCTCCACTTTGCCTAAGCAAGTTTAAAACAGATTTCTGCTGCTCACAACTAGATGCCTGAAGACTAACACAGATTTCTGCTGCTTATAACTGGATGTCTCGAGACTAACACATTTATTACTGAATGCATATCATTTTTGCAACATCATAAAGTCAAAAAATCATTAAATGATACCATTCTAACTGGGGGATTGTGTGTGTTGAAAACACAATTAACAAAAAGGCCAATATTATATATAGCTATACACTAAAAGTATGGATTCTACTGTAATTTTGATCTTAGCATTTTAATACCCTCATGTCAGCTAAAAATTTTAATCTACACATATAACTTAATATGGCAAAGAAAACCTATATGTAATAATGTTTCTTCCATGAAATCTCACAATTTCACCGTATTGCAGATTAGTTGTGACTGCTCTTACCCTCTTTTACTTCAAACTATGTATACAGGTTACCCTTACCTATATACACATTATATTCACAGTGTCTTAGAGAGATGCAAGAATGCAATCTCAGCTCTATTTCTGCTGTAACTAGCCTGATTATATTATTCTTTCTTTCTACTCCGATGTCTTTTTTTATCACTTCTTTACCTATGCTGTTTCCTCATCTCCTTTGTTCCTCTTCATCTTCTTCTTCTCTTCCTGTTACTCCTTCTCCTCTTTCTTCTCCATTTTTTTATCTCTCTCCCTCTCTCCTCTCCTTCCATTCTCCAATTCCTTTCTATATATCCTCTTGTCTTTTTCATACACTTTCATACAATTAAATAGAAGATAATATGAGTTTCTGAGACAACAAATAACAAGCAAAAATGTAGTAGCTTTACATAATTCACCCACACATTCTGTGCAGTTCTTTCTTCTCCTATTCTCTCTCTCTCTTGCACACACACATATACATACACTCATGCATTTTAGCAGAAACCTATACTTTACATATATGAACTTAAAGTAGTGGCCTAAAATAAGATAAAATAAAAATATAAGAACAGAACTCAAGAACATGCATAGGAATATAAAAGTGCCTACCAATCAACAGTCTAAAATTCAAAATATCTGCCATATAGTAAAAATTGTCAATCATACAAAGAGGCAGAAAAATACGAACAATAATAAAAAGAAAAACAAATGAAGAGTGATGGTATATGTTTTAGATGTTTGAGATAATATATTAACAGTGGATGAGAATAACAGGAACTTAAGATTTACAGGAAAAAATGATTGGTGAACTTAAAGATATAACCATAGAAACAATTCAAAATTAAATACAAAAGAAAAAAAAAGACTGAAAAAAAGAACAAAGCCTGTGGGGCCATGAGCATCTTTAAGTAACCTAATATAAATAACAGTTGGCTCCCTGAATGAAGGAGAGAGGTGTGCAGAAAAAAATTTTGAAGAAATAATGCCCCAAATTTTGTAAATTTTGGCAAAAACTATAAAGTCACATTTCCAAGGAAAGAACAAACTCCAAACACAAGAAATATATATATATATATATATATATATATATAAACTACTCCAAGGGACATTATAACTAATTACTTAAGCCTAGGGAAGAAAAGACAATTTTAAAAGTAGCCACAGGAAACACACATGCACACACCCACACAGAGAAAATTTTTTCAGACCTACATGACTGAAAAACTTGCCCTATAAAAATTGTAAAAAGAAGTTCTTCAGGCGGAAGCAATACCAGATCAAAATCTGGATCTATACAAATGAATAAAGAAAATGAGACTTAACTATTGGGGTAAATATAAAAGACATTATTTAGATCTCTTAAAGAAAATTGTTTAAAACAGAAACAATGTAGTCTGAGTTTCATAACATGTGAAAATGTAAAATGTAGCAAGTCTAGCAAGAGAAAATCAAATGTACTCTTGTAAGGCTGTTATAAAATACAAGAGTGGCATATTAGTTGAATGCATATGGTAATAAGGTAAATGCATACAAAATAAACCCAAATCATACGGGGTGGGGCAGGGAAGTGCTGGGTAGAGAAGGGTGGGTTACCTGGTGAGGGCTCCACTTTCGGATCTGTGCCCACGGACCTAAGTGAGGACAGACACTCCTGTTTTCATGCCCAAATGTTGCATTTTCCAAGACCACTCTGGCCCACCATGCCCTCCATCCTGTATCTATAAAAATCCCAAGACCCCAGTGGGCACACACACAAATGCTGAACATTGAGAGGAACACACCAGCAGAACACACCTACAGACGCCCGCAGGCCATTGAGGGCAGAATGACACAGAATGACGTAGACCCCAACTTTGGGAAGCTGAGGCGTGCAGATCATCCGAAGTCAGGAGTTCAAGACCAGCCTGGTCAACATGGTGAAACCCCATCTCTACTAAAAAAAACCACAAAAATTAGCCGGGCGTGGTGGCACACGCCTATAATCCCAGCTACTCAGGAGGCTGAGGCAGGAGAATCGCTTGAACCCGGAAGGCAGAGGTTGCAGTGAGCTGAGATTGTGCCACTGTACTCCAGCCTAGGTGACAGAGTGACTGACTCCATTTAAAAACAAACAAACAGAACAAAACAAAAAAACGACGTGGACCCTGAGAGAGGAATTCCACTGAGGCCAGTTGGAAGAGAGCCTGGCCGCTGAGTTGCCCAACTTTAGGGGAAGACCACCTTTCCACTCCATTCCTCTTCTGGCTCCCCATTGATCTGCTGAGAGCTACTTCCACCACTCAATAAAACCTTGCACACATTCTCCAAGCCCACCTGTGATCCAGTATTTCCAGTACACAGAGACAAGAACCCTTCAATACAGAAAGTTCTATGTCCTTGGGAAAAGGCAGAGGGTCTAACTGAGCTGATTAACACAAGCCACCTGCAGACACAAAACTGGAAGAGCACACTGTAACACACCGGTTCTGGGGCTTCCGGAGCTGTAAAAGATCAGCCCTAAATGCTGTGGTGGCTTGGAGTCCAAAGATGCTCCCACAACCAGCCCATCTGCATGCTCCCCCAGGGGTTTGAGCAGCTGGGCAGGAGAGAAAGGAGCCACACCCCGACACACACCCTGCAAGGGAGATAAAGGAAGACTCCTCCTGTGTCACTAACATAACCACTAAGCAAAAGAAAATAAAATTAAGAGTTATAGCCAATAAGGCAATAAAGGAGATAAAATGATAATGAAAATTACTCAATACAAAAGAAGGCAGAAAAAGAAGAAACTGAAAACAAACAAACAAAAATCAACTATATGGAAAACAAACAGCAAGATAATACATTTCCATCCAACCCTATCAATAATCTCATTAAATGTAAATGATCTAAACACACCAATTAAAAGTCAGAGAAATGTTGATTGAATAAAAATGCCCATACCTAATAGATTACCTGAGCAATCAAAATTGAATTTTTAATGCTTAAATTTCAGATTTCTTTCTACAAAGAAAACTACTGCCCCGATGGCTTCTCTGGTGAATTCTTCAAAATATTAAAAAAAAAAATAAATGCCAATTCTACAAAAATTCCTTTAGACTTTGTAGAAATAATAATATATTTTATTAACCAAATATTTCTAAAATACTTATATCTTGACATATGCAGGCCAGGCGTGGTGGCTCACACCTGAAATCCTAGCACTTTGGGAGGCAGAGGTGGGTGGATCACCTAAGGTTGGGAGTTCAAGACCAGCCTGACCAACATGGAGAAACCCCGTCTCTATTAAAAATACAAAATTAACTGGGTGTGGTGGCACATGCCCGTAACCCCAGCTACTCAAGAGGCTGAGGCAGGAGAATCGGCAGAGGTTTCTGTGAGCCGAGATCACACCATTGCACTCCAGCCTGGGCAACAGGAGCAAAACCCTGTCTCAAAAAAAAAATAACAAAATAAAATAAAAAATTAAGGATTATTTTTGTGTGTGTGGCTATAATATTGTTCAGCAGACATCTAAATATTTTCTATATATTAGTTCATGAATATATTTCTAGTAAGAGTCATTTTAAGTGAAAAACTCACAAATTCACGTATTATATTTAAATAGCCACATGTTGAGAGGCAGTATAGACTAATGGCTAAGAACCCATTGTCTCAAGCTAGATCGCCTGGTTTCTAAGCCACCTTCAGAGTTTAGTAGCTGATGCCCCTTGGCCTCGATTTTCTTTCTGTAAAATCAAGATCAATAACAGTACCTAATTCATAGATCACAGTGTACATTAAGCAAGTTAAATATATAAGCCACAAGACTAATATTTGTCTCATAACAAGCTTATATTAGTATACATTATTATATTTATCCATTAATACAAAGTATTTCTTCCCTGAGGACTCTTATTTACAAAAACAACAACACTAACCAGAAAAGCCCTCAGAAGCTAATTTAAAAACAAAAGACAATAATTGTTTCTTCAAATTTTCTGTATAAGTAAAGGAAAGTTGAAACACAGTGTATTATACATATTTTTATATATCTTTAATTTTTTCTATTCCTCCAAACCATTTCCAAACAAAATCTGCCTATATATTTCTAGATTTTTTTCATTTTCTCATTTTTTCCTAGAAAATTTTTTTTAAAAGATTACATGAATAGTTTGTTATTTCCATCATACCCAGTACAGAAAATTCTAACAGAACAGGTCCTTAAAAGTTCAAAGAATAATTTGGCCAAATCTTGTTTGAACTTTTTGGCTCCAGGAAAGAATGACACTGCCAATCCTATAAGAAGTTTATTAACCACTTTCTGTGCTAGACTACAACACAGCTTACATTTGTGTGTGATGACATGGCTTGCATTATTTCAAAGCCCAGGCTTTGTATATTTTAAAGTACATTTAAATGCTTTTTGTGCTATCAAATAGAAGAGATGGATAGGAGTAAGAAAAATTTTTTTCTTATCTCTGTTGTTGACATTTTAAGTGTTCTGAGTTTGGTGGATTTTTGAATATGACATTATGAGGTTCATTTAGCTATTTGAAATGGTAATTAGGAAACTGGAAGTTGTACCAAATCATGTTACTTAACTTTAATTATAATTCTCACTGTCTCAACTGATAAGTTATTAGACTAAAATATTCCTTGAAATACAAAATGGAAAATACTTATTATTCTAATCTGCTCTTCATATTCCCAACTTGTCATTTTGGGGGAGGTGGAATTATTTGTAAGAGCATCAACGGAGTTAGGGATGTAAAAGACTGGAAAATTAAAATTGGGGCACCTGACAGCTAAGATGAGCAGTCCCAGAAAAAAATTCATTTCAAATATTACTTCTTGCAAAGTAATTGTGTAAGGAAAACATTGAATCTCAACAAAGAGATTAATTTTACACTCAGCTGTAATTCAGGTTCACTCTAAAATATAAGGGCAATTGCCACCAATCAGGATAAAGATTAGAGAATAAAAGACCCAGGCCAGAGGCAGTGGCTCACGCCTGTACTCCCAGCACTTTGGGAGGCTGAAGCAGGTGGATTGCCTGAGGTCAAGAGATCCATACCATCCTGGCCAACATGGTGAAACCCCGTCTCTACTAAAAATATAAAAATTAGCTGGGCGTGGTGGTACGTCTGTAGTCCCAGCTACTCGGGAGGCTGAGGTAGGAGAATCGCTTGAACCCGGAAGGCAGAGGTTGCAGTGAGCCGATAGTGCGCCACTGCCCTCCAGCCTGGGCGACACAGCAAGACTACGTTCCACCCCACCCCCGCCAAAAAAAAAAGAAGAATCAGAGAGTGGTGTTAATAGTTACTACAGAAATGAATTATGACTTTAAAAAGTCATAATTTTAAAACTTTAAAACTTTCATAACTTTACAAAGGCAGAGTTTCTGGAAAAACGAGGAAGATAAGAAGTTACTATGTGAAAATTTCACTGGCCTGTCTCTTTTGTCTCTCCCTCAGCACCAAAGAATAATCTACTCTATACAATTTCAGATTATATTTAAGCAGAAATGAATGTTGGATTGGTAAATGCCATTTCATAGTTGGAAAACAAATCTATTTCATAATTGAATAAAACCAGCCATTTATTTATTTAATCTCTAGAGGAGGTATCACAAACAAAGTTTTCGAAAATTAAATTAAAAAATTAACAGTTGGTGGGATCTGGAATGTGGGGAAAAGAGAGATCAGCCTGTTACTGTGTCTGTATAGAAAGAAGTAGACATAAGAGACTCCATTTGGTTCTGTATTTGAGATGCTGTTAATCTGTGACCCTACCCCCAACCTTGTCCTTGCAAGAGACATGTGCTGTGGAGACTCAAGGTTTAATGGATTTTGGGCTATGCAGGATGTGTCTTTGTTAAACAAGTGCCTGAAGGCAGCTTGCTGGTTAAAAATCCTGCGCGTCCCTGGCCAATGGAACATCTCGGTGTGAGACGCAATTGTATGCTCTGTTTACTGAGATAGGAGGAAACCGCCTTACGGCAGGCATAAAGTGGGACTTGCTGGCGGGACTTGCTGGTGCAATGCTGCTAAAAGGTTTATGGAGATGTTTGCATATGCATATGAAGGCACAGCATTTTCCTTTGAACTTATTCACGTCACAGAGATCTTTATCCATATGTTTTACTACTAATTTTCTCCGTACAATGATCCTATTGTCCTGCCACTCCCTTATCTTTAAGATGGTAAAGATAATTATCAATAAATACTAAGGGAACTCAGAGACCAGTGCCAGCGTGGGTCCTCTGTATGCTGAGCTCCGGTCCCCTGGGCCCACTTTTTTCTTTCTCTATACTTTGTCTCTGTGTCTCATTTTTTTTCTCAAGTCTCTCGCTCCACCTAACGAGAAACGCCCACAGGTGTGGAGGGGTAGGCCACCCCTTCATGGAATATTGTCTACTATTTGTTATATATGAGGTGTCAAAAATTAATGCAAACCAATGAGAAAAAACAACAAGAAAACTGCTGATTTGAGGAATAAATGAAAAGAAAATTATATTTTCATATCTATACAATTTTATATAGTCATTGTAATTCTTTTAAGAGTCATGCACTCATTTTGATTATCTCCTCAGAAAAATTCAATTTGTTTGTGCATCCAAACATTTGCATGAAACTTTAGGGATCTTTGCATATTAATAAACTTTAGGTTAAAAAGTTCTTGTTTTATTTAAATGAGATGAAGGTGTGTTTCTACCTTCATCAGGGACAATGAATTAGCCCAATTCTCTGAAGATAGAGTGTCATGACTGTATAAAGCTAAATTCATTGCAATCTGCACTTTGTGATATTTCTGTTGATATATAATAGATCAGTCTTTTAGACTGATCTGTATTATTTTACTTTAATTCACTTGCATAAATATTGGAATATTACTGTGAGGGCAGTGTTATTAGTAGAGTAAGGTCTGCTGCCCAGAAATTTTATAAAATTTTATGGAGAACCACGTGGTTCTCTTTTCTTCATATTAAAGTATGATGTGGCAGTCTGAGAATTTGTGTTAATAGATCGTAGTACATTTGCCTAGGTCTTCTACAGCAATCAGAAGTTGTATTACATCTAGTAAAAAGCAAAGTTTTAAAAATTAGTTACAATTTTAAATACAGCCCATTTTAGACACTTTAATATGATGTCAATTTTCTCCTCTGGACTCTGGAATGCAGCCACATAATACTGTTTGTTATGTGCTTTGCAGTCAAAATATAATCCTGGTAAAACTGCAGCAATGACAGCTGTGATACCTACAGCATCGGATCAGAGCTAAACAGTATAAATTTTAGTTGATCCTTGGCACTCTCTTGTTTTTCCATAACTTTTGCAGCATTTTTTCTTTCTGTGTGTTGCTCTATGTGACCCATTTTTTTCAAAAATCAGTTTTCGATATGTTTAGAAAAATAAAGCATAAAATATTTATAAAAACAGCTCATGAAACCTTTTAATTTTTGGACAGTGTTATCAAACTAAAATTACTTTTTGACCTATCCATTGACAGCATTCAAAAAGGATGATTTGAGAATTGAGAAAAAACCAAAATTTGCAAAAAGTATAACCTAGGAGAAAGTAAAGATAATAAAACGTGTTTAACATATTGCATTAGGTTTGCAGAATAAAATTTTCAAAGAAGAAAATGATAGGAAACAATATAAAAGTATTGAAGTATACAGTAATTTATAACTTTTACACCATTGTAACTGTAGCCCACTATTATGCTCGCTGGCTCTGCCAATACAAAGGTTGCTTTTCAAAATGTACATTCTTTTTTGTTTCAGTCCAACAAAAGTACTGGCTGTTCCAAATAGTTCTAGAAAATATAGATGTTCAGGTAACATATAAAAAAGTAGGTAAAATTAGTTACTGTCTGTAAACACAAATTAAAATATATCAGCACACCATATAAATGATCTATACATTTTTAGTGAAATCTTAAATATAAAACTTCAATTAAATGCCTGAGTATTTTGAATCTGTCAAGGTATTAAACCCTGCAACTGTATGTCATAGACTGCATTGTTTATTTCAGATTTCACTATAATGAGGATAATGATGTGAAAACATTAAAGAAAGTTACTTTGAAATAGAAAATATATACAGTAGCTTTATGTTTACCTGTGAAATCTCATTTCTAACACCCTTTTTCAGTAACTCTGCAAAATAGAAAAGGCAACAGCTCATGAGGCACATTTTTCATCATCTTGAAATGCCCTTTACCCTAGTAATTTACTTTCTAGCTCTGCATGCATTTTAAATAACTACTTTGCTAAAACGTGAAAGATGTTAAAAAGTAAAATGAACATATCATGCACTAAAGAAGAATGTGGAGGGAAATTGAGGTCATTTAAATTATTGGTAAGAGGCTTATAACTCATAATGGTGATCATGACAATGAAAAGATGGCAAGGAAACTGGCAGGCAATCGTGGACAAGGTGATTGTATAGGAATGATGTCATTTCCCTGATTGGGCAACATAAACCCTGAGGAAGCCCTTGTCATTACTATACGTTATATTTTCCAATGTCAAGTCAAAACACAAACCAATTATAAATTATCATAACAAGCGGTCGGTAATAGCAAATTAAAATAATAAGACTTTAATTGTTCAAAGATTTTTTCTAAATTAATCCTTTTGATATCAAAGTACACAAGTTACATTTTCAGAGAATTTGAATTGCCTAAATTCAACACTTCAGATGAAATTAACTTATCATCTCCATTCTAAATTATAGCAGAATTTTTACTTCTTCCTTTCAAAGACTACTATTTTTACTTCCGCCCCAGTAGACTTGGCATGGTTTAATATTTATCACAGTGGTGTTTGAGCTTAAGAGAGCTCTATGCTGTAACTGTGGAAAATAAATAATAAAAATGATTGTAGGACATACTGCGAAAAAGGATATTTTATTAACTTGGATTAAACCAGTTTCTCACTGGAGTTCAAGCCACAGTATCAAATAATCACCCCAAAATACCTGCCTGAATAAAATAATTCCAATAAATGTTATAGTACAGGCCACTTAAAATTGAAACAGAGTATGTTAAGCAGTTTTCTTAAGGTGTTAGAATAAAACTTCAATAATATCAGAAACAGAAATGTAGAAGATGCATAAGGAACTTACTGGATTTTATGGTTTCATTATTATGTTTTTTATTACTGCTGATAAATAGGCTTGCTTCATCTGAATGCAAAGTACTCTATAACCTGGCACTTTTAAAGTTTTTTTTTTTTTTTTTTTTTTTTTTGGCATGGGAGTATCACAGGAAACTCAAAGGTAAATTTAATCACAGTAATTATATTAACTAAAATTTTTGATGCATCATGTTTTGATACAGTATTTTCATATTTATTTGTTTTTCATTTATATGTGTGTTATAGAATACAATTATGAATCTTTTGGAAAATAAATGGAAGAAATAAATCCAATAGCATTGTTTACACAACTTTTTGCTGCTATAATCTGGAATAAATATTAGGCAATTGTTATCATCACAGCCTACCATAAGTTTAGAATTCTAAACATATAATCTTTCTGTCCATTATTAAAGAACAGTTACTATATTTCATTAAATTTTCCTTTATATGTAGTGTATGTTTTTGTATATGGATAATAATTTCTTAATTTTAAATATAATATAGGATCAAATTTCAAAGAGTTCTGAGTGCTGAAATGAATCTGAAAACATTTTTAAAAATTATTTATATGTATATCACAGATTTGGAGACTGCTGTCCTATTTTCAGCCACTTACATTTATCCAAGTTCTCTGCATTTATATTCTTTAATCCTTTTGTAGTGAATTTGTACCTCCATTCCTTAATCATATTTAAAGTCTTTTCATAATTCCCTCCAATTTGTCTGTTCCTGAATCTGCATTTTCAATCAACATCAAAATCAAGTATAACAAATTTCTTATATCACAAACCCAGCACAAGTTTTTCATTTATTGGATTGGTTTTTATCATTGCCTTTGAAAAGTCTCTCCAAAATACTGTCCACTCTGGTCACTTAGGCTTCTTTCGATATTTTTACTTACCAGGTATTTCCATTTACTGCCTATCTTTGCTTCCAAAAAGATGGTTTTTATTTCAGCCTTAAGACTAATCATTTTAACTGCACTTTATATATTTATACTGTTATCTAACTATTTATTAGTTTAGTAGTATTGCAGATTTTTGCTCTGATTATTTCTCCTACTCTCTCCTTCTAAAGTGGAAGACAATTTTTAAAATCCTATACACATTACTTTTTTAATCAGTTGAAAAATATTTTTTCTCAGCGTTACTGATATCACATTCAATTTTTTTCTAGGATTCTCTAAGTTACAGTGCTAAGAAACCTGTTTCAAACTTGTCCAGGCATGGCTGTGAGTTAAGGAATTCCTTCAGGCAAGGCAAAATACTGGCTGACTTAGATGACTGTACTGTTTTCCTGATCTTACTGTTTAATTCAAAGCAGATAAGAGAAAAATAAAGACCCTAACTATCTCCATCTATATATTTAGTTTTAACTGCATAGGAAACAACTGCAAAACCAGTGGCAAAAAACAATAAAGAATTATTAGGTAATGATGTGGGTTGGAAATTTGTCCTGGGATCTGCTGGACCTTGCTTTGCTGCTGTTGCCTTGGCTCACTTGTACAGCACCACTCTGCTTGGAACTTCCCGATAAGTTAGCAGACGGCTTGGGCATTCAGGAAACTGAGGCATGAGTATCCTAAAGCAATGAGGAAGGACATCTACCAACGAGCAAGCACTGCCAACGCCTCTTGCTGTCATGTTTAGAAATCTCTTATTATATAAGCCAAAACAAGTTACATGGTCGAGATTTGTGATGGGGAGCTAAACTCCACTCCTTGCTGGGAAGAGTGAAAAAGTCATGTTACAGAGGGCTAAATCCTAATGAATAGTAAATAATTATTTATTAAATTGTCTTTGCCTCTAACTTTTTTTTAACGTCTCTTTATTAGTCACCATCAATTTAGAGGGTGGTATCTTTCTTAGTAATTCAGTGGAATTATTTCTGAGACTTCTCTTTAAACATACAATATTTTCTAAATTTACAAGAAGTTAAAAGAATTCCTTAATTGGGAATATACCAATTAAGAAATTCTTAACATATACCAAAAATGCTCTCTATGCAAAAATTGTTTGAAATTATAGCCCTGACAATATTATAAATGTATTTAATTCATGTTATCCCTATAGGATTACCAAGTCAGAGCACTGCTTTCTATTTTCATCACAAAAAGAATAAAATGCATAATAATTTGTATCATTGAAATGTTTTTATTGACATATATCAGTTTTGTGAATGGGAATTTTATGTAACTCAAAACTGCATACTAGAAAATTTCCTACTTACATTTTAAAAAGATATTGTGACTGCCTTTAAAGTTATGGGGATGAATAAGGGAGGATCAGCACCCGTGTATCTAAGAGGTTGTTTTATGGCAGGAGCTTCAATCGGTAACAAATATTGAAAGAAATAGCATCAGGTTCTCTCTAATTATCATGCTATCACAATTAGAAAGCTTACAAAGTGTCATTAGCCCTTACAATATGTCTGATTTTTTTTTTGACCCCAAACACAACAGTGTAAAGTCAGTTAAGTTATTAGATAAGTGATTTATGATACAAACCCCTTTCATCCACAGGAAACATGTTGAAGTGAATTGAAAAAAGAAACTACTGTTTATATGCTAAATGTTCAAAAATGTAATGTATGTTTAGTAATCCATCTCACTGACTTAATAACTGGTTTATATTGGGAAATGATTCATCTAGTATCTTTATGTCATAATTGTACATGAGGTATACCTTCATGCATAATTGAACAATAATAAAGCAAAGAGTTTTATTTCTTTTATGTTCCTAAAATTCAGAACTTGACAATATGTGAATGAGAAGATTCAACAAATATATTCATACCTTTTGTTGAATATATATACTTTTTCATATATATCATGTTGAATGTAATATATATGATAGATTTATGATAAATTAAAGGTAATAATACCTTCCGTGTTGAAAATTGTGATTTTTTTATTGACCCCATTTGTAATTGACATAGGAAAAGTTCACCATATATTATTTTCCTCTGAATGTACATATATAATTATTTTTTGATTTAGAGTGAACATAAAATAACAGCTAACTTTATGAAATTGGTTGCTCTAAATTTACTTTATTTTTAAGAAAAAGTCAAACATGTAGCATAAAATACATATATAAGTATGTGTTAGAGAAATAATGAGTAAGCAGAATATCTAAAGGATGGAATATACTTAGCATAAGTGCAATTCTCTTGCTATTTTTCATAAGCACATGCCATCTTTCTTAGAGACCAAACAGATAAAGCTAGAATTTGTGTTCTTAACTCTTTGACTATGCTAGTTTTATCTCCCTTTTCCCTTCTGACAAAACATGCGCAATTACTATGAAAAGAAATGATTATCTAGATCAAGAAAGGTAGCTCATGGTCTTTTCAGAAGCCAATGGATATAATTTTTTAACTCCTCACATTAGAGTTTATGTTAAAGTAGATAATTTTTCTTAATATTTTATACAAAAAGAAAATTCTGTATCTCAGAGAGAACATAATTTTCTAAACTTACAGACGTAACTAAAAAATAAATCATAAAATACCATTACACAAGAAATCAAAATTGGAAATTATTCAAATAAACAAAAATATCAATAGCTTTCAATATGCCAATATGTGAGAGTTCTCAGACTAATAATTTCTTATTGTAATGGAACATTTCAGGTGAGCCTAGATTATCATTATCTCTGCTGTCAACCTTTTTTTTTTTTTTTCTGCAAGTTCATGTCATTTTCCTTGACAATACAAATAAAATTCTAACATGAATAACTAGAATTCACATGCTCTGAAATAAACTCTGGTGTGATTAGTAATAACTTTTAATCATAACATAAATATCCTCTGGGTTTTAAGTTATAACGCAAAATTTATTTCAAAAGTTCTGTAATCAGACATGATTAAAACAGCTGTTTAGAATTTCATGTACTTTTAACTTTCACAGTTGTGATATTATTCCTATATGTCTGGTTAATTGAGATCATTGACAATTATGATATATGAAAATCCCACTTGAAATAATAATGTGGTTTCAATTTTTTTTGAGATGGAGTCTCACCGTGTTGCCCAGGTTGGAGTGCAGTGGCGTGATCTCGGCTCACTGCACTCTGCTTCCTGGGTTCAAGCGATTCTCCTGCCTCAGCCTCCTGATAAACTGGGATTACAGGCGCCTGCCACCATGCCTGTCTAAGTTTGTGTATTTTTAGTAGAGGCGGGGGGTTCACTATGTTGGCCAGACTGATCTCGAACACCTGACCTCGTGATCCACCCGCCTCGGCCTCCCAAAGTGCTGGGATTACAGACATGAGCCACTGGGCCTGACCTTGAAATTTGTTTCAAATGTAGTTTTTTTCTTAGAGAAGTAACTATGTGGCATGCTTTTATCATATGTTTTAAATCTGATTTAAACAAACATATAAGAAAAAAACTAAAGATAAATAGTGAAAGCATTATTAGACCTAGACTGCGACAATTTTAATTATCTAGAGAAAAGTGAAAATTGTCTCATTGACTTGTTACAACAAATACACAGCAGGTTTATCTAAAGGAGTTTAAAATATACAGAGACAAAATAACCTACACACTATAGACAATGATGACTATTGAAATAATCTTTTGAAAGATCATTCATATTCTTTTATTGCCTGAAGTTTACATTCTCTACCATTTAATATCAACTCAAGAAACTGATTTTTAAAAACGTGTTTCTAACGTTACCTCTTGGCCATGTTTACCTCACCTTTTCAAAGACCTCTTGGTAGGAATCTAAGGAGTGGGATATGCTATACAATTATTCATTTAACATGGTTTCCGGTTCTATGCTGGTCTCAGTTCCAAAAAAAACCTATTTCCAATATTATGTAATGGAAGTTATTTTTCCAAAATAGTTGGTCATAACAATACAAATAAAGAGTATAAATAGTATTATAGTTATCTATTGGTGTACACTTGGGGTTGGTTCAAAGATCCCCCACACATACTCAAATCTGCACACGTATACTCATCCCCCATGTATACCTAACTTTGCACATACTCAAATTCTGCATCAGCCTTAGAAGGCTGCATGGAGGAAAGGTGGCCCTCTGTAAATGCAGGTTTGCATCCCGCAAATACTGTATTTTTGGATGGCTTTTGGCTAAAAAACCATGACTGTGTAAGTGGACCGGCACAGTTCAAACCATTATTGTTCAGGGGTCAACTATATCTGGTTAATTGAGACCAATGACATTTGCCCTATGATATGAAAAAATTTTGTACTACTATGGGTGTAAAACGTTTATGTTAAAATTATATAGTGACTTTAATGTTACTTTTATCTCTATAATTTAGGGAATATATTATTCTAATATCTTTATGAAAAATAGAACCAAGAATGCCCATTTTCGTGATGTTTTAAACCATATTTCCTAATCTAAATACTTTGAACAATACATTTACAGTTCAGAATGCCAACAGGATAACTGGAATAATTGCATAATGTCCTTAGTCACTGGACAAGTTGTAAATTTTTTTTGTGAAATCTGTCAATAATGTGCTTCTAAAAATTTGTATAATTATACATTCCTAAGTATAAAGGCCACCTGTATATATACCTTATATATTAAAATGGATCCATGCATTTAAAAGAGAACTATATATCAATAGTAAACCATGAAACAAAAGAAGTTTCCCATTATTCTTAGAATGCCAAAAACCCCAAATTCAGAAAGCCACAATAGTGGAAGTATAACTCTTACATCAAAAGCGAATAACAGGATTAAGTTTGATGTGACATATACTTTACAAGGGATTCAAAATGATGTTTACCATGGAGTCTTTATATCTTTAAGTACTCCCATCCCTCTATGTTACTCATTAAAAATGTATTTCATATGACCAGAAGCAATTTTAAATAACCTCACAAGACTAAGGTTGTGAGGTTCAGTGGCATGATTTTAATTGCTTTAATTCAGAGATAAGTCCTATTTCCTAGGAGGGTACTTGTTTCTATTACTTGATAAAAATGATAAATCTCTACTATTAATTTGTATCATTGCAAGCAGCTATTTTATCAGATAGTGTATCAACATATTATATGCTGTGCAACACAATCCTGGAGGCAAAACAGAGTGAAAACCTTTATTTAGCAAATTTCGTTCTTGCTCTGACTTTCACAGTAATATGTGACTTAAATAATCTTGTTCATCATCAAAACCCCTTGGCAAAACAGTAACTAAATCTCAATACCTTCAGAAACAAGATTTTCTATTCATCATGTTTAAAGAAAATAAGAATGAAATCAGAGAAATAGATTTAAAACATGGAACTCTTGGCAGTAAAAGAAAATGCTTAGGAACCTAAGTTTCTGATATTGTTAAAGCTACATGTCAAATCATAAGACTCTGGAAAAAATCCACGATAATTTTTGGAATCTTGTCTACAGAATAAAAATAGAAGTTCAAAAAATGGTAATAATATAAGTAAACCTAGAAAATTTCAAAAAAAGTGGTAGGCAGTTGGTCTAAAAAGAAAAAAGCAGTAGAATATGGGAAAACTGTGATGGGAAGATATTCTATTTTCTAGAGTCTTTGGTGACATCCTAAAACTTTCCAAGATAATGGCCATGCCTCAAATGCCTAAAGGGCCAGAGAAAATACATAAATCAATGAATCCATCCAGATGTAAGAGAGAACCATGGTATTTGTCTCTTGGCCTCAGAATTGACCCCATCGATAGTTGTGAGAAGAAACTGGAAAAATAACTTCTTTTCTCAAGGGAAACAGTTGTTACACTGCAAAAACATGCACTCATTGTAGTCATGTTTTCTGATTTGCCAATGGAATTTTGAAATATGGATTTTCATGTTGAATATTTTGATTTTCAATGCGAATAAAGTTTACCGTGTATAGAAACATACCTTAAGATGGACAGTTCTTAACTTTTGGTTTACACACTAAAAGTGGTCTGGGAAGGATTACATGGGTTACTATGAGGTTTCCAAGAATTTCTTCTGATAAATTTTGTATAACATACTAAAATATACTATCTGAAAGTTACTCAACTCTTTGGCTAGGAGAAGTTGTTTTGGTTCAATTAAAGTAGAAATGTTGGATTCTTTAGGTTTTCCAAAATAAAGTTTAGTTAGTGACTTTGTGTGTGTGTGTGTGTGTGTGTGTCTAGAGAAGAGAGAGAAATCAGTATTGCAATGATACATATTTCTCTTATAAGTGTTTATCTGATGAATTATGGTGATATACATAAGATTCTAGTTCTTTTTTTCTCTAGAAGATAGACAATGATAGATATGAAATAGTAATTCCTGGGAAATGTCAATAAGCAATACAATAATACCTGTTCTCATAAAACAGGGCAAAATTGCATTTAAAACAAATGACTGAAGACAAGTTGATGATGCTATCTTTTTCTGTCTTGGGATTAATATTCTAGAACACTTATTCTATTTGAAAATAACAAAATTAAATTTCCTAAGAAAAAGTCCACTATGTTCTCTATAATCTATTAAACTTACATAATTGGAATTCCACTGTAAGTCATTATTCAGAGGTTTGTCCTATGCCAAGTCAATATTTGAATGAAGACATTTGCACAAAGGATTGGGTCATGTGTTACACGGTATTCACTAAAATTAAAGCTCCACCAAAGCAGAGATCCTATTTCCTGAGAGAATTATAGGATCCTGTTTTAATGAAACCTCAATGATACCTCTTAATAGAATTAAAATAATACTAACTAGTGAGATCGCAGTACTATATTTAGCAGGAATTAATATATAGTTTTTAATGTCTGTGCTACTCACACAAGAGGATAGAAAGCTCTTGCCAATGGAACAGAGTATATGTTTTATTCATGTTTCATTGTAGTAGTGTCTACCCAGCACAGAGTGTCCACCAGGTTGTGTGTGTTCAGATATGTGCAAATGGAACAAAGACATGAACCTGAGTGAAAAATTGAGTCTGCAGATTACAGGATAACCCAATGCTAACTGGATGTGTGCATATTGATAGGAAGTAAAACTGCATTTCAATGTATTTTCTCAAGATTATTTATGAATTATCTTGAGTTATACAACATTTTTAAATATTTAAATTCAATAATAATGTATTGAATATTAACTATATGCTAATTACTGTTCAAGACAGTTTGGTAAAGAATACAAAATCAAAAGACAGGAAAAATCATTGCTATTTCTGACTCCACCAGCTCTTTGGCTGTTGAAGTCCTAAGAGTTAAATTACGTAAACCTGAACTTAATCAGATATAGAATGTGGGTTCTAAGCTCTCTCTCAAAAAAGTGCACGCTTGATTTTGAAATAGAAATGTTGTTTCTGTAATCTTGTAAAGGTGTTTAGACATAGGTACTAATCCTTATTACACAAAATAAAATTTATAATTTTGTTTTAATTCTCAAAATAAATATTTTAAACAATAAAAGGCTTTTGGCATACAGAACTTCTTACCTGTTAAGTAGGAATCAGAAATTGCTGGAGGAAGGAATTAACTTCATCTTTAAAGATTATTAGATTTCAGTGAGAGCACATGTGAGGAAAGGCATTATACAAGGAAGAAATAATGTGAGAATGAGTACAGGGAACATAACATTACTTGGCATATTTGCAAGTCTATAAAAAGGAATTCAAAAGTCCTAAGCATTAAACATATTACATTGTCTCCCATTAAACATACATGAAAGAAAATAATAACCTTAAAATAAGTCTAAACATGTCCAAAAATTTCGATAATAAACCTGATACTCGTCAAATGTAAATTATCAGCTGCTATGATGATGTCCTAAATATATGCTTACGTTTGACTATTTGATACTCCAGAACTGCATATTTGTGGTGGACTAATCACAGAGTTGAAACTGCTGGATGAGTTTTATAAGTATACACTGTGGATCTTTTATAAATAAGACTCTAGTTATTACTACAAGGAAAGGGACCAGAAGTCTCAGGGGAAGAAACAGATTTAAAGAATTGGAAATGGATGTCCAAAGCATGCATTACATCAGAAGCATTCCACTACCAGAGCTATTGATTTATTTTTTCAAACTTCTAGTAGATGAAAAGTATCTCTGTCGCTGGATTCATCAATTTCACATTTGAGTGTGAAAATGCACAACTTGAACTAGAGGAAAAACTGGAAGATATATGTATACCACCAAAATATGACCTTAATGATGGCAAATACATTATACATTACTAAAACAGAAATTCTAATCATGGTAAAGCTAATCGATTCACTTTTTCTTACTGGGATGCTAATGTTTTGTTAAATGTGAACTTACTAATTTAGTTATACTTGATTATAATACTGCTGCAGTTGGCTTATATACATACATGCTACTATCTTTCAGTTCATTCAAACTTCTTTCTCCCTTAACAAACAACAATGGTTCATGTAGCTCTGGGTTTTCTACAAGTCCATGAGTGATTCCTTACTTTAAAGACATTCCTTATGATCTGAATTAGAAACATAGGATGCACTTGTAAGAATGCCTTCATTCCTTACACACATGGAGTAACTGCAATTATTTGTTGATAACTTCAATGAGCATTTTTAAAACTTTATTTTTAATTGACAATAATTATATATGTATGGGGCATAAAATAATGTTTTGATCTATGTATACATCATGGAAAGACAGGCTTGTTAACATATTAGTCAACTCATGATTTTCCTTTTTCGTGATGAAAACAATAAAAATATATTATTTTAGTAATTTTGAAATATACAATAAAGTATTTATTCACAATCACCAAGATAAGAAAACAAACTAAGTGTCCATCAGTGAATGAATGGATAAAGAAAATGTCATACATATACATAATGGGATACTATCAGCCTTAAAAAAGAAGAAAATTCTGTCATTTGCGACATGAATGGTATTGGAGGACATTATGCTAAGTGAAATAAGCCAGGTAAAGAAAGACAAATACTGTATGATCTCACTTGTATGAGGAATCAAAAAAAGTTGATCTCATAGAAACCGTGGAAAGGTGGTTACAGTTACACACAGCCTCGATGAAATTTTTCTTTAGGAAATATTATTTTAATCAACACCTGATGGATGAATAAAAACTAACTTGATGAAAATTCAGAAGAGATAAACATTCTAAGTACAGGAAAGGGCATATACAAAGACATCGTGGTAGAGAAGGAGCACAGTTCACTCCAATAACTGAAAAAAAAAAAATGCCTGTTTGGCAACAGTATAGACAGAAAACGGCAGAAAAAGAGACATTAACTGGGCTGGTAGATTCACTGCAATTGCACAAGTATGGGGAGTACCATTTACTACACTGAACATGATAATATGATTGTTGCACTCTGGATATGGTACATGCATTCTCCTGCATAGCTGCAATTCAGGAGATGTATACCTTGCTGAGATTTCTCCATGTTGTTGTTGTTTTGTTTTGTTTGCTCCCTATCACCAACGAATACATTCCAGAATATTGGATTTACAAACATGAGAAAAGTTTCCAGGATATCAAGAAGTTATTGGTTCTATCACTTATCATTGCTTCCGGACACTGAGGGCTTGTCGTTGGGTATAGGAATTGTGTTTAACTCAAAATGCCGCTTTTCCTTAAGGACTATTGCTTACTTACAGAACAGGACTGCCAAGCAGTGACAGGCGTTTTTTTCAGCATGAGTCAAAAATTTCACAAAAAATCTCTGGCTATATATATATTTATTTTTATGGTGGACAAACTTCTAAGATTAGGTCTAGATATTTCCCAACTATGTTCTTATCCCCATAATCTTTAGCTCCAGGCAAAACCTTGACAATTCAGCATTGAATGCTTCAGCTTTACATCATCCAAAAGGTTAGAATTCACCCTGTATAATAGTTTAAATATAAACTTCACATAACATATAGTGAATTTTTTTTCTGAAAGATATCAAAACCTCTGTTAAGTTTCTATGTTGATTCAGAAGTATCATTCCCAAGAGAGCTACCATCATTTCCAATTATATTTTTTTTTCAAATTCATTTCCAGCTCAAACATCTGTGTTGCAGTAGGAGTTGTGTAGAAATTACCTAATTTTTTTATATCACCTTTATCTAGCTCTGATATTGATACAGGATACTACATAATTCAAACAAAACTTGTTGAGTAGATGAATACATGAAAGAATGAATACTACTACTATTATTATTATTATTATTATTTGAATAGATATTATGACCATGGCATTATGCTGGGTTTGATTATGTAAATGTGACTCACCTGATTTCTTCTTCTGAGATGCTTACAGTTTATTGGTAGGGACAGAAACATTAGCAACCATTTTCAGTACAATTTGATGAGTATAATAAACCATTCGATATGGGTGCCTGGATATACTTAGTTCCACCTAGAAGAAGGACAAGCAGACTGACAATAAATACATACAAAGAAATAACAGTGACTAGGATGAATCTTGAAAGAGAAGTGGAATTTGGAAGGATAAAGTAAAGAAAAGAGCAGGAACAAAGGCAGGTCAGTAATATATATTAATGGAGAGAGCAAACAATGTACTCATATGCAGGCTTGAGGAAAGAGGACACTGTCAGGAGAATATAAAGTTCCATGTTTTACCCAACTCTAATGTTTTTAATAAGGGGCAGCTTTCTTTTCAGTTGAGTTTAAGGAAATTATAAAGTGTAAGAGTATAAGTGAAAGTATTTTTTGATCACCTATGATCCCAACATGAAAAAATAATGTCTATTAACGTTTTGAAATATTTTCGGGTTTTTGTGAGGAATATGTTCACATTACAAGGGTGTCCCTGGATGTACCTATAAATGTATATATAGAGATATTTTACCCATATTGAATTATACTATATATAATTATACTATGTATAATTCAATATCCTTCTTACCTTCCAAAATAATTCTAATTTCATTTCATTAAATATTATTCAAAATACAGGTTTAATACCATGACCTTCTATTATATGAAATGTTGTCATTTACTTAATTTAACTCATATTTAACCAACAAAATATATGTATTTTAAAAGTTACAAAATATGGCAGTAACAATTTTCCTTAGAAGTTTGTGAGAACTCAACAATAACACTTTCTGGCTTCCTGACCTACAATCTTCTTTGAGGCCTTTGATATGAAGCAAGGCATGAAGTGAATGTCACAGAGCTGTTGTCATAATGACCAAGACAGAAGGTAAGGAGGGGTTGTACTCCCGTATTGTACGATCGCTGGCATCATTTATTTCAGAAAACGCTGGGAATTCTCCAAGGCCAGAAAATGAATAAAACAAAAATGATTCTTTGATTTCTGTTTCTGCTAAAGTGGACTCAACTGGTATTTTTAAGCCTTCTGGTATGATTTGGAGACTTAATCTTTAAAATGTGTATCCTTACTTGTGACAGATTATGCTAAGTAATTAGCAAGGAATGCTATGTTCATCAGAGTGCAGAGTTTAATATTAATTTTGTTTTGTTTGTTTTGATTGTCTTGAGTTCTTATAGCTATTGACTGAAATCATTTAGAAGTCGTATAATAAAAAGAAGGATTGGCTTCTGGAACCATGCTTATTCCCTGATCCGATAACCTATCATATTTTATTTTACTAAAGGCTCAAACAAGTGCAAGGCAAAACACTAATACATGAAATATTTGTGTTTTTTTGCTAGTTTTTTCAGTTAAGAATAGAAAATTATTTTCATTCTGTAAATACAATTTTGACTGCAAATAACTTAGTTTAATTTTTTTTTTTTTTTTTTTTTTTTGCACAGTCTCACTCCGTTGCCCAGGCTGAAGTGCAGTGGCATGATCTCGGCTCACTTCACTGCAACTTCTGCCTCCCAGATTCAAGCAATTATCCTGCCTCAGCCCCCCAAGTAGCTGGGACTACAGGCATACACCACACGCTTGACTAATTTTTTTTTTTTTTTTTTTTTTTTCTTGTAGAAGCAGGTTGTCACTATGCTGCCCAATCTGGTCTCGAACTCTTGAGCTCAAGTGATCTGCTTGGCTCGGCCTCCCAAAGTGCCAGGATTACAGGTGTGAGCCGCCGCACCTGGCTTTAGTTTAATATTAAACCCAGTTAAGCAAAACCTTTTTAGAGAAGGAATCTGGTAAGTCCTAAACACCCCCCTTATCATTTTATCTGTTAGCATTTGCTGCATTAAAAATCACTACCAAAACTTAGTAGCCTAGAAAACCAGCCATTCATTACATTCATTACAACCAGCTCATGATGTTGTGGGTCAACTGTACAGTTACGTTATGGTCCAAGTTCAACTGGTTTCAACTAGAATTGCTCATGAATATGTTTTCAACTGTGAATCAGCTTGCTGATTTTGGCTGGACTCTCCCATCTCTAAGGCTTGGCTGAGACAAAATGCTTACTCTGCTTTTCTGCATAAAAATATCTCAACCTGCAACAAACTAACCTTGGCTTGATGTTTACATGGAACTGAGAAAGGTCTCAAGAGAATAGGCTATTCACAAACTGAGCCAAACTTCCAGAGAGAGAAAAATAAACTCCATTTCTTGATGGGTGAAGCTGCAGGTACCACTGCAAAGTGTATGAATACAGAGGGCATGTTTGCTATCTGCCTGCAGCACTGGATCATATTTATATTTTATGTAAATATCCTTGATAATTCTTAAAGACAGTGATTATTTTAATATTCTCTTTTATCCAATTATCATGAGCAATGCACTGCATGTAGAAAGACAATATAATAAATTGTACAGTTAATATTATTTCCCTTTGGAAAAAAAGAGTAGGAATCATTTAGTCCAATTTTTCATAACCAGCAGCACATTTCTTCTACTTCTTTTGTTTAACACACTAGAAAAGATCACAAATATGACTAATACATTGTTTTACATCTCAGTATAGGGTCAGTCTTAAAGACATTTTCCATAACGAAGATACACAACCACCATATCACCAGAGTCTATTGTTTAATGCATTAAACTTGGTTAGTTCCACCAATAGCAATCACCTTTACAATGTGCCAGAAGATTTTTTTTAATACTTTAAGTTCTGGGATACATGTGCAGGACGTGTAGGTTTGTTACATAGATATACACATGCCATGGTGGTTCACTGCACCCATCAACCTGTCATCTACATTAGATATTTCTCCTAATGTCATCCCTCCCTGAGCCCCCAACTCCCCAACAGGCCCCAGTGTGTGATGTTGCCCTCCCTGTGTCCATGTATTCTCACTGTTCAACTCCCACTTACCAGTGAAAACATGCAGTGTTTGATTTTCTGTTCCTGCATTAGTTTGCTGAGAATGATGATTTCCAGTTTCATCCAGTCCCTGCCAAGGACATGAAATCATACTTTTTATGGCTGCATAGTATTCCATGGTGTATATGTGCCACATTTTATTTATCCAGTTTGTCATCGATGGGCATTTGGGTTAGTTCCAAGTCTTTCCTATTGTGAATAGTGCTGCAATAAATATACGTGTGCATGGGTCTTTATAGTAGAATGATTTATAATCCTTTGGGTATGTACCCAGTAATAAGATTGCTGGCAAATGGTATTTCTGGTTCTAGATCCATGAGGAATTGCCACACTGTCTTCCACAATGATTGAACTAATCTACACTCCCACTAACAGTGTAAAAGCATTCCTATTTCTCCACATCCTCTCCAGCATCTGTTGTTTCCTGACGTTTTTAATGATCACTATTCTAACTGGCATGAGATGGTATCTCATTGTGGTTTTGATTTGCATTTCCCTAATGACCAGTGATGATGAGCTTTTTTTCATATGTTTGTTGGCTCCATAAATGTCTTCTTTTGAGAAGTGTCTGCTCATATCCCTTGCCCACTTTTTGATGGGGTTGTTTGTTTTTTTCTTGTAAATTTGTTTAAGTTCCTTTTAGATTCTGGATATTAGCCCTTTGTCAGATGGATAGATTGCAAAAATTTTCTCCCATTCTGTAGGTTGCCTGATCACTCTGATGATAGTTTCCTTTGCTGTGCAGAAGCTCTTTGGTTTAATTAGATCCCATTTTCCATTTTGGCTTTTGCTGCCATTGCTTTTGGAGTTTTAGTCGTGAAGTCTTTGCCTATGCCTATGTCCTGAATAATATTGCCTAGGTTTTCTTCTAGAGTTTTTATGGCTTTAGATCTTACGTGTAAGTCTTTAATCAGTCCTGAGTAAATTTTCGCATAAGGTGTAAGGAAGGGGTTCTGTTTCAGTTTTCTGCATATGGCTAGCTAGTTTTCCCAACACCATTTGTTAAATAGAGAATCTTTTCCCCATTGCTTGTTTTTGTCATGTTTGTCAAAGATCAAATGGTTGTAGATGTCAAAGATCAAATGGTTGTAGATGTGTAGCATTATTTCTGAGGCCTCTGTTCTGTTCCATTGGTTTATGTATCTGTTTTGGTACCAGTACCATGCTGTTTTGGTTACTGTAGCCTTGTAGTATAGTTTGAAGTCAAGTAGCATAATTCCTCCAGCTTTGTTCTTTTTGCTTAGGATTGTATTGGCTATACAGGCTCTTTTTTTGGTTCCATATGAAATTTAAAGGAGTTTTTTTCTAATTCTGTGAAGAAAGTCAATGGTAGCTTGATAGGGATAGCACTAAATCTATAAATTACCTTGGGCAGTATGGCCATTTTCATGATATTGATTCTTCCTATCCATGATTCTTCCTATCCATGAGAATGGAATGTTTTTTCATTTGTTTATGTCCTCTCTTAATTCCTTGAGCACTGGTTTGTAGTTCTCCTAGAAGAGGTCCTTCACATCCCTTGTAAGTTGGATTCCTAGGTATTTTATTCTCTTTGTAGCAATTGTGAATGGGAGTTCACTCATGATTTGGCTCTCTGTTTGTCTATTATTGATGTATAGGAATGCTTGTAATTTTTGCACATTGATTTTGTATCCTGAGACTTTCCTGAAGTTGTTTATCAGTTTAAGGACATTTGGGGCTGAGACAATGGGGTATTCTATGTATACAATCATGTCATCTGCAAACAGAGACAGTTTGACTTCCTCTCTTCCTATTTGAACACCCTTTATTTCTTTCTCTTGCCTGATTGCCCTGGCCAGAACTTCCAATACTATGTTGAATAGAAGTGGTGAGAGAGGGCATCCTTGTCTTGTGTCAGAATCAGTTCCGAAATGCATTGCACTTGGAGGCCTGAATCATCCAAAGTGGTTGTCCACCCTGATCAGATAAACAGCCAATGGCCACAGCCAGAAGCTTGCATGGCACCTGGCACATGGTACATGATGCCTTATAACTGGGTGTGGAATAAAGCTGGGGTGTGCCCATCCTGCTGAGGTATCCCGCCTGCAGGAGGAATCTCAGGGCACAGTGGAGTCTTGGTGAATCAGTGGAGGGGGCTGGGGGGCTCACAGAGGGCTCCAGTTAAGGTTGACCCAGGTATTTGTTTACACAGCTGGGACAAGAGAAATTGAGCTGACCCAGGTCTCATGAAAATTCAATGAGGGCAAAGCTGCCCCTGAAAATACCAACATTTTGCATTGTTAAGAACCACATCATAAATGCCTCAACTAGCTTTAGATGAAGGGATCTAAGGGAATGCTACAAGCTTTTGTCCATTCAGTATGATATTGGCTGTGGGTCTGTCATAAATAGCTCTTACTATTTTGGGATACATTCCATCAATACCTAGTTTCTTGAGAGTTTTTACCATGAAGGGGTGTTACATTTTGTGGAAGGCCTTTCCTGCATCTGTTGAGATAATCATGTGGTTTTTGTCATTGGTTCTGTTTATGTGATGGATTATATTTATTGTTTTGTGTATGTTGAACCAGTCTTGCATTGCAGGGATGAAGTCAACTTGATCGTGGTGGATAAGCTTTTTGATGTGCTGCTGGATTCAGTTTGCCAGTATTTTTTTGAGGATTTTCCCATTGATGTTCATCGGAGACATTGCCAGAAATTTTCTTTTTTTGTTGTGTCTCTGCCAGGTTTTGCTATCAAGATAATGCTAACCTCATAAAATGAATTAGGTAGGAGCCCCTCTTTTTCTATTGTTTGGAATAGTTTTAGAAGGAATGGTACCAGCTCCTCTTTGTACCTCTCATAGAATTCAGCTCTGAATCCATCTGGTCCTGGGCTTTTTTTGGTTGCTAAGCTATTAATTACTGCCTGAAATTCAGAATTTGTTATTGGTCTATTCAGGGATTTGACTTCTTCCTGGTTTAGTCTTGGGAGGGTGTATGTGTCCAGGAATTTATCCATTTCTTCTACATTTTCCAGTTTATTTGCATAGAGGTGTTTACAGTATTCTCTGATGGTAGTTTATATTTCTGAGGAATCCGTGGTGATATCCCGTTTATCATTTTTTATTGTGTCTATCTGATTCTTCTATCTTTTCTTCTTTATTAGTGTGGTTATCAGTCTATCTATTTTGTTAATCTTTTTTTTAAAAAAACAGCTCCTGGATTCACTGATTTTTTGAAGGAGTTTTCGTGCCTCTGTCTCCTTCAGTTCTGCTCTGATCTTAGTTATTTCTTGTCTTCTGCCAACTTTTGAATTTATTTGCTCTTGTTCTTTTAATTGTAATGTTATTTTGGGCTGTATGGCCATTTTCATCTTAGATCGTTTAAATCTTTCCTTCTTTCTCCTGTGGACATTTAGTGCTATAAATTTCCCTCTAAACACTGCTTTAGCTCTGTCCCAGAGATTCTGGTATGTTGTGTCTTTGTTCTCATTGGCTTCAAAGAACTTATTTATTCCCACCTTAATTTCATTATTTACCCAGTAGTCATTCAGGAGCAGTTTGTTCAGTTTCCATGTAGTTGTGCAGTTTTGAAGGAGTTTCTTAATCTTGAGTTTTAATTTGATTGCACTTTGGTCTGTGAGAAAGTTTGTTATGATTTCCATTATTTTGCATTTGCTGAGGAGTGTTTTACTTCCAATTATGTGGTCAATTTTAGAATAAGTGTGATGTGTTCCTGAGAAGAATCTATATTCTGTTGATTTGGGGTGGAGAGTTCTGTAGATGTCTATTAGGTCCGCTTGGTCCAAAGCTGAGTTGGAGTCCTGAATATCCTTGTTAATTTTCTGTTTTGTTGATCTGTCTAATATTGACAGTGAAGTGTTAAAGTCTCCACTATTATTGAGTGGTAGTCTATCTCTTTGTAGTCTCTAAAAACTTGCTTGATGAATCTGGGTGCTTCTGTATTGGGTGCATATATATTTAGGATAGTTAGTTCTTCTTGTTGAATTGATCCCTTTACCATTATGTAATGCCCTTCGTTGTCTCTTTTGATCTTTGTTGGTTTAAAGTCTGTTTTATCAGAGACTAGGATTTCAGCCCCCTGCTTTTTATTTTTTTATTTTATTTTTTTCTGTCCATTTGCTTGGTAAATATTCCTCCATCCCTTTATTTTGAGCCTATGTTTGTCTTTGCATGTGAGATGCGTCTCCTGAATACAGCATACCAATGAGTCTTGACTCTTTATCCAATTTGTAATCTGTGTATTTTAATTGGGGCATTTAGCCCATTTACATTTAAGGTTAATATTGTTGTATGTGAATTTGATCCTGTCATCATTATGTTAGCTAGTTGTTTTGTACATTAGTTGAAGCAATTTCTTCATAGTATTATTGGTCTTTATATTTTGGTGTGCTTTTGCTGTGGCTGGTATTGGTTTTTCTTATCTATATTTATTGCTGCCTTCAGGAGCTCTTGTAAGACAGACCTGGTGGTGACAAAATCCCTCAGTGTTTGCTTGTCTGGAAAGGATTTTATTTCTCCTTCTCTTAAGAAGCTTAGTTTGGCTGGATATGAAATTCTGGGTTGAAAATTCTTTTCTTTAGGAATAATGAATATTGTCCCCTACTCTCTTCTGGCTTATAGGGTTTCTGCAGAGAGATCTGCTTTTAGTCTAAAGGGTTTCTCATGGTAGTAACCTGATATTTCTCTCTGGCTGCCCTTAACAATTTTTCCTTTGTTTCCACCTTGGAGTATCTGATGATTATGTGTATTGGGGTTGCTCTTCTTAAGGAGTATCTTAGTGGTGTTCTCTGTACTTCCTGAATTTGAATGTTGGCCTGTCTTGCTAGGTTGGAGAAGTTCTCCTGGATAATGTCTTGAAGTGTGTTTTTGAACTTGGTTCTATTTTCCCCATCACTTTCAGGTACAGCAATCAATCGTAGGTTTGGTCTTTTCACATAGTCCCATATTGCTTAGAGGCTTTGTTCATTCCTTTTCATTCTTTTTTCTCTAATCTTGTCTTCATACCTTATTTCAGTAAGTTGATCTTCAATCTCTGATATACTTTCTTCTGCTTGATCGATTCAGCTTTTGATACTTGTGTATGTTTCACAAAGTTCTCATACTGTGTTTTTCAGCTCCATCAGGTCAATTATGTTCTTATCTTAACTGATTATCTAGTTAGCAATTCCTCTAACCTTTTTTTCAAGGTTCTTAGGCTTCCTTGCATTGGGTTAGAACATGCTCCTTTAGCTCAGAGGAGTTTGTTATTACCCACCTTCTGAAGCCTACTTTTGTCAATTCATCAAACTCATTCTTTGTCTAGTTTTATTCCCTTGCTAGTGAGGAGTTGTGATATTTTGGAGGAGAAGTGGCATTCGGGATTTTGCAATTTTTAGCCTTTTTGCACTGGTTTTTCCTCATCTTTGTGGATTTATATACCTTTGGTCTTTGATGTTGGTGACCTTTGGATGGGGTTTCTGTGTGGATGTCCTTTTTGTTGATGTTGATGCCATTCTTTTCTGTTTGTTAATTTTCCTTCTAACAGTCAGCCCCCTCTGCTGCAGGTCTGCTGGAGTTTGCTGGAGGTCCACTCCAGACCCTGTTTGCCTGGGTACCACCAGGGGAGGCTGCAGAAGAGAAAAGATTGCTTTCTGTTCCTTCCTCTGGAAGCTTCATCCCAGAGGGGCACCCACTGGATGCCAGCCGGAGCTCTCCTGTATGAGTGGTCTGTCGACCCCTGCTGGGAGGTGTCTCCCCTCAGGAGGCACAGGGGTCAGGGACCCACCTGAGGAGGCAGTCTGTCCCTTAGCAGAGCTATAGCACCATGCTGGGATATCTGCTGCTTTTCAGAACTAACAGGCAGTAACCTTTAAGTCTGCTGAAGCAGCACACACAGACGCTCCTTCCCCCGGTACTCTGTCTCAGGGAGATGGGAGTTTTCTCTTTAAGCCCCTGACTGGGGCTGCTGTTTTTCTTTCAGAGATGCCCTGCCCAGAGAGGAGGAATCTAGAGAGGCAGTCTGGCTACAATGGCTTTGCAGAGCTGTGGTGGGCTCTGCCCAGTTTGAACTTCCTGGAGGCTTTGTTTGCAGTGTGAGGGGAAAACAGCTTACTCAAGCCTCAGTAATGGTGGACGCCCCTCCCCCAGCCAAGCTCCAGCATCTCAGGTCCACTTCAGCCTGCTGCGCTGGCAGAGAGAATTTCAAGCCAGTGGATCTTAGCTTGCTGGGCTCTGTGGGGCTCAGATCCACTGAGCTAGACCACTTGGCTCCCTGCTTCAGCTGCCTTTCCAGGGGAGTGAACAGTTCTGTCTTGCTGGGGTCCCAGGCACCACTGGGGTATGAAAAAAAAAAACAAACAAACAAACAAAAAAAAAACTCCTGCAGCTAGCTCGGTGCCCAAGTTTTGCACTTAAAACCCAGGACCCTGGTGGCGTAGGCATCCAGGGAACTCCCTCGTCTGAGGGTTGCGAAAATCTTGAGAAAAGCATAGCATCTGGGCCACAGTGCACCATTCCTCATGGCACAGTCCCTCAAGGCTTCTTGGCTAGAGGAGAGAGTTCCCTGACCCCTTGTGCTTCCCAGTGGAGGTGAAACCCCACCCTGCTTGGGCTCACCCTCCATGGGCTGCACCCACGGTTTAACCAGTCCCAATGAGATAAGCCAGGTACCTCAGTTGGAAATGCAGAGATCACCTGCCTTCTGCACTGATCTGCAGACTGAAGCTGTTCCTATTTGGCCATCTTGCAAGACACACCATTCAGAAGACACTTTTAAATGACTTCCATTTTTCCTCTTTTCTAATTCTTGCCCATTTGCTTATAGATAAATGTAACTACTTCCTTCTCTGTAATATTTTTTTTATCCCTGTTTTTTATTTGATTCTATCATTCCTTTTATTTCCTTTATTAATTTTATTTTTATTTACTTACATCATTGTATTAAGTCACCACTAATTACTTTACAAATAAAAAGTGAAACACTTTCAAGAAGATAAAGCGAAAGATATGTTTGGTAATTAAACTATACACATTAAAACAGATGACATAAACCTCTACAGCTCTTGCAAATATCGATGTATAGAAGCTCCAGGGAGTATCCATCTAACCTTCCATTTTTCTACGATGAAGCTTGCTTTCACTCAGGCAGAAAATCACAGCCAATTAACATTTATACTTCAATTTCTCTTAAATGCATACAAGTATTTTAGTGTATTATTCCATATTACTCAAATATTAAATATGAATTTTGAAAAACTGAGATAAACTATTATTTATAACACTATTTCTGAATGATTCATGTATTAATGGTTCCAGTCATGGTACAGTACTTACAGGTGACCATTTAATCTACAATTGAGTTTTTAATTTGGGAGTTACCACAGTAAATACATTTTTCATTCTAAATATTATTAAATGTTTCTTGGTATTACAATCTAGTGCATTCAAAGGTTAAATAATCATTGGCAAGGGACATTGGACAAATGAGATAGTGAAAATCTTTTTCCCTGACATTTAGCAATGACAAGCAAAACTCAGTTTCAATAATCATGATTCATTTAATACCATATTTAGAAGATTGGTACTTAGTGGTTTGTCAACTGGCATTTGCAAACAGACCAATTTTCCATCTTTTTTAATGGTACAACTTGAAGTAATCAAATTTAATTAAGATAAAATGATGAGAATACAAAATAAAAAAAAAACTTATTGATAATTGAGGAAAATATATCTTTCCAAGGAATAATTTGGATATTTTTCCACTAAAATTGTTAATACATATAATCAGTTGAACTTATTGGTAAAAATTTTATTGCTACCACATATATGATATCTAATTATTATAGAAATTCTTAGTTGTAGAAATCCTTGATAATTTCTACACAAAATATTATAATAGTTTACTTGGTATAATACTTATTATTAATTTTAATTTTATTGTTGGTAGTCTGTTGAATAGAACAAGATGAAAGAATAATAGTAAAAATATAAATACTAGTTCTGATTCCAACATCAAATAACTATGTGCTTTTAGATAATATTTTAAAAAAATTCTTATCATATAATAATACCGTATCACAGTCTCACACAAATGATGTGTGTTTAAATTCTCAGTGTTCATCATTGTCAATTAGTTCTCATGTTTTCTGTGACTTTGTACTGCCTTTAATTTTGGCCAATTGCCTCATACATGTGCCATCGGCAATTACAGGGACAAAACAAGAAATGGGTTTAAGGAAATCCATTAGCACTTCAGGAGAAATAGAAAGGGAAAAACATGAAAGGATTGCATATTAATGAGTTGTTATGTATAGTCGCTTTATGTTTTTCTCTTTCTATACATGACTTGTATTACTTTTACAATGATAAATCTTAGTGTTATATCATTCCTGATGGAATTAAATCCCTCAGCTCCCTGGATAAATTTTTGGACTTCTTTGATCTGATGACAACCTTGACAACTGAAGAAAGTATTACCCTGATGGTTATGATTTCTTAGTCATAAAAATCTTTCTAAAATATTTCTACAAAACGGTCAGAATACCATATCTATTTTCTCATATTACTTCCCAATTTTTCACAGTTGTCTTACAGAGTGAGAACTTCTCACTCTGGCAAAGACTGATGGGGTCATCCACTAAATATAAAGGATTTGAAATTCTCTGAAATAAAATTGGGATTTTTTTTTTTTTTTGGTATTCAACTGCAGACTTGAATTTTGAAACAGAAAAAAAAAAAGTCTGTTTATTTATCATTGCCAGTTGATAAGAAAACCAGATCCCAAAAATATAGTTTTCAATCTGATAGCCATTGAACATAACAAATGCAATAAAATCACTCACTATTGAAAGAATTTTATTCATAAAAATGTATACATAAAGGATGTGTGATGACATTAAGACTGGGAGCCAGTTAGAGCAATATAAGGCTGCCTACTGAATAACTTGTGATTTGTAATAATATTTGGAATTTCTTATATTTTATGATTAAATTATATTGAATCTCCTTTCTTGGGATTTCAAGGAGATCCAAGCAAGGAGAAATGAAAACAGAAGTTCTGATCTATGATCTTTTTTTACTTAGAATGTTGCCTTATGTATTTAACTCAAGTTAGTTCAAATACATTCAATCCAGTAAACATTAATTAAGGGATTATGAATTTCTAGGAACTGATTTGGGGATTCAAAACTAAAAAATTATTTTGCCACTACTCTTAAAAAACCTCCCACTACTTCAGCATTGCCAACAAGGTAAGATAAAGACTTATAGCCACATTTGGGCTGGGGGTGGTGGCTCACGCCTGTAATTCCACCATTTTGGGAGGTCAAGGCAAGTGGATCACTTGAGGCCAGTTCAAGACCAACCTGGCCAATGTGGCACAACCCCATCTCTACTAAAAATACAAAAAAATTAGCCAGGCTTGATGGCACATGCCTGTACTTGGGAGGCTGAGGCCAGAGAATCACTTGAACCTTGGAGTGAGAGGTTGCAATGAGCCGAGATCGCACCACTGTGCTCCAGCCTGGGCAACAAAACGAGACTTTGTCTCAACAACAAGAAGAAAAAGAACTATAGTCCATTTGAATTAAGTGGTTCTATCACAGGAAGTATATTTCAGATCAAGAAAATAGCATAAACAACGGCACACAGGTGTGAAATTCCAAGGCATGCTGAGAGAATAGTAAATATTCTAGGAGGCTGAATTGTTTCAGAAAATTGGCAGAAGAAATATAATCCTAAATATGTGTTATTTTCCTACCCTTGTTCTAGAGTAAGAAAGGTTAAAAACATCTTTTAAATTAGTGGATTAGATTTGTCATCAATATGATTGTTGAAGTGCCCATACTGTACAAAGTAATTTAGGGAGACTGGAAGCCAGGCGCTAAAATAGGCAGCGAATATGGATTAATAAAACACAGGAATGCAAAGAGAATGTCAAAACCATATTTAACAGTTTCAACAGAGGAAAAACCGAAAAGAGAAGTAATGAACTGGAACCAGAAGTAAGCCACTTCTGGCATGAGTGTGTGAGATTTAAAAAACAGTGTCTTACTTCCTTTGGCCAGGTTTCCAGGAATCAAGGCAACAAGGTAAAGGAATCATTCTCTGCTTATGTAATTCATTGTGAACACTAAAAATGCAATGGAGTGAGTTTAGAATGGAGGTTAGCAAAAGTGGGAAAAAGTACTGTGAGGAGTGATGGCTCCCTAAAATTAAATAAGATAATCCAAAGCACAGCTAAAAGTGAGAATGCTCTTTTTGTGGGAGATTAAGAATCCTGAGGTAGTGGAGTAGAGAATTGAGAGACAAACAGGAAAGTGAGAGGAAATTGAGAGACAGCAGTGCATAGAAAACAGTAGTCTCAAATAATATTTTGGTTATCATTTATCTTGAAGAAATACGTTAACATTAGATGCCACTCAATTTGTCAGCTCTGGGTGAGTAATCTCAGCAAGATTATGGAAAGTATATACTATTAGATTTTAGTAGAGAAATGATAATTTCTGTAAATGACACAATAATCTAGGCAGGGCAAATCCAAAGATAATTTAGAAATTGTACATATCTAAACTCATTCAATTAAAGGGGTATTAATATTTTTAAGGGCTGGCACTAAGCATCTGCATTGCACTGACAAGATGTTACAGTGGGAAACCAACCGACTAAACTGCTTATGAAGGGGTTACATCTCAAAATAAAATAATGTATTATGTAATTCATGAATGGAAGTTTAATGGGATGACACTCATTTATTATTATATACAGTTTTGTGATTTTTATGAACATGTCACTTTTATGGTATAAGCATAGCTTCTGAAATTATTTCATTTTTTAAGTTTTGCTTCCCAGACTAGGCAACTTATTAGATGTTATTCTTTGACTAAAGCTTTTAGTCACTGAAAAATAGCAACACCAAGTAACTAAGTTATTTTTTTCCTGAGAATTTAAATATCTGGTTAAGAATTACCTCAACCTTTTAAGTTGTTACAATAAATAACTAAAAACCTATAATCCCAGATAACTTTTCTGCATTTTATAGTCAGAATGAACTGCTGGCCTGGAGCAAGGCTATAATCCCAAAGGAATTTTAAAAATCATCTTGTATTTTTAATTCTTCTTTAGTGTGAATAATAAAGTGCACTTTAGTTAGCTGGTTAGTCATCTTTGGGATGCATCTAAGAATGGGCAACATGATAGCACCAAATACATCTCTCTCTCTCTCTCTTTCATAGAGATAGGGTCCCATTGTGTTGTACAGGCTGGTCTCTAACTGGTGAGCTCAAATGATCCTCCTATATCATGCCTCAGTCTCCCAAAGTGCTGGGATTAGAGTGAACCACTGTGCATGGCCCCAAATAAATTTCTTAAAGAGATATACAGGAGGTTATATGTATATACATGCTCATGCTGGTGTTTCTGTTTTTACTCACATTAAAAAAAAGAATCAATGGGGCTGATATTTTAGTTTATTTCAGCTGTGATAACCAGCAATTAGCCACTGCATTTTAATATTTCCAATATAGATTAAATGGTTTTGAATTAACTAGTAAACATTTAATTCAGTTATGTTCCACAAGCAGTTAATTACAGATAAGCTTAAAAATGAATAACATAAGAAAGGGAGTGCATATCTTTGCTTGCTTACACATCATCAGCTGTTTCGTTTGTTTCTTCCTTCCTTCCCTTTTTCCTTTCTTCATTTATTTCTTGCTTTCTTTCTTTTCAGTGTAATAATCGGTAATAAAATGAGTAGTACAGCCTTCAAACAATAGTTTTTGCAGAAATCAATTATGGTTTCAGACCCACTGAAAGTAGTGAAGTATCTGAGTTTGATTTTTGTGTGTGTGTGTGGGTGGGTGTGTGTGTGTGGCCGGGCTGGCTGGGTTGAGTTAAAGCAACTTAAGTTTGTTTAGTTTGTTTTATAAAAGTTATCCTTGCTATTAGTAGAGTTAGAAATAAAATTTACTTAAGATATGGAAAGCTGTATTTCCAGAGACTAGAATAAAAGCTCTCCTAATACCCTGAATATTGAAACTATACACATTCATTCATATTAGAAGATTTCTACCTCCCTGCTTATTAGTGTACTAATAAGCAACTGTGATATTGAGTTTACTATAGCATTGTAAAGGTCATGTGTGTACAATAAGTATGTAAGCCTCAAATTGCTATTATATCCCCAGCCAGCTAAGCAGCCAGATATAACTTCTGTTCATATTTTCTAATCCTTGTTTTGCCTATCAAAATTTACTTTTGCATTAACATTCTGGGATTTGGGGGAAAGGATACAAATAATGGTTCAAAAGCATTTCAGTTGTTTGACAGAGAAGCCTAAATCTCCAAAATATATTTAGAAACAGAAAAAAAAATTCTTTCAGCACAATTTGTGCTTTTATTAGGAAAAAATGCAACTTTTATGTCAATGTCTTACCTTTTTTATAATAGTAATAAACACTAAAGCAACATATTTAAATATCTTATAGTGTTCTACTGGTAGATTTTGGCATATGTTACATAACTAACAGCACATCTAAGATGCATGAATTACATAAGGAAAGAACACAGCAATAGTTCCACTGCCTGGTCAAGAGCAAAGAACAGGAGCGATCTAGAAGAGAAGAGAGGAAAAGACTGGTAACCTAAAATGAGGGAGAAAATATTGCTCATTGTTTTCTTCATTACTTCCTCCTTCTCTTTCTTCTAGTCTTTCTTTCCTCCCATGAAATGGTTAGATACACGTCTCTGGTGGCAGAAGTGGGAATGAGTTGAACACATTAGACTAAGATGAACTGACAAATAGCCAAGGAAGCCAGAGATGACAAATGAGGAGGACAGATGCTAGACAGGCAGAAAGCAAAGCACCGTAAGGAATGTTGGTACCAGCACCAAGAATAATATGGGCAGGCAGTTGACACTAACAAGAGTCTCCCAGTTCTTTCCAATAGTTCCCATATACCCTCAACCTCTTTCTAATCACAACTTTTTGCTGGAACTAAAATTTGACTCTCTCCTGAGACGCTACATCCTTAGCACAGCCTTCTTCATTAGAAGCTGCTGATTCTCAAACACTCTTGATATGTCAGGATTGGGTAGTAAGTTGATGGGTTTCCTGCACACTAATCAATGTAACTTCCATTTCAAAATTCTATCTATCTCACTTTTTAAAATGAAGCAGAAAATTTTTTTCCTTTTAGGCTTATGAAATCTGACCCCATTAGCCTCTTCCACTTCCTGTTCCTGTTCATCACCAACCTAGTGATACTCCTTATTACTTATTAATAACTTTAGCAAAGCATTTCATTCTTCTACTCCACTGAAACTTCTGTGTCATTCATGTTGCCCATACCATCTTCATGTTTGATCCATCCTTCACCATGACTGATCAGTTGCTTGCACTTTTTATTTTCACTAATTTTTAAACTACTCTACAGCCAGACCTAGAATTTCTCACTAGTAGAAACTGTACCATCTGTGAAATCATAATTTCCAAACATACACCTGACCATCACTGACTTTCTTCAGGCTCACTGGCTCCATGAGTTTCATTGATGAAATTCTTTTTTCTCACTGAGGTCCTTGACCCCACCATTTTTATACCACCCATCAAGTCCTTCCTCAGATTAACTTTCCTCTTAGATCAGCCTTGATTCTGTGGTATAGGACACCCACACTTCGCAATTTCTTTTGGCTCCTTCAACGCTCTCTCCTTCCATTTTACTTGCACTGAATGAAAATTTGTATGCAGTTCAATTCTCATATGAAAACTGTTGAAGTTTTCTGGAGACAATCATAAAACTAACATATATAATTTTATTTGTTAAAGTCAGGTATATTGAGCTACAATTAACAATTCCCTCCTGCTCTTTTCAACTTATCATTTTCCCCCACCTCAAAGTTCTTAGCAAGTGCCTGAAATATTGAATATACTAATGGACAATAGTTAACCATATATAAAAATAGAACTCTGACCCACAATTCGTAGCCAAGAGTCCAGAAAGACAAACCACAAACTCTGTAGCAATTGACCCGAAGCAGATAGAGCTCAATTAATAACTAACATTTTTCTCTAATTCCCATCTCCACTGTCACTGTAGGAGCAATCAGACAGAGCCAAATACGCTCCCTTAACCAATCATATAGGATACCCACTTCTAGTTACCCCATCTCCAATTTCTGCATGCCCAAAACCTCCAATCAGGGATTACCTGAAGGCTTCCCTGTGTTCCCCTGTCTGCCTTTGAGTCTCTGCCAAAACCAAGTGATGATAGATGATGATGGCTGACTCTCTTGCTATGGTAAAATCTGAACAAATAGCCTTTTAAATTTTCCTTTGGGTCATCTCCATTTATTTCAAGTGTTTTCCTGGAGGTCCGATGGAGACAGCATGGTAGCAGAGCCCAGCCTTCAATCAGGTGCATACCCTCCAAGGCCCCTTGTGTCTTTCTGCTGGAGTCTGCACTGATATTGTAACTCAGCACCAGGTGTGAACTCTGCTTTCTTTGTATTGATGTACTCGACTATTTATTTTAAGTTTAGAACCTGGTTTTTGTTATTGGCTATGATTTGTTTGGCAGCTTTGGTAGAATCAGGCTACCCCTTTATACCTCATTTGCTATCTTTTGTGTTACCATTTTGTGTTGGGGTGTCCAATCAAGTGTTTGTCATAATAGGGGAATATTATAGGGTAGAAAGTACGTATCAGCCCATTGTTTAAGCTAGCTTCACAGATGGTTAAGTTTGGACTGGCATTCACTTGACAAACTTTTGTGTGAGTCATCAATGAAACTGGATGAGGTTCTCCTTCATTCACAATTTTTGTCCTGAGAGCTCAGTTTTCATCAGCAGATTTAGATATAGACAACCCCATGAGAACTGGCAATGGTCAGTAGTAATGTAAGGCTTATGCCTGCTGGGAAGTACAGATTGTTGGGTTGGGAGCCTGAGACACAAAGTGCGTAAGCCTTATGTTCCTATTGACCATCGTCAGCTCTCATGGGGTTGTCTATACCTAAATCTTTTCATCTTCCAGAAAAAAAAAAAAAGCCTGCTCTTATTTGGACATTCATTACAATCCTAAATTTTGTGCTTCTCTTTCTAAATGGCATAATTCTACAAAGGATAATTTGGGCCTACACTAGCAACTCTGGGAAACACTTGATTTGAACAAAATTGCTCATTCCAGAGAACCTTTAGAAAAGAAAGGAAATAATTTGCCAGGCCCAGTGGGCAGCATTTTCTGCAGTATGTATGCTGAGGCCTCCAAATAAAATTCTGAATCAAAAATAGCCTCTGCTAAATTTTTTCTAGGCTCCACACTTGACCTCATGGTTTCTCATGCAGTGGAGATATTGCTAGTGACTGAGAACACACAATGCTTTTCAGCCAACTGATCACCCTTTTACAGGATGCAGTTACTCTCTCTTTAACGTTTCTATTCATCAACACAACACCCTGAGTCCTGCCCCTCTCCTGCCCATACCAGAAGGAGAAGAACATTATGATTGTCTTACCTCAGTTACAAAACTTTCTGTACCTCATTCAGATTTATTAGAAATGCCAATTAAGAACTCTAACAATATTATCTGCCACTGGATCATAGCTCAAAGTGGACTTTAGCAATCAATGACAGAGCTGTAACTAACCTGGTCTTTCCTTAAGATATAGTCCTCTATCTGAAATAGCTTTTAATTGTAGCCCTTTTCTCTTAACTTAAAATTTGTTTAAAGTTTTGCAGGTATCAGGAGTCCTTTTATTCTTATTACTGAATAGTATTCCATTGTATGGATATGAAACAATTTGTTTATCCATTTATCAGTCAATGAGTGCTGGTTATTTTCATTTTAAGATAATTATGAAAACTTATTTTACCACAAACTCTTGTATATGAATGTTCATAACAACCTTATTTGTAATAGCTGAAAACTGGAAACAACCCAAATTTCCTTCAGGTTGATACATCTTTATGATATAATACTACTCAGCAACAAAAGAAATTGTCGATACAATTGTTGATGCCATAATTTGGATGACTCTCAAAGAGGAGAGTAAGGGACAAGGCAATCTTAAGGAGTTACATAAGGTAGAATTCCACAATCCCTAAATTGATGGGGATGGAGGGGTGGAGAAAATATTTGTTGTTGCTGGGATTCACGATTGGGGGAAGAGTGGGTGATTGTTAAGAAATAACATGACCGAGTTTCCTTGTGATGCTAGAATGGTTCTATATTCTAACTGTATTGATGGTTACTTAGATCTGTACATGTGATATGATTTTTCTGAAACCAAATGCATGCACACACATACACACACACAAATACAGGTGTAAACTTGTGAAATCTGAATTAAGTCCATGTCTTATTCCTTTTGTGCTGCTATAACAAAATATCAACATTGGATAATTTATAAACAATAGAAATTAATTTATTATGTTTGTGAAGGTTGGAAAGTCCAAGATCGAGGTGCCAGCAGGTTTATTGTTTGGTGAGGCTGCTGTCTACCTTCAAGAAAACATCTTGTTGCTGCATCCTCCAGAGGGGAAGAACACTTTCATCACATGGTGAAATGGACAGAAGAAGCAAAAAGGGGGTGAACTTCCTCTGTCAAACCCTTTTATAAGGGCATCAGATGCCATTAATGAAGATGAAGCCCTTATGACTTAATCAGCTCCTAAAAACTACACCTCTTAATACTGTTCCATAGGGGATTAATTTTCAATATGAATTTTGAATCGGACACCATCATTCAAACAATAGCAGTCTGCATTTAATAGTATTGTACCACTGTCAATTTCCCAAGTTTAATATTGGGTTATGATTTCATATAATACTATCATGGAAAGTTGGGCAAAGAGTACATTGTACCTCTGTACTATCTCTGCAACTACTTATGAGTATTAAAATATTTTAAAATCAAACATTATTTTAAAATAATAACTATCATTTAAATAATTATTATTCTCAATTTGAAATATAAATAATGTAAGCTATATTATTTATAATATATAGCTGCTTAGGAACGATTTTCTTCCCAGCTGTAGGGAGTTTCATCGTCAGACAGCCTCCACCTGTCAATTGCTTCAGAATGTGAATCAGCTGCAGAGAGCTACCTTATTAGAAAACACATCCTTTCCGTGAAGGCCACTACCAGTGGCTGAGAGAAGTGGAAATATGAAGGAGTCACCATTTGCACCATTTGTGGGACAACACTAATGAAGAATACACACTTCAGACAAACTCACTCAGTTGAATGAGGTTTTGTGGGACTGCATTAGGTGTGACTTCTCCTTCCCAGGCTTAATGGCTCCTCTTTTTGTTCACATCTTACAACTCAAACATCATCTTTCCGTCTGCTCCTAAAGTACTCAATTTGTAACAGTATTTTTGTGTCATTTAAAAAACTTACCTTCCCATAACTCACCAATAAAGTTATATACAGTTTTGGTTATTTCAATATGTATTGCTTATATAATATTGAATATAGGAACATACACATGAGCTATATAGAATGATGAAATTATATCTGCATTTGCTTGATCTTTTTATATGTTGTTATTGAATAAGTCAGGGTTCTCCAGAGAAAAAGAACCAGTAGAACCATATATATATAATATATATATTTTATATATAAATTTATATATAAATATTTTTATATATAAATAAATAAATTATATATAAATATATAGTATATATAAATATATATTATATATATTTATATATTATATATTATATATACTATATATTTGAAAAATATAGAATATATTACTCTGCAATATTCTTATATTATATAATTATAGTATTATATTAATTATATATTATATTATATTATTCTTATAATATTATAATCTTATATATATAAGATTATATATATAATACACATGTATCTGTAGCCCAATAAAGTTGAAACCTAAAATTAACCATCACACTCATTTTGGCTTGATTTTCTATGTGCTTATTACTAGCTCATCCCCAAACACTGTAGAATAATTATCCAGCCACATTAACGATGTTTAACTATGAGGAGTAACCATAATATTTCTAAAAATGTCATCTATCCTTATATTTGAGTGATAACCAAGTATAGAATACTAGTTGGGAAATTATGTATTTCAGAATTGGGAAGGCATGTTTTATTTTCTTCTAACACCTGCTGTTATAGTTAAGAAGTTAATGCCATTTAGATACTTAATCCTCAAGATGTGCTTATTTGTTTTTCTTTGTGGAAGACTTCGGCATCTTTATTTCTAGTGGCTAAAATTTCACAATGTATCTTTGTGTGAATAAGTCTTTTGAAAACAATTGTGTAAGGTATGCACTAGATGCTTTCATTTTTAAAAATAGTTTTATTAGCTTTTAAATAATTTTCTTCTGTTCTCTCTTGTAAACTAATATTAATCATTCCCAGGATTCCATTTTAATTTCTTCATTTTTTTCTGCTTTAAGCCAATTTTTAAGGTTTTATTTTCTGGGAGTTTTCTCAAATTTATCATCTAACCTTACAAAGGAGTTTTTATTTATACGGTCATATTTTAGATTTCCAAGAGAATTATTATACTTGGGTGATTTTTATAGTACTAGAAATACATGAATGCATTGCCTTCTCCTATCTCCTAGGAAATATTGATTATAGTTATAGTTGTTTTGAGATTTTTCTTCTGATCTCTGCATTGTTTATATTTTATCTGTGATAACTTTATTTCATTGTCTTAGTCAATATATTTGATTAAAGCTTTTCCTAAATATCTTGTGGTCTTATTTTTTAAGTTTGTATTTACATTTAAGAAGTAGCTAATTGAAATCTGTCAGTTCTTGGATGGAGTATGTTGAAGGTTAGGCTTCAAAGCAAATTGATAAGACAGTGAACTAGAATTTTCACTCAGCAACTGAGTTAATATCCCCACAGAGGGATGCTGTAATCTCCTGCATCATAGGAGGGGCAGGGAAGAATCTCCATGTCAGCATTGTGGGACCTGCTGGGGCGCAGAGGTAGCCTCATTGATGAATATGTACACTTTAATATTCTGAATCTGTGTTTACACACTTCACAAGTTTTCTCAGTTATGCAAACGTTTTCAAAAGATAAACTTTCTAGCTTCTATTAAGGGATCAGCAATCTTCTGCTATGTTAGGTTTGAAAAGAGATTCAGTCACTTAACACATATGTACTTGATTCTGACTATATGCCAAATACTGTTATAGGTAATTGAGATAAAACAGTAAAGAAAACAGACAATATCTCTAACCTAACATAGCTTACATTCCAAAGGATCCAGGGGCCAAATATTCTTCAATCAAATTTTGAAACAATCTTTGTTTTTGGCCCCAATCTAAACCCCCCAGATTGGGTGATTTTGATCCAAGTCATGAGCCTCTGGGAGTTTCTGCACTGAGTCCATCTGCATCACTTTGACTTTCCTTCCTATAGGCTTAAGTATCCGTTTTCACTTGTCAACTATGGCAGGTCACATTTTGATCTGTTTACAAGTTCCATGAAATTGTGCTAAAATTTTTATTGCTGTTATCCCTAAAAACTTCTATGTTGTTTGATTTTCTAATTAAAATCTGTTTAAAATATTATTTGAACTAACAATTTATATACAATACTTTTCTAATTGTATGTCTCCTTTTTACTCATGGATGATATATGACTAGTTCACAGATAAGTGATGACTTTTTCAAAGGGCTAATTGCAATTTCTCTGGATTTACAAAGCTTGTAATTTTAAGAGCCAAGTTTTAATTTCTGCATATGATTATATTAATGGGATTGTCCAGTGAAGAGATGAATGCTATATCAGAATGATTTGAATTAGTTTTCAAAAGGAAAGAGTGGAGGCAATCTTGCACTCCAATCTCATTTAGAATACAAACACGGAATTCATTTTCAGATTGATTATACCAGTTGCAACATTAATAACTTTACAAATTGACTAACATAGATTTCTCTCTCCATGAAGAGTTTTGTGAGTTGCTTTTCTCCCCTGAAATCCATTTTCATTGTAATGCATTCTTCGGAATGAATAATTTTAACTTAATATATAAAAAAAAATGGTGACATTTCTGCCATCTCAGGACTCGAGTCAACCAGCTATAGTCAGATGCTCTGAATCAGTAGCACAGCAAGTGGATATGGTGAATTCATTACCTTTGATATTAATTTATAAATAGTAAATCTTTAATACAAATTACATTTTTACCAATTTCTAAAATTAGGATAATGAAATTCTAAAATTTCATTCTAAAAATGAAATATATGAAGTAGATTAGATAATGGTTCACAGATGTCCTTCTTCCTCCCTCATCTCCAGTATGTGTATATTTCCCCATTTTTCAAATTTGGATTTAACAGTGTGACTTGCCTGGGCCAAGTGGATGTTAGAAGCTATATACTAAGCAAGATCATGAAATATGTCTATACAGTAAACTTGGTCTCTTGTATTTCTGCAATATCCATAAGGAGATTATCCCATAGATAGTTGCTAATACCTCATGTACACCCCAGATGGAAATGCATCCTGCAGTGTGAAGCATTGCCAACTCAACATCACAACTTGAAGCAGACCTACAGTTTTTCATACAAAACAAACATGTATTTTGTGTCACTAAGATTTTAAAGACATTTGTTATCAAATTGTAAAAAAAGATGTGTTAAAATAAAATATGTAGCATTGGTTTGTGATTGACCAACGAGTAAAGAGGGCATTCCTACAGGAAGCAGGAGAAAATGAAAAGAGAGCTGTTAAAAAAAAATTGTGACCTGAATTGTAATATATTGATAAAGCATTTGACAGACTAAACACTACTGTACCTTGTGAGGCATGAAATGTGCCTTTTGAACTTGTAGACTTGGACAAGATGGTTTACAGAAAGGATATTAAAAGTGTGTGCTGGATCTTGTTATCTGTATTTTGATAACGCACTTCCCAAAGGACAAGCAGAATTAAGTTTGAATATAGTAAGTTCAGATATTCTAGGATTTTTGAAGTTGGAAATAAAGTAGGTTCTCATCTCCAAAAAAGGATTTTCAAACCAAAGGCAAGGGGACAAAGCTGGAGGACAGAGACCATTACCATGATGATCCAATAAATATGGTCTTAGAGTTAAGAACAATTTTTTAAAATGTGAATGTGACAATTTTCATGAAGATCTAAAAGTAAAACAGCTGGTTTCTGATAGACCCTTTTAGCCATACAAAAGGACTTCTATTAAAAAGTATCAGTAAAAGAGAAAGGCATGAGGCATGCCTAAATAACAGTTGGAAACATAGCTTATGGCACATTGACTTGATGAAACCAAACGGACTGAAGAACCACATAGCACTAAGAGAGCTTCATCAGAAAAAGTTTGGACAGCCAGTACTGAATTAGACCGACGTGTATTTGAGAGAAGAAAAGACATTTTGGCCTACAACTTTATATGGGCACCTTTCAATGGGCAAGCAGGCTTGGAAAGCTGCTCAGCATCACACTAAAAAGTAAATTTTACAATGCCCTCTTCAGGAGTAGCCAAGGATGAAGGTGAGAAATGAAAGAGTTTTCAGCAAGCAAAGCCAAGAGTGACGGAGAATAATCTACTACTGGGTTACTCCCACAGAGCAGAACCAGGGTAGAAAGACCTAATAATACATGGTTAATAAGATGTCAGAATTGGTATGGACCATTCTCTTCCTTATACTTCCTGCTTTTCTCTTTTTCTGATTTTCTGATTTTTTTCTCTAATTCTATCCATGTTTCACCATTTTATGTTGAGTATGTGGGAAAACAAATAAGGACAAATAACTTAATTTGGGGTTCAAAGTACTCCAGAACCAAAAAGGGCCATATGTGGACTTCCTGTAAACCATAAGATTCTAGAATTTGAGTCAGATGTCATCACTGGCAGAGACTTTGGGGGATCTTAGGATGGAGGTAGCACATTTTTTACATTGAAGGAACATGAATATTTATGAAAAATGTGTTAAGATTAGATTATTGTTGAAAAGTATTTATTCTTCCCCATCTCCCCAACTTCATGGGAGGTATATGCTTCCTGTCTTTTGATTTTGGGCTAATTCATATGACTTGATTAGCCAATGAAATGTTAGCAGACAAGAAAATGGCTAAGGCTTGAATTATACCTTAATGTTAAGATTTGTTCTTTTGTGCAGCTGCCATTACTATAAGACACCCTGGAAAGGGCAATGCTACCTCAATTATGACCCTGGGAATAAACACCATGGGGCAGGATTCCTCAGCCAGGGTAACTTAAAGCAGAATCACTGTAAACAAATTAAATGTGCAAGCATGAACACAATAAATGCTTATTGTCTGCCTCCAAAATGCTATTAATATAGGTCACATAGCAATACTTTGTGATCTAACTTTAACTCAAATGAAAATTTTAAAAAACACACAATTCACGTAAAATAGAGAAAACAAAAAATAAGTAAATTGCCAAAATATTAATGATGCTCATATTTAGGTATTAGGGCATGAATCATATTTTTCTTTGATATATTTTACATATATTTTACAGACTATTCAGTATCGGCATAGTGTTTAAAAATATAAAAATTCTCATACAAATCTTATTATCTGTGTATGTGCTCCACTATCCAAAAGTTCTATTTAACTGATGATATATCTTTTAAAATAAGCCAAATACTGATATTATTCACACGAAGAAATTTTGTTTTATACTTTTGATTATGTTTATGGGATATTTATTTAATGACTTTGAGGAAAATATTAAACTATTACACAATCAATGACTATAAAATCCTATGATCTTACGATTTTTATTTACTTTGAAGGAGGATATTTCTCTGACCCCTTTGCGTGACTCATGACAGGGGTGCCTCATTTACCCAGCCCACAGCTTTCAACTCCTCGTGCATGGGAGGGAGTATGAGAGAGAATGAGGCAGGAGCTGGAGTGCAAGAACACTGGAACAAGCCAGCTGCTTCAGCACTGGCAGGAGCAAACTCCAATCGCTCAGACCCTCTGTGCCCCACCCCTTAGGTGGTGGACCAGGCAGTTGAATGGGTGCAGGAGCTGGGGCGAGTGCTTTTGGGTGCCAGCAGGAGCAAACTCTGTGCAGATCACCCTGTAGTTTCTGGCACTGGGCAGGAGATGCCCACGGCCCTTGAAGCCCCAGAGGGCATGTTACAGCATTCTTTTAGCTCTGCCATCCATGAATGGCTTATGTGCTAACAGCTCCCATGGGCCCTTTTGTATCTGCACTGGTGGGTCCCAAGCTCTTGTCTGGCATCCAGGAAAAATGAGGTCCTATGAACTAATTGAAAAATAATAAATGTGGGAGACTTTATTGCTGATGAAAGTGGCTCTTAGTGGGAAGGGGAGCTGAAAAGGAGATGGGGCAGGAGGGTAATCTTCCCCTGAAGTCTGGTGGCCTCCAGGCAAATTCTTGTCTGAAGTTATGTCATCAAGCTGTCCCTCTGAAGTCAAGCTGCTTCTCTCTTATATCCAGCTGTAGTCTCCATCATCCAGCTGCTTCTTTTCTCTGCTGGCTGAGTCTGGGGTCTTTATAGGCCCAGGATGATGGGGTGGGGGTAGGGTGGGCCATAGGTAGTTTAGGAAAAGGCAACATTCGAGTAGAAAAACAGGGATAGAAGTTCTGACTTTGGGCAGTGGTTTCAGGCTTTTCAGTCTGAGGGTGTGGTTTTGCCAGGGAACCCACCCTTCTCTGCCTACAATTTCTCTACCTCCTGTCCCTATCAATTTAATTCTATGCCACAAGCTGACCTACTACTGCCTGTTAGAGCTGCTCATGTTTGTTGTTGTTGTTGTTGTTTTTAGTTTGGCTATAGTCTTCAAAAATATAATTACTCCAAAATTATTCTTGATAATGTTTGAAATATTCAATCAAAGCATGCTCCAAAAGTTATAAAAAATGTGATTTTCCTAAGAAGAGGATTCCAAAAAAGAAAACAAAGCAAAACTAAACAAAAAACAGATACTGTGTTAGTCAATAGTACTCTCACAGAGTATATCTGGGACTCCATTTAGCATAAGTATATGTTAAGATTTTACTTTTAAGCTCCCTGGGGTTGGCTGGAACTATGCAAATGATTCTGGCCAGTGAGAGTTGTGCACAGTGATATGTGTCATTATTAGGAAGGACATTCACATACTGCCTTCAGAGCTCCCTTTTTTATCACTGGCATGGCAACTGGGAATATTTGAGATGGGGGCTGGTCCATAAGCCTGTTGCTCTGTGTGATTACAATAAGCAGATTTCCCTGATGACTCATGATTGTTTATGTAGTGTGAGTAAGAAACAGAAACACTTTGTAACTTTGTAGTAATTGTGGTTTTGTTCTTGCAGCATAACCTGGATTATTCTGATTTATGTCCCATATTTGATACCACCCTCCCCCCCAAAAAAAAGAGTGATAAGAAAGACAATTAGTGGCTGACCATAAATATACGAAATTGTATAAAAGGTAGTACATTTACTAAGAAAAAAAAAATAACTAGTTTCAAGACACCATTCCATAAAAGCAGTTAACTAACCGGTTTATCCACTTTTAGCCTTTAAATCCCTGTGGTAACATCTGTACCTCAGAGGCTTTCCTGATGGCCCAATTCCATCATATCAAGTTATTTCCTCCAAGTTATAATAACCAAGTTATAATTGTCCTCTTATTTTCTATTTTCCCATTGCTACTGCAATATCTAGATGGGCAAGTGCCATTTCTGCTTATCCATGTGTGTGTTCTAGTGTCTAACAAGTTCCTAGTGTTGTGGGAATTTTTCTTTATTTCAGCTAAAGACGCGGGTCCTTATCATGCGGCCACAAAAAAATTAGGCTCATAGACGATTTGAATAGTGAATAAGGCAGAGTTTTATTGGGTGAAAAGGGAAAAACAGGAAACAAGGACCCATATAAAGCCAGAGTTCTTGCTTGTGTGCTTCCCGCTTTGCAGTTTGAATCCCAGGTTCCACACAGGAAGAGGAGGGGCCAGGCTCCTCCCCACCGCAAAAGGTGTGAACGTCTGTGGCCCCCCGCGGTGGGCATTCCTCCCAGTGCAAAGGCCAGCTGGAGTTTTGCCAGGGAGCCGTTTCAACCTGGCTGTCTCACTAACACGTAACACATTCTTCGTGTGTGAGTATGTGTATGTGTGCGCGTGCGCACGTGCAATTGATTTCTATATTGTCAATGGATGCATTTACCTCATAACTGCAGAGCTGGGTAGCTGTGTTAAAAGCTGTATGACCCTGCAAGGCCTAAAATATTTGTTATCTGACTTTTTTACAGAAATGGTTAACTGACCTCAGCTCTAAACAATCTGAAACAAGACAAGTAAGAAGGATGAGCTAAAACAAATTCTTCAGGGAAGGCTGTGAGTTAAAGACTGGGAAACCAAATAAAAACATCATGTTTAAAAATCTAGACATGGATGTGAATCTTCAATTCAGTAAAAGGGGCAGCGTGAAATGTGATCAGAGCAAAAAAGACAGAAGACATGTCCAATATAATTGCCTTAATTTGTTCTGAAGAAACGAATCCATGGTGGATAGATAAGGAAGGATGAAGGATGATTTAAGGGAAAGAAGTGTTTGAAAATGATAGTATACTACTTGTTTTCTCTTTCTGGGGATGAAAACAAAAAGAAATAAACACCTTCCATATTAATTATCCTTTTGATACCTATAATATATACCTTCTGTCTCCTAGACTCAATATCATTGAATCATTGATCTTTATTATTTCCCCTTTGTTCTAACAAACACATGGTGTGTATGTGTGGGAGTGTATGTGTGTGTGTGAGAGAGAGAAAGAGAGAAAGAAATGTTACAAACATACAGTGTTCCTTTTGTTTTAATATTGATAATGCCTCATGTTTGCTCTCATAAATTAACATTTCCACCTTTACTTACTTGACAGGAAGTACAAGTAACAATAGCAATATGACAAGAGAAGATGGAGGCAGACATGTGCTGACAAGGAAGACAGGGGTGGAAAGGTTTATAATTCATCAAAATATGCACACTCTTTCTACTCTATAAGACATGCTAAGACCACCTGTTTGAGTTATGCAAGTTAACAGCTTTCCAGAAATATAGTTTTACAAATGCTGTATAACATTTTCCTAGCCCTTTAGAAATGATGAGTTAGAAATCTTAAAAATTATTTTTATTTTTATATAAATAGTAAGCTTTCTGTGAATTTGCTAATTTGAAGGATTTTGCTAAATTCCAGCACAGACTATGATAAATTGCAGTTTTTGCCATTACAGCAACCTAATACAGTACAGATATGTATTAAAACACCAAATTATAACCCGCATACATGTTACAAAGATATAGTGTACCTTCTTGTAATGTAATTATATGTGTCAATTGAAAAAATATTTTTAATAAAGAAAGAATTATGTTTAGGTGCCAGTATAGAATTAAGACACAAAGAAAAGATTAAACAATATTAATAGAGCTGGGGGTAAGGAACAAAAGAATATATTGAAAGATTCAGTCAAGTTTCTTTAAAGAAGTACATATCCAGTTTCTGGGACTCTCATTGTGTTCACAATCTTCTGTTCTGTTGAGCTGTTAGAGTTGGTTCCTAAACTATCTATTCAGAATTTTTCTGTACAAACATATTATGTGCATCCACTTAAAGTTGTGTATAAATGAACCTAGTAACTCCAACATAATTGAAAATTTTGAGTTTATATTCAGTTTCCCACATTCAAGGGAGGGAGGAGAAGTCTCTATTGACTAGAAAAGTTCAAATCACTGTTCTCTAAGGCTATATTGAGTAAGAAGTTCAATTGCTCTTCTCTACATTTCCCAAAGATACAGCTTAGTGATTTTCTAATCCGAGATGTATATAAGACAAGAATGATCATTATCAAACTGTTTTACACATCTATTTTGAACTCTCAATATGTTCAGAGGAGAAACTGTAAATTATGTTTATTTTAACATTAAGAAGGTTTAATGTCTAAACCATCAATCCAAATGCTTTCAGTTTTGCTAGGAATGCTTCAATAACAAAATTCAAAAGAAAAGTCTGGGAGAACATAACTAAACTGTGATATCAAACCATGTTTCTTACTATACGGATAAATAGAAATGCTTTAATCAATTTGCAACTTGAGGTAGCTGTGAGGTGTTTCCCCCGCCTCCCCAAATACTCGGAATCATGTCAAATTGGTTTGGAAGACATTCAGACATTCTGAAAACCTTCTCCCAAAACATTATTGGAAAACATAAGTTGGTTTAATTTGTGTTTTAAATATGTTGAATGCTAATAGGAACTTAGAGCCTCCCTCTGCTTGTGAGTAAAACTAATTCCAAAGAATCGCATGTTTATTCAAAAGATGTACGCAATTTGGCAATATTGCTTATATTATTTCTTTACATAAAACTCATGGAAATATTGGTTCAGAAAAGTGACAGATCGGTGTTTATCAAAAACATATCTAATATTCAGTATGCCTAATAATCATTACCAGAAAACTACTAAGTATGATGATGCTTTAAAGCATAAAACATAACATTTTCATTTCCTTTAAGTGATAGAAAATATAAAGGGCAGATACAGCCAATGTTTGAATAAATACTTACCCAAGAAAGGATTTTAAATATTTGTATTCTCTTTGCCTTAGTTCAGGCTGCTATATCAAAATATCACAGATTGGGTAGCATATAAACAACAGAAATTAATAGAGCTGGGGGTAAGGAACAAAAGAATATATTGAAAGATTCAGTCAAGTTTCTTTAAAGAAGTACATATCCAGTTTCTGGGACTCTCATTGTGTTCACAATCTGGAATCTCACATTTCTGGAAGCTGGGAAGTCCAAGATCAAAGCACCGGAAGATTCAGTACCTGGGAGAACCCCCTTCCTGAGTTATAGATAGTGGCCTCTCTGTGTCCTCATATAGTAGAAGGACCAAGAAAGCTCTCACAGATCTCCTTTTTTAAGGTTATTAATCCCATTTATGAAGGCAGAATCCTCATGACCTAATCACCTCCCAAATGCCCCACCTGCCAATACTATTACACTGGAGTTCAGGTCAACATATGAATTTTGAAGGAACATAAACTTTCAGTACATAGCACTCTTATTGTGAAGCAAAAAAACAAAACACAAAAAAAACAAAAATGCATTTAAGAGAGGGGAAAATAGAAGATGTGGGTAGCAAAGCTAAGGTGATGTTTTTTGGATGTCCAACCTTTGAAAAATTTGAACTGAGTAAAATCAAAAGAATTGTATCGAAAACTGCTCAATCTCAAAACTCAATCCTACCTGCTAGGAAGATTTGGCACAGTGTAGGTCAGGGGATTGATTCAGGTCAGAGTAGATAGGTTCCGGTGGGGGGAGGTCCCCCAACAGGAGGAGAGTGCTATTAAAAGCCCTGGATTTCACTTAAACTTTATAACCCTTCATTCTGGGGAGAAGGAAAGGAGGAACTTTTTATGCACAAGAAGGTGATTTCTTTCCATAAGGAATTCAAAGCAAAGATTACCCAATGTTGTTTTTTGTTTGTTTCTGTTTTTGTTCCTGTTGCTTATCAGAAGAAGCTTCAGAAACAAAGGAAGACAGCAGCAAAGTTCTTCGATTTCAGACACTGTACGATTCAGATTGAATTTTGCTTCTATTTACACCCTCAATATTAATTGAGGGTGTATTAGGTTTTGCATATAATGATAATGAGAGTAGGAAGAAGACTATGAAGTTACCATATTTAAGAAGTTTCTATTTTACAACTTTAATTTCTGTTTACTAATCATTTATTTTAACCATTACTTTATTTTTCATTTGCTGTAATGTAATTTGAAATGAGAGATTTAAAACACTCATGTCAACATTATATTTAATTATTTGAATGGAAATGAAATTCCTCATTTCCATCTAGAAGGGGAAAAAAATTTAAAAACAGAAAATATTGTCCCCTTTTACAAAAACAATATGACACATTCATGTAAAACTTATGAATATAAACTGGTGAGGTGGCTATGTTAATTAGCTTGATCAACTCTATCTATAGTGTATACATAGATCAAAACATAATATTGTATCTCATAAATATATACAATTATTATTTGTCAATTAAAAATAAAGTTATGACTATAAGCAATATAGTTTGACTATAAGCAATATAGTTTAAAAATCTTCACTACCATATATTGGTAATGGAATTTTAATTGATTTTTAACACATAAAATTTGAACACAGAGGAAAAAAAAAGAATGAGAGGGTCAATTATTATAATATGATTATCTCAGTTGGAACTGAAAACATTTATTTAAAGAGCCACTAAACAATATCGTCCTTGTCAATCAATATATGATGGCATCAATACACTTAGTATTGAAAGTGTGCCTATAATGTACATAGTTAATTTACACTAGCGGTTAGCCCTCTGACTTATTAATGTACAGAACATCTCCTTAGTGATTAAAATCAGTTGGTGTATGAACAAATGGATTAGGAAAGTACATTTTTATATAGATGAAAGTGTATGGTTAAAGGCAAATTTTTATAGTTTCAGTTGAAAGTCTTAAGGAACAATTCTTTTTCCTAGTAAGTAAATTTGAACCGGTAAGAAGCCCAGAGCTACAAACATACATTATGTTGTTTCAGTGACCTCTATATGATGATAAATTCTTTGTACCTTTGTGTCTTTTTCTTTGAAACTCCTTGAAATCTTCCAGGAAATTGTTCCAAAATAAAATAAGGCTATGTGGTAGAAAGCTAAAATATTGCCTGTTTTAGTTTCTCACCTCTAACATAAAAAACATTTTATGTGACCTTTTATTGTCTCCCATAGGAACCATGGACCCAAATTCAGTGTTGCTTTTAAAATATGGTTAGATAGTATAGCATGGAAATATTCAAATGCCATGCAAAATATGCTGCAAATATTTTGAAATAAATATGTTTTTCCTTATGATTGTAAATTCATATAGTAGCTTCATTAGGCAGCACTATTTTTTTTTTCTTTTGAGACAGAGTCTCACTCTTGTCACCTAGGCTGTTATTACAATGGCGCGATCTTGGCTCACAGCAACCTCCACCTCCGGGTTCAAGCAATTATCCTGTCTCACCCTCCTGAGTAGCTGGAATTACAGGCCCACCACCATGCCCAGCTAATTTTTGTATTTTTAGTAGAGACAGAGTTTCATCATGTTGGCCAGGCTGGTCTCGAACTCTTCACTTCAGGGAATCCACCTGCCTCGGCCTCCCAAAGTGCTGGGATTACAGACGTGAGCCACCGCATCGGGCCAGGCAGCACTTATTTTTTTAAACGTCTAACATTGGGCTAGCTACTGAATGATTTATACTAATAGATTGAAATTTTGAACACCCTTTGTGTTAAGGATTTTTTATTGCTTTTCTAACTATTGTCCTTGTTTCTCTGCTGAATATCACATGGCAATTGAATTTATTTGAAGGTATATTTTATCCAATTTTAAAAATCTGTAGAAAATGACTTACACTAAGTATTAAGTTACTTTCTAAATATAACAAAACTGGAATGATTGTAATTGTGTTTTAATGTACAATCTATAATTCTGTTTTAACACCAACAGATGCAAGAGATATGATTTTGTTGACTCAAAAAATGGGGCTCGGCCAGATGCAGTGGGTCATGCCTGTAATCCTAACAATTAGGGAGGCCGAGGAGGGCAGATTGTCTGAGCTCAGGAGTTTGAGACCAGCCTGGGCAACGCGGTGAAACCCCGTGTCTACTAAAATTTTTAAAATAAATAAAATTAGCTGGGTGTGGCAGCTGGCATTTGTAGTCCCAGCTACTTGGAAGGCTGAGGCAGGAGAATCATTTGAACCCAGGAGGCAGAAGTTGGAGTGAGCTGAGATCACGCCACTGCATTCCAGCCTGGGCAACAGAGCAAGACTCTGTCTTCCAAAAAAAATGAAAAAAAAAAAAAACGGGTTCAGTGCTTAGAGCTTCAACAAATACAATGAAGGATCAAATAAATTATCTTTCTATCCACCGGTAATCTATCCCCTAAAAGGAAATATCAGACACACATACATATATTTGAATTTGTTAGATATTTATAAATTCAAATCAAACTATATTAACATTATTTACAGTAAATCAGAAAACAAAAAAAATTTCTAGTAAATATTTCCAGTAATGAAGTAAAGATTTAGGAAGAAGGTTGTATTTTACACTAATCAACGAGAGACAGGTAAGGATGGACAAATGAAACATGGTGAAGAGATAGAATTATTTCAGTCAAGTAATAGAAAGAAGGGGGCCAGAAATGACAAGATTTAAATAAGACTCCAGATTTCAATAAGCCACACAATGTACTGGACAGAAGTCAAAACTGAGCAGGATAGGAAGTCAGACTAAAGATCACTGTATAAAGCCAAGCTTTTGAAGGGTGCTATCTTTAGTGGATGATCATTAACAACAATAAAACTAAACACAACAAAACAACAGTCACCAACACCATGCAGAAGGATACACACCTGTGTTGGTCTTGGCTCTAGGTAGAAGGGACAAGCACAGTGAGAAAGAATAAAAAAGAAAAAGGTATCTCCTGAGGTTTATGTTCTATAATTGCCTACTTTGCAGTTAGAATTCTTAGTACTTATGTCACTTAATAATTACAAGTCTATTTCAAAGTCTATAATAGTTATGAATTATTTCCCCAATTATCTGCCAGGAAAAATTTTTAAAAACCCTTCCTAAAGACATACTTGAAAATGAGGTCACATAACCTTCCTCAAACAAATTCTCAAGGTACAGGATATTACAGTTTTTAAAAAACTGCAGAACATATGATGAATGATAATTAGCAGAAACTACAAAGTAAAGAATAAAATTAACAGAAAATCGTATTGAATTTATCAGGTACCATTTGGAAAAGAAGAACGCATAGTGTATTTGAAAAAACGAAATAAAGAAGTGAGAACACAATAAAGAAAGATAGATTATCAAAATTGATCAGACTGATTCTAAAAAGAAACAGAAAGAATTACCAAAAATAAAATATGTCATAATTAGTGGATTTATAAGGCATTTAGACAAGGTTGAAAGGGGATTTAGTACACTGTAAGGTACCTTTAATAGAACAATCTAGAATGCACTACGAATGAACAAATATTTAAAAATAAAAGTAAATTTAAGAGACAAAGACAGTAGAATGAGGATTCTAATTTGATTCCTAGGAGGGGAGAGAGAGAAAATTTTGGCAAAGGAATATTAGAAGAGAAAATCACTTAAATTTTTCCATGTTAAGAAAGAATACAAATCTTAGGATTCATAAAGCTCAATAAGATCACTCACAATAAGATATATCATATTAAACCTGAAAACGCTGAAGAACTAAGATGTAAGTAATTTATAGCTGACTTCTCAGTAATAGTGATTGAAAGCCAGAAAAATAAGAAAAATATTTTCCAAGAGCTAAAGGGAAAAAATTATCCTAAAAATGTAAATACAGTAAAATTAACTTTCAAAAGTAGAAGCAAATGAAAGTATTTACAGATGAACTGAAACTGAGAAAATTCACTATCAACAAACTCTCTTTAAGAGACTTTAACTCATACGTAGATTTACACACACATGTATAGAAGAAAAATAACAGAAGAAACATCTAAATTGAGAAAGCAAATGAGCAATATTTCTATTTCAATAATTAAAAGAGTGAATGAGAAAAAATAGACTTGTATACATTGGTTTGTGTAATACTAAATAAAATTTAACTGTATACAGCAACAAAAATAGTACCTGTTTTGTGACATTATCTATACAGATAAAATAGCATATAGATAAGGAATGGTGAGATGGGAAGAAAATTTTACTATTGTTTTTGTAATGTTAGGGTAAACATTACATACATAAATTAATATAAAAAACTTCTAGGGTGACCAGGAAGGATAGAAATAGACGACTTAAATCCAATTCAGTGGAGGGAATAATGTAGCATGAGAAAAAGAACACACTTAGTTAATTTAAAGTTAAACAGAGGGAAAAAAAACTTATAAAAACAGGAAAATAGAAATTAATTCAGAGATATTAGTAATCACAATGTAAATTAACCCTTTAAAAAATTTTAAATTGTCATTTCAGATTATAAAAAAAAAATCTTGTTATAAGTTATTTAGAAGAAGTGCATAAATACACAGAATAATTAAAAGTAAATTGTGACGTAAAGATATCTCAACAATACTCTAACCAGAATTTAAATGAAGTAGTACATTAATATAACTAGAAGTGGCAAAAATGTATTTTTTAAAAAGATACTATGTTTTAAATAGTAGGTATCTAATAATGTAGTTTCATAATATTTCTAGTAACTATTGACAGAGGGAAGTAAAGAAAAGTTATTCACCAAAAAAGTGGGAGATTGTAATTCACCCTTTTAATAATTAGTAGATCAAGCAGACTCCAAAAATTACAAAGATTCTGGAGGTTTAAAAACACAATTAGCAAATTTCACTTATGAGCTATATAAAAAACACTTCACCTAACACCTGTACAACTATAAAATAAACACACAAAATTTTTAGAATTGGGAAAATTAAAAAATTGTATATGTGTCTCCATACATATGTGTGTGTGTGATTTTTACAAATTGATTAACACAAAACTCACATGGGGTAAGAAAGAGGATTTAGTCAGAGTGATTATCTGCAACGGAGAAGGGGGAACTTTAAAATTACTGGTAATATTTAATTTTTTCACTATGTGGTAGTTATATATTTCAGGAATGTTATTATTATTACTCAAAATGGATATGTATGTGTGTATAAATATATATGAGTGTGTGTATATACAGAATGAGAGGGATAACAACATATTCCTGAAACATGTAACTATATGTATGTCAGACTACATATCTATATGGGGTGTGTGTGTGTGTCTGTGTGTATCCATAAGAAGAAAATTGAAAAACTTTGTTGAAATCAATTTTTTAAAGGAGGTGGGGGACAAGATGGCCTATGAGACACAACCAGGATATGCCTCTCCCAGTAAGAGAAACCAAAATGCAAGTAAACCATCACACCTTAAACAGATCTTTGGAGAGGAAACACTGAAAGTCAATAAAGATATGATGCAAACAACAAGCTTGGAGAGGGAATAAGCTGAGAAGCTGGCACAGAGTCAAAGAACACCAGTACTAGCTCCCAGTCCTAAGGAAGAGGTAAAAGAACAGGTCCTAAGGAAGAGGTAAATGAAAGAATTCCAGTGGGGCACCACACTCCTGCTGCAGACCTCTGGGATCCTAGCTGCAAGAGATCCCACAACCTCCACAGATATTTGAACTTACTGGGAACTGCCCAGAGAGTAGGCAGAGGCAGAGTTTGAACCTGCATGAGAGCCAGAAGGTTTTACCTGCAGGACAGCTACAGCAAAATATGACCACATGTGTCTATCCCCCAGGGTTCTCTGTTTTGCTCTGAGTAACTCTAGCCCCTGCTGACTACCAGGCTGGGAGAGAGTAGGACTGCCTTTCCCACAGGCCTGGGGTACATCTAATCTGCTTGGCGCCTTTTTCATCAGCCCTTCCCAAGGTCCCTACCTGGCTACTCCGAGAGGAGGATGCATACAGCACAACCTCCACTCTTCTACCTGAGTGTTTTGCCAGCAGCCTGGGAGTTGTTTGGCTCCCCCAGAACAGCTAGGGGTCAAGCCCAATAGGAAGGGGAAAAGGCCATAGGCTTCGTCCCAAGCACCCAGAGTTTAAGCACACTACCCAGTGGTATTGGACTGAGATCTGTGGCCTGAATTCAAGTGGAGGAGGTGCCCTTCCTCTCAGAGCACTGAAAAGAATGAGACACGGGTTAGTGTGCCGGCACAAGAGCTGGAAATCCCTCCATCGGCAAGACCAGTCCAGGAAGAGTGTGGCCTGTTGGCCAGCCACAGCTTCTGCTCAAGGGAGCCCCATGACCCGGAATACCTGCAACAGCCCAGCAACGTAGGCAGAGAATTAGGACAAAATGAGCTGGTTAGGCATACTCCTAAAGCAGATACCAGAGGGAGACCTGGTCACAGAGGCACAATCTGGGTGATGCTCACAGTCATCAGCTGGGCAAAAATCCCAGGCCCCGGGTACCACACCACGTAGACACCAACAGCACAACTGCCCTTCTGGGGGAATCTCTGCCCTTGATCTTCTATACCACCAGACTACCTGCAGACATATATCACAATTCACTTTGATTCTGCCAAACTCAGAGGCCAAGGGGGTCCCTAGGGAGTTGCAGATCTCCTGGTGACCTAACCTTTGGCTAGGACCACCCCAAAGGAGGGGAATGCAGCTTGCCAAGGCCCTACTTGGAATTAAGGAAACATGGGCACAGTGCCTATGATTTCAGGGGGCTTCCTACCCAAGGCCCAGGAATGGACTTGGTGAGGGAGTCATCTCTCACCCCTCTGGCTCCTCCCTCTAGAGTACTGCTGCAAATGCACTGAAATAAAAGAGCCACAAAGCTAAGAGTGCATCTGCCATCCCTTACTGTTAAGCACCATCTACTGGATCATTGCCTGAATTACACTACCAAAGAAAAAATTCTTTCAGCAAGCATTGCCTGCCCTTGAAACTCAATGCGAGAAACTAGTCACAACCAAGGAACCCATACAGGGCCTTGACCCTTAATAAGTGCCAAAAAATAAAGTCAAGTGACAATACACAACATATACCACAGTCAAACTCTCAAGGAAAAAAACAATATATTTGTATTTTGTATATATCACAGTATATATATATAAACTTATATATGTGTGTGTATATATATAAAGAAACACAAGCACAAAAAGGCCCATCCAAACAACAGCAAATTCAAATAGATAAAGAAACACCAGCCTTTTCAGATGAGGGGGAAGAAGTGGAAGAATTCTGGCAATACAAGAAGTCAGAGTGTTTCCTTATTTTAAAGGATCGCATTAACTCTGCAAGAATGAATGCTAATGAGATTGCAATTGTCAAAATTATAAACATAGGATTTAGAATATGGATGGCAAGGAAGATCAATGATATTCAAGAGAAAATTGAAGCCTAATTCAAAGAAGCCAGTAAAATGATCTAAGAGTTGAATGATGACACAGCCATTTTAAGAAAGGAAAACACTGAATGTCTGGAATTCAAAAATTTACTACAGGAAATTAAAAATACAGTTGTAAGCGTTAACAACACACTAGTCCAACCTGAAGAAAGAATTTCAGATCTCAAAGACCATTCCTTTGAATCAACACAGTTAGACAAAAATAAAGAAAAAAAAAAGCAGTGAAACAGGAGTGTCAAATTCACTTATTTTGCATAACTGTTTAAACAGGTCATACCAAGGACTATCAGTGTTCTTCACACTATTAGAAGTAGAGTCTTTTGCATTTTTCGGTCTAATCACATTAAGGAGTCAACTCCAGAAATCCCCAAACCAACAAAAGAACTCCATCCTTAATATTCTGTTCCTCTAGAGTCACACCTGGTACCAAAATCTGTATTATTCAGGATTCTCTAGAGAAACAGAACTAATTTTTTATATATGAGAGAGAGAGAGAGAGAGAGAGAGTTTATTAACAAGTGTGAATTCACATGATCACAAGGTTCCACAAGAGGCCATCTGCAAGCTGAGGAGCAAGGAAGCCAGTCTGAGTCACAAAGCTGAAAAACTTGGAGTCCTATGTTTGAGGACAGGAAGCATCCAGTATGGGAAAAAGATGTAGGCTGAGAGTCTAAGCCAGTCTAGTCTTTTCACATTTCTCTGCCTGCTTTATATTCTGGTCCCACTGGCAGCTGACTAGATGGTACCCACCCAGATTAAGGGTGGGTCTGTCTTTCCCAGCTCACCGACTCAAATGTTCATCTCCTTTGGCAGCACCCTCACAGATACACCCAGGATCAATACTTGGCATCCTTCAATCCAATCAAGTTGACACTCAGTATTAGCCATCGCAATTACCATTATATAGTTCTTTCATCCTTTAACACCCAAGTTAAATATTTCTTTCAACTTTTTTTCTAGATTAAAGGATTACATGTGCAGGTTTGTTACAATGGTGTATTGTGTGATGTTGAAGTTTGGGATACAATTAAACCCATCACTTAGGTAGTAAGAATAGCATGCAATAGGTATTTTTTCAACATTTCCCCTGCCTCCTCCTGGAGTCCCCAGCATCTATTGTTCCCATCTTTATGTCCATGTGTACCCAATGATTAGCTCCCACTTACAGGTGAGAACATGTGGTATTTGGTTTTCTGTTTCTTTGTTAGTTTGTTTAGAATAATGGCCTCCAGCTCCATCCATGTTGCTGCACTAGACATGATATCATATTTTAAAATGGTTGCATAGTATTCCTTGTTACATGTGTACTACATTTTCTTTATTGAATCCACCATTGATCAGCACCTAGGTTGATTCTATGTCCTTGCTATTGCAAATAGTACTGTGATGAACATATGGATACATGTGGGTCTTTTTGATAGAATGATTTACTTTCCTTTGGGTACATACTCAGTAATAAGATTTGCTGTTTTGAATGGTAGTTCTACTTTTAGCTCCTTGAGAAATCCCCAAACTGCTTTTCCGCAGTGGCTAAACTAATTCACATTCCCTCCAGCGGTCTATAGGCATTTCCTTTTTTCTGCAGCCCTGTCAAATTTGTTTTTATCATTATTATTTGCATAGAAGGTGAAATAGCCAGATATGCGATTGTATACTGATTCATGGACTATAGCCAATGGTTTGGCTGGATGGTCAGGAACTTAGAAGAAGCATGATTGGAAAATTGGTGACAAAGAAATTTGGGGAAGAGGTATGTGGATGGACTTCTCTGAGTGGTCAAAAACTGTGAAGAAATTTGTATCCCATGTGAGTACTCACCAATGGATGACCTCAGCAGAGGAGCATTTTAATAATCTGGTGGACAGGATGACCCTTTCTGTGGACACCACTCAGCCTTTTTCCCCAGCCACTCCTATCATCACCCAGTGGGCTCATGAACAAAGTGGCCATGGTGGCAGGGAGGGAGGTTATGCATGGGCTCAGCAACATGAACTTTCACTCATCAAGGCTGATCTGGCTATGACCCCAATTTGCCAGCAGCAGAGACCAACACTGAGCCCTCAATATGGCTCCATTTCTCGGGGTGATTAGCCAGCTAACTGGTGGCAGATTGATTATATTGGACCTCTTCCATCATGGAAAGGGCAGAGATTTGTCCTCACTGGAATAGACACTTACTCTGGGTATGGGTTTGCCTATCCTGCATGCAATGCTTCTGCCAAGACTACCCTTTGTGGACTTATCCACCATCCTGGTATTCCATACAGCATTGCCTCTGACCAAGGCACTCACTTTACAACTAAAGAAGTGTGGCAGTGGACTCATGCACATGGAATTTGCCAGTCTTACCATGTTCCCCATCATCCTGAAGCAGTGGAATTGATGTTCATGCCATTAATTAGTCTTACCATGTTCCACACTATCCTGAATCAGTTGGATAGATAGAATGATGGAATGGCCTTTTGAAGTCAAAATTATAATGACAACTAGGTGACAATACTTTGCAGGGCTGAGGCAAAGTTCTCCAGATGCTCTGAATCAACATCCAATATATGGTACTGTTTCTGCCATACCCAGAAATCAAGGAGTGCAAGTGGAAGTGGCACCACTCACCATCACCCGTAGTGATCCACTAGCAAAATTTTTGCTTCCTGTTCCTGCAAGATTACTTTCTGCTTGCCTAGAGGTCTTAGTTCTAGAAGGAGGAACACTACCACCAGGAGACGAAACAACGATTCCACTAAACTGGAAGTAAAGATTGGCACCTGGACACTTTGGGTTCCTTCTACTGTTAAGTCAATAGGCTAAGAAGGGAGGTACAGTGTTGGCTGGGGTAATTGATCTGGACTATCAAGATGAAATCAGGCTACTACTCCACAACGGAGGTAAAGAAGAGTCAGCATGGAGTACAGGCGATCCATTAGGGTGTCTTTTAGTATTACATGCCCTGTGATTAAGATCAATGGGAAACTACAACAGCCCAATCCAGGCAAGACTACAAATGACTCAGACCCTTCAGGAATGAAGATTTGGGTCACTTCACCAGAAAAAATTAAAAAACTAAAAAAAAAAAAAAAAAACACCAAGACTTTCTGAGGTGCTTACTGAAGGCAAAGGGAATACAAAAGTAGTTGTCAATACCAGCTATGACCACATGACCAGTTGCAGAAACGAGGAGTGTTATTATCATGAATACTTCCTCCTCCTTTTGTTAAAAAGATGTTTGTGCATGTATACACTGTACTAAGAAAATGCATGTATACACTGTAAAAAGAAAAAATTTCCTTTTTCCTTTATGTTGTAACATAAGATTTAGTGACCTCATATCAGCATTGAAGTATTGCTAACTTTATGTAATAGTATTTGGGTTGGGGATTGGTTTATTTCCAGTTGTATGAAGGATAGTTGTATCATGTCAGGGATAATTATGACCTTATTATTGTTTTTATTTGAAGATTATGTATGATCTCAAGAGATGTGTATGGGTTTAAGTTAACAAAGGGTGGACTTGTGATGGTTAATATTGAGTGTCAACTTGATTGGATTGAAGGATGCAAAGTATTGATCCTGGGTGTGTCTGTGAGGGTGTTGCCAAAGGAGATTAACATTTGAGTCAGTGGGCTAGGAAAGGCAGATCCACCCTTAATCTGGGTGGCCACTATCTAATCAGTTGCCAGTGGGACCACAATATAAAGCTGGCAGGAAAACATGAAAATATTAGACTGGCTTAGCCTCCCAGCCTACATCTTTTTCCTGTGCTGGATGCCTCCTACCCTCAAACATAGGACTCCAAGTTTTTCAGCTTTGTTACTCAGACTGGTTTCCTTGTTCCTCAGCTTGCAAATGGCCCATTGTGGGATCTTGTGATTGTATAAGTTAATACTCCCTAATAAACTCCATAATATTTTATATACATAATATATATAATTATTATATATAATATATAATATGTTGTATATATATCCTATTAGTTCTGTTTCTCTAGAGAAGCCTAGTACAGTAATTCTCAAACATCATTGTTTAATCTCAATGAAATGTAATCAAATCTAATGTTTTTAAGATTAAATATCAATTTTTTTGTACTTTTTTTTCTAAAAAAGCAGCTTATAAGGAAGGACTCATTGGTTTGCTTAGACTACCAAAACAAAGAAACACAGGTTGAGTGGCTTCAAAACAATAATGCATTTCCTTACAATTTTGGACATTCTGACATCCAAGTGTCACAATATTTTTTTTTTAATCTTCTCTCATTGGCTTGTACATGACTGTCCTCTCCCTTTATCTTTACGTGTTCTTTCTTCTGTCTGTGTCTGTATCAAAATCTCCTCTTCTTAAAGGATACTAGTCATATCAGGTTAAGGTTCATCCCAATAACATAATTTTAAAATACTTACCTCTTTTCTGTAATATTATTACCACAATAATACTAGCAGGAAATCTACTCTCTTAGTTTTAACAAACGATACAATACATTTATAGGCAAAACGCTGTACAACAAATTGTTAGACTTATTCATCTTGCGTAACTGAACCTTCATATGTGTTGATCAGCAATTCCCTGTCTCCTTCTCCTCTTGTCCATGGCAATTACAATTCTATTTGCTTCCATGAATTTGTCTATTTAGATAACTCATATAAGTGGAAGCATGCAGTATTTGTCTTTCTGTGATACTTATTTCACTTAGCATACTCTTCTCAAGGTTTATCCATATTAGTGTTAACGATAGAATTACCTTTTCTTTGGAGGCAAATAATATTCCATTGTATGTATATAATATAACAGTTTTTTATACACTTATTTATTGATGAACATTTAGATTGTTTTGACCTTTAGCTATTGTAAATAATCCTGCAGTGAATATGAGAGTGCTAACTTCTCTGCCATATCCCGTTTTCAATTGTTTTGGATAAATTCCCAGAATTGGGTATGCTGGGTCATATGGTAATTCTATATATTTTCTGGTCTCTTCTTACTGTTTTCCATTGTGGCTGCCCCATTTTGCATTCCTCCATCAGTATAGAAAAGTTCTAATTCACCCACAACTTTGCCAATACTTGTTATCTTTTATTGTTGTTTTAATACTGGTCATTGTAACAGATATTAAGCTCATATCTCATTGTGGTTTTGATTTATGTTTCCCTGATGATTAGTGATGTTGAACATCTTTTTTTATATACCTATGTTTTCTCTGGAGAAATGTCTACTCAAATGAAGCCAACCACAGACCCCCTTTCCAAGCTGCAGACCCAACTGGAGGAGGGAGAACAGTCTCCATTGGGAATAAATTTTGAAGCTTGGGTTCATTAACTGAACCTGCACATATCAATTGCATTTTTAAATCAGGTTATGTGCTTTTTTGGTATTGAGTTGTAGCAGTTTCTTATATTTTGTAAATCAATCCATTATCAGATAAATGGTTTAGAAACATTTCCTTCTATTCTGTAAGTTGCCAATTCACTCTATTGACAACTTCCTTTTCTGTTCAGCTTTTCAGTTTGATGTATTCTCACTGTCTATTTCTGCTTTTTTTGGCCTGTGATTCTGGTATCTGTATTAGTCCATTCTCATGCTGCTAATAAAGATGCACCTGAAACGGATAATTAATAATAAGGAAAGAGGTTTACTTGACACACAGTTCCAGATGGCTGGTGAGGCCTCAGGAAACTTACAGTCATGGTGGAAAGGAAAGAAAACACAGCCTTTGCCTGTTACCAAGTTCCAAAGCTGCTTCCACTCTACTGCTACCAACTTACAGTATTAGTCCATTTTTATGCTGCTGATAAAGACACACCTGAGACAGAAGAAAAAGAGGTTTAATTGGACTTACAATTCCACATGGCTGGGAAGACCTCAGAATGGTGGTGGGAGGTAAAAGGCACTTTCTTACATGGTGGTGGCAAGAGAAAATGATGAAGATGCAAAAGCAGAAACCCCTGATAAAACCAACAGATTTCATAAAACTTATTCACTACCACGAGAACAGTATGGGGGAAACCGCCCCCATGATTCAAATTATCTTCCACCAGGTCCCTCCCACAACATGTGGGAATTATGGGAGTACAATTCAAGATGAGATTTGGGTGCAGACACAGAGACAAACCATATCAAATAGAAGATAGGTTAAACATGGCATACTCACAAATGGCATCCTATAAAAAGTGTGTGAAATATTTCCATGTGTTCATGTTGATGAAGCTGCAAGATTTTTTGTGATAAAAACAAAAACTGTACATTAAATTATGTTACCTTTTTATAAGAAATAAGGAAAGCAATGTATGTATATATGTATGTAGTAGTTCTACTGGAAGCATTAAAATCATTCTAAAAAGTAACTAATAATAAATACCAAATATCACCTAATGGTTTTATTTTTTGTGGAATAAGTATTATAGTTTTAAGACTACTTTATGCATATTATAGGGTAAATCAAAAAGTTGTATTACCATCATTGTTACTATAAAAGAGAAGAGAGATAAGAATATAAATCATAAAATTTGAGAGAAAAGCTAAAGCTAATTTTGATTTATGAAATAGCAATGTGAATGCATAATTTAATATCTAGTTTTGTTCTTAGAAATGTCCTAAAAGTAATGGCATGCCAGTGACAGAAATTATGCTTAATCTCCAGGTGTTTATTTCTAAACATTATTTGAGACTAAAATGAATCAAGCTTCCTTTGAGGAATGGCTGATTCTAGACTAGGTCCGGAGCAGAGAAAATAAAAGGGATATTTTGTGTTTTTAGAAATATCGCAGATACATAGAATTTTTTTGGAAAGGCACATAAATATTAAAAAGCTAACACAAAGAATGTCAACAAGATGCAGGAGCCAATTTAGTAATCCTAATCTCCATATTTGTCAGCATTTGAACATTGAAAAGAATAATTATTACAATGGATTGTAACACACTGAATAGATAAATATCCATGGATTTTTAGAGATATTAAGAAAGCAGGGAAAACACACTAAATTACAAACATTGGAAGTGACTCTTACATTGACTCCTTACTCTAAAAATTGGTAACAGAATAGCAAATTAAATATTTATGCTGTATTTTTAGGTGAAATTGTTATTCACCTATTGTCACTCAGGAAGTGCCATTCATTAAAGAAAAACTTTGGCTAATAAATGTAAAATGAATATTTTGCTGTCTCCAATATAGATAATTAATTGAGTAAAAGATTATCAGTGGATGCTAGAGTCAAAAAGTAAAATGTTGGGAAATGCAGTTTTCACATAAAGTCTAAATACCACCATATGAATTATAATTTCAAATATAACTTAAAATTTCAAATATTTCAACTTTTGAAATATACATATATTGATACAGATATCTGTATAAATATATATTTTAAACATATATTTATAGTATATATATTTAAATAAATTTATTTTAAAATAGGGCTATCTAGTTGCTATCACCTTAATTGAGTAATTGAAGTGAATACCACAAATAGTACGACAATCAGAATTTATATGCCTTCTCATCCGATGCAACATGAAATATAAAAGCATCTCTTATGTGGCTTTCTAATAAATAATATTCAACTTAAATCTAATAAATATATAGAATTTGCTGTGTATGAGACACTCAGAGGATAGAGAACTGCTTGAATAACATCATAAGGAAACATACAAATGCAGCATGTGAGGCATTCTACAAGCATCTAGTTTAATCTTCTCACCATGTTGATGACGGGAAACAAAGAGACAGAACATTTCAGGAAAAATATATAGTCACCAAAAGCAATTTGGTTTGAGTCTTTGTTTGAACCACTGAATTTCAAACTATGAATGGCTCAGAGCCCTCAGACGTGCAAATTTGGGTCACTCCAATAGATAAAAATCCACAGCTAACATTGATGCTTGCTGCAGGCAAAAGGACAGACTGGTGCAGGAAGGTGATTGGAAGCTAGGTACATATGACCAGTTACAGATCACATGTTAAAAATACATTTGTGTCTGTATAAACATATTAAGAAAATATCTTTGTTTTCTTTCCTTATTCCTTGTTATATAAGAGAAGGTATGTTGAAATTGTATCAGTATGTGTCTCCCTGACTCTAGAAAACTCTAAATAAAACAATAAACATGTATAGTAAAAGGAAACAAGTATAGTAAAATGAACATATCCATAGCTGGTTGGGACCTAGGGAATCTGGACTCGTTTTGTTTCTAGCTTTAACTTGTTATATGCTTTTTATGTTATTCATGTCATTATTAATGTCATTCCTTTCACTGGAAAAATGAGAACTCTAAGGTCAGCCATATTTATTGGCTAACTACATCTTGAAAGCCTGATCTCTTCGTGCAATAAACGGAGGGATAAATAAGTACGTAGTTGTGAAGAAAATAGATATGTCCCTTACCCACAATAGATTTAAGTATATTGGGAAAAGAATCATATTAATTAAATAACACTCAAATATGTGAAATTCAATTCAAATTGAAATAAGAGATATGGAGAAGAATAACAGGATGAATGGAAACAACTTTAGGTAAGTGAATGACAATTGCTTTTCTGAATCATTACATTTTCACTTGGGATAGAAGAATGAGAAGAAATCAACCAGACAAAGAAAGGAAAGCAGATGCCAAGCAAAGTAAAGAGCATGACAGCATGTAAAATGGTCCTGAAAAACAAACCTGAAACTGAAGAAAGACCAAGATGTCTTGCTCTTTTTCAGTGAGGGAACAAGTAAAAAAAGTAAGATTGGAGAAGTTGGCAGGATAAGATCATGCAGGAAACTGTAGGCCATGGTAAGCAGTTTGAATTTTATTCTGAAAAGGTAAGATCCATTGAAGGGTTTTAACATGTTCAAATGTACACATACACACACACGCACACACAGAGACAGACACAGAGATGGTTACACACACAGAAATTGGTTCTAAACCAATTTGATCATATGATGTATGGACATACATATGTGTGCGTGTGTGTGTGTGTGTCTGTGTGTGTCTGTGTGCGTGTGTATCCACACGCACACACAATTGACTCTTCAGCAGCATGAGGGTCAAGGGCACTAACACCTGGCATACTAAAAGATTTTTCTATAAAAGAAATTTTAAATGTTTATGAATATGTATTAGGTGTATATATTTATGGAACACATGACATATTTTGATACAAGCTTCAATGTGTAATAACAACATCAGGGTAAATGTGGTATCTATCACCTCAAGCAGTCATCCTTTCTTTGTGTTACACACAATCCAATTATATCGGTTTAGTTATTTTTAAGGGTACAATACATTATTATTGACTGTAGTCACCCTGTTGTGTTATCAAGTATTAGATCTTATTCATTCTCACTTGCCCCCCACCAATACCCTTCACATCCTCTGGTGAACATCATTCTACTTTCTATCTCCATGATTTCAATTGTTTTAAATTTTTAGCACCCACAAATAAGTGAGAACATGCAAAGTTTGTCTTTGTGTTTACAGCTTATTTTCTTTAATATAATGACTTCCAGTTTCATCCACGTTGTTGCAAATGACAGGATCTGACTCATTTTTATGACTGAATAATACTCCGTGGTGTATATTACTACATTTTATAAATAAATTCATCTGATGATGGGCACATAGGTTGCTTCCAAATCTTAGCTATTGTGAACAGTGCTGCAGCAAACATAAGAAGGCAGATAGCACTTCGATATGCTGATTTTCTTTCTTTGGGGTATATACCTAGCAGTGGAATTGTTGGATCATATGGTAGCTCTGTTTTTCGGTTTGTTTTTTTGTTTGTTTATTTGTTTTGGCAACTGCCAAACTGTTCTCCATAGTGGTTTAGTAATTTACATTATCACCAGTAATGTAGGAGGGTTCCTTCGTATCCACATCCTCACCAGCATTCATTATTGCCTGGCTTTTGGGTTAAAGGCATTTTAACTGGACTGAGATGATAACTCATGTAGTTTTGATTTGAACTTCTCTGATGATCAATGATGTTGAGTACCTTTTTCATATACGTGTTTGCCATCCATGTGTCTTCTTTTGCCCATTCTTCAAATTGAATTATTTTTAAAATTTTTCATTTTTAAATTGAATTGATTTTTTCTATAAAGTTTTTGGAGCTTCTTAGATATTCTGATTATTAATCTCCTGTCAGATGGATACTAAATTAGGCTGTTCTTGCATTGCAATAAAGAAATACATTAAACTGAGTAATTTTTAAGAAAAGAAGTTTAATTGGCTCACAGTTCTGCAGGCTGGTACAGGAAGCATGGTGGCATCTGCTTCTGGGAAGACCTCAGGGAGCTTTTACTCATTGCAGAAGGCAAAGTGGGAGCAGGTAGTTCACATGGCAAAAGCAGAAGCAAGACAGAGATGGTGGAGGTACCACACACTTTTAAACAACTACATCTAGTGAGAACTCACTCACTATCACAGGAACAGCACCAAGGGAATGGTTCTAAACCATTCATGAAAAATCCACTATCGTGTTACAATCACCTCCCAACAGGTCCCACCTTCAACGTTGGGGATTACAATAAAACATGAGATTTGTATGGGGATACATACCTAAATGATATCATTCTGATCCCGGCCCCTCCCAAATCTCATGTCCTTCTTACATTTCAAAATATAATCATGCCTTCCCAATAGTCCCACAATGTCTTAACTCATTCCAGCATGAATTCAATAGTAAAAGTACAAAGGCTCATCATAGAAAAGGCAAGTCTCTTCTACCTATGAGCCTGTAAAATAAAGAACAAGTTAGTTATTCCCAAGGTACAATGGGGGTACAGGCATTGGGTAAATACTCCTGTTCCAAAAGGAAAAAATTAGATCAGCCGAAAGAAAGGGGCTAGAGGCCCTATGTGAGTCCAAAACCCAGCAGTGCAATCATTGAACCTTAAGCCTCCAAAATAATCTCCTTTCACTCCATGCCCCACATCCTGTGCACACTGATGTGAGGAGTGGACTCGCCAGGCCCTGTGCAGCTCTGGCCCAGGGCTTGCCAGAGTTCAGCCCCTGCAGCTGCCTTCATGGGCTGGCACTGGGTGGCTGGAGGTTTTCCAGGTGTAGGGGGCAAGCAGTCCGTGAATCTACTATTCTAGAGTCTGGAGGACGGTGACCCTTTTCTTATAGGTCCACTGGGCAGTGTTGCAGTAGGGATTCAGTGTGGGTGCTTAAACCTCACATTTCTCCTCTGTATGGCCCCAGTAGAGGTTCTACAGAAGTGCTTTGTCACTGCAGTAGGCTTCTGCCTGATGCCAAAGATTTTTTATTCATCCTCTGAAATCCAGGTGGAGGTTCCTGGATTAATGCAAGCCTTAACTCTTGCATTCTGTCCTGGCAGGCTTAACACCACATGGAAACCAACAAGGATTATGGCTTGCAACCTCTGAAGCAGTGGACCAAGCTATACCCAGGCCCCTTTCAGCCATGGCTGGAGCTGGAGTAACCAAAATGCATTGAGCAGTATACTGAGTCTACACAGGCCAATGGGCCCTGGGCCTGGCTCATGAAACCATCTTTCCTTTTAGGCCTCTGGACCTGGATATCTTTGAGGCCCTTTCCCAATTGTCTTGGCTATCAGCATTTGGCTTCTATATAGTTATGTAAGTCTCTCTTAATAAGTGATTGTTCCACAGTCTGCTTGAAATCCTCTCTCAAAAAAGCTTTTTCTTTCTCTGCCATGTGGCTAGTCAGCAAATTTTTCAATCCTTTATGCTCTGCTTTCCTTTAAATATAAGTCTCAGTTTTTTAGAGTTGGGGGGGTGAGGTGTAGGGGATGGAATTTTGCTCTGTAGCCCAGGCTGGAGTGCAGTGGCATGATCTCGGCTCACTGCAATCTCCGCCTCCCAAGTTCATGTGATTCTCCTGCCTCAGGCTCCCGAGTAGCTATGACTACAGGTGCCCACCACCACACCAGCTAATTTTGTTGCATTTTTGGTAGAGATGGGGTTTCACCATGTTGACCAGGCTGATCTTGAACTCCTGACCTTACATGATCCACCAACCTCAGCCTCCCAAAGAGCTGGGATTACAGGCATGAGCCACTGTGCCCAGGCAAGTTCCAGCTTGAAGTCATTATTTTACTCTCACATCTGAGCATAGGCTGTTAAAAGCAGCTATACTACATTTTAAATGCTTTTCTGCTTAGAAATTCCTTCTGCCAAATACCTTACATCATCACTCTCAAGTTGAATCTTCCACAGATTCCTAGAGCATAAATATAATGCAGCCAATTTTTTTTGCTAAGACATAATATGCATGGCATTTGCTCCAGTTTCCAACAAATTCCTCGTTTTCATCTGAGATCTCGTAAGCCTGGACTTTGGTGTCCGTATAACTATCAACATTTTGGTCACAATGGTTTAACCAGTCTCTAAGAAATTCCAAACATTCCCTCATGTTTTTGTCCTCTTCTGAACACTCCACCCTCATTCAAAATCTCTGTTACTCAATTCCAATGCTGCTTCCGCATTTTCAGGTGTCTTTATAGCAATGTCTCACTTATTAGTACCAATTTTCTGCATTATCCATTCTCACAGTGCTATAAATAAACACATAAAGCCTGATAATTTGTTTAAAAAGAGGTTTGATTGACTCAGAATTCTGCAAGCTGTATAAGAAACAGGGCAGCATCTGTTTCTCGGGAAGTCTCAGGGAGCTATGACTCATTGAGGAAGGCAAAGTATGAGCAGCAAATATTTTCTAATAGTCTTTGAGTTGCGTCTTCACTTTGTTGATTGTTTCCTCTGTTGTGAAGAAGCTCTCTAAGTTGATATAATCCCAGTTGTCCATCTTTGTTTTAGATGCCTGTGCTGATGGCGTGTTACTCAAAAAATCTTTGCCCAATGTCCTGGAGAGTTTCCCTAAAGTTTTTTCTTAGTAGTTTCAGTTTTAGATCTTAGATTTTACTCTTTTATATATTTTGATTTGACTTTTCTCTGTGGTAAAATATAGGGATCTAGTTTCATTCTTTTCATGTAGATATCTAATTTTCTCAGCACCATTTATTAAAGAGACTGTCCTTTCCCCAATGCATGTTCTTAGCCCTTGCGATGGTTAATATTGAGTGTCAACTTGTTTGGATTGAAGAACACAAAGTATTGTTCCTGGGTGTGTCTGTGAAGGTGTTGCCAAAGCAGACTAACATTTGAGTCAATGGACTAGGAGAGGCAGATCCACCCTCAATCCAGGTGAGCACCACCTAATCCACTGCCAGCACAGCTAGAATAAAAGCAGACAGAGGTCCATGGAAGGACTAGACTGGCTAAGTCTTCTGGACTCCATCTTTCCCCCATGCTGGATGCTTCCTACCCTTGAACGTTGCACTCCAAGTTCTTTAGCTTTGGACTCTTGGACCTACACCCATGGTTTGCCAGGGATTCTTGGGCCTTCAGCCATAGAATGAAGGCTGCATTCTTGGCTTCCCTACTTTTGAGGTTTGGGGACTTGAACTGGATTACTTTCTCAACTTGCAGATAGCCTATTGTGGGACCTCACCTTGTGATTGTGTGAATCAATACTCTTCAGTAAACTCCCTTTCATATATATATATATATATATACACATATGTGTGTGTGTGTGTGTGTATATATATATATCATAATAGGCCCATCCCTCTAGAGAACCATGACTAATGCAGCACCTTTGTTAAAAATGAGTTCATTGCAGATTTATGGATTTGTTTCTGGCATCTGTATTCGGTTCCATTGGTCTATGTATTTGTTTTTATGATAATGCCATGCTGTTTATCTCACTATAGCTCTGTAATACAATGTGAAGCCAAGTAATATGATTCCTTCGGTTTTGTTCTTTCTGTTCAGGATAGCTTTGGCTATTCTGGGTCTTTTGTGGTTCTACACAAATTTTAGAATTTTCGGATCCAGGATGATTGATGTAATGAGGAGAAAAATGTGTATTCTGCAGCTAGTGGATGAAATATTCTGTAATTATCTATTTGGTTGATTTGATCTATAAGAGCTATGAGACAGATTCGATCCTTTGTTTCTTTGCTGATTTTATGTCTTGGTAATGTGTTCAATGCTGAAAGTGAGGTATTGAAGTCTCCAGATAGTATTGAAATGTGGCTTATCTCGCTCTCTATCTCTAGTAATGTTTGCTTCATACATCTGGGTTCTCCAATGTTGAGTACATATAAAGTTACAATTATATCCTCTTACTGAATTGACTCCTTCATTATTATATAATGACCTTCTTGGTCTCTTTTTACAGTTTTTACCCTAAAGTCTATGTTGTCTCCTATAGGTATAGCCATTCTGCTCTTTTTTGGTTTCCAGTTGCATGGAATATCTTTTTCCCCTCATTTATTTTCAGACTATTTCTGTATTTATAGGTGAAGTGTGTTTCTTGTGGGTGACAGATTGCTGGGTCTTGTTTTTTTAATCCAGCCAGCCAGCCACTCTATGTCTTTTAATTGGAGAGTATAGTCCCCTATATTCAATATTATTATTTATAAGTAAGGACTTCCCCCTGCTACTCTATTTGTTTCTGCTTGTTTTGTCATCTTCTCTTCTTACATTTCTTCCTTCCGATTTTTATTTTTGTGAAGCTTATTTTCTGTGATGTTATATTTTAATTTCTTGCTTTTTATTTATGGGATATTTTTTGTAGGATTTTTGATTTGAGGTTATCATGAGGCTTGCAAATAACATATTATAACCCATTATTTTAAACTGATGACAACACTGCTCCCATAGACAAAAAAGCAAAGATAATGTTCACTTTAACTTCACCCCACATTTTAAAATTTGTTTGTTATTTCTATTTAAATCTTAATATACTGTCCATGTCTTCAAAAGTTGTTGTAGTTATGATTATTATTATTTGTTTTTGAGATGGAGTTTCGCTCTTGTTACCCACGCTGGAGTGAAATGGTGCGATCTAGGCTCACTGCAACCTTCACTTCCTGGGTTTGAGCAATTCTCCTGCCCCAGCTTCCCCAGTAGCTCGGATTACAGGTGCCCACCACCACGCCTGGCTAATATTTTGTATTTTTAGTAGAGACAGGGTTTCACCATGTCGACCAGACTGATCTTTAACTCCTGACCTCAGGTGAGCTTCTCATCTAGGCCTCCCAAAGTGCTGGGATTACAGACGTGAGTCACCATGCCCTGCAGTAGTTATTTTTGATAGGAAAATTTTTCAGTCTTTCTACTCAAGATATGATTAGTGTATACACTGCAATGAGAGTTGTATTATACTCTGTGTGTTTCTGCTTACTTACTATTAACAGTGAGTTTTGTATCTTCAGATGACTTCTTGTTGCTTATTAATTTTCTGTTCTTTCAGATTGAAGAATTCGCTGTAGTATTTTTTGTAGGACAGGTTTGGTGTTTATGAAATCCTTAAGCTTTTGTTTTTTGGAGTAAGTTTTTATTTCTCCTTCAAGTTTAAAAATATTTTTGCTGAATCTACTCTTCTAGGATAAACTGGTTTTTTTCTTAAATCCTTTAAATATGCCAGTCTCTCCTGGCCTGTAATATTTGCACTAAGTCTGCTGCCAGAAGTATTGGTGTTCCTTTGTCTGTCATTTTTTTTTGCTCTGATTGCTTTTAGAGTCTGTTTTTCATCTTTGAACTTTAGGGGTTTAATTATTAAATGTCTTAAGGTAGTCTTATGTGTATTAAATCTCCTTAATGTTCTATACCCTTGTTGTACTTGAAGATTGATATCTTCCTTTGGGTTTGGGAAGTTCTCTCTTATTATCCCTTTGAATAAGATTTCTACCTCATAATCTCTCCCTACCATCTCTTCAAGGCCAGTACCTCTTAGGATTGTCTTTTTGAAGCTATTTGGTTTGTCCTTTTGAGGCTATTTTCTAGATCTTGTAGGCATGCTTCCTTTTTAAATTCTTTTATCGTTTGTTTCCTCTGTGTATTTTCAAATAGGCTGTCTTCAGGTTCACTAATTCTTTCTTCTCTTTGTTCAGTTCCACCAGTAAGAGACTCTGATGCATTTTTAAGTATATCAATTGCATTTTTCAGCTCCATAATTTCTGCTTAATTGTTTTTAATTATTTCAACTTCTTTGTTAAATTTATCTGATAGGACTCTGAATTCCTTCACCATATTATCTTGGATTTTGTTGAGCTTCCTCAAAACAGTTATTTGAATTCTCCATTTTAAGGTTCATATATTCCTATCTCTCTGGGATTGGTCACTCGTGCCTTATTTAGTTCATTTGGTGAAGTCGTTTTCCTTCATGGTCTTGATGCTCATGAATGTCCATCAATGTCTGGGCATTTATAAATGAGATATTTATTGCAGTCTTCACAGTCTGGGCTTGTTTCTACTTGTCCTTCTTGGGAAAGGTTTCCAGATATTCAAAGGGACTTGGGTGTAATGATCTGTTTGTTATCTGCAAGCATATCTGCTTTAGGGAGCATTAATAACGCTGTGGTGCTTGCAGACTCATAAGGGTGCCACCTTGGCGGTCTTGGATAAGACCTGGGGGAATTCTCTGCATAACCAAGCAGTCATTCTTGTTCTCTCCCTTTAACTTTACCCCAAACAAACAGAAACCCTTTCTCTGCTCTTAGCTGCCTGGAACTGGATGAAGGGTGACACAAGCAGCCCTGTGGACCCCACCACTGGGACTGCTCTGGGTCAAATCCCAAGCCTGAACAGCACTGAGTCTTTTCCAAGACCCACAGTGATCACTGCCTGGGTACCAGCTATGTTCATTCATGGCCCAAGGGCTCTAGAATTAGCCAGTAATGAATCCAATCAGACTTGTATCCTTCCCTTCTAGCTGGCGAGTTTTCCCAGGTCTTGGGCTCATCTGGAGATGCCACCCAGAAGCCAGAGCCGGGAGTCAGGAACCTTAGGAATCTACCAGGTGGTCTATTCTACTGAAGCTGTGCTGCCACACAAACTGCAATACCAAGCTCTTCCCCCTTCCCTCCCCTTACCTTAAGCAAAGGAGTTTCTCCTCATGGGCACCAGTGCCCCATGCCCACATCCAGTACTGCCTGGCTATTGCTGATGTTCACTGAAAGCGCGATGACTCTTTAGTCACCTTATGGTGAATGCTGCCAGTACCGAGCCTCTTCCTTCAGGGCAGTGGGCTTCCCTCTGGTCCAGAGATGGTTCAGACATATCATCTAGGAGCCAAGGCCTAGAATCAAGGATACCAGGAGTCTTATTTGTGGTCTATCCCTCTGTGGTCAAACTGGTACCTAAGCTAAAAGACAAAGTTTCCTCTACTTTTCTCTCCCCTTTCCTCAAGCAAGAGTCTCTCCCCATAGCCATTCCAGCTGTGAATGCACTGGGTCTCACCTGAAACCTGCACAGCTCTGAGTCTCACTTACGGCCTATAGTGAGTACTGCTTGGCTACCACTGCTGATTATTCATGTCCCAATATCTCTTTAGTCAGCAGGTAATAAATTATGTCAGGACCGGGTAGGCCGTGGTTTCCTACTGGCCTAGGGTGTGTTTAGAAATGTTGTCTGGGAGCTGGGGCCTGGAATGGGACCTTGGGACTCTGCCTGTTGTCTTATTATACTATGTCTGAGCTGATACCCAAGGAGCAAGACAAAGTCCTCTTTACTCTTCTCTCTCCTCTCCTGAAGAAGAGAAAAGGAGTCCTCCCCAGAGCTGCAAACTGTGCTGCCTGCAGTTGAAGTAGGGCTGACACAAGCACTCTCTTGGTTGCCCCAGTTGGTGTCTCACTAGGTTGCATGCACTGCAAGTAAACTGGCTCTGAGCCCAGCACAGCAATAGGACTTGCCCAGGAACTGTAGTCTTCTGGCCTCAATTGACTTTCAAACTTATTTAGAACTCCAGAGCACTTTAGCCCATGCTGTCAGCACTTGCCAGAATTTATGTTCCAACTGCTGGGATGGGTAATTTGCCTCTAGCTAGGGCGGGCCAAAAAGCTCCCTCTGTAGGCACCAACTAAGTTCGACCCCATGCTGCTATAACAGGAATGTACTGAATTCCAACGAAAAGTCTCCAAATCCCTGTGCTTCCCTACCCTAAGAACACAGATTCTCTCTCTGTGCCAAGTGGCCATTGCCAGGCTACAGGAGAAGGGTGGTGTTTGCAGTTCGAGACTGTCTTTCCTACCCTCTTCAGTGTCTCCTTCCCTAATATGATGTTAAAACCAAGTACTGTGACCTGCTTTTTTTGTTTTTATGAAGGTGCTTTTTTTGTGTGGAGAGTTGTTCAATTTGGTATTCCTTCAGGTGAGTGATTGCTGGAGGCTTCTATTCCACTACTTTGCTCTGCTTCTTCCCCTGCCTGTAACTTTTGATTCACTAAAAACTACTAATAGCCTACTGTTGATCAAAAGTCTTACCAATAACATAAACCGTTGATTAACACATAACTTTGTATCTTATATGTATTATAAACTGTATTTTTATAATATAGTAAGCTAAAGAAAAACTATTATTGAGAAAATCATAAGGAAGAGAAAATACATTTACTATTTATTATGTGGAAGTGGATTATTATAAAGGTCTTCATCCTTATCATCTTCAAGTTGACTAGGCTGAGGAGGAGGAAGAAGAGGAGGTCCTGGTCTTGCTGTCACAAGCATGGCAAAGGGAGAAGAAAATAGGCATATAAGTTGACCCACTCAGTTTAAATCCATGTTGTTAAAAGTTGAAATGTATACACATATACATATTTATATACAGTTATATAAAACTTTGATTTCACTTGCTCTGTATAGAGAAAGAATAAAAGGATTGAAAAGAGACCAAGTTTTCCAGGTTGATTGGAAAATTATTGTAGAGGCCACCTGGGAAACGTTTCTGGCTTAGACTTGAGTCTCAGCATTAGGAAAGGGAAAACATGTAAAGATATATTTTTGAAGCTTAATTAAGAGGATAAGGGTAATTACTTGACGGACTGGAGGTGGAATAGGCTTCAAGAATGACTCCTGAGTTTTTGACATGAGCAAGCGTTCCTCCTATTAAATGGGACAAAGACTGAAAAGTTCAGTTTTAGGCATGTTAAATTTAAAATGTCAGCAAAGCTCTCCAAGAACTGTAAATTAATGTTCTACATCCTCTGTCTAGCTTTCCACAACCATCATCTTGCCTCCCCTACCTGTTTAATACTTCTTTTTAATCTTTATATGTGCTTTCAGATCACTCTTTAAATTATTCTTTGCAAGCATCAAACATATCTACTCCTAATAATATTTTTACTCTGTTAAAACTATCTGGAATATTCTGACTACTGCACTTCTTCATCCATGTCTTCAAATTAATATTCATTAGAATATGTAAATATTATTTGTCTTAAAAGATGTATTCTTTCAGAACATTTGCAAGTAGGGGATTCCACTCTATTCTCACTTTGCAATAATCAACCATAGCATTTCATAATTTGAGATAGGTACTGCTTTCCCTACCATTGTGATCTTTGCCACATGTGTTCAGCTTGACCGTTCAGTAGAAATTGGATCACTTCTCATGAACACTGTTTTAGTGGTGAGCCTTCATATTTCAGAATTGGTTTCTGTCTGATGATCAGCATAGCTCAGAGGTGACACTAACTCATAGATAGGGTACTTCTAGCTGAGAGCAGTTTCTCTGTTGAACAGTAGCTTGCCAAGGGTTACACACATGAAGACTCTTTGTAAATGCTTTTGATGATGAAAGAATCTAAACTTTGTTTCAGGCAATGCCAAGCACGTGTGCCATTTTCACAATAAACTTTGCATTGGAAATAAAGTTGAAGCAAAGGAATTTTCTTATTTTATAGTAGTTTTTAAACGTTCATGCCTAAGTTCTTGGGAATAAGTTTCAGTTGATAACATTGCATATTTAACATAATTTTTAAAGCAATCCAGTGAATTAAATATTAGACGTACATGATGGTTACAGTCCAAAAAGGGAGTTGGCACAATTTATTCTATATATAAAAAAAGGGAAAATACAATTTTTTCTAATAAAACAATTATTCTGAATTATGTCCATTGTTTAATATCTGAATCATTAGCAGAGATTACTTGCAATTTATCTTTCAGATACCTTCTACTAATAGAAGTCAACATCTGTTTATTGAGAAATGAGTTATCAGTAAATCTTGCTGTTATTATAGTAGTATCAGCTCAAGTTCATTCCCTACTGAGATTGAAAAACTCTGATTACGACAATGAAAAACATATGTTTCAGAAAGACAGTTTGCCATCAAACTACATCAACAATTTAAATAATTAAAATGTTTATGTAAAAATCCTTTTCCTTGTCGGTAATGGATGAAACACACTTGCTCTCCATTGTATTTTTTTAGCAAATGTTAATGCCAAAAGAAAACTTATGTTTACAATGTTATAATTAAAATCATATATTATTACTGCTTCTATCACATATATTAAAGGAAACTCAATTATTTTGAGAGTTAAGCTTATGTATGATATTTTTAATGGACAAGTAGAACAGACTATATGCTAATGTTCATATACCTGCATAATTGTTTATTTTGACTGAAGAGTATAAAAAAGTCTTAACTTTCCTCTTACTGGAATAAAGAAATAAATTTAAGAGTAATTTTCTTCTGGAATGTGTATTTTAAAAATCAAAGTGTTAATAGCTAATCGGGTTGTATCTGGCTACTCTACTCAATAATTGTGTTCATATAAATTCCTCTGGAAATACAAAAAAGTTGAAGTTGTTGGTAATGTTTTAGAAATTTCACATCTTAATCAATAGTTTCAGCCTGGTGTTTCCGTTGAACTGCTCTTACATAATGAATTACTGATAGCTTAAATGTTACATATACATTTATTGTTCTCTGAAACAACACAAAAAGCCACTGAAGATTAAAGTGGTAGCATTTGAAATTAGGTCTTTAGAAAGGAAGTTTGAGCTATAAAAAGGAGTTTCTCAAAAGGTAGAAGAGGTAGGAGAGGTAAGATTTTTCTGTTTTTAGGCAATTTCTTCCCAGAAAGTAACAACTTTTTTTTTTTAATTACACACTCTGCAACCATAGTTCATTTCTCTACCATAAGAAGCAAAAGAAGCAGTATGCTTTCTCTAAACACCAACAAGAAACATCATGTAGCAAGAAAAAAAGTCTGTATCTATTAAAAATGTTAACGTTGTAGGTAATCATTATTCTCTGCATTTTGCAGTTGTGTCTTTCCAACAATTCTCAATCTCTGACAAATTAAACATTTCTCAATGATTTTAAGACTTAATTAAAAACCGAACCTTCCTATTTAAAGTCTCTACACTTTAAATTATCTACATTCCCAAGATTAAAACCGTTGAAAGAAATTATAAGTTAAGGCAAGATCAGTGCTGAAGCATGACATTTACATTGTATGAAATGGATTTAATCACAGGAACAAGCATAGTAAACTAAACATAGTAAAAATGGATTTCATCACGGGAATAAGCATAGTAAACTAAACACAGTAAAATATTAAACCTCTTTAATATTAACAAAGGTTAATATTAAAACCAAAGCTAACAAAAATGCAGTAGCTTATGATATTGGGTAACCAAAGAAGATATTTCATTTGCTCTGCATACTTACTTTCTCAATTAAAATGAAGTAAACTTGATCTCTATTATAATCCATCAATGTCAGGGAAGCTGGGTATTGATTAGTAGATTAATATTTCCCATTGAATTAAGAATATTCTGAATTTAGTATGGTTTACAACATCAGACTGAACTTAAATATTGGTTAGAAAACCATATGCTAGCTGGAAACAGAGGCTCAAGCCTGTAGTCCCAGGTACTTGGAAGGCTAAGACAGGAGGGTCAGTTGGAAGCTGCAAAGAGTTATGATCACACCACTGCACTGCAGCCTGGGCAACAGAGTGAGACCTTGTCTCAAAACAACAAAAAAAGTCACAAAAAAATATTATATGCTGTAGGTCTTGCTGCAGCTAAAACCTCCAAAACCAGATTTCTAGAAATTCAGAAAGTGTAAGTCCATAATTCTCTAAAGAAATAGTGGTTTATAGTGGGAAAACACTTATATTGTCATATACTATCTGCATAACATTGGCTAAATTATTAAATTTCATTCAGCCCTTTTTTTCTCATTAACGAAATGTAAATAACAATACAGATATATTAGTTTTGTTTTGGTACTAAGTGTTATAACATTTTAAATGTCCCTACAATACTTTCTGTCAAAATTAACATTTTATAAACAATAGGTGTTTTCATCCATCAAGCTAAATCTTGAGTAAATCTCACAAAATTTCATAGTTCCACTGATTCATCTGAAGAATAACTTTTAGGGCAAGTCAATATATATGGACTGAATATCTACTATTAATCTGTATACATGGTATGGAGGTGATTTAGAAAATCATTGCAATGTGGTTCATATCCTTAAACGATTTATAGAACATAGTAAACTTTGTTATCACCTTCCCAGAGTTCATTCCACTTGAGAAAGATAAAAACAATTTTATTCCCCACACCCTACTAGATACAAAATGTTGAGATGCCATTCATTGAAATGTTCCTCTTTTGTGACAACACTCAATCCGAAAACAACCTTTACTCCCTTGAACTACCAAATTCACCAAACACAAGCCCATATTCTATAACATTTTCCTCCCAATACTCTTTTACTGAGTTCTTAATGGTGAACAATCTTCCTTATTGCAGTAAGAAATATGCATATCTTTGTTTGATCACATGTGTATTCCTGGTGGTTTTTGGTTGGTAGGCATCAAAGCACCTGTTAGTCACTTGTACTGTAGCTGTAGAGATAGATGAAATTTTTTCCTGCACACATAAAGAATTGAAACTTTGTCTGGGATAGGTCAAACACTGACAAATTTAAATTGAATGGGAGGGACACATAATTCAGTTCTCAGCCAATCATCATATGGCATTTCTGTTCAAAAATGGATGTATGACTTGAACCAGTCTAATCAGAATGAAGAACAATATGACCACTATGAAAACTTGATTCCTCTCACCTTCTGGGTATTGATATTTGTATATATGACCCTTGAATTGCAACAGCCATTCTTCTGCCATGTAAAAAGCCAGATTGAGTAAAAAGAAAACAAAAACAAAAAAACAGAAAACAAGCAAAATCTTACTACAAAACTACTGAAAGAAATCATAGATGACACAAACAAATGGAAAAAAAATCCCATGTTTATGTATTGGAATTATCAATATTGCTAACATATCCATATTTCCAAAAGCAATCTAAAGAAGGAATAACAAAGAGAATCATAGAGAGATGGGGAGGGAAACTTGGTCAAACGACGCTTGATATTTTCCCTACCACTGGAAGGTAGTGATGTATAAGCCAATAAGTCATTTTCATTTTTAAGCCAATTTTGACTGCTTTTTATTATTTATAATAAAGACTATTCTGATGGGTATATATGCTTTGTAATCTACAGAGCATTCACAGGCATGATAGAAGCGGAATCTATTGGACTTTCCCATTGCCTTACAGGGATGGGAATGAATGGACTGTAATGATGACTCTGACTCAAGGTTTTGATCCTGAATGACTAAGAAGTTTATGGTCCTTTAATTGAAATTAGAATATGTCAACTTGTATATTCACTAATATAGAAACAAAAATAACAAAAAGTGGATAACAAAGTTAAGAGAAATACTAATGGTAAACATTTAGCTCCTAAGTGTAAGAAATACTATGAACATTCTTTTAAATGCAGAGTTCTTGAACCTATAACCAGAGAAACTGTTCTAGTATTTTGTGGATAAATACCATGGATCAATATTTATTTAAAAGAAAAAATAGAAGCAAAGAGTGTAAAAAATCGTACTAACACAACTTAAAATCTTTCAGAATAGTGAAAACATCAGTGAATTAAAGATGTATCATTTATTTAATCATTATTATTTTCAGGACTGGCCAAAACCTTACAGCATATATAATTTATTTTACTACATCACCTCTAATGTAATTAAGTGTATCCTCACTTTTCAACTGGTCATAAAATTACCTCCCTTTTCCATATCATAATTTGTCATATGAAAATAATTACACATATAATGACTCATATTAGCACATTTATGCATAGTGATATCCAAATAAATGTTTTTAAAATGAGCTATTTCTTCAGATTAAGTACCATATTAAGGCCAGAAAATTAGAGGAATAAAACTTTCCATCAGAATCAAGTTTTTTACCTACAATGTTTATGACCAGATCTTATGTGGAACAGGAGTTTCTCCAACTTCACTGTGTCTGATAAAGAAAACGATATACACCAAAAACATGCTTGGCTGATTCCCTTGAACATTTCTGGGCTCCCCTTCAATTTTTACCTGACAGCTCTGAGCTTTGGAAGAAAACTCCTGCTGATATTTCTGTTCTACCAGATATAGCCCCCTGACAGGGCTACATGAGCTATGATGGCAACTCCTGTCCCAGATGTAAGAACTGTTTTCATCCTTCAAGAGTGAAGGAGGGTGGAAAGAAGGTTGATACATGTGGCCATAACAGTTGCCAGCTGCTCCTCTTTCCTGCCTTCTGGTATTTAGTGTACCTGGGCTGGAAGCCCAGTCCTCATGTTGGCCTGGTAACATTTTGTGATGCCAACACTTACTGCATGAATCTCTCCCTGAGCATGCACAGACACTGTGAGGAATAGTCTGAACGGTCTGTGGGGTACTCGACTGCTTTATGTGGAGATGTTTTGACTTCGGACCATACAGAAAGCTGTGTCCCTGGGCAGGTGTGAAACTACAAATGAGACTCCAGTTTACTTCAGTTGGAATCTGCTATAGTTTTTCAATTCATCAGTCTATTGGCCGAGTCAAATGTTTCTGGAAGCCTCCAGTTTTCAAAGATAATTGTATATTTTTGTTGTTTCACCTACAAATACCTCATCTCATTTTGTTCGACACAATATATACTTATTAATTCCAACCAGCAAGCATATTTTAAATGTTTGGTTTTTTTTTTTTTTTTTTTTTTTTTTTTTTTTTTTTTAAATTCTGGAAGACTAGCCATGAATGGTTTACTATGCTGGGCTCATGGTAGACACTAAGTACGTGTTGGCTATTATTATTTTTATTGTTATAAAAGAATGCAAGTGGTAGAGGAGTGTAGATCCTACTCAAAGCAGTCAGGTCACGTTTTCAGATTCTGTTTTTTTTTAGAGATGGTCCTATTTGATTGCTCCAATCATTATATCTCTATTCAGATATGAGTATACATAGAAGACAAGTGTATGAAGTCTGCAATCTAACTCTTAGGCTGATGCTTAGAATATAAAACTCTGTAGTTTGAATGTGTCTTACAATTTGTGATGTAGCTATAGTTCTACTTCTTAAATTTTTACTTATGATGGTATTTATAGAAAAGATATTGCATTTTCTGACACATTTTCACTTCTGGTGAACACAGAAACACACTGCTCACTTCTCGTCAGCTTCCCAAATTCTGTAACCTTTATCTTGAAGATAGATGCCTATATTACAGTACATTCTTTGGGTTCTTGGATTCTATTCCTTCTTCACGTTTTTGAAGTCCTCCAGGGCTTGCATGTGTTGTAGGGCAGATTCTTGGGTCCTTGACTCAAATCAAGCCTTTCTTATCTATCTTATTGATATCTTTTGGCCAACCAACTTTTTATCATATTCTGTCTAATAACCCTACAAATACATACTGAAATTGCAGGGAAAGAACAAAATCTTTAAGATTTTGTTTTGTTTTGCTTATGTCCGAGAAATCAGAAATACTAAGAGATAATGCAACAAATAGAAGGTAGAAACCTCATAGACTTTGTAGTCATTTCCACAAAGTAGAGAGGAGAACCAAGAGTGAATTTGTGACATTAAAGAAAGCACCATGAAAATAGTGTAAGAAACAAAATAGTGACAAAAAGGATAAAAAGTTTTCTTTCCTACCTTTTCTCTTGAATATTCTTCTTAAATATTATTCTGTATTTTTGTTAGCACTGTCCTTTGAATATCTGTTTTAGATACTCAAAATAATTTATACAGATACTCAACTATCTGTGGTTTATTGAAATAAGTGATTGACTTTCATTAATACCCTTCCATGAGCTTATTCAGGGGCACAAGATCCTTTCACCTCACAGCTTCATTGCCCTCCAGATCCTTGAAGCGCCATCCATTCAGCCAAAATGCAGTGAAAAAATTTGACATTGGCAATGGGAGGATTTTAAAGACAATCCTGGTAGTGGTATGCTGTATGTGACTTCCACTGATAATTCATTAGTCAGAATTCAGCACAGAGTCATACCTGATGACAAGGGATACTAGAATCTGTAGCCTAGTTGTATATGCATCCAAGAGAAGCAATCAGATATGGGTGATCATTAGCAGTCTTCCAAAAATCAATTTACAAGATGACTTTTTCTGGCTATTCTACTTTTATTCTGTCTGTCTCTGAAATAGTCAGGGGTTAGGTAATAATCTAGTAACTAAGTCATAGAAACATGCTTAAGAATAGATTTCTTTCCACTTTCAGTTATTAGAGTGGTAAAAAGCAAAGGAATTAGTTGGCATTTGCAGTGGAAGGGCTTGTGTATTAGGGTTCTCTAGAGGGACAGAACTAATAGGATAAATGTATATATAAAGTGGAGTTTGTTAAGGGGTATTGATTCACACACTCACAAGGTGAGGTCCCACAAAAGGCTGTCTGCAAGCTGAGGAGCAAGGAAACCAGTCCACATCCTGAAGCCTCTGAAGTAGGGAAGCCGACAGTGCAGCCTTCATTCTGTGGTCAAAGGTCCAAGAGTCCAAAAGCTGAAGAACTTGGAGTCTGATGTTGAGGGGCAGGAAGCATTCAGCACGGGAGAAAGATGTAGGCCAGAAGACTAAGCCAATCTAGTCTTTCCACTTTCTTCTGCCTGCTTTTATTCTGGTCACATTGGCAGCTGATTAAATTGTGCCCAACGAGATTGAGGGTGGGTCTATCTTTCCTAGCCCACTGACTCAAATGTTAATCTCCTTTCGCAACACCCTCACAGACACACCAAGAAACAATACTTTGCATCCTTCAATGCACTCAAGTTGACACTCAATATTAACCATCACAGGTTGTGTGTGTACATATGTGTGCATGTGTGACTTTGTATATTTGTGTATAATAAGATTTGAAGATGGGAAGAAATTTTTGAGAATGATTATTGAAAATAATTTTCCTTCTTATTTTTAAATTATTTCTACAAATAGGAGAAGCCAAGATATATGTGATAAGAAGAGAAAAACACTAAAATTTACATTAAATGTGGAATATTAATGATCTCACCTACTACTTATTTTACCTTAGCTGATTAATTTAATTTCTCTGACCTTTGGATTTCAACTCTAAAAAATGGGAATTGCAATGCCTAATGTCACAAGTGTTCCTGATTTTCTAGTACATTCATACCCATTTTTTTTTACTTTTGCCAACTCAGATTCTGTCCTTTTTTCCCCCCTTTTACCCCAAAGCAAAGGAAATGTCATCAGTCATCAGTGTATATCTCATGATTTATGATTCTGAATCAAAAGACTGGAGATAGAGCAAGCAAAACTAAGGGGAAGGATAAACAGAGAAGGAAACCTTCACTATAAAGATCTGGGAAACAAAGAGATTCTAAAAGTAGGAGATTGGGTAATAAGAAAAACAGAAATAATGTTTTTATTAAGAAACATTATCGGATATGAAATAAATTATCTCCCAAGTTCTCATAAAAGTAAAAGTTGCAAAAACAGTTTTAAAATTACTTTTTGTCTTCACCGTGATTCGTTACATATGATTCTATGCAACAATTGACCAGACAAGTTCTTAGATTTTTAAGTTGGTTTGTCACTTGAAGGGTTGTCTCATAGGAAATAAATGTAAAAATTATTTGCAAGTTGTAAAGATTATATACAAATGATTATTACTATTATTTTCAATAACCCAGTTATATGCAGCTTTAGATTTTTTTTAATTTATTTATTATTATTATACTTTAAGTTCTAGGGTACATGTGCATAACGTGCAGGTTTGTTACATATGTATGCTTGTGCCATGTTGGTGTGCTGCACCCATCAACTCGTCAGCACTCATCAACTCGTCATTTACATCAGGTCTAACTCCCAATGCAATCCCGCCCCTGTCCCCCCTCCCCATGATAGGCCCCGGTGTGTGATGTTCCCCTTCCCGAGTCCAAGTGATCTCATTGTTCAGTTCCCACCTATGAGTGAGAACATGCGGTGTTTGGTTTTCTGTTGTTGTGATAGTTTGCTAAGAATGATGGTTTCCAGCTGCATCCATGTCCCTACAAAGGACACAAACTCATCCTTTTTTATGGCTGCATAGTATTCCATGGTGTATATGTGCCACATTTTCTTAATCCAATCTGTCACTGATGGACATTTGGGTTGATTCCAAGTCTTTGCTATTGTGAATAGTGCCGCAATAAACATACGTGTGCATGTGTCTTTATAGCAGCATAATTTATAATCCTTTGGGTATATACCCATTAATGGGATGGCTGGGTCATATGGTACATCTCGTTCTAGATCCTTGAGGAATCGCCATACTGTTTTCCATAATGGTTGAACTAGTTTACAGTCCCACCAACAGTGTAAAAGTGTTCCTATTTCTCCACATCCTCTCCAGCACCTGTTGTTTCCTGACTTTTTAATGATCGCCATTCTAACTGGTGTGAGATGGTATCTCATTGTGGTTTTGATTAGCATTTCTCTGATGGCCAGTGATGATGAGCATTTTTTCATGTGTCTGTTGGCTGTATGAATGTCTTCTTTTGAGAAATGTCTGTTCATATCCTTTGCCCACTTTTTGATGGGATTGTTTGTTTTTTTCTTGTAAATTTGTTTGAGTTCTTTGTAGGTTCTGGATATTAGCCCTTTGTCAGATGAGTAGATTGCAAAAATTTTCTCCCATTCTGTAGGTTGCCTGTTCACTCTGATGGTAGTTTCTTTTGCTGTGCAGAAGCTCTTTAGTTTAATGAGATCCCATTTGTCAATTTTGGCTTTTGCTGCCGTTGCTTTTGGTGTTTTAGACATGAAGTCTTTGCCCATGCCTATGTCCTGAATGGTACTACCTAGGTTTTCCTCTAGGATTTTTATGGTATTAGGTCTAACATTTAAGTCTCTAATCCATCTTGAATTAATTTTCGTATAAGGAGTAAGGAAAGGATCCAGTTTCAGCTTTCTACTTATGGCTAGCCAATTTTCCCAGCACCACTTATTAAACAGGGAATCCTTTCCCCATTTCTTGTTTTTGTCAGGTTTGTCAAAGATCAGATGGCTGTAGATGTGTGGTATTATTTCTGAGGACTCTGTTCTGTTCCATTGGTCTATATCTCTGTTTTGGTACCAGTACCATGCTGTTTTGGTTACTGTAGCCTTGTAGTATAGTTTGAAGTCAGGTAGCGTGATGCCTCCAGCTTTGTTCTTTTGACTTAGAATTGTCTTGGAGATGCGGGCTCTTTTTTGGTTCCATATCAACTTTAAAGCAGTTTTTTCCAATTCTGTGAAGAAACTCATTGGTAGCTTGATGGGGATGGCATTGAATCTATAAATTACCTTGGGCAGTATGGCCATTTTCACGATATTGATTCTTCCTATCCATGAGCATGGTATGTTCTTCCATTTGTTTGTGTCCTCTTTTATTTCACTGAGCAGTGGTTTGTAGTTCTCCTTGAAGAAGTCCTTTACATCCCTTGTAAGTTGGATTCCTAGGTATTTTATTCTCTTTGAAGCAATTGTGAATGGAAGTTCATTCCTGATTTGGCTCTCTGTTTGTCTGTTACTGGTGTATAAGAATGCTTGTGATTTTTGCACATTAATTTTGTATCCTGAGACTTTGCTGAAGTTGCTTATCAGCTTAAGGAGATTTTGATCTGAGACAATGGGGTTTTCTAAATATACAATCATGTCATCTGCAAACAGGGACAATTTGACTTCTTCTTTTCCTAACTGAATACCCTTGATTTCTTTCTCTTGCCTAATTGCCCTAGCCAGAACTTCCAACACTATGTTGAATAGGAGTGGTGAGAGAGGGCATCCCTGTCTTGTGCCAGTTTTCAAAGGGAATTTTTCCAGTTTTTGCCCATTCAGTATGATATTGGCTGTGGGTTTGTCATAAATAGCTCTTATTATTTTGAGGTACGTTCCATCAATACCGAATTTATTGAGCGTTTTTAGCATGAAGGGCTGTTGAATTTTGTCAAAAGCCTTTTCTGCATCTATTGAGATAATCATGTGGTTCTTGTCTTTGGTTCTGTTTATATGCTGGATTATGTTTATTGATTTGCGAATGTTGAACCAGCCTTGCATCCCAGGGATGAAGCCCACTTGATCATGGTGGGTAAGCTTTTGGATGTGTTGCTGAATCCGGTTTGCCAGTATTTTATTGAGGATTTTTGCATCGATGTTCATCAGGGATATTGGTCTAAATTTCTCTTTTTTTGTTGTGTCTCTGCCAGGCTTTGGTATCAGGATGATGTTGGCCTCATAAAATGAGTTAGGGAGGATTCCCTCTTTTTCTATTGATTGGAATAGTTTCAGAAGGAATGGTACCAACTCCTCCTTGTACCTCTGGTAGAATTCAGCTGTGAATCCATCTGGTCCTGGACTTTTTTTGGTTGGTAGGCTATTAATTGTTGCCTCAATTTCAGAGCCTGCTATTGGTCTATTCAGGGATTCAACTTCTTCCTGGTTTAGTCTTGGAAGAGTGTAAGTGTCCAGGAAATTATCCATTTCTTCTAGATTTTCCAGTTTATTTGCATAGAGGTGTTTATAGTATTCTCTGACGGTAGTTTGTATTTCTGTGGGGTCGGTGGTGATATCCCCTTTATCATTTTTAATTGCGTCGATTTGATTCTTCTCTCTTTTCTTCTTTATTAGTCTTGCTAGCAGTCTGTCAATTTTGTTGATCTTTTTAAAAAACCACCTCCTGGATTCGTTGATTTTTTGGAGGGTTTTTTGTGACTCTATCTCCTTCAGTTCTGCTCTGATCTTAGTTATTTCTTGCCTTCTGCTAGCTTTCGAATGTGTTTGCTCTTGTTTCTCTAGTTCTTTTAATTGTGATGTTACAGTGTCAATTTTAGATCTTTCCTGCTTTCTCTTGTGGGCATTTAGTGCTATAAATTTCCCTCTACACACTGCTTTAAATGTGTCCCAGAGATTCTGGTATGTTGTATCTTTGTTCTCATTGGTTTCAAAGAACATCTTTATTTCTGCCTTCATTTCGTTATGTACCCAGTAGTCATTCAGGAGCAGGTTGTTCAGTTTCCATGTAGTTGAGCGGTTTTGATTGAATTTCTTAGTCCTGAGTTCTAGTTTGATTGCACTGTGGTCTGAGAGACTGTTTGTTATAATTTCTGTTCTTGTACATTTGCTGAGGAGTGCTTTACTTCCAATTATGTGGTCAATTTTGGAGTAAGAACGATGTGGTGCTGAGAAGAATGTATATTCTGTTGATTTGGGGTGGAGAGTTCTATAGATGTCTATTAGGTCTGCTTGCTGCACAGTTGAGTTCAATTCCTGGATATCCTTGTTAACTTTCTGTCTCGTTGATCTGTCTAATGTTGACAGTGGAGTGTTGAAGTCTCCCATTATTATTGTATGGGAGTCTAAGTCTCTTTGTAAGTCTCTAAGGACTTGCTTTATGAATCTGGGTGCTCCTGTATTGGGTGCATATATATTTAGGATAGTTAGCTCTTCCTGTTGAACTGATCCCTTTACCATTATGTAATGGCCTTCTTTGTCTCTTTTGATCTTTGATGGTTTAAAGTCTGTTTTATCAGAGACTAGTATTGCAACCCCTGCTTTTTTTCGTTCTCCATTTGCTTGGTAAATCTTCCTCCATCCCTTTATTTTGAGCCTATGTATGTCTCTGCATGTGAGATGGGTCTCCTGAATACAGCAGACTGATGGGTCTTGACTCTTTATCCAGTTTGCCAGTCTGTGTCTTTTAATTGGAGCATTTAGTCCATTTACATTTAAGGTTAATATTGTTATGTGTGAACTTGATCCTGCCATTATGATATTAACTGGTTATTTTGCTCATTAGTTGATGCAGTTTCTTCCTAGCCTCGATGGTCTTTACATTTTGGCATGTTTTTGCAATGGCTGGTACCGGTTGTTCCTTTCCATGTTTAGTGCTTCCTTCAGGGTCTCTTGTAAGGCAGGCCTAGTGGTGACAAAATCTTTAAGCATTTGCTTGTCTGTAAAGGATTTTATTTCTCCTTCACTTATGAAACTTAGTTTGGCTGGATATGAAATTTGGGGTTTAAAATTCTTTTCTTTAAGAATGTTGAATATTGGCCCCCACTCTCTTCTGGCTTGTAGAGTTTCTGCCGAGAAATCTGCTGTTAGTCTGATGGGCTTCCCTTTGTGGGTAACCCAACCTTTCTCTCTGGCTGCCCTTAAGATTTTTTCCTTCATTTCAACTCTGGTGAATCTGGCAATTATGTGTCTTGGAGTTGCTCTTCTCGAGGAGTATCTTTGTGGCGTTCTCTGTATTTCCTGGATTTGAATGTTGGCCTGCCCTACTAGGTTGGGGAAGTTCTCCTGGATGATATCCTGAAGAGTGTTTTCCAACTTGGTTCCATCTTCCCCCTCACTTTCAGGCACCCCAATCAGACGTAGATTTGGTCTTTTTACATAATCCCATACTTCTTGCAGGCTTTGTTCATTTCTTTTTCTTCTTTTTTCTTTTGTTTTCTCTTCTCGCTTCATTTCATTCATTTGATCCTCAATCGCTGATACTCTTTCTTCCAGTTGATCAAGTCGGTTACTGAAGCTTGTGCATTTGTCACGTATTTCTCGTGTCATGGTTTTCATCTCTTTCATTTCGTTTAGGACCTTCTCTGCATTAATTACTCTAGCCATCAATTCTTCCACTTTTTTTTCAAGATTTTTAGTTTCTTTGCGCTGGGTACGTAATTCCTCCTTTAGCTCTGAGAAATTTGATGGACTGAAGCCTTCTTCTCTCATCTCGTCAAAGTCATTCTCCGTCCAGCTTTGATCTGTTGCTGGCGATGAGCTGCGCTCCTTTGCCGGGGGAGATGCGCTCTTATTTTTTGAATTTCCAGCTTTTCTGCCCTGCTTTTTCCCCATCTTTGTGGTTTTATCTGCCTCTGGTCTTTGATGATGGTGATGTACTGATGGAGTTTTGGTATAGGTGTCCTTCCTGTTTGATAGTTTTCCTTCTAACAGTCAGGACCCTCAGCTGTAGGTCTGTTGGAGATTGCTTGAGGTCCACTCCAGACCCTGTTTGCCTCGGTGTCAGCAGCAGAGGCTGCAGAAGATAGAATATTTCTGAACAGCGAGTGTACCTGTCTGATTCTTGCTTTGGAAGCTTCCTCTCAGGGGTGTACTCCACCCTGTGAGGTGTGGGGTGTCGGACTGCCCCTAGTGGGGGATGTCTCCCAGTTAGGCTACTCAGGGGTCAGGGACCCACTTGAGCAGGGAGTCTGTCCCTTCTCAGATCTCAACCTCCGTGTTGGGAGATCCACTGCTCTCTTCAAATCTGTCAGACAGAGTCGTTTGCGTCTGCAGAGGTTTCGGCTGTTTTTGTTATTGTTTACTGTGCCCTGTCCCCAGAGGTGGAGTCTACAGAGACAGGCAGGTTTCCTTGAGCTGCTGTGAGCTCCACCCAGTTGGAGCTTCCCAGCAGCTTTGTTTACCTACTTAAGCCTCAGCAATGGCGGGCGCCCCTCCCCCAGCCTCGCTGCTGCCTTGCCGCGATATCGCAGATTGCTGTGCTAGCAATGAGGGAGGCTCCGTGGGCATGGGACCCTCCCTGCCAGGTGTGGGATATGATCTCCTGGTATGCCTGTTTGCTTAAAGCGCAGTATTGGGGTGGGAGTTACCCAATTTTCCAGGTGTTGTGTGTCTCAGTTCCCCTGGCTAGGAAAACGGATTCCCTTCCCCCTTGCGCTTCCCAGGTGAGGGATGCCTCGCCCTGCTTCAGCTCTCGCTGGTCGGGCTGCAGCAGCTGACCAGCACCAATCGTCCGGCACTCCCCAGTGAGATGAACCCAGTACCTCAGTTGAAAATGCAGAAATCACCAGTTTTCTGTGTCGCTCGCGCTGGGAGTTGGAGACTGGAGCTGTTCCTAGTCGGCCATCTTGCTCCGCCCCCAGCTTTAGATTTTTTTAAGTGAAATGGAATTTGCTTTAGCAACGAAGTCTATGTTGCTCAGGAAATACTGGTTTGAAGGTTACAGTGAATATATTTTAAGCAAATATCAATAAAATATATATAGAAGAAATGTACACCTACACAAACACATACAAACCTACACCAGCCTAGACATCTTAATTTAGATTTATCATAAATGTGCTAACTTTGCATATTGATTAGTTAGAATTATATTAACATTCCTATCAGAGTAGTGTTGATAAGGGTCAATTGAGACTTCGTTTTTAGAATTATTCATTACAGTCAAGATTTGAAAGAAATTATTTGCATAAATTTTAGAAGTGTCAGGATTGCAAAGTCTTAAATTCCTTAGCCAAGGCCCAGTCCAGCCTCAAGCAATATCTTCTCATTTTACACAAGGCTTATAGCTTTCATTAATAAATCCTTGATTGTTAAAATATAACTTCAAATAGTATTTAATTATTTCATTGGTGAATAGCTTTCCTACATATCCAAATTTGGCATCTATACCCCAATGGGATTTCAGTCATAATGAATTACATTTTTAAATATTTTTAAAACCACTCAGGTTCCCAGAGATTACCTCATTAGGGGGATGCTAAAGGATTATATATAATCACTAAAATCTGTGAAAGAATTTTTGATCTTAAAAATGTACATGAATTTCCATGATTTTCAAAAATCATTTGCTCTGCAAAACTTGATATATTAATTTTAATAAACTTTTTTTTTGGTTTATTCTCTTAAATTGTACTCACAATTTGTTTTTTTTTCCACCAGGAAATTTCTATGGGTCACAAAATGATTTCACTGATTGCAGAGAATTGAAATAGTGAATGACTACTGCAAGAAATGGCTTTGTATAAATGAGTTCTCTATTTAGGAATTCTACCCAGTTGTAAAATACTACTATATAATTTAATACAAGAAATAGTAAAGGCATTGGCATTATAAATGCCAGTGTAAGTAGAAATAGTTCTGCAGGCACACTCCCCACTTTCTAACAGTTGTAGATATTTTTAAATTTCATATTAGCTAAGAAAAATATTTACTGAAAACTAGGCTAAAACAGTTGGAAAAATAAAAATTTTACCTAAGATAGTGAAAGAGCTGGTAAAATTAAAATGGGGAATTTAAAAAAATTCTTAAATATATGCTTCATTGGGGTTTGTGTAAATCACTATTTATTCGAGAAGTGGCTACGTGTGAGCCTTGAGGATATAGCTAGTATCAGAAAGACAGCAAACTGTGGTTCTTAGTCAACCAGTGAAAAAGAAGTTGTGATGGTTAATACTGAATGTCAACTTGATTAGATGGGAGGATGCAAAGCATTGTTTCTGGGTGTGTGTCTGTGAGGGTGTTGCCAAAGGAGATTAAAATATGAGTCAGTGGATTGGGAGAGGCAGATCCACCCTCAGTCTGGGTGGGCACCATCCAATCAGCTGCCAGCACAGCCAGAATAAAAGCAGTCAGAAGAACGTAGAGAGACTAAACTGGCTTAGCCTCCCAGTCGACATCTTTCTCCTGTGCTGGATGCTTCCTGCCTTTGAACACCGGATTCCAGATTCTTCAGTTTTGGCACTCAAACTGGCTTCCTGGCTCCTCAGCTTGCAGACAGCCTATTGTGAGACCTTGTGATCGTGTGAGTTAATACTCCTTAACAAAACTCCCTTTTTTACATACATCTATCCTACTAGTTCTGTCCCTCTAGAGAATCCTGACTAATACAGAAGTGTAAGTTCCCATTCTTTGATCTTGCACCTATCTCACTCTCTTACAATATATTTTCATTTCTTTAGAGGCACATAACCCTTGGCTTCATTTTCCACTATCCAGATTATGGAATTCATTCTAGATTTATTTTCCTATATACGTAGTATTATCTCAAATATACATTATTAAATGAATGAATGAATTTTTAAATATATTTCTTAAAGATTTGTTTTAAGGCAAATAAAAATTGTATATGTTTATAATATACACCATGATGTTTTGAAATATATATGCATTGTGGAATGACTAAATCTACCTATCATATGCATTACCTCATCCACTTATCATATTTTATAGTGAGAACACATGAAATATATTCTCTTAGTGATTTTCAAGAATACAGTTCAAATGCAGTCCCAGGTTTTGAAGAGTCTGAGATAGGGATATCATTTGAGCCCAGGAGTTCGAGGCTGTCGCATGCTATGATCATGCCCGTGAATAGCCATCGCACTACCACCTGGGCGACACAGCAAGACCCTATCTCAAAAAACTGCAGTCCATTGTTATGGACTATATGGTTCATTGTTATCACCATGTTGCACAATAGATCGCTTGAACATATTCCTATGATTTGACTGAAATTGTGCATATTTTGACCAACATCTCCCCAGCCTTCTCTTCCCTAGTATTCATGTTGATTGCAACATTATTCACAAAAACCAAGATATAGAGTCAATCTAAATGTCCATCAACAAATTAAGGGCTAAAAAATATATGGTATAGGCTGAGCACGGTGGCTCAAGCCTGTAATCCCAGCACTTTGGGAGGCCAAGGCAGATGGATCACCTGAGGTCAGGAGTTCAAGACCAGACAGACCAACATGGTGAAATCCCATCTTTACTAAAAAATACAAAAAATTAGCTGGGCACTTGTAATCCCAGCTACTTGGGAGGTTGAGGCAGGAGAATTGCTTGAACCTGGGAGGCAGAGGTTCCAGTGAGCCAAGATTGAGTCGTGTAATATTATATATATATAATATTACAATGTAATATTATATATATATAAATATAATATTACAATGTAATATTACAATGTATACACAATGTAATCTTAATATATAATATTACATTGTGTATATATACCATATATACTGTATTATATTGTGTATATATACCATATATATGATGTATATATATGTATGTATATATACACAATGTAATACTAATCAGCCTTACAAAAGAAGGTAATCCTGTCGTTTGCAACAACATGGATGAACCTGAAGGATATTATGTGAAATGAAAGAAGCCAGAAACAGAAAGGCAAATCCCACATAATTTCACTTATAGGTGGAATCCAAAAAAGTTGAGCTCATAGAGGCAGACGTTAATGGTGATTTCCAGGAGCTGGGTGGGAGGAAGGTTTGGAGAAGTTGGCCAAATGCATATTTTAAATATATTCTCATCAACTCCCTCAAATTTATTAGCACCGAAAATTTTAACAAATCACTTTAAAAATATTTTAACCCTAAAAATACTTTCATCATACATTTGAACCATTTTTATAACCAGATAGTGTTAAAGAAAAACTGATTTCAAGCCAAAGTAATTAAGTAATTCCAGCATCAGTTAGGCCTTTAGAACTGTGCACTAACCTTTTCATGGGTCAGTAAGCAGCTTTCATCCCAATCCCAGCAGCAGCTGTTGAAGTAGTGTAGCCTCCATAGGTCTTCATCTTATCTCACTTTCTGAATATGGTGAGATGATGGTCTTTCTGATAATGGTCTGAAATCATAAGTTTGGAGACTTTAACATCAAATTGAGGAGCCGAATGAGGGGACATACCTCACACAATATATTAATCCTTACTTTCCAATTAAAATCCCATCTCCACCCTCAATCATCCTCATCTTCTGCCTTTCTTTTATTGAAGAAAGAAGCATTCAATCTTTATTCGTGCATTTTCTCTGGCCTACATTTCTGCCTTCTCCATGATCTTGCTTCACAAAATATCTTAAATCTCTGCTAATACATCAGCTCCTTTAACATAGCCTGGAAACATATTCAAGTCTTCCTTCTAAAATAAAAATTAAAATAAAATAGAATAAAATAAAATAAAATAAAAAGACCAAAAGAAGCAAAGGTTAAAAGAAATCTTTGTACTCTTTACTTAGAAATTTATTGGAACACTTTACTGACTTAGTTTTTACAGATATCACATAACAAACTAATTAATTTGTCATACTTTGTATCTTCCATCACTTGGTAATTAATGAAGCATTTGACACAATGTTATATCTTTTTCCGAATATTAGAAAAGGTTATTGGTTATCGAATGTATTTTCACATAATAATAACAACACATATTCACTGAAGAAATGATAACATAGCAAAAATTTATGGTAATAAAAATAGTCTCAAAAGCACCATGAGAGATAACAACTGTTAAAATTCTGATAACTTCTTAATAATTATCTTACTATCATCGTTAAAATGTGTTGTTTATACAAATTTTATTATAATTTATTTTTACTACATTTCCCTGCATTACAAAATTATTCACAAAACATACCTTTTAATGCCTGCATAGTTCCCCATCATTTGTATGTATCTCGCAGTGGGATTAAATAGTGCCTTGATAATGAAAATAAAGCCATTAACATTCTTTCATCATCATAAATTATGCCGTGATAACCATTTCTATGTATCATTTTTGTCCCCATTTCTTGTTAAACAATCAAAATATATAAGTATATTTAAGTCTCACACATCTAAATTGCTTTCTATAAAGATCTAGCAATATGTACTCTAGGAAAATATCTATCTCATTAGACTCACTAGAAAATGAATATATTCAATTTAAAAATCTTTGCTAATCTGGCAGGCAAAATGATATCTTGTTGCTAAAGGAAATGTTAGACTTAATTACTTATGAAACAGAAAGTTACATATTTATAAACCAATCATGATTACTTTACTGTGATTGATATACTTACATGAATTTTTTGCTTTTTCTACATGATGTTTGTATTTTTCTTATTGATTCATAAGCTAATTGTGTATGTGCATACATATGTGGATATATATACATATTCATATATATGTGCACATATATATCATATATTTTAAAATATTTTCTGTTTTCAAATGTTCAAATATTCTATTCTATTTTTAATAAATTTTGATATATAGAAAATTAAATTTTCTTTATTGCTCCAATCATTCTACATTTATAACTTTAATTTTTTTCTTTAACTTAGTTGTCAAAAATTGTATGTATTTATTATGTATGCTTTTTGATATACAGAAATTTTTAAATTATCCTTTTTATCTTCTTCTATCACTTAATTTTAAAAGCCTTCTCTCAAGAAATTTGAAAATGTTACTTTTCCTTCTGATTTCATATGTCTTTTTTCATAATATCAATTAAATGTTACCATTTTTTTCCGTGTGGAGAAAATACTTAAGATCTATTCGCTCAGCAAATTTCAAGTGTACAATAGAGTATTATTATCCATAGTCTCCATAATGTACATTAGATCTCTAAAACTCATTCATTCAATATAACTGAAACTTTATACCCTTGATAACATCTTCCCACTTTCCTCCCATCCCCTGTCCCCAGTAACTATCATTCTACACTCTGCTTCTATGAATCCAACTTTTTTAGATTCAATATACCGGTGTGATCATGCATGCAGTATTTTTCTTTCTGTGTCTGGCTTATTTCACTTAGCATAATATCCTCTGGGTTCATCTATGTTGTCACAAATGGCAGTATTCCCTTCTTTTTGAGTCTGAAAAGTAGTCCATTGTATATACACATCACATTACTTAATTCATTTTTCTGTCAGTGAACACTAAGGTCATTTCCTATTGTGAATAATGCTGCAATGTACATGACTGCAGCTATCTCTTCTAGATACTGATTTTCTTTTCATTTAATATATACCCAGAAGAGGGATTGCTGGGTCATATGGTAGCTCTATTTTAAATTATTTGAGGAAATGTCATACTGTTTGCCATAACAACTGCAGCAATTTACCTCCACCAACAGTGTGTAAGGGTTCCCTTTTCTCCAAATTCTCATCTATATAATCTTTTATCTTTTTTATGATAGACATCCTAATGAGTAAAACATTATATCTTCTTGTGGTTTTGATTTTCATTTCCCTGATGATTAGTGACATTGAGCATTTTTACATATCCCTGTTGGCAATCTGTATATCTTCTTTGGAGAAATGTATACTCAAGTCATTTGCCCATGTTTTTATTTATGTATTTATTTTGCTACTGTATGAGTTTCTTATATATTTTGAATATTAAACCTTTATCATATATATGGTTGACAAATATTTTCTCCCATTCTGTAGGTTGCCTTTTCTATTTGTTGATTATTTATTTTGTTGTAAGAGAGCTTTTTAGTTTAATGTAGTCCCACTTGTTTATGTTTGCATTTGTTGCCTGTGCTTTTGGTGTCATATCCATGATATCATTTCCAAGACCCACACCAAAATGCTTGTTGTCTAATTTTTTTCTAGAAGTTTTATGGTTTTAGGCCTTACTTTAACTCTTTAATACATTTTCAGTTAACTTTTCTCTGTTGTATAAGATAAGGGTCAAATTTCATTTTTTGCATGTGGATATCCAATTTTCCCAGGATTCTTTATTTAAGAGACTATTTTTTCAGATATAGTATGTATACATATATATGAAATAATAGTCATATAGTATATAGTATATACAAATGTATATACTATTTGTATGTATACATATATATGAAATAATAGTCATATATATATGAAATTTGACTGTATATACATGGGTTTATTTCTGTGCTATGTATTCTGTCCCATTCATCTATGTATCTGTTTTCATGGCAGTATTCTACCCTTTTGATTAGTATAGATTTGTAATATAATTTGAAAACAGGAAACATGATGACCCCAACTTTCATTTCTACTTTCTCAAGATTGCTTTGACTATTTGGAGTCTCTTGTGGTTCCATAAGAATTGTAGGATTGCTTTTTTCTTTTTCTGTAAAAAACTTCCATTGGAATTATGATAAAAATTGCCTTGGTTCTCTAGATGATAATTTAAAGACTTTTGAAAGGAAGTATTGCTAAAGGAATAGAGATGAAGCTGGTTTCAAATGATGTGCTTCTTTCACATTGCTTGACTGTACCAAAACATCTCATGTGCCCCATAAATATATACACATACCATGTACATACAATAATTAAAATTAAAAAATGAAAAACAGCTACAAATTAGATATTTGAGTGAAACTCCAAATTAGGTGTCTTAAGAAAAGATGGTGTGTATGTGTGTGTGTGCATGTGTGTTGTGTGTGTGTGTTGTGAGGGAAAAAGAGAATATGAACTGATTAATGTTTTTTAGATCCAGGAAATAGGTAGTGCATGAATCAGATATGCATAAAAGAAGACAAGTTTGCTGTTTGCTTGGTAGATTTTTCTCCATTCCTTTGCTTTTTACCTGTGGGTGTTCTTGCATGTGGTATGCATCTCTTGAATATAGCATATCATTGTCTCTTGCTTCTTAATCCAATCCAACTCACTTCTCTGTGCCTTTTAATTGGGACATTTAGTCTGTTTACATTCAAAGTTAGTATGATATTTGTAGATTAGTTCCTATTATCAGGTTGTTAGCTGGTTATTACGCAGACTTGTTGTGTGATCACTTTATAGTGTAACTGGTCTATGTACTTAAGTGTGTTTTTGTGGTGGTCAGTAAATCTTTCATCTTCATCTCTCCATGTTTAGCACTCCCTTCAGGACCTCTTTTATATATATACACTTTCAGTTTTGCGATACATGGGAAGAACGTACAGGTTTGTTACATAGGTATGCCCATGCCATGGTGATTTGCTGCACTCATCAACCTGTCATCTACATTAGGTATTTCTCCTAATGCTATCCCTCCCCTAGCCCCCAACCCCCCAATAGGCTCTGATGTGTGATGTTTCCCTCCCTGTGTCCATGTGTTCTCATTGTTCAACTCCCACTTATGAGTGAGAACGTGAGGTGTTTGCTTTTCTGTTTTTGTGTTAGTTTGCTGAGAATGATGGTTTCCAGCTTCATCCATGTCCCTGCAAAGGACATGAACTCACATCCTTTGTTATGGATGCATAGTATTCCATTGTGTATATATGCCACATTTTCTTTATCCAGTCTATCATTGATGGGCATTTGGGTTGGTTCCAAGTCTTTGCTATTGTGAACAGTGCTGCAATAAACATACATGTGCATGTGTCTTTATAGTGTAATGATTTTTAAACCCTTAGGTATATATCCAGTAATGGGATTGCTGGGTCAAATGATATTTCTGGTTCTAGATCCTTGAGGAATCACCACACTGTCTTCCATAATGGTTAAACTAATTTATACTTCCACCAACAGTGTAAAGTGTTCCTATTTCTCCACATCCTCTCCAGCATCTATTGTTTCTTGAATTTTTGATGACCACCATTCTTACTGGCGTGAGATGGTATTTCATTGTGGTTCTAATTTGCATTTTTCTAATGACCTCTAAGACAGCTCTGGTGGTAAGGAAATCCCCTAGCATTTGCTTGTCTGAAAAGGATCTTATTTCTCCTTCTCTTATGAAGCTTAGTTTGGAGGTGGATGCTGGCCTCTGTGTGTGCTTTCACAACAGGGGCAGTTGCTGCTTGGTTGTGGAGCCAGGGTTGCCAGTGTCCCTGTGCATGTTTGGTCTAGCAATGGCCCCACAGGTGGGCTGTGGAGGGGTGGGGTGTGCTCACACTGGCTGCAGTGTCATAGTGGGGTGCATGCACACATTCACACCAGTTGAGGAGGGAAACCAAGGCCCACCCCCATGCATGCTACAAAGCAGTGTTAGGGAGTGGCCATGGGTGATTGTGTGCCAGCAAGGTGTTGTGGAGGAGACTGCAGGAAGGGGAGGGTGCAGGTAGGCTGGTGCACATCATCTGAATCTGCTCTCCTGGAGCTCTTTGATTGTCAGGCACAGCCTGCTAGAGAAGGAACTATGATGAAAGCTCCTGAGAAGCATCGTGGTTGGGCATCTGAGGCTGCACTGCAAGCAGATACAGCAGGCTAGCATCCCCGGAGAAGCCAGGAGACAGGGGGTGCGCAGATTGAACTGGTCGCTTCTCATGGGCAAAACCACCCTGCTCTGTCCAGGTCCAAGAGTACCCCTATGGATAAAGTCTCCTAGAGGAGTTTGGTGAGCACTGGAGGATAGGCATCCCTGGCCATGCTCCACTGCAGATGTTCCCACACAAAACTGTCTGGGCTCTGCACAGGTTGGAGTCCTGCCTCTACTGCCTCTCTAAGCAGCTTTCCATGCCGGCTCCAGTGTCCTTGAGGGTTGTAGAATCTCTTGCTCCAAGGATTTCAGAGATCCATGGCAAGAGTTGGTTGCTCCTTGCCTGTTTGACTCACCCCTTCCCCAGGAGGCATTAGGGGTCAGGAATAAATCTCATGCACAGCAGTCCTGTGCAGAGAAGCATACACAGCTTCCTCCCTCTTCAGCTCTGCTTCTGTGTCCTCTCTTCATCCACTCTCAATGCCTTTCCTCAAAAGATCTCCTCAGAGAGTGCCAGTCTCCCCAGTGCCCCAGGTTTTTGGTGGCAGTTGTTCCCCCTGGCTGCATCTAGTCAAGCATCTTGAATCAGGTTCCTCAGCTTGTTTGTTTGGTATCTACTTCCTTGGCAAGTTTCTTATTCATTTCCTAAATTAATTTTATGATTTCTTTGTATTAGTTTTCAGGTTTCTCTCGGATTTTATTGATCTTCTTTAAAATCAATATTTTGAATGCTTTATCTGGCATTTAGAAAATTTCATTTGGGTTAGGATCAATTGCTAGAGAATTACTATGCAACAATAGAAATGTTTAATTATTAGTCATATTCAATATATTCTTATAGAAATGATAAACCTATTGCTTAAAATGGTTAAGCCCCTAACTGTATTTATTCATGCATCAGATAATGTATTTAAAAATCTTCAATAAAATGTTTACAGTAGCTAAACTACTTTTCTCATTTTTGAACAAAGAGAAAAAGAAGATGAAAAAAACTTTCAAGAAAAGTTATTTCTAGTATGTTGCCTCAGTTGATTCAATCAACATGTTTAATTAATGTGGGCAATGATAGAGGCATTTTTAATGAAGGCACATTAGCATTAAGGTGATAAACTTATCCTGCTCGCTTATGTACTATCTTTACACCTACCACAATCAGGACAGGAATAATTAAGCAATGAGTCAAGAATTTTTTCCCAGGAATTTCAATAATAGTGTGGGGCTTATTGAGTGTTTATAAAAGCAAAAGTAAGGAGAGAATAGACAATAATATAATCCCTCATACTAGGAGTAAAACAATTTTTGAAATTAATTATTCAAATAGTCTGTCTATATTGATACAAATACTGGGTTATATGTACAGTTCTTTATCTGTTACAATACCAGTACAGGCAACCCTAAGTTTAAATCCCAATTTATTTAAACATGCCTTATAATCATATTTAATTTTGAAAACAGTCACTCTCTATGTTGTGATTTCAGATGTACAAAATCATTCTCTGTCTAACAATATTTGTTCAAGGAAACCTGCAGGCTGTCTGGAATATTTATCAAGGCCACTCATTTATGGTTAAATAAAACAAGCCTTTTTTTGAATACACATATGTTTTCTGAGAAAGTTAGCACACCATCATTACTATTCATTATTAACAACAAAAATAATTAAATGTTATTCATATGCCTACTATGGACAAAATACTGGGGCAGATTTTGTATGTTATTCTAAAACAGAATATCATTTATTTGGGGAAAAAATGAAATTACACAATGTCCTATGGAGGAAAGGAAAGAATTCTAAGGATTGACTGATTATGAAACAAGACAGTCTCAAGTTAGTCCAAATTGAAACACTGGTGTTACAATAGAAACTACTCTTAAATTTTGCCCTTTTTAAAAGTTGCATGCCATATCTAGCATCTGAAAATGGAGAGGTTTAGTTTGCTTGTTTGTTTGTTTTAACACTACATATGTTAGTTTCTAAAAATAGGTCTTCAAATAGACACATGTTGAGATGTAACTAAGGTTACAAAGACAGACAGTGCAGCCTGTCCTGAATAAGTCAAGATTTTATGCCCAGAGAAGGATCTTTTTCATCGAGGGAATGACTTGAGAGCCCCATGGACCCAACTCAGGGGTCATGATGAGATTAAACCAAAAGGAACATGAAGGGAAGTTAAAATCAGTTAATTTTATTCACCAATAAGATGTGGGACAAGTCTTGCAGAATTAGTTTTCTAAAGAATTAACACCTACTTAACATTTAATTTAGTAGGGAGACAAAAAGTATTAGTTTGCATTTTGACATTTACTCTAATCCACTGAACTGCAATAAAGTTAACTTGTGTGAAAGTTACAGCCAAAGAATCCTGAAACTTTCATGCTGAATCAGCAAAGCAGGTGAACTTTGGTTCTTAACATCAAGCTGTTTGGAAGAAGAGAAAGGGGAAAGAAGAGACGTTGAAGAAGCCTATATATCTAATACTTAGCAGCCTCAGACTTTTAGAGATTTACTAGACCAAGCTTTATAAAATGATCTTACAGTTTTCTTTTCTTTTTTTTTTTTTTTTTGAGACGGAGTCTCCGTCTGTCGCCCAGGCTGGAGTGCAGTGGCGCAATCTCGGCTCACTGCAAGCTCCGCCTCCCGGGTTCACGCCATTCTCCTGCCTCAGCCTCCCGAGTAGCTGGGACTACAGGCGCCCGCCACCGCGCCCGGCTAATTTTTTTTTTTTTTTTTTTTGTATTTTTAGTAGAGACGGGGTTTCACCATGGTCTTGATCTCCTGACCTTGTGATCCACCCGCCTCGGCCTCCCAAAGTGCTGGGATTACAGGCGTGAGCCACCACGCCCGGCCGATCTTACCGATTTCATATTCGACATTTCTAATGATTATATTTGTGTAAATAATTTTGCCTGAGCTTTTATCAATATATGAATAAAACGTGTGCTTAGCGAAAAAGATTATTGTACTTTACAGATGCCTATTAGCCAATTCAAAATTTGCAACTTGGTAACTATTGTCATAAAGTTATAAAAGCTGATTTCAGGATGTTAAATGACAGAATTCTAAGTTTGAACAGTTCTCCAGCTCAACTCCAAGTCACACCCATTTATGTTGTACCTTAACAAAATCAGACATCTTGGTTCCTTTGTTAAAAAGGCAGATGGAGCAGGGAGACACGAGAGGAGGAAATAGACAGAAGTTAGGACATTGTTGGCTAAGCACTATGGAAATTTTATATTCTGGGATTGCCTCTGCCTGAGAGGCATAGCATAGACCTACAGATTGTTAGAGTGGACAAGTGGAAACAATGACAGGGCAGCAGTTCTCAGAGATAAACACAGAAGAGTAAAGGGGCAAAGGAGAGGAGAAAAGAACGGACACTGATGTGATTTTCCAGTAGTTAGACAATAAAAAATGTAAATTCTAGAAGCCAACAAAGACAATTATCCTATGTTTTAAAAGCTATTAAACTGTGTTATTTAACAATGTAGTGTAATGTATTCTAACATATAAGGACATATTTCTTTGAGCAGAAATTTGCATAGACTATTCCATTTTATCTCATTAAAATTATCAACTAGTAATTTTAAAATTCTAATATACACTGCATATAAAGAAGCTGCCATGCAAAGCAAATTAGGCAGACATTCTCTGGCCTTTATGATCTTACATTTTAATGGGCAATAAATTAACAAAAAACCACAGGGTAAAAGTCAATGAATGCTTGTATCTGTAGGAGTGTCCCTGCCCGTAGTCCCCATTGGCTGAAACCCAAACACAGGAATCAGGAGAAGCTGAAGAAATACAGTACACATCATTCTAAGTACTTATCTCCAAACAAAAAGCAAATGTAAGACTCTTAATAACCATATCTGGCTAGCCCAATAGTTGGGCAGAGTCCTTTATTGTATATTAACATTAAGAATGCATTCCGACAATTGTAATATCCCCAATGGAAATAAGTCAGTATATTAAGCTTGAGGCATTGTGATTCTGTTTTCTTTTGATTTATTTTTTTTTTAAACAGATTTTTCTACAAGAATCTCTGCACATCTGGCCTGTGATATAGTTCAGTTGGTTGAAGCTAAGGTCATCAGACATCCTTTATTTTAATAAGATCTCAAACTTCAAAAGAATACTCTCATGAGACGAACATTTCTAAATCAAAATCTTAGATAATATTAGATAACCAGAGTGTGCTCAGGTGGAAAGAATGTCCCAAAAGAGAAAACGTGGGTTTAAGTTAATTGTCACTCTGTCGTAAAGCATTTTTCTTCTGTTGGGAAACAGCATTGGGGGCCTGTAGAGATTTCTCTATGTTCATTTCTCACTTACAATGGGCTGCCAACACTGACTCAAACTCTAAAGATTAACAATGTACACTCTACTTGACCCCCACCCAAAAGTGACAAGGAGAAATGAAAATGTCAGAACAGAATTTAACTATTGTGGGAAGGAAACTTATTGCCCTTAATGAAAAGACACAGGCATTTTATTTGCTAGAAGGAAATTGCAGCGACTGAAAAGATATAAATACAATTTGCTTAAACTACAGAAACAGTTAACTTAATTAGTTTGGAAACAGGAAATTTTGATGATTCTAATAAAATGTACTCTTTCCTGTTCTACAGTGCATAATTCAGTCTGCAATGATTTCCTTTATTACACGTATCAGCTGCAATGCTCTTATGCAGCTGACCCTCATTAATTAATAATTGTATGTCATGGGTAAGATGAGTCTCTAAGTCAGCCTCTTTGTCAGGCAGATTTAAGATCCATTAAGGTATATTTAACCCTGAGTGGGGAAGAGAAATAATTAGGATCGATGAGCTAGACATCAAGCACCTTGGAGTACTCAGGGCTGCAGTTGTCTGGGGAAAGTCAGCTGGGCTACATTTGAGATGCACTGACATTCTTCCTTGTTGTAGGGGAAAAAAGCTAACCTCTACATAATACCAGGGGCATCAATATTTAATGCCAATTTATGTTCAGTATTTTCACTGTGTCTTGCATGTAACTACATCAACTTTTTTAGGAAGATGCAGCACGGTAGATAAAACTACATATTCAATTATGCATAACTTGGTTTCTTTTGTGTTGGTTGTTGCAAGCCCACTTGTTACTAAATGATATATTTTTAATTAGCTTTGTGTGCTTGGCACTCAGAAAGTTGCCTTGGGCTGTCTCTAGAGTGCTATTAGCCAAATGACCTGTTTCAGGTTATGTGCCTTTTTCTCCCTTAGGCAGGACAAATGACATGTATTTTATTCAAACACTAGTCTTCAAGGATATACATCAGTTTTATGTATCTGTCCCTAGCTCTTCCCCTTTACCATTGTTTTACCTGCTCTTCTTCTTTTCTATGGCTAATTTACTGGCTCATTTCCTGAATCCCTCATCCTTTCTTTTAGCTGGTGTTCCTACCAAGATGCTTCACAAGTCTCAAGGATCTCTTTCAACTTTCTCTTTAAAATTACAGCTAGATAGAAGGAATAATTTCTAATGTTCTATACCACTGTGGGGTGACTATAGTTATCAATAATATATTATGTAGTTTTAACTAGCTAGAAGGAGGATATTGAAAATTCCCAACATATACACATACACACACACACACACGTTTGAGATGATGGATATGCTAATTATTCTGATTTCATAGCTGTGACATATGTATTGCAACTCCACTATGTACTCCATGAGTATGTACAATTATTATTTGTCAATTTAAAAATTCAATGAAACAATCTCTTCATATAACAGAACTTCAAGGACCAGAAATACTCTTTGACTAGTCATTTCTATTACTACCTATTTATACCTGTAACCAATCTATAATCATATATTTGTATGCAACATATATTATAAATAATTGAACAAGAAAATTTCTCTCTTAATGATAAGAGAATTTTAAATCAGTACTTGACACCATAAATGTTAATAAACGTACCATTGCCCTACCATCACATCATCAAAATAAGGTTGTATGTAATATGTACAATTTTTGTGTATGCCAGTGTTTTCAAGAAATCAGACCACACCAAAGACATTGATCTACAAAGGGACTTAGAATATAGTCAGCATTCTTTGAGAACCGAAAAGAACTTTATATCATTACATTTCAGATTTAATTGAGCTAATATTACTTGCTTAGATTCACCCATTTTAAAGTACGTGCACTAGTCCATTCTCACATTGCTATAAAGAATACCTGAGACTGGGTACTTTATAAAGGAAAGAGGTATAATTCACTCAATTCTGCATGGCTGCAGAGGCCTCAGGAAACTTACAGTCATGGTGAAAGGCAAGGGAGAAGCAGGCAACTTCTTCATAAGGTGGCAGGAGAGAGAGAAGAGTGAGAGCAGGGGAAATTGCTCTTTATAAAACCATCAGATCTCATGAGACTTACTCACTATTCATGAGAAAAGCATAGGAAAACCACCCCCATGATCCAACTACCTCCCACTAGGACCCTTCCTCTACACCTGGGGATTGCAATTCAGATTACAATTCAAGATGAGATTTGGGTGTGGACACAGAGCCAAACCATATCAATGTGTTATGGAGATTTAAGACAAACAAGTGAGGCCGGCGCGGTGGCTCACGCCTGTAATCCCAGCACTTCGGGAGGCCGAGGCGCGTGGATCACGAGGTCAGGAGATCGAGACCATCCTGGCTAACACAGTAAAACTCCGTCTCTAAGGAAAATACAAAAAATTTAGCCGGGCGTGGTGGCGGGCATCTGTAGCCCCAGTAGTCCAAGCTACTGGGGAGACTGAGGCAGGAGAATGGCGTAAACCCGGGAGGCGCAGCTTGCAGTGAGCCCAGATCCGGCCACTGCACTCCAGCTTGGGCGACAGAGAGAGACTCCATCTCAAAAGAAAAGACAATGAAGTAGCAACTGATCTGTGACTAATGGAAAGCCAAACGTAAATGAGGAAAAAGAATCAAGAAGTGTTTTAAACACTGTTTATGGATTTGAGGGGCTTTTTCCCTAAAGCCAAGAGTGATTTTGTTCATAGTTTAGTGACCTCATACTCTTTTTTACACAGCACATAGAAAGATTGAGAAAACTCATGATAACAAGTTTTGGATAAATGAATCAATGAGCAGCCTATAGTAGATCAGTTGAAAGGAAAACTGTAAAGCCTCCCAAGCCTCTGTATACTCCAAAGCCCCACTCCAACTAGGATGCAAGAAAGAATACACAATTCTTGCTTTCTATATTCCCACCATTGGAGACATTCATCTATTTATAAGTCAAAGCAGTACACTGCTGCTGAATATCACTTTTCAAAACGTACACCTCAGCGGAAAGATCCTGGGGAAAAAAGGTTTTGCTTTAAGCATCTCTTATAAGCAAATTGGTATGGATTTGCTCATCAAATTAAATGATTAATACCTTCAAAGCCCCCTTTCAATGGGAAGAGGGAGGGTTAATCTTTTCATATTGAGATGGCAATAGGAACCACTGGCCTCTGAGTCATGCCTTAGAAAAGCATTAACTTGACAATGTGAATACTGAACATGAAAGCAGCTTTTGAATGATATACCAGGAGTTGGAATGAACATCTCTTAGTTAAGATGTGTAGAAAGAACTTTCTTATAACCTCATCATCATCACTTCATATTTCTATTTTCTCTAGCCTTTCTTTTTCTCTTTTCCACTGGGTTATATTTTTATTATTTTAATACCAGGATTCTTCTTCATAAATCTTGTCAGAAGATATACAACAGAAAACTGTAAAGAAGGAAATAAGAACTAAATTATAATCCTACTCAATAAAACATGTTAACGAGGTAATCCTGTAACTTCTTTCATTTTCACCAAATTTCTGGTAGGATAAATAGAGAATTTCTGGAAGAAATGAAGTAAATATAGAGTAAACTTTTGTATGAGGAAGAAGTAGGTAACGTAGCTATGAAAAATTTAACTTATTAATTTCATTTAACAATAATGTATTTTAAAATACTACACTGTTAGTAAAAATGAGTGCTTATTAAATCATGTATTCAAAAATATTTATAAAGACTCTATACAATGCCAGAACTCACCTAAATATTGTGTCTAAAGAGACTATACCAATAAGCGTCCTGCTCTCATGGCACTTACATTCGACTGAGTTAAATAGAAAACAGCAAGTAAAAATTGAATATATTCTTCCAGATGATGATAAATAATACAAAGAAAATAAGGAATCATGTGACAGTGTCGGCCTGGGGGTAAATTTTTAGATGAGGAGGACATTTTAGGGGTTGCAATGTGGGAGCCAGTCTTGTAAAGATCTGGGGTGCTATGTTCCAGAAAGAAGCGGTAGCAAGTGGCCTTGAGGCAGGAACCATGCAAAATATGTTCAAATAAAAGGGGCCTTTATGCCAGAAACGGGAGAATTAATGGAAAGATTACAAAAACATGTCCAGTTACAACCTGGAGGACTTTGCACTTCCTAGTACAGAGGTTGGTTCCATTCTAAGTTTAATGAGAGGCTCTTGGGAGCTTTTTGCACAGTTTATATACAGTTTTTACATCATGAAGTTGTGTGACTCCTACTCTATTTCATTTACACTAAAAAAGGCTCGTAATGTGACTTGCAAGCTTAAAATAAAATTTAATATTTTGGTAGACATTTGTCAAAGGCTTGAACTATCTAGATTTATTATTTCTTCTTGAGTTTCTTGTTCTGTGTATTTTTGTTTTCTGAGTAGAAAGCAAGGGTGAGAAGTTTGGAGAAAGAGATTGTAGAGATAAAAAAATTGGAATAAAATTATTGGCATTAGGATAAAGATTCTGATTTGGATTTCTTCCCTGAGTTTTTCTTTTGGTTTCTAATGGGAAAAATGGAAGAGTGTGAGCTCATCTGTATAAATGCCAAGTTTGATTTGTTTTTCCTGTAAATCACACATAACTATAATCAGGACTTATGTCATTCTTGCATATGTATTTTTCTGTCTCTGAACAGACAGAAGTAATGAATCTTGGGATCGACAGAATACAACATTTAGCAGTACAAAATAAAATGGTTAGCAGAAAATAGAGTTAGGAAGACGAGAGGGCTTAAGAATGAAAAGAAAATTGTTTCAAAAAGGTATACCATCTTATTTAGGATTTTGTGGGCAAGAATCAGTTTGTTAATAAATATATGGTACAATTAAATAACCTGAACTTTAGGTAATTTTAGGTAATGGTTGAAAAATATGTTTTAAATTTTTGTGTAAGTATAATAAAGTTTCATTTTTCCTTAAATACATGAATGTGGGTGAAGAATGTGAGAAAAGGGGTGAAGAAAATAGCCCTGACAAGGGTGACAAACTTAATACACTGAAGATAGATCACACTGACCTTATGACATTTGCAAAGGTCATTTCAGAATATAGATAAAATATTTAGAAGGCCCTGCGACTTATATAGCTAAATTATGGGAATTTTAATTGTTACACGGACAACTTAGTGTCTTAATTTTTAATCTTACATTTATAAACTTGTTTTGAAGATATATTTCTCATCATAGCAGTTTTTTGTTTGTTTGTTTGTTTGTTTGTTTTAATTCTAGGGAGGAGTCCAAGTACGGTAGGTAGATTACTGCTGAGACCAGTTCAGTCAGGGAGACCCTAACCCAGAAGCACTAGAGGAATTAAAGACACACACACAGAAATATAGAGGTGTGGAGTGGGAAATCAGAGGTCTCACAGCCTTCAGAGCTGAGAACCTCTAAAGGAGATTTACTCAAGTATTTATTGACAGCAAGCCAATGATAAGCACTGGTTCTATAGATTACAGATTAACTAGAAGTATTCCTTATGAGCAACAAAGGGATGGGTCAAAATAAAGGAATGGATTTGACTAGTTATCTATGGCAGGAGCATGTCCTTAAGGCACAGATCCCTCATGCTATTGTTTGTGGTTTAAGAATGCCTTTAAGCAGTTTTCCACCCTGAGTGGGCCAGGTGTTCCTTGCCCTCATTCTGGTAAACCCACAACCTTCCAGCATGGGCGTCATGGCCATCATGAACATGTCACAGTGCTGCAGAGATGTTGTTTATGGCCAGTTTGGGGGCCAGTTTATGGCCAGATTTTGGGGGATCTGTTCCCAACAGATTACTATACTAGAAATCATACAATTTTGCTGTCCAGATTCTGCTCCAAATGTTATGTAACTGTAATGTCATAGAACTGAGCTAAATAATCTATAATGTCTTTTCCACCTTATATATATAATGTATTGACTGCATAATCACAAACTGTACATAATTTGAAACAGTATTTTTGTAATACTCATTATTCTGGTTAGATTATAAAGTTGTTTCATTTTGCAAATATAGTAATAGAAAGATGAAAATTCTCCTGAAATTTTACCTTAGCTCATACTTTGAACCCATACAGTTTACAAACCCGAAGCTACTAGCAAGAGCTATACAAGATCAGTTTGACGTGGACTTCTTAGAAATACAGTCCCTCCGACCCCCAAAAGCAGACCTGTGAAGTAATTTGAAATAATCTAGTTTTCAGAATTCAGAAACCATATGTATTTTAATGCAAAATGTGGGAGGTGATTCTGATGGTTAATCACGTTAATTTAAGGTTCTCATCAAATCATTATGATCATTAATACTTTTAAAGGGCACCGTGTTCTCTGAGGACATTGGAAAGTCTTGCAGTTCATAGTAAGGAGTTTGTCTCTGAGAACATTGCTAATTATTACAGAGACGGAAAAGGGAGCTAAATACACTGAGCGGGTGAGGAACAGACATGCTGTGTTGGGTGCTTCCAACCATGCTTTGAAGTCTATATAATCAGCTCTAATTTACATATGATAAACAGAGTTCAGGAAAGATCAACAATTTTTCCAAAGTTTCAGAGTTAGAAAGGGTCAGAAATGGCATTCAAAATGAGCCTGTATAACTTGTTTTAATACCTAGCACTTTAAAATTAGAAAGGACTTTGGGGCTTTTGTGGTCCAGCTTTCCACCTGGTGCTGGTGTGTCTTATATGATGATCATGAGGGTTTATCAGCCAACCCTCCACTGCAATAAAATAAAATAAAGTCCTCCCCACCCTTGATATCTTCACATATCCACATCGTGAAGATCCATATAAACAAAGAATCTTCACAAATTGGAAAACATAGCATCATATGTGATTCATTTCCATTATCAATGTATAATTGTAATGGAATTATAATAAAATAATCATAACAATTTTTCACAGATCTTGTCTGTCAATTTCATGATACAAAAGGAAAAAATTAAGAAGATAACTAATAGAACTAAAGAAGATATAAGAAGATAACTAATAGAACTAAAAACTAAGAAAAATAACTACTAGATATAAAAAATGTAAGGATTTTGTTAATAGAACGCTAATGACATTTACGAAAGTGTGGTTTTGGCAACCAATAAGATAAAATTAAGAGCCCCAAAGCAATCTGATATGTAATGTAAATAGCAAGAGAAAAGGTGGCCTTACAAATCATGGAAGAATATGGATTAATACTGGGAAAATTGATTATCGACATAAATAAAAATAAATTACACCCCTATATCACATGATACACAAAAATGATTCACAGATGGATTAACAACTAAAATAAAAACACCTACCAAAATTAAACTAGGCAAATATTTCTATTACATTTGAGTAGGAAATAATTTATTTTAAAACACAGAGAAAAGCAAAAACCACAAAGGAAAAGAATAACAAACTTTTTCTGAAATGAAAACATTACATGAGGCTTGAAAAAACTATAAAGCAGTGGAAAAAAACTGACATAACATAGTAGAGGAAATTTGCATACTACATAAATAACAAAAGTTTAACATCCAGAACATGGATGTGTTTATGTATTTATATAGCTAGGTAGCTACATAGATGATAGATAGATAGATAGATAGATAGATAGATAGATAGATAGATAGATAGATAGATAGATAGACAGATAGATGGATGCAGGTACACAGATACATAAACATTTATTTATTTTATTTATATTTATATTTATTTTATTTATTTATATATTGCTATTCCATAAACCAACCCCAAACAAAGTAATATAAAGCAACAAAAATCACTCGTTTTTCTCACTAACTTGTACTTTGGACAATACTTGGCAAAGATGACATTTCTGCTCATCTCCTAGGGCATCTTTCTGGTGTCACTTGAGGCTCTCTCCCTGTCACCTCCCTGCATGCTGCTTTCAGCACAGTAGCTCAGAAATCCAAGAAGCACGTTCTAAGAGACTAAGATGGATGTTGAAGACCTTTTATGACAGACTCTTAAAATTTACACAACATCATTACTGGTTTCAGAAAACTAGCCTTAATTTAATGACTCAATATAGAAAAAGAATACAAAAAACTGTGCCTATTGAGAGATATGGATAATTTCAGGGGCCATTTGAATATCACACATGCACACTCATAAACATATATATAATATATACTAAGATATATATTATACATAACAAACAAATTTTTAAAGTCAAAATTTGATTTTAAAAAGAAAGCAAAGAATATAAACAGATAACCTGGAAGAGGAAAAGGAAAGTTTAAGGAACACTGGAAAAGATGGCTAGCTCTCTGTACTAAAACAGGAGGATATCTGAAGTCTAATAGCATTAAAAAAAAATTTTAAATTATTAAGGTCACTTAAAAAAACAATTTAACAACACTTTGAAATGTAAAGATTCACATACCTTTTGCAAAGCAATTCCACTCCTGTATTTTAGTAAAAAGAAAAAATAATCACTTAATTGTGGCTAAGTAGTAAAATTGGCCAAAAAAGATCATTTTCTAAAATCATGTAATTGGCAGTTAAAATGAACAAAAAATATATACATTATAACAACTTTGTAGAATGTGAGAAAAACATTGACTAAAACAAGTTTGTTGATAAACCATTGGTAAAATGTTAATTCATTATTTAAAGACAAAGAATGTTATATAGTTGAAGAATCAAAATAAATATAGAAAAAAATTCAAAAACTGTGAAAATATTGAAAGCTAATTTAAACAATCTGTGTAGGGATTTTTTTATGGCAAACAAAATGCCAATCGGAAGGATGGGAATAGATGGAAGGAAGGAGGGAAGGAAGGAAGGAAGGGAGGGAGGGAGGAAGAGAAGGAGGGAGGGAGGGGAAAAACAATTCTAAATAATGCCTACATGTATCCAAAGAGCATTCTTAGTTATTCTTGCCTAGCCAATGAAAGTTGAAGAATCCTATTACCTCTCCCCAACCTGCTCATTGTTTTTCAAGTTGGAACTTTACTATTATTGCTACTGGCAGAGAAAACCTACCGTTATAAAACCAAAATGAAAACAAACTAACTACAAATTCTGGCCCTTCCTAAGACATGCTCCTGTCCCTTATTGCTGGTGGTAGCATAACACAGTGATACTACCTGGCGGAATCCTGAAGATCAAACCTCTATGGTTCAAACTATGCCTCTCATTCTGATGCTGCCATCACTACTGAAATTGAAACCTTAATGGAGACCACAGTGGCTTTTTATGAACAAAAAATGATATTTCTCTCAGTATACTTATTTATAAAATTAATTTCAGTATTACAACACAGACATTCCCAAAAGACATATGCCTGGAATGTCAGGAAGCTTAGGTCAGAAAGACTTTGGGTCTCAGAGATACTGCAGTCTCAGAACTACAATTCCATTTTGACCCCGGTCCGCAGTGGAGAAGTCATCTGTCCTGCTCTCTTAGTGAATTCTATTTTATCAGTTCTGTAACCTTTTCTTGGCAACAGCCCTGATAGAGGCTGTTTCAGCCATCTGACATGTTTTAATAACTTTGAAACTCTCACACAACTGGCCAGCATTTCCATCAATTTTCCCCAAAGAAGCTCTTGCTCATATGTATCATATGTAGGTTAGTCCAAATTCTTCCTAATAATATATCAATCTTCATAATATTTTAATATATGCATTAGAGAAATGGAGAGGTGGTTCCCAGTGACCCTGATTCAGTCAAAATCTTCCATTATGTAAACAGAAAGTATAATTAAGATCAAGTATATTTAAGAAGTCAAATATAAACCAAATAAGAAAGACAATACTGTTTTTACAAACACAGGTTCTTAAAATTAGTGTTTTTGTTTAAGAGACAGTAAGTATAGCTAAAATATCATTGCTTTATATGGAAAATATAAATGGTTGATGATACATGACTATTGAGTGTGAAAGTATAATTTAAAAATAACTCAGCAAAACAACATAAGACACAGAAATATCAGATATTTAGAAGTATAAAAAATCCAGGGTTAGTTGAGGGTGGCTCATCACCATAAATATTGGAAAAACAAGAAAATGTTATAAAAGTTTGTTTAAAAGACTCATTATAGACTCATGATCACAAAAAATAAATATTTTAGGAAAATAAGGTAGAAAAGGGAATCAGGACATACGAAAAAGCAGTTAGGGGAATTAACATTCACAGTCAAGTTTCAAAGTTCGTAGTTTCAAAAACAGTTAAAAATAGCAATAAATTAATTATAATTTTCATATATTCCTTTTTTACATCGTAATAATAATTTTTAAAAACTTGCAATATATGATTCTGGTTAATGAGAATACTGAGATAGCTTACAAAATGGGCTTTAAAAGATTTTTGTATTTATTAAGTAATAAAAAATACTTTTGCTGGATTATGTGAGCAGGCTCTCCGACCTGGGTTTTATTAAACATACTTTTGACTATTTCAATTGAGCACCCTTTTCTGAAATTAGGTTATTTTCAAGTTCACTCAGCAAATTTGTATCCAATTGATTTGCACACTTTAGGCTTTTAGCTCAGCCTATCTTGGTATTAGGTCTATGGGTGGGTCGGGGTATGAGGGCTGCCATAGTTTCCTGTGAGAGCCTTTGCTTTTACAGAAATGATAAGCCCTTTGCCACTCTGCCAGGTCTGGTTGAAATTAGCCTCTGGGATCAGAAGTTATTAGTGGGAAAGGATAGGGCAGACTGACATAGTGATTTTATAATTCTATTGTCCTAGGAAAGTAGGCTAATGAGGGTTGACTGGTGCAAATAAAAATGATCAGGAAATGCTCCAGGCACCACACCTCTATAAATAGTGAAGAGAAACAGCCTATAAAACCTGTCCTGCTGCCACTGATGCTGGGCTGATAAGGTGAACCCAGCCCAGTTAGAAAGGAGAATGAGATAATACTCTCCCCCTGTTATTTGTCCTCTTAATCCCTTTGACACTGAGATGATCTTCAGCACAGTTTTTTTTTTTTTTTTTTTTTGGAGTAAATGTTTGTAATATATGACTAAAACATTTTCTCTTTCTGGGTTCTTGGATAATTCAACATATTTACTTTCCTCACACATGACTGTAAAAACAACTTAGAATTGAAGTTGCCTGAGTAATTTCCATCTAGCAGAGGCAATGTTAAGAAGGTGTCTAGTGAATAAGATATCTTCTGACAACAAATAATTTTAAGATTAGATGAGTAATGTCAATGTTTAGGAGGTGCTAAGACCGAATCGGATTCCCCCAGTTTGTAGCATAAAGCCACACAGAGGTGCTTTTGTTCAAATACCCTGCATTTTTTGAATTTTATTAGCAAATTGCATACATACTTGCAGCATGCCCTATTAGGTTCTGGGAGTACAAACACGTAGAAAGCCAATAGGAGGAAACAAAAAGTTCAGATGAAATAAAAAGCTCACGTCCATAGCTATATATATATATATTAGAGGGGACAAGACAAATCAATGAGAAATAATGGATTGGTTAATGGATGGTGTCACCGAAACTGGTTAACTATTTAGAGAAATGTGAAAGTAGATTTCTATCCAATATCACACTCAGCGTTGGATTCTGACTCAATGATGTAGGCAAAATGATTAAGCTAATGTACAAAAATGTAGGAGTATGAAAGAACTTCAAAAGCACTCAGCAACAACTTGATGAATTTAATTCTATCCAAGAAGTAGGAATTTCCCATTACTCTCTTTAGTAGGCAGGAGAGACTTTTATGTAGGTTACTTCAGATATCTGATGCGTTTTACAAACTTAGGACCCATAACACAACTAGTCAGCATCTCTCTCAATTCCTTCCATGAGACATATTGTTGAAATATAAATTATCCCACTTCTTTCTAACAGTGTAGCCTTCATGTATTAATAGATATATTAGGGGAATGGGGAAAATAGTACTGGTGAATTTAAAAGATGATATACTGGAAGAAGATATGTGGAATGCCTAAAACCAACAAGGAACCTATGTCTAGAAAAAATGCAACACAGTTGCAAATCAACGAGTGAAATTATAAAACAGGAAATTTGAAAGGCAAACAAGCATATAAATAAATGTTCAGGCTGGACACAGTGGCTCATGCCTATAATCCCAGAACTTTGGGAAGCCAAGGTGGGAGGATCACTTGAGGCAAGGAGTTTGAGACCAAACTGAGCAACATAGTGAGATCCTGTTTTTACATATATATATTTTTTTAATTGGCCGTGTGTAGTGTGGAGTGCCTATAGTCCTAGCTACTGGAGAGGCTGAGGTAAGAGGATTGCTTGAGCCCAAGAGTTCGAGATTACAGTGAGCTATTATTGCATCACTGCACTCCAGCCTTGGAAACAGCATTAGACCATCTTAAATAAAATAAAATAAAATAAAATAAAATAAAATGAAATAAACATATGCTGAAATTTGTTAGAAATCAGATGAATGCAAATTAGGACAAGGACATATCAGTTTAAACCTTTTCTGCTAGCTATAATTAGAAAACTGGATGATGTCAAGTGTTGAATGGAGACACAGGCTTAAGAATCCTCACAACCATAAACCGTGGGATTATAAATTGGTATAGCCAAAGAGATGCATATGCTATTAGGTAGCAATTCTGCTGTAGCTTCTTGCCCCCCTAAAATTACTACACAGGTCTATAAGGAACATACATGAAGATGTTCATGACAGTGCTGTTCATGGTGGTACAAAAATAGAAACAATCTGAATATCCATTTCTGGAGGAGTGGGTAGACAATATGTAGTAGATGCATGCCACGCCACAGTGAAATGATAATGTCCCAGGTATACGTATAACAAAATATAGACCAAATAGAAAAATGGTTTGGTGTAAAATTATAAAATAATACATAATAATTAGAACAATATGTAACACAATACCACTCATGTATGTTAATTATATAGTCAAACAAAAGAGTACACATTTTTCAAAATCACAAAGCAACAACAAATATACAGTATTTATATTGGAATGGTTGCCTATGAAGTGGAAAGGGAATGGCTATAGAGATTGGTAATAAAGGGAACAGAAAATTGATCAATATGTTAAGTATTCAAGACAAAATCCTTGTCTAAGACAATGAAAATCATGCACAGTGTGTGAGAAATATGATTAACTAAACCAGATGCGTCCAGGTCTCGTCTAGTGACACAAAAAAGTATTGTCTCCATTTTCCTGACCCTTGTGTGGAATCTCTGACGTTCACACGTTTTCAGAGTTAGTAAAGAAGCAGTTTTCCATTTGGATAGATATGGGGAAAGATTTTGTAGTGCTGTTATCCATTTCCACTGTGAAGTGATTAGATTCCATTTGGATTTCTACTGTTCATTCCTCTATGAAGCTCATTTTCCTCAACTAGTTACCTGAAATCTACCCTCCTGAACCCCAATTTTGGCCTCAACAATTGTATAAAGAATTTTCTGTGGGCACAAAATCCTTTGTAGTTAGTGCAGTCAAATACTGAATCTATTAAAAAAAAAAAAAAAAAAAAAAAGAGTGCCAGGACATGCTGGTAAGAGCAGTCACAAATGCACTTCACAAGCACAATAGCCAACTGCTTACATTACAGCAAGCACTGCTAGATTTTCTTTACATTGGAAGGATTTGGCATTAACAAATCATTAAGCAGGCACATGTGTTCATTCTTGTGGAGACTCAGCAATCATCTCTGGAAATCTGCCTCAGAATATAACTTTTTCACTTTAACCTTGGTTGAATTAGAAATCAGAAACCTCAAGTTTTTTTTCACCATTCAAAATTCACTAGCCATGCAGTTTTGAAAGCTGTTTAAGCATTTCTAAGTATGTTTGTTTTCTTTTAGTATGCATTTTGTAATACTGTGATTGCCTAAATAATAGAATTTGAACATATGACCTCTTGGTCCTTTAATTGAGCTGATTGGAATGAAATGATTATATAGTACATATTCAATCCCTCTTTTATGGAGATGGATTAATACTTTACTTTTATAGACTAAAAAGAACACAAACATCTTAATTGCTACAGAAAAAAAAGTTTTGCAAAATCACCGCATCCAACTTTCTCAGTAGTTTAGAAATGAGAATATTGAGTATCAGTGAGGTTCAGTGTCTTGCCAAGATCTCACAGTTATATAGTGTTGGAGCTAAGACCAGAAGCTGAGTCTTTTTTTTACTCCAGATGAGTGTATGACTTCTGAGATCAACTCTATAGTTTTTTTTTTTTTTTTTTTTTTGACACGGAGTCTCGCTCTGTCGCCCAGGCTGGAGTGCAGTGGCGCGATCTCGGCTCACTGCAAGCTCCGCTCCCCCGGGTTCACGCCATTCTCCTGCCTCAGCCTCCCGAGTAGCTGGGACTACAGGCGCCCGCCACCTCGCCCGGCTAATTTTCTTGTATTTTTAGTAGAGACGGGGTTTCACCGTGTTCGCCAGGATGGTCTCCATCTCCTGACCTCATGATCCGCCCGTCTCGGCCTCCCAAAGTGCTGGGATTACAGGCTTGAGCCACCGCGCCCGGCCAACTCTATAGTTTTGTAATTGGACAACTACGCTATCTGATCCTAGAAGCTAAAATAATTTGTTCCCTACACATGAAAATCCCAACATTAGAGTAATTAATTAATGAAAGAAATAGAGTATTGTTTATATAAGGAAATATTAAAATGCATGTTGTTATCATGGGCTTTTTTTGATAGACACTAGTGGAAATTACTTTATCAGTTTAGCAAATAACTATCTTAGGTCTTACAGACAATTGTAAGGCAGACTTCTATCTGTGAAGGGCAGCATGGTATTAGCAGTGCTGGATGGGAACATTTGGAGGACTAGCAACTTCTTAGATGATGAATCGCCTGGTCATGAGGGCTGGCAGAGAGAGAGAGAGGAAAGAAGAAAGAAGAAAGAAAGAAGGAAAGAAAAGAAAGAAAGAGAAAGAAAGAAAGGAAGAAAGAAAGAAGGAAGGAAGGAAGGAAGGAAGGAAGGAAGGAAGGAAGGAAGGAAGGAAGGAAGGAAGGAAGGAAGGAAGGGAAGGAAGGCAGGCAGGCAGGAAAGAAAGAAAGAGAGAAAGAGAGAAAGAGAAAGAGAGAAAGAAAGAAAGAAAGAAAGAAAGAAAGAAAGAAAGAAAGAAAAGAAAGAGAGAAAGAAAAGAAAAGAAAAGAAAAGAAAAAAGAAAAGAAAGGAAGGAAGGAGGGAAGGAAGGAAGGGAGAGAAGGAAGGAAGGGAGGGGAGGAAGGAAGGAAGGAAGGGAGGGAGGGAGGGAGGGAGGTAGAAGGAAAGAGGAAGGAGGGAGGGAGGGAAAGAAGGAAGGAAGGAAGGAAAGAAGGAGGGAGGGAGGGAAGGAAGGAAGGAAGAGAAAGAAAGAACAGACATCGAGACAGAAGAATGCCAGGGGAAAAAAAGTTCTCCCAAATTTGCATTTCAACTAACAGTCAGGAATGTATTTGAGCTTTCCTTGCTGCAGGTTTCCTTGTATAAAGTCAGCTCAATAATAAACTTAAACAATACTCTTGTGCCATAGAAATAATGTGCAATAAATTTTGACAACTATGAAGCAAAGCACTTTTGGAATTAAGGCATATTTGTGGATAATTGTTCCTGTTTAATGTAAATATCCCCAGAAGACTTCACTGTGAAAAAAATATTCAAAAGATCAGTTAAGACTTTTAGCATTGGATTGGTTTCATTATGTTTAAATTCATTAGGCTATTTTGAATTAAATTTTAACATGATACAGATTTTTACCTTTCTATAGTATTTGTGATTTTTAAATCCTGCTTTCATTTGTATATCATTTATAATTAGTAATTAATAAATTGTTAGGTAATCATGTTTTAATTTGGGTCAAAAATTACATGGAAAATAGTGTGCACAGCTACACTCTCTTCGTTCACAATGTCTGTGAAAATTCTAACATTTTGTCCAATGTACAAAAAATGATGTGGCAATATCTTTGCTTACTGTATGTGAATTGCTGGGATATAAGGCTGATATTCAAAATTCCAGAGTCAAGAAGGCATAGTCCACAGGAGAAAAGAAAATCTGTGCTACTTAAAGTGTTTGCGTCAACTAACTGCAGGCTCCAGAAGATAAAATCTTTAAAATATATCCTGTAAAAAAACTATAATTCTAAACTTGCCTAGAAACAGTCTTCTTAATCAGCCAAAGCACAAATTCACACAAAATGTTTTTAATTTTGTAATATTTTGCAATATTTTTTGCTCCTTTACATTGTTATAAACAAAATGTTTACATTTATATTCTAACTTCTAAGACTTATTAGGTTTCTCAAGCAAAGAAAATAATTTTTAGAGCTTATGATATTTTGTAGATTTGTGATGTTATCTTAGCATAGATTTGAATTTTGAATTACATGGACATTATAAAAAGAGAGTGCAGCTGTTCATGGTTTTCTATGTAATTTTTGACCCAAATTAAACATGATTACCAACAACTTATTAATTACTAAGTATAAATAATGTAAAACTGAAAGAGAATTTAAAGAATCACAAATTTTATAGAAAGCTAACAATCTGTGCCATGCAAAAATTTAATTGTAAATAGTTTAATTGAATCTAAACATGATGAAACTAATCAGACACTAAAAAATCTAAACTCATCTTTTGAATCTTTTTTTTAGAGTCGTCTTCTAGGGATGTATGTACTAAATTGGAACTATTTTTTAAATCCTGAAAAATTGTTTGTTAAAGCATAGCTCTAAGACTTAGACAGGGCCACTGCTAGACTGTGCAAATTAAAGAAAAAAGTATGCATTGCTCACTTGGAATTATTTACCAAGATGCTTGTCTTTGCAAGCACAACATGGACTGGATTTTAATTGTCACTCATCCACTTGCTTGGACACTCTTGTGAAAGGAAAAACTAGTACACTCATATGTGATAGCCCTGCCTTAAAATGTTTACTGCAATGAAAGAGACAAAAGCTGTTAATTTACTACCTTACCATTCTCAATCAGTCAAGAAAACTGTAATCATGCAATTCTTCTCCATGTGAAACTTTTGCTAGATTTCTTATTCAAAAACAGAGACAAAACATGCAGAGAATAATTGGTAAAAAAAAAAAAAAATATATATATATATATATATATATATATATCCATCATAACCATAAGCTGCCTCATCCATGAAAGTGTAAAATCCAGTGCATGTCTATGAAAAGGAAAATATTTTCACGGCACCCTCTTGATTCATTAAACTCCCTCCTCCTTACAGGGTTGGTACCTGCCTTCTGATAAGATTTACTGATATTATTGTGCAATTTACAAATGTAGCCATCTTAGGAACCTCTCAGCTCTTTCTAAATTTATGTAAGGAGGGAATTTTTTGTTTGTTTGTTTCTCTGAAAACAAACAAGTAAATACAAAGCAAAGCAAAAACTCTCATAAACACATTTCTTAAAATTATTTTAAAAGAATACCAAGGAATAATATCTTTATGATCACATACATTAACCAAAAGGGACACTCAAATATATGACAAGTTATCAATGTGTAACACCTTAGTTTCCAATCTTCCTTCCTTCATCTCTCTTTCAATAGATTTAAAATATAAGTTTGAAAATTCTGATGTATTTGCTACTGAATATTCTTACACCTTAGTAGCAGAGATCAGGTGACAACTAGTTTTGAACAGTATACTGAGTAAGTAAAATGTGGATTGGCATTAAGAACAAAATTGGTCTGGAACTGTGATTCACACTTCTAATCCCAGTATTTTGGGGGAGCTGAGGTGGGAGGATTGCTTGAGCCCAATAATTCAAGACCGGTCTGGGCAACATAGGGAGACCCTGTCACTATAAAAAAATTGTTTAATGTTATCCACGTGTGGTGGCACATGCCTGTGGTCCCATCTGCTTTGGAGGCTGAGGTGGGAGGATTGCTTGAACCAGGGAGGTCGAGGCTGCAGTGAGACATGATATCACCACTGCACTCTTGCCTGGGTGACAGAGGAAGACCCTGTCTCAAAAAAAAAAGAAACAAAACAAAGTAAAATTAATTCAATTTTTAAAAAATGATTGTTTCCATTTTTAAAAGATACACCATACAGTTTCATGCATGTTTTAAGCAATAGTGTAACTACACGTCTTTATTTGTACTTTTCAGAAGATATTGCCCTCAGTTACTCTTCAGGACACAGTCAAACGTAGACAGCAATGTGCTCTTTTCTGTGTGCTATTTGGACTGCCCTCTGTCAAAGTAATCAAATAAATGATATTTCTTTGCAGTATACAGCTAGGTACACTCAGCCAAAATTTCGCTTTTGTTCTGATACTCTATGAGCCCCATGAAATGATGGATTAGTAAATTACTCTCTTCCAGCAAGTGCTGAATGATCTACTGGCTCTTTTTTCTCTTGTCCTACAAGTATTTCTGCACCAATACAAGTACAAATAGAGTAGAGACAGCAGTCCTGCCACGTGCATAAACTTACATCATGCCAATCTGTATCAAAACATGCCACGCCCATCTTCTTAAATGTAACAATGATTTCTTTTTTTTCTTTTAACTGAGTCTTCCTTCCAGTGACGCTCAACTCCAGTGTTTTCTCCATACCACAGCTGGGGTAATGGTGGAGACAGAACAAAGCAGATGATTTGAAGAGATACTTAGAAAGTAAAACATATAGAGCTAGAAAATTGATTCAATATGAAGATGAATATTTGAAATACTGCTCATTGAAAAGTATTTTAAAATTTTTCAAAGAATATATAAATGACATAAATGTTAAATACACTAAGCCTAGACACACTGTCCATTAGGAGCTCATGTGTTTAAATAGGAGAACCAGTTAAGGGAAATCTTGGGAATAGATTTGATATGAACTGAAGAGAGGAGAGAAAGGAAAAAAGAGGCTGAAGATGACCCTAATTTTCCTGAATACATATGTTTATAAAATAATGGATGGTGGTACTTCTGAGATAAAAAGGACTAGAAGAGGACAAGGTCCAGACTTGATTTAAATACATAGTGTTAAATAATATTTTTAAAAGGTAAAAAAAAAAATCACAACTCTCATACAGATAGGAAATGAACAAACGCCAAAGAGTCTATTTAACACATACTAATTAATGAAGGGACCAGTAAGATGTTATAACTAGTACAAAGGAGCATCCCAAAGAGCAGACATATACAGTGCATTTAGGAAGGTTGAAATGAAGTTGCTTAGAAGATGCAAAGCATCCACCTCCTAAGGGGAGAAAGGAGGTCAATTGTACTTGAGGCAAAATTCATTTGCATGTCTAGGGACAAGAAGAATTTGCTTTGCAATCATTCATCCACATCTTACAAATTCATAAACCTCAGAGATTATGAAAGGTGTAGAGATACCAAAGAATCAGAAGGGAGTGTTAGATAACATTTAATTTTCCATTGAAGATACCCAATAATCTTTTTTATCCATGTTAAAATGTTTCACAATTATTCCAGAGAGATGATTTAGAGACAATCACATGGAAATACCAAGTAAATCATCTAGGTTTGAGACCACTTCTATCAAATACCTCTCCATACTAAGAAATGAGTCAAATTTGCTTAAAATAAAAAGCAAAATATAAAAATAGAGAGCTTTTTAAAATTCTAATCTCAACCAATTGGCAAAACACTTATTCCTTATATTTTTATTTTTTAAAGAGGGACCACTTAAGTGATCTTTCTACTTTGCAAAACAAAGAATAAATTATTCTTGATATAAAAAAATGAACAAGAGTAAAATTAGGCCATTCATTACATTCTTTTTTTGTTTGCTTGGTTTTTGGTTTTTGATTTTCTTTTTTTGCTTTGCTTTTCCAGGCCCAACAGAAGCTTATGTCTGGTTCAAATATCTTTCAAAAGATGAAACATACATCTTTCTGAATAATTTACTCTGAAATGAAACAAAGTGAAAAAAGTGTTGTTATGAGAAATATTCATCAATTGGAATGCGTTTCAGAAAAGGGAGACTTTGAAGGAAAAATTTGAAGGGGTGATTTGTAGTATTTGATTTGTGTTGGAAGTCACTCACATTTAGATGATCTCAAATGCTGAACCTAGTATGTGTTTGTTTTTTCTTTATTTTAAATGCTGTAACTTTTTTTCTACATTATGGCCTGAAGGGATTTTATCAAATACATTAACCTTTGAGATGATGGTGTTATCTTCCTAACACACAGGTTTTCTTGGAATAGAAAGAGTGCTGAAAACTATTCAGAGGTGTCAATGTCACTTCGGTACACCTCACCCTCAGACATCCTGACAGCTGCCAAGCCATAACATTCTAAAGGAATCAAATTCAGCATAGTACTGGCACCAAAAATTAACAAGCACCTTGATGTTCTGTTCAAATGTTAAGTCCTAGAGAGCATTTCCAAAATGGTCAAGTGACTTTGTCTTTACTTTCCCATTTCCAAAATAATGGTACTAATAATTACAGCATGCCTGCTGCATAATGATAGTGATTAATAGTCTTACGTATGGGCCATGGATTTAGTCATAAATGTATTGAACTGGATTTTATTCAATTCAGTTGGTATTCTGTTCTAAAGAATGATGAATGAATCTAATCCTGAAATGAATTTCTAAGAAGCTACCTGCTGTGGTTTGTCTGTGTCCCTCTAAAATTCATATGTTGGAACTTATCCCCAAGGTGACGATATCATGTATGGGGTCTTTGAGGTATAATTAGGTGATGAAAGCTCAGCCCTCATGGTGAAATTAGTGCCCTTATAAAAGGATTTGAAGAAGATATTTTGACCCTTTTGCTCTTCTGTCACTTCTGCTGTATGAGCACACATCATTTACCCCTCTGGAGGACAGAACAACAAAGCACCATCTTGGAAGCATGTCACACTTGTATGCACCACACACCGAATCTGTTGGTGCCTTGATCTTGGACTTTCCAGCATCCAGAACTATGAGAAACACATTTCATTGTTTATAAATTACTCAGTCTGTGGTGTTTTGTTATAGCACCAGAAACAGTCTGAGACCCAGTCTATGAAAAGTCATTTTTAAAACAAGTGTTAACTAGTCTCGGTAACATTTATTTCCCAGCTTTGATTATCCAGAACACTTTTATCGTGATTTTTATATTCGAATCTAGTAGCTGACATTCATAACTTCATTTCCAAAAAGTAGTACTGTCAGAAAAGTTGTCACTTGTCATATATTCTTCTTTTTGCCAGCTTTCTCCTTTCTCTTCCTTCTCATAGCCTTCAATACTCAATTTTACTCATATTTTATCATTTTAAATGAATCACCATTTATGCTGCATTGGGATGGACTCTGACTGAATAAATTACATATAAGTTAGGTGCACAGGCTTGACCTGATCACTTATCTTGAAGCAATTGAATGTTGATATGTGCCAGCTTTGTTGTTTCACTTTCCTCACTTTTTCTTTCACTTTAATATATTACATATCTTTACATAATAAAGATATATATTTAATATATTACAGATATATAACAGATACATATTTAATATATTACAGATATATTACAGAGATATATATTTAATATATTACAGATATATTACAGAGATATTTAATATATTACAGATATATATATATATATCTGTAAACCAGACTTAATCTCTAATAGGGTTGTCTTTTATTATTCTGTGGGTACAAATTTCCATGTATTCATTTAAATTCTCAATAATTTCTTGCCCACAATCTGACACGTGCCTCAGTGGATTTCCTAATGACTGTAACTGCACTGCCCAAATTGCAAGTTGTTTTTTGATGTGCACTTGCCCATGTTTCTAAACTGATACTCAGTTAGCTCATCCTACATTCCTCAAAGACTTACTTTATTTTTCTCCTTTCACTCTTTTTGAAACACAGATGTCCTCTGTGAATCAGAGTGTTCATATAACTCTAGATATATGCAGTGTACTATTGTACCATGCATTCTCCTGCTCTTTTGAGGGAAGCTCCTCTCTGGCTAGTCACATATATACGTTCACACATGGATATTTCCTCTAGTCAGTTTAACATGCCTATAAATTTATAGTGGTTGTGAGGGATCTGATTTCTTTTCTGCTTTATGGGTTATTATTATCTAGCAGCCACAAAAACCAATTGAAGATACATTTTCTCAAGGTCCTAATTTACACTTTTATAGGAGCTGTAAAATATAATAAATAATTTACATGTATTATTTTATTTTCTAGGAGACATAAATTAACTTAGGGTATGATTTTTGTCATCCAGTGACAGTTTTTCTTTCTTCTATAGATTTCCTTCCCATATCTGATGAAAATCTCCCTTCCCTCCATTATACCAAAATACAATATATGATCTTCAAGCCATGCTTCTGTAATTGGCAGTGAAATGGTTTTGGAAAGCATTTTAAAGAGATAAGACATATTTTTTTATTTGACTAAAAGGAAGTCCAATGTTAGAATAGTGTTAGAATGGTTTTTTGCTTTTGTGGTCAACCTGCTGAATTGGGGCGGGGCCCCTCCACATCAAACTTGCTTGGATGTTGAGGCTGATGATGCCACCAATGCACTGACAGAGTATGAAGAGATTTGCCACTCACACAATGAGACTTTCTGGGAAGACAAGGACAAGCTCCAATGCAAGTCAGAAAATAGTTTTTAAAAGCCAGCCAAAGTCTATAATCCCAGCACTTTGGGAGGCCAAGGCGGGCGGATCACTAGGCAAGATCAAGACCATCCTGGCTAACACGGTGAAACCCCGTCTCTACCAAAAATACACAAAATTACGCAGGAGAGGTGGCGGGCGCCTGTAGTCCCAGCTACTCGGGAGGCTGAGGCAGGAGAATCGCTTGAACCCGGGAGTCGGAGATTGCAGTGAGCCGAGATCGCGCCACTGCACTCCAGCCTGGGCGACAGAGCGAGACTCCGCCTCAAAAAAAAAAAAAAGCAGCCAAGAGGAGAAAGAGGAGAGGAGATTGGCTTCGACATCTATTCTGGCTAGAAGGTGGTATTGGGGTGAGGGTTCCTATACGTGGACTCCGGCTTGTACAGTTTGTACTCTCCATTTGTGTCAAAGGAGGGGGCTCCTGAACTTTCTTATTGGCTTTCTCAGGACTAGGGAGATGTAGAGATTGAAAGCTGTTAACAGCCAAACGTCAAAAAATGGAGCTATACTCTTTATTACATATGCCATCTTCTCAAGATACTGATCAAATATGTGATACCTGATTTCTAAACCCACTGATTATCTATATTACAACAAACGAAATATATTAACATTTTAATTTAAATGGGAATTTGGGGTTATTCTGAAAACCCTGGTACATTAATGTCTATAAATATTTTATGTTTACCAGCCCTGGCTCCTAGGGTTAAGTATATGCTTCCAGAATTTAACAAGATAAAAATAGTAATGTATAGACAGTTTAAGAAAGGTACTGGAAGGTGCTGTAAATATGACTTCAAAAAAATGCAACAACTCTGATATAATGATGTTTGTTTATCTCTATTACTACTTAGGTATAAATATCAGCAGGATGTAGTTCAAACAATCCTGTATTTGAAATTACAAGAAACCAATTTTAAGGCCTTGTTGCATGCTTAACAGATAAGTAAAACAAAGCAACTACCCCCTTATTCCTCTTCCTATGAAATAGGATACTGTCTCTGGCATGGTGGTGCATGCCTATAATCCCAGCACTTTGAGAGGCAGAGGTGGGAGGATCACTTGAGGCCAGGAGTTTGAGACCAGCCTGGTCAACATAGCAAGACCCCGATTCTACAAATAATTAAAAAGTTAGCTAAGCATAGGGCTTATTCCTGTAGTCCCAGGTAATCCAGAGGCTGAGGTAGGAGTATCTCTTCAGCCAACGAGTTTGAGATTACAGTCAGCTATGAACATACCACTGCACTCCAGCCTGGATGACAGAGCAAGACCCTGTCTCTAAAACAAGGAAAAAAAGAATGAAAGAAAGAAAAGAAAAGAAAAGAAAGAGGATAGAGTCAGTTCTGTTGTAATAGGACACATGTGTTCCTAAAAATCACTGAATGATAAAATTGACAAGTAAAAATGACAGGGTATATGGGGAAAGTAAGGTTAGGGACACAACATTCAAAAATGTCACCAGTAAGAAGAAAGAAAAAAGACACATAAGATCATAAAAATCGAAGCACAATTTTATAGTTCAATAGTTAAGAAATACATATAAGCCATAACACATTTGGCACTGTGGTTGTTGGAAGAGTTGCAACTTTTCAGTTATTGTGAAGTGGTGGAGGAAGGAGGGTTACCTGAAATTGGACGGTATCTGATAGAAGCTAGAGGTACCTGAGCGTGTGCGATTTGTGTATGCCTACCTGGCTTGGTTCAGCGGGGCTCAGTGTTCTGTGCTCATCTAGTGTTGTTCCGCCAAAATCATGTGTAAACAAGTACAATTTTCAGTGTGCTCAAATTGTTGCCTAATCTATTGATTGCACTGAAACAAATTCACATTTTCAAAACAAATGTTATAGTAAAACTGACCATAATACTACCTGACCTGTCTTTATTGTGGTAGATGAGAAAGCAGGTCTTGCGGCCAGACTGACTAGATTCTGACCTCTTCCTCCCCTCTTTTCTGTGTGATCTTGGGCACATTATGTAGGATCTAAGTGTCAGGCTTCTCACCTGTAAAATGGAGCTGATAACTGTTCCCAGTCACAGGCTATTTTTGTGTGTGTGGATTCAATGTTGAATCCATGGAGAGGATTTTGGACCGGCTAAGAATCCAAAAATAGTATCTTTAACAAATGAGAAATTGCCTTGGAGAAAATATTTTTTAAGCTAGAAAGAAGTATATACTTGGCAGAATTTTTTGTATTAGGTTAAATTACACACACACACTCACACACACACTCACACACACACACATATATATATCAATTGCAGCTATTTGATAATTTTTCTTCACCAAACTTAGCAATTTTATATCTTTCATTCTAAAATGTCTTTGGCTACTTTTTTCTAATATAATACTTACATATAAGTGGTAATGATTTTATAATTATATAATATTAGCATAAAATTAAAGAAGTCAAAAATGTATTTTAGTGTAAATAAATATATTTGATTCATGGTTCAGTAAACAAAATCTGAATTACATAAGCCACTTTCATAACTAACTTTCTGATCCTTATTTTATACTTTTTCCAGTCCAAAGCCATTGAGAATGTGGATTAAAATGAGAATTTTCTTCATAAAGAAAACTTTAAAATGTTATATTTTAAAATGCACAGAAAGGTAAATTAAAGAATAATGGTAATTTCCCCCTTTAAAGAAACTAAATTGGATTATAGACAAAGACTCACTGAGGCCTTTGGCACAAGGTAGACTTGAAACTTTGAGAGACATAATGTTAGTTGAAACTTTTGAAGTTTGAATACAGATGTTTGTTTCATATTTTATGGTGTTTTCTCCACTTCTTCTGTTAATCAGCTTTTTAGCTTAGTCTATTATTCAACATTTATGAGTTTAGGCCCAATTTTTCTGGCTCCAGTGATCTGAATTTGGTATAGTGTCACGGAAATCTAAACATAGAAGAAGCATTTTTTACCCTCAACCAGTAGATTTTCAAGTAATATTAATTCTGAGTTTTGTATTTTGAGTAATAGTAGAGAATCTGTGTCAGGCTGTAAAGCTGTTTGCAGCCATTAACCTGCCTTCTTGCAATAAAATAACTGAGTGATACGCAAGAAAGGTTTAAATTTGCATACTTTTCCTTGCTGTTACAAAAAAACACCAAAATCCATAAACAAACTTCAGCACATTCACAACTCTTACGAAGCTACTTTCAAAAAAGAGAATATGAAAAGGATTATTTTATGAGTAAGCCACAATCTACTATTCCACCATTATCTTTTAAATAACAGCATTATTTGTGAATCAGATATTTAATCATTATACTATTTTTGTATATATTTACTTAAAGAAAAAGTGTACTTATAAAGCTGATAAAATACATTAATATTAAAATACATTAACATTTTGATATTAATTTTAACAGTCATACACAGTTATATTTCTATGGCTGGTGAAAGTATTTCATAAAATACCCTCATTTTATGAAATACCTAAATCAATTTGAAATGACAACAATGGAAAATCATTGTAAAACTCATATGTACAGAATTACTTGTCGAACTACACTCCATAGATTGATATGCTGCATTCATTTTTAATTTTTTATAATGATCCTTGGTTTTTTGATAAGGTTTATTATGAGCCAATTTGTTCTGCATAAAAATTAATCAAAATTAGATCTATTGTTTAACTGATATATTTTAACTCCATGTGAGATTATATTGTTTACATTTATTAATTCCCTGGAACAAAAATTCATCCTCAACAAGACACTAATCCAAACCAAATGTAGACACTCTATTTTCTAGGCATAAAACCCCAAAAACAACACATAAAAGAAACAATATAAAACAAATACATAACAAGTCTTAATGCTTAGGTTTTTTTAAAAAATGTACCATAATCTATATTTTATTTTAAGTTACAAAGTGCCATCAGTTTTTTTATTTTAATAAAATTATAGTTGAAATGCTAAGCATCTATTCAACTTTTCTGATTAGAGGAGAACCAGAACTCCCCTAAGCTGTTAATAATGAGTGGGAAATGGTCTGTGTTATGACTGACATAGAAGAAGACCAATTATCACACCTCCTATCTCCTAGGAATGGAGAAATTGAACTATTTTTCTGCCATTTCTCACAGGTTATCCGAGGAAACTTTCAGGCTTACTGGCATATTTTCAACTGCAGAGAGTTTCCCAAAAGGACACCGTGCATTACCTTCCACTGTGTCAAACATGATTCAAGACCCATAGAGTTCTGTTCAAGATGAGAAATGGTTCCCTGGCATTGTGACATAGATAGCATAAGAGGAAGTTAAGACAAGGATCTATTTCTATTTTCACTTTGAGACATCATATTATTCTGTGAATAGTGGGAAATTATACTTCTAAATGTCTAGCATTTATTGAGATTGCAGAGAAACTGAGATTAAACACTTGTGGATCTAATTTTATTATTTATTTAATTAAGCATTCAGCAGAAGGAGAGAGCAACAAGAAGGAAGAGTATACTAAGTATAAAATATACAATATATAAATTATATTCACATTAGTAATTTGTGACTTCCTCAGAGATGGAAAGCAGATGATTCTCATCTTGTTGAGCATACATTTAAATAAATCAATTACATTTACTTTTATATTAGTAAAACAAAGTAAAAAAGGCATTCTCATTTAAAATTTGTGAGGGATAAATTTTATCATTTCCATTATGCAGATGAGAAAACTGAAGCTCTGTTTCGTTTTGTTATTTATTTTATTTTATTCTTTATTTTGAAACGTAGTCTTGCTCTGTCGCCCAGGCTGGAGTGCAGTGGCGCGATCTCGGCTCACTGCAAGCTCCGCCTCCCGGGTTCACGCCATTCTCCCGCCTCAGCTTCCCGAGTAGCTGGGACTACAGCCGCCCCCCACACTGCGCCCGGCTAATTTTTTTTTTTTTTTTTTTTTTTTAGTAGAAACGGGGTTTCACCGTGTTAGCCAGGGTGGTCTCGATCTCCTGATCTCTTGATCCGTCCACCTCGGCCTCCCAAAGTGTTGAGATAACAGGCTTGAGCCACCGCGCCCGGCCGGTTCTGCCATTTTTTTATTTTCTCAGCAATGTTCCTCAAGCTAAATAATTTGTTCGGGTAAGTAAATATCCTCTTAGAGGATTATGATGTAAATTTATCTTCGCAAACTCAGTATTTTGCTCCATCTGTCAACTTGAAGTAACTAGTTGTATTAGTTTGCTTTCACACTCCTATAAAGAAATACCTTAGAATGGGTAATTTATAAAGGAAAAATGTTTAATTGACTCACATTTCTGCATGACTCAGGAGGACCCAGGAAACTTAGAATCGTGGTGGAAGGAGAAGCAGGAAAATCTTAAAAGGCAGCAGGCAAGACAGAGTGAGGATGGAATAACTCCTTATAAAACCATCAGATCTCATGAGAACTTGCTCATTCTCACGAGAACAGCATGGGGGAAACTTCCCCCATGATCAATCCCCACCCACTAGGTTCCTCCGTCAACACGGGGGAATTACAATTCGAGATGAGATTTGGGTGGGGAAACAAAGCCAAACCATATCACTAGTAAACATTTCAAACCCCAGATCATAAAAAATTGAAGGTAAAAACAATATGCTAAGATTATATTTACTTGATAGCTTCTTGTTTTCCATAAATTTTAATTTTTATTATTGCTCTAACACCCCACTTCTTGCTGAAATAAACAAACAAAAACAAAGCCTTTAAAAATGTAATGTTTACAGAATAAATAACTTTGTGCTTTTGGAAACATATGGATGATATTTTTATCAAGAAATAATTTTGTGCAGTATCTTATGCAGATCAGCATGTATAGAAACTGAACACTAAAATTGACACAATTCTAGAGAGCAGATAATATTTAATTTTTTAAGAGCGGAAAACCATTATTTAGTCTTTGCCTGCTAGTGACTCAGTTATATCAACTATTCCAATTACATAAAAGTAAATCTAATTAATTTATTTAAATGTGTGCTCAACAAGATGAGAATCATCTGCTTTCCATCCTTAAGGAAGTCACAAATTACTAATGTGAATATAATTTATATTCTATCCTGAAAATATACTTACTAATATGGAAGTAATTTATACATATTCTGAAAGGAGAAACGCTTCAAGGAAAGCCAGGAGAGTTTCTTTCTAAGATCTGTTTGATTAATTATTCACTAGAGTAATATCAATAGAAGCCCAAGAGAGGATCACAGAGTTCATGTCCAACATCTGGATCTAAAGTCATATATAATTTGCAAACATGAAGCAAACCATGTCAAACACTGGGACAAAGTAAACAAAGTTAGGGAAGAAATAGAATAAAGAGAAAGGATATAGATTTAATAGTTGTTGAGAATGCATAAGTTGACCAGCCTGAATTATAAGAATAGTAAAAAGTTTTCATGCATTGTTGACTATCATTCATTACAGAATAATCCCCTTATTTAAAAAAAATAGACAGTAGTTTGGTGTGATAAAATCATGGCTTAGGCAAAAATTTTGCTCCTTCTAAGGCTCACTGCAAATATGCTGATCCTAGTGTTCTACTGTGGCCACCTGGATAACCTTATACAAGAACATGACAGTGACCTCTGTTCCTTGCACGTGCCTATTTTCTCCTCCCACAAATGCCTGAGTAGAGAATGGTAGTAGCTGAATAGCAAACTTCACTATGTTCTCTAGAGAACTGGATAGCTGATGTAATGGTCCTAAGCATACACACCTTTGACCTTTTTCAATAATGTATGAAGATATGTAAGTCAGAGAAATCAGAACTCCTCTACTCTACAAATCAATAATCCTTCATGTTCAGCTCTTAAACCTAATTATCCACCAGGCATAAGGCTGACTTTAGCTGTAGAGTTTGGTGTCATTCCCTTTTGGATTCTTGCCTGATTCTTTACCTCACCTTTATATCTCCATATACTAGTCTAACATGTGCAGAATCCTAAACTCTTTCTATGACAACTAAAAAAAATTTAAGAATTATCCACTCAATTAAAAAAAAACCACACAATTCACTCATATAATTTGAAATCTCCTTTTTTCTTTCTTTTTTTTCTTTTGTTTTTGTTTTTTGTCTTTTACCTTCAGATCATCTGATTTAAACTTTTTTTTTTTTTAATAAAAGAGCCTAAACTTCAAACCTCTCCAGTTAGGTAAGACAAAAAAAAAAAAAAAAAAAAAGAACTATTTAAAATATATTTAATTCTATATCCCTTCAATACAATTTCTAAATTCCTCATTATGGCACTAGTAAAGTTTGTGAGTGTGTGTGAGAGAATAGGTATGAACTGAACCCAAGCAAAATTCTGTTTCATTTTGCTGTTCAACCAACCTTCCTTGAATACCTAGCATATGCAAGCACAGTGACATACTCTACGGAAGACTTGCATCTGAGGATTTCAGAGGCTAATGTGAGAGTGACATGTCAAACATACACAAAATCAGAAAAAAAAATGCGAAATAAAAATGAATGTTACAGACTTTCATTTAAGTATACACAATATCGCTGTGGATTCCCACAGTAAGAGGTCTCAGACTGTGTGGCTCTTCTTTTTTGAATAGTATGATATAGAAACCAGAGGAATTATACATGCCATATACAGCTATGCATTCTTAATTCTTTGAGAAATTTTAAAACTTTGAAAATGTCATTTGGTACCAAATGACAATAAAACTGCTTCAAATAAAACTTTAAGACTAAATACAGTTGTGATAAATTAAAGCTGGTACATTTTCTCTCACTACTCCCCTTGACCAGTCTTTAAAAAAATTAATTGGTATATTTTCTGTACTTTAAACTGAACCACTGATCAAGACCTTTTTTTATTCTTCTGATGAAGAATCTACATTATATACTCAATCAAGGAAACAAAGTGGCTTCATAAGAAGGTGTGATTTATTTATTTGTTTGCTTGTTTTTATATTATTCTAGATGCCTACCCAATAAGATCCACTCTAACTACATTAACTAATTTCATGAATTTCATTGCACGAGTATTGACAATGAAGGTAGAGATGGGCTACTTCCCTAAACATGGGCTAGCAATTATGTCAATTCATATGGGTGGTTATTCAGGGTATCATGATGTTTTAGGGCACCTAAAATATACATTTGTCTTTCCTTTTTCCCAGTAGAGGACATAGGTTCAAGCAGAAAACATTGTTGAAATATATTAAAATTTATTAAAATATTGTATTTGTATTCTTCAGAGGAACAGAGCCAGAAGGACAGATGGATGGATGGATGGATGGATGGATGGATGGATGGATGGATGGATGGTTAATAAATACATAGATAGATAGATAGATTAGATAGATAGATAGATAGAAACAAATCTATTTTTATAAAAGACTGGCTAATGCAATTATGGAGGCTGAGAACTACTGCTACCTACAGCCTGCAAGCTGAATATTCAGGAAATCTGGTGGTTTAATTCAATCTGAGTTCCAAAGTCAAAGAATCAGGGGAGCTGATGGTGCAAATCCCAGCCTGAAGTGTGGAGAAAATGAGATGAGATGAGATGTTCCAACTCAAGCAAGCAGATAGGAAGCAAAAGGAGTGAATTCAGCCTTCTTCTGCCTTTGTGCTCCATGTAGGCTCTCAAAGAATTGGCTGGTGCCCACATCCACATGGAGGAGGCCAATCTACTTTACTGAATTTCACCAATTCAAATGCCAACCTTATTTGGAAAAATTTCCACAGATATACCCAGAAATAACATTTAATCTGGACGCCTTGTGACTGATCAAATTGACACATAAAATTAACTATCTTAAATATTATCAAAAATACAATGAAAATGTGTGTATATATTTTACTGGGAACTTTTTAGTATCTAACGTCATGATTTTACAATTTTAAAATAATTCTATAATCAAATGCTTGACAGTATTAGTTCTATGTGATGCTAAACAAACATCTAATGTTTCCTTTCTTTCTCTTGTTCTCAACTTTATGATTAAAAAATATGGAATTAGAAATCTGACATTAAGGTCTTATGTAAAATGAAGTAAAATAAAATAATGATGTGTTAGCATTTAGAGAATAACATTGCCAATCTAGCTTTTGTTCAATTATGCGTGTATAAATTTGTTGCCTTCTTCCTGTTGATATTTGACCACAATGGCTACATAACAATATATAAATGTTACTTTTTACATAAAAGGATTTTAATTGATTTTTTAAACCAAAATATTCTTTATGTGTCAGAGCTACAGTATATTAATTGCTCCTTGGAAATAAGGAGCAGGAAGAAAATGACAATTGTTTACTGCATATGATAGTTGTGCTTCACTGAACATGCACACACATTAATTAGAATAAGAGAAAACTAAATAAAATTGATAAGGGTTTCAGAAAGAAAATATTAGAAAAAGTTTGGAAAGAAACTACCATAATTGTTAATATGGTCAGGAGAGAATTTGATTTCTCTCGGAAGAAAAACAACTAAATGCCTCAGAGAAAAAAACAAACTCAAAACAGATTTTTTTTTTTTTTTTGGTCAATTTTCAAGGACCCATGAATGAGAAAAGTAAGTCAAGAAGGAATGAAAGAAAGAATTTGGGGTCGTTAGTTAATATAAACTGTAAGGTAACATGGGAACAGAAAATAATACTCCAAATTTATGCCCTCAAATGCAAGAATTAAAAATACTAATTAAGACCTCACTGGGCTATAGACCCTATTCTTCTCCTACTTGCCTTCGTTTTTTTTCAATCTACTGAACTTCCCCACCAACATTGTTTAGATCCACTCCAAGTGCTTTTCCGATCTCATTGGTCCAATGACACCTGTGATATGTTCTTCTTGAAGTGGATCTTGGCAGCATATGAGAGAAATCCTACTTACGCAAGCTACGTTTGAAGCCTCCATGAATTATGTCTTGTCACACTCCATGGCCTCAACAAGCCCAGAGTCACTGGATCAGGGAAGTGTATTTCACCACTAGGCAGAGAAGGAAAGGATAATTCAATGAATAATAGTAGAATTTATCACATTAAGAATTATTATTTCACTTTCACAGACAATCTACACCAAAATTAGGAGAGAATAAGTAGATTGCTTAATGTTTCACAATTAACAAATAACAGAGATAGGATTCAAGCACACTGTTGTCTGATTCCAATCCATACAGTCTTAATTATTGTGTCATTTAGCTCTTTTGATTATGTGGGTATCACAGCACAATAAGCACACACATACACAGAATTATACACACACACATACACATCCCACACACGTACTCTCATATTCTTTAGATTTTTATTAAATGGTAAGTTTTCATTGTTCTTTCCAGAGTCAATAACATGCTAAGTTCCTTGTATGGTCTCTGAACCTCTACTTATGCTATAATTTAAATTATAACCAATACAGATTTACTATTATGTGTTATTACTATTTTTGAGTTCCCTGCAAAAGAATATTGTCCTAAATGTTGTGAGCCTGAAATTACTGTAAGATCTTTGATACACACATTTTTTAAGAAAAGTATCCTTCTGGACTTTGTATCCTAAGACCACATATAGATAAAATTCAACCATTTACTGCAAGGAGTTAATATGAGGATGATAAATATTGGGAAAAAGTTGAAAACAAAAACAATAAATTCATTAACTGTATAAAAATAGGAATCAAATTATGTGATATAGTGATATAACTTAATGTAAAAACATACAAACAACAGATTTTAACTATATATATGAACTAACATATCTCATGTTTTCAATAGTATAGGGAGAGTTCAACAGTTTCATTGAAACAGCACTGAACAAGGCATTAAGGATTTAGTCCCTAATCTGTCATTAACAAGTGGGGAAAATTATTAAAATAACAGTACTGACTAGAATTCAGTGATAAGCATATGCACAAAGCAGGCAGCCATGCATATTTATGACAAGTACTAGAGTTGAGTGAAACCTGTGTATGGTCACATGATCCTTAGGGTGTCGCTTTTTCAGCCTAAAACCTCCGAGGCCGTTGGCACCTTTGCTCAGGCCCACTGGGCTTGTTTCGCCTACTTGGCCCCGCAGGCTGCACTCAGCTCACGCTACTGGCCAGGATCCCACATCTGCCAAGGGTGAGCCAAGCGCCGAGGGGTGAGGGGTGTGTGGGTGAGCAAACGTGGGATCTGGTCACTGCGCACAACCAGGCACCTCCGCTTCCACCGCAAGGCGGGCAGCTTCAGGCGCCGGCGCAGGTGCTGGTTCTGTGTGAGGCTGCAGCTGGACCAGATGTACCACATGTGGCTTCCGCAGCAGGCACCCATTTCTGGATGAGAGGAATTCAGTGGCGCCCGGAAGCTTGGATAAACCAGGAACCACAAGCCCCAAAGAGGGCACCATTGCCCTGGCTTGGGAAGTTCCTAGGTCTGGGCTCCCCAGAGGGCTACAGCTCTTCTCTCCTCACTGCCCATAAGGCAGTGGGGCGGGGGGGAGGTGGGGAGCGGGGGAGCGGGGCATGTTTCAACTCTGTGCTACAGCTCTTTCAGTCCTGCCATTTGGCAGGTCTAGAGTTCTTGTTCCAGGTCCAGGAAAACTGAAGTTTACAGACAACTGGAGGGTGAACAAAGCAGAGAGGAACTTCACTGAGCAACAGAACAGCCCTCAGGGAGACCCAAAGTGGGTGACTCCGTGGGTGCTGATTAGGCCGTGGGTGGCCATGAGTGGGCCTACAAAAAGCACCATAAGTTATCATTCTGGGCTGCTGACTCCAACCAAAATTAGCAGCCCACCCTCAGGCTTCAGACTGTCCCTGGCTTAAAGGTGGAGTTTCACTAGGGACCCACCCATTTCCACTCAGGAATTTGTCTGCCTCCCCTGCTGTCAATGGTGCACAGGCTATTCATGCCTAAGGGCACCTGCAGACCCACACCAGGCCACCCTCAGCACCCCCTGGCCTCCCTCCTTTTCTTCTCAGTGCCCAAAGTATGGAGGGGTCCGAGGCAGCAGCCGAGGTGGGCTGGCATATCTACACTGCCCTGAGCCCGTGCACACGCAACTGGGTTATGACAGTGGCTGGGCGCAGCCACAATTTTGCTATGCCCAGGAACTGGCTGGCGCTGGGAGCAGGGAGAGGCAAAGAAGCAGGAGCAGGCACTTCTGGAGCCTGCAGCGGCAGGCAGAGAACACAGGGATGCCTGGGTCCGGAGTCTGGGCTGGATGTCTGCAGCTGCACCCGGGAACCTGGGACTCCCATCCCACTAATTCAGTAGGGGTCGGGACTCCCGCCTGTTCCCAGCTCTTATCAGCTCAGTGGAGCCTGCAGCACCAGATGCACCTCCCCCGCTGCAGCTGATGCCCCAGAACAACTGCTCCAAATGGGCCCCATTGCCATCATGTATACATACCAATGTGAATAAGAAGGGGAAGTACAAAGTAGCATCATGATTGGTATCTCTTGGGAGGGTTATCAGATTTCATAATAATCTCTTCAGGGATGTGAAAGAACTCTAAATATATATAATAAGAGAGAAAAGAATCAAAAATGGATCAAGATTTGAAGTAGATCAAGTAGATAAGAGGCGAATTAAATTATTTATTAAATTATTTGCAAATAATGCTACTTTTTTTTACTAATTTCAAAATCATTTTAGAGTTTTTTTATGACTCTTCTTTTTAAATAAAGTCTCTTTTAGGCATAAGTATTTCTTGAATCTCAAATGAAACCTTGAGCCATATAAAGAAATTTAAATTTTTTATTGATTGGGCATACTTTGTTCTGCTTGACCACTTAATGTAGACCAACAAATGTAAATTTTGTTTAGTATTCAAATACTCATGTTAATATGGAAGCAAGGAATAGTGATAAAAAGTGATGCTGAAGATGTTGAAATAAACTATGATTTAGATTTTAATGAACTTCGTTTTTGTCAGAGTTTAATGAACTTCATTTTCACTTTGGGAAAATTTAATGTAACCTAAACTTTTAAACTTTTAATCCTAGCTTCTCAATCAGCTTACTTTTTTGCATATATATATTACACACACACACATACACACACACACACACAATCACATCTCACTTTGTCTATAAGACCTCTCATTTTCCCAGTTACAACTGAGAAAACTCCTTTTATTTACACTACATTTTGGGGGCAATTTAATAAAGTTGGGGAACTAAAGTATTAAACTGAACAGTAGTGCTAGCATAAGCAGTTTATCTTCAATGGAGATGACCTAATGTTAAAAGTTACCCCTTCACTGTTTACATTTATTCATCAGAAGCCAGCAGCCTAAATAGGAACCCTCCTAAACCCATAAGCAAGTACACTACTGCCCTATATGTATATGTCTTCTTTGTTACTGCTTTAGCCAGAAACAATTTATCATTTGAATTTTTAAAATTTCCTCATTGAAGGCATATCTATACCCCATCCTCAAAAGCACATTTCTACCCCTTCCCACATGCATAACTTTTAACCCAAGTTCAGTTGTCAATGCTTGTCGATCAATATTATAAAAGATTTATTTGAAGGTAAACAGTTCTAAGAGTCTGGTTTGCTATTATCTCCTACCATACATTGTTCTAAGTAAGAGAAACTTTCATAGGTCCTAGAGAGTATCGCCCCATTTTGCTAGATGACATCCAATGAAAATGGCCTTAACATGATGGGAAATTAATTGAGAAAGCATTTCTACCCTGCTCTAATTTTATCATCCATTCTATTGCTGCTATTAGCAGGAATCCATAACCCCATGGGTGTTTCAAGTGAATCTCTTTTAGCAGAGCTAACAGTCTGGAGGTCATACAGCTAGCTACTCCCATCAGCTGGGTGTCAAATCATTGTCGAAAAGAAATTACTGCTGTATTCATTTTTTTAGCTTCTAGCCTTGTGCTGTGGTATATGAGATGATTTGTAGAGAGCCACTGGGGAAACAAGAGCACTGGCGGTCATTGAAGTCTTCTTTCATGTCAGCACTTAGTAGAATCATTACAAATTAACTTGGATATGTGGGCTACTGCCTGAAATTGAACACACTTTTAAGGCAGGAGTAGAAGATTCTGAATTCAAATTCTTGTTGGACATAATTTTTTTCTAAATGAATGACAATACATACAGAACAAGTGCCACTTGTGGTATTAAAATAATATAATAATCAGTAGCAGGTCCCCCCATTATATCAAAAAACATACAATTGCGTTGTTATACAAACAATAATGAACTTTTTATATTGATGGCTGATGTTCCCTGTTTTCATTTGCCTCTACACATAATAAAATGATTTTCATGTATATATTTTAGATATCCTATATGTATTGATATGTAACACACACACACATACACACACTGAATAAGGCATGAATCAAATTTAAAGGTGAAAGAGATCATTCTTCTCAGTTCTATGAAATCAATTTTTTCCATTCTGTTCTTTTAAAATTTTTCCTCTGATGTGAAACAAGCAAGCCATTATTCTATAACATTTTTATATGTGTTTTCACAACAAAACACTGAAGACTACAGTGGTTTTTCCATATATTTGTATAAAATAAAATTTAGTTAAATGTTTCCATGCTTAGAGTTTATAAATTGCCTTCAGGCTATGGTTGGTGTTTTCCTAATATTTGGTCAAGGAGACAGTATAGGACAGGCAATGTCTATCTTGTTTCCTGTGATATTTAAATGAAAGGAAAAAAATTACCGAAATATGACGTATTATAATGTTATGTAATTGTACATACATCCTAAATCAATAATATTTAGTTTGACGTGTGCAAGCATACTGGCATAGAGTTTTGCTTCTAAAATCTTCCATATAACTTAATGGCTTTAACAAATTTATTACAAAATTGTTACACCAAGACTGGAGTGGAATTCCTGAATCAAAATAGGAGTGCTGAACTCTTCAAATATGACATATAGGTTAACATATTTTTTATAAACAGGAACAGGAATTAAAAATGACAAGTAGTTATTTTACATAGAATAAAATTCTGAATTTATATAGAACAAAAATAGTAACAGTACTCGTATTACTATAACAAGGAATAGATGGTAATAATATGAGTACTATTTGTTCCAACTAGCGACCGAAGGCATTAATACTTATAATTGAGAAAATATTCTCTGGCATTTACAAATAAATGTAAATAACCATATTCATACACAATGAAAAATCTTGTTTAGAAGAGGGTCATTGCTTTATAAAATATACATAGTTGTCTCTTAATAACTCAGTATTCATCTGTCATTCATGAATTTGTCAAAAATCTTTTGAGCACACTAATATTTCAATCAGCATGTCCTTCATGTCTACTGATATCCCTGTCTTCTGTCAAATATGGACAAACTGTATAATCGCAAAAGATAACTTAAACACAAAGATTGTTTACTGATAAATACTCAAAATGTGTTGCATATTGTACATAAAAACGAAGTTAAATGTTACTTCTCGGTTTTTTAAAAGTAAACTGTATGTTCTAATTTTCAAATATACTTCATTTCCTAGGAAATAGAATGGTTACTGGTTTAAAGACACCAGCTTATTATAAAAAGTTCATTACAACCAAGGACAAATGAAAGGCAAATCACAAAGAAAAAAAAATACCTCTTTTAAAAATGTTTTAAGTGACTAAAATGTATACTTCATCACATTGTGATTTATTTATTTTTGAACTTCCTAACAAGTATGGTAGTGTCTAAATTGTTAAATATTTATGATTATTAGTAAGAAGAAAATTTTGCTCTGCATTTTAATCACAATGTTTCTAGAACGCAGTCTGTAAAAAATAAAATTTAAAAAAATGCTCAGGAAGCAATACATGATGAAAATTGTATTAAACCATGAAGCACCAGGCTATGGTGGGACAATTATATTAAGCTTAAATATAGAAAATGTGCATAATATCGGAGACATTGTTCTAAATAGTTTATTATAAAAATAGGAAATATATTTGAGTTGAAGCTCTGTGTTCATTTTTATTTTAAACTTAGAAATCTAGAAAATACTGAATTTAGGTTAAATAAATACCTAAATTAATTTTTGATGATTTGAAGTGCTTAAGTTTGGCAAACATCATCATGAAAATTTGGATTTAGGAAACTAATAAATTCTTACTCATTTATTAATTCTAACTGGAAAGGCATGATTTGGTCTCATCTACATTTTTATTATAATTGTGCTGTGAAACGCTGCCTTTATGCATTACCCAAAAGCCCTGGAAAATATATACCCTAAAATTTCATGAATACAATATTTTTTCGTGTTTGCAACATAACATGTCAAATTTTTCCCTACCTATAAGCAATACCATTTTTTGTGAGTTATTTCTAAAAGGAGTATGAACTCTTGCTTTTAAATTAAGAATTTACTTTTAACTTTGATATTTCATGGAAGCTAAATACTATTTTTAAACAAATCCCTTTATTTTTCTTTGAGATCAACGAATAATATTTCTTGAACTTGAATATAATTAGATGTATGATTATGGACAAAAAATTATTTCAGTATTTATTATGTATTTTAAAGTACAGATGATTCTAGCTAACAGTGTAATATCCAACTAAATACATTGCAGTTTTAAAAAAAAACTATGCAAAAAGTCAACAAATAGGAAAAATATAACTTCGACTCAAGTTTGAGGATATAAACTTGAGTGCTAACATCATGTTTCCCCCAGTGATTTCTTTACTCAAAAACTGAATTATAAAACACTCTGTTTAAAAATTTTGTATCATCTTTTTTTTTTTTTTTTTTGGACGGAGTCTCGCTCTGTCACCCTGGCCGGAGTGCAGTGGCGAGATCTCGGCTCACTGCAAGCTCCGCCTCCCGGGTTCACGTCATTCTCCTGCGTCAGCCTCCCGAGTAGCTGGGACTACAAGTGCCCGCCACCTCGCCCGGCTAATTTTTTGTATTTTTAGTAGAGATGGGGTTTCACTGTGTTAGCCAGGATGGTCTCGATCTCCTGACCTCGTGATCTGCCTGCTTCAGCCTCCCAAAGTGCCGGGATTACAGACGTGAGGCACCGCGCCTGGCCGCATCATCTTTATTAAATTTTTTATTTGTTCCTTCGTAACAGCGTTTTGCCCTGTCAACTGTTTGTTAGAAGATTTCCCTTAAGAGAAAATTGAGTTTCATATCCATGCTCATAGATCACAGTCTGAATACAACTTGCCGCACTCCGCTTGACAGGTAGGAATATCCGTGAATAACACGGAAATATAATTGGCTTCAGCTCCCAGTGTTGTCCCCTGAAATTGCTTCATTCCTATATCGCCTGATCTAAGCAGCAAAGACATACTTTAAATTCAGACTGCCTTAAATTGCTGCATTACAGCTTTAAAAAAATAAAACCTCAAGTGTGAGTGAGGTGACAAAAACTGCTTGTTTTACAAAATATTCTATATGTTTTGGTGAGACATATATGTGAAGGTAGTTATTTCAATTACAAAACACTGATAGTACTAAGTACGTTTAAGTTATGAATAATGTTCACTGGTTTTGTGCCTGTTTGTATTCAAATTTCATAATAGGACTGCATTCATTATTAAAAGACAAACTGTTCTTTCTTCTTTATTGCTTATATTGTTAATATACTAAACATGTGTTTGAATATGGTCCTTGGCCAAATTTCATAGCGAGTGGTTTAAGAACTCAGAAGACTCGCTCCCAACCTGATTAGCTGGTTCCCCATGATAGTGGAGGAGGGGCGGATGGAAGTAGCAGCGGTAATTTCTTAGCTCATTAGGTGCATATTCATCTTAATGGGGCATCAAAGTTTAAAACTATAATGCATTTCCCTCATTCAAGCCACCAGAGAATATGCATAGTAACCACATGAAAGCAGAAAGGATTTCAACACTTTGAAGCTGCACAAGCAGGTGTCATCTTTCCCTTAAGGCAGAATGGAGCGGAAACTTGATTAATCTAACTCTGCCTCAGTAACCCCCTTTGAGGCTCTCTCAGCATCCGGAGTGGATGTATAGCAGTGCATCACCTCGGATAAAACACAAATTGAATTGCCTTTGGCCACATTTCAGAGAGTGGGATAGGAGGAAAAGAAACATGACCTATTCTCTCCAATAAAACTATTTTTATTCATTTTCTCCACACACATTTATTAGCACCCGTTTTTAAACATAAAATATTTCTGCAGAATGCTACAGAATAAAGAGCATAAAATTCAGAAAAGCGTTAAAAGAGAACATAATTATGCTTCTTCCTTCTATTTAAACATACTTTAAAAACTGTTAAACAAATGTTAGACTTTTCAACTTGTTCTTCACAATCAAACTTTAGACAAATGGTATATATTTGTCACAAACATTATCTCTTGCATACTTTTTATGCTCAGATAAAAAATAATCTTTTGTATTAATTTTTATAGAAGGTACAATGCCTATTATTCCTACTCTTCAAATAAATATACAACCATCAATTTGCAATAAAAAATGAAAGGATGGAGGGTAATACGATTTGGTGTGTAATAGTTTCTCTGCAAAATGTTTCACATTTCTCCCACTTCATCTCATGTAGTTATTTATTTGAAACTCATCAAAAGTCAGAAATAGAACAATGCAGTGATTTAAAAGTACTTACATGATTTACATAAAGAATATCTTGGCAATAATAATAAACTATTTGCATTTATGCTATTTAGAGAAAACATTATTTTAGGAAAACCAATAGAAGTAGAAAGTACATATGTTTTTAGATGAAGCTGAAAGTTTATAATTGGGGGTTTTCCCTGAGGGTTTGAAAAGCTAGGACTATTTTGTAATAATTTCAGAATTCAGAGGCACGTGATAAGGTAAAAGTTTATTAATAAGAAATGCCCACATTTATTTTTAAAATGGGAAGTAGAATGTTTTATTTCAATGTCATCTGTGTTGTTACTAGAATATCAGTGAATGTCTTGTGGGGGACATCAGTGCTGTGTGCCAGGTGTATGATTTTATCCTGATTTCTGACACATTGCCTAGCACATAATAGGTGCCAGTTAACAAGTATTTTTAAAAACCTGGGAAAAGTTCATATAAAATCAATACTTTCCTAAATTTTTGTATGCCTATTATTTTACATTAAATATTGTTTGGATATGTTAATTTGTCAGTTTCTTAAGATAAGCTTGCAATGGTTCAAATATTTTAGATGGTTAAATTTAAGGTCAATAGCTGTACATTGTCCTGATGACTTGATGCTAAGAAGATACAGTCTGAAGAGGACATCTTGAAACCACTTTGTCTGGATGGAACTTTAGTTTTAAGATCATATATTCCATATAGGTTATATACACAATTTAATGTGTAGTATATATACTTCATTTGATAAAGCTCACTATTTTGCATTATTTGCAAAATATTTGCATTATGTGTATATATCCAAATAAGAAAAGTAGGTCCTAAAACAAAAATGGTAGTTGTCGTGTGGCAAGTACAAAATATTGTTCCACAACAGTGTAAAATTTAACCCCTTATTCTTTATGTTTTTCTTTCTTTCCTTTATCTGCACACTCAAGCAAAGCCTCCAGTTACTTAAATTTACATTTGATGGTCTGATTAAATCAGTCAAAACTCAGATTTGAATAAATGATAGACTGATAACCTAAGTAATTATCCCAGATGAAGACTATAAAAGATCTCCAGTTGATAGAGTATGAAATGATGCTTTTCCCTGGCATAAATCTAGGCATTTTACTTAATCTGTAAGGCTGCAGGCACTTCTCCTTTCTACCATTTATTAAGTAAACCTGGGAATACAATACACAGAAGAAGCATAATTTATCATGCAAGTAAACTCTTCCCCACTTTTTCAGGTGATTATGTATCTCAGGGAACTTTGTTAAAAGAGATTGATCTTTGAAGAAAGAAGAATCATGTGCAGAGTGATTCTTTAACTACTAAATAATGGAAAGAAGAGTAAGGGCTGCTTTATCAGAATTATGATGTGATCATATCATAATATTTAGTATTTCTACCAAGTCATATAGAAAAAAATAGAAAAATAGTGAGATAGACTGGCAAAAGTTAATCAAACAATAACGTCATTTCTGTTTGAAACATACTTTTTTTTACAAACACCATAGTAAGAGCAAACTTACAGCCAAATTCTAGTTTTTGTTGTTATTTTATTTGTACCCTTTATATATCTTTGTAAATTAAAGACATATTGATTCAGTAACATCTGAATTCATGCTAAAAATAATCTTGAAAAGATATTTTTCAAATTTATGTGATATAATTAAGTTACCACTTCTATGACTCACTTTTCCAACCATTCATTCACCTAAACTCTGATCCTAGATATTCAGGAGCCTCATCATCATCTCAAACCTCATATATTAAAAACCTTTACTTTATTTTCTTAAGGCCAGTTTCTTTCCCCAAATGCTCCATGCTTGCAATTTATCTACGTGAATTTTAATCCTAGCTCTGCCATTCACTAGCTATGTGGCCTTGGACAAGTCAGTCTGTTTTCTCATCTGTAAAGAGAAGGTAATAAGTATACCATGAGACCATTGGATAATGAAATTAGTCAGTATATCTACAGGACCTTGAACAATGATAAGCACATAGAAAAGCTCTATATTAATGTTGCTTTTTATTCTTACTATTTTACAACCAAGGGAACTCTTACTCATGTTCGTCATTTCTTCCTTCTTTATCCCAAGAATCTAACCAATACCCTAGCATAAGCAAATAAAAATCATATTAAATTTTTTACCACATATTTGGCTTATCTCCTGTATTCTCTTTAATACAAGCTCTATTCTCAGTATGTCTTTAATATTAGGCAAAGGTCTTATCACACTCCACCAAAGAATGTATGTTGCAAAACACTTCCAGGACAGGGGTACTAATGAAATCTTGCATCATGTTATCATTTCTTTTAAAACTAAGAATGGTTCTTTATTTTCTACAGCAACAGTTACAAATTTTTACCTGATTTTCAAGCTCATTCTGATGTGATCTTACAATAACTATCAAACCTGAATACTTATTACCCTGACTTTTTGTATGCAAATAGCAAGAAATTCTACTCAAACTCTCTTAAAATTATTAAATGTATAAACTCACAAAGGAGTATAGGTAGGGATGTACTTAGAATCAGTATATCCAGAGACCCACAGATATACTCATAGTATATTCAGAGACCTACAGTATAACAAATGATCCCAGTTCTTTCTCTCATCCACAATGCTGGCCTCACCCTAAGCCTAGCTGCTCATAAGAGAGTAGGATGGCCTCATGCTTCTGTATTCATCTTTCCCTGAAATGGCTAAGATCCCTGTCTCTCTTCAGTGGCCAAGCAAGAAGTTTAAGATTGCCATGACTTTTTCAAATTATCAACTGGAGTAAAATCGATATTGTAGACTCAACCACAATGTCTATTAGAGATTCTAAAATCAGTTGCAACAATAATTTCATGTTGATTGATCAATGATTTAAAAAAATCTGTTTGCATTGAAAATTTATAAAGTAGAAAAGAATCAACTAAGAGTTTTCGAGTTCCTGGGATTGGTAAATCATGATTTGGGTGCCTTTATGTGTTATATGAGATACTAGATGACTATTCTGGGAGATAAAAAGATATAGGGTTTAGTCCTAGCTTTACCACTCACTGGTAGTGTGAACTTGATAAAGTTACTTACATTTACTTGCTCTCAGTTTCCTGAGTTAAAAAATGAGAATGCATATAGAACATATTTAATAAGATGATTTTGACATTAAATGAAAAAAATGCATATCAAGTGCTAAGTCCAGTGTGGGGTTCATCATTAGCTCATAGTAAGTCTTAGCTTACATTTTCATAATAAATAAGTTACAGCAAATTAAGGCAAGTTTTATAGAAATATGAATGTATTCTGAATTAACTATAAATCCATGGGATAAAAGTATTATTAAATTGATTCAAGGTTATAAAATAAGTCAGCTAAAAAGGAGTTTCTTGATGAAAAACATTGAGAAACCTAATCTAATAAATGTAAAAGAATTATTTATATGTGTTTGTTTAAAACTGGTGATTCTTATTATAATGAAAAGTTGTATAGTTGTAGGAATTCAAGTGTTTACCTTGCAATTGATTAAGCACGGAGTTTTTATCCACAGGTAATTCAGAAGACGTCAGATCAGCACTATTTAAATTAGTCATGTATTCTATAATATGTGTCTAAATTCACGCGGTTCTAGCTTGCTGTTAGGTCTACAATTTAGGTCTACAATTAGGTCTACAATTTAGACTCAGTCAACCTGAAGCATTGATCAAAAAGAATGACCCCATTTTTCATGGTTTCCCAGCAATCCACATCTAGGGTGCATTATTTGAAACTGCTATTCTGTTCATCTTTAAAGCATTTCTACGGTCCTCCCTGCTTGAACTTATCCAGTTCAATTGCATTTCAAAAGCTTCTTGAGAATCCTGCTGCCATCTGCTCCTTATAAATCTCCAGCCCAGCAGTGTTTCATTAAACATCACCTCAGTGCTGGCAAAAACACTATTGATGGGAATCTTGTCCTCTGTTTATAGATACAGTAGCCCCACTTATCCGCGGTTTCATTTTCTATAGTTTCAGTTACCCACAGTCAACTGCTGTCTGAAAATATTTTGAGGGGGAGGGAGGACCACATTCATATAACTTTTATTATGATATATTGTTATAATTGTTCCATTTTATTATTGGTTATTGTTCATCTCTTTCTGTGCCTAATTTATAAACTAAACTTTGTTATAGGTATGTATGATAGGAAAAAACATTATATATATATAGTTTAGTACTATCCACGGTTTCAGACACTGGGGATCTTGGAACATAGCCCCTGCAGATAAGCAGGGACTACTGTATTTGTTAGAGCTCATAGGTGATGCTGCTCAAGTAGATTGATTCAAAGTCTATAGATATTTCACTTTTAAAGTTGTTTTAAGAGGTTTGACATTGCAACCACTTAATAGACTTTTACTGTAGTCTCCAGTGACATATCCCTTTAAAGTCATTTCTCCCTAAAGAATAAGTGACCCTCTCTTTCCACCTCTGTGTGTGGATCCGAAAGCTTGGATGGTGTGTGGCATCTGTGGAGCGCACTAGTCCATAATGTCTATATTGTACTGTTACTTGGAAGAGTAAACATCAAGAATTTTATCTTTTTAGACAAATATATTAAGAAGACAGAAATAAAACCTTATCAGGTCTTCTAACATTGCCCTGGGGATGTTAGTTAATCTTCCTATGCTAAATTCCGTCACATTTGGAAAATGAAAGAAAATATACGGTTTTAATAAAAACAACATTGCAGGGGTCATTAGTGATAATTTATCTTTAATCCTTTGTTTTATAGATAGAAAAAACTGAAGTCCACAACTGTTTGCTCAACATCACACTTTAATATTATTGTCACAGCTATGACAATGTGTTACTCCAACAATCAAAGTCAGGAAAGGTCTTTGTATCAAAGCATTCTGTAGTAACGTGATTGTGAAGACAGAGAAGAATATAGCTAATCTGTCTCCCACAGTGGGTGACAATAACAAACGAAATATAATTTTTTTCCTTTTTGGAAATTGACAAAAGACAAAAATGATAAAATTGCCAATGACACTTAAGGACATGAGAAAAGCATAAAATTAAAATAAAAATAGCATATAAACTATGATTTCAATTATATAAATATAATTGAAATAGAAATAAAAATATTTAAAACTAAAATTACTGTCATTAGTTTTGCTTTCTGTCAAGGCTAAAGGGGATGTGGTCATAGGCAGCACATGTTGATATATTCTCTATGTAAATCTTACTATATCTTACAGACTGGTCTGAGATGAGAAAGGGTGAAACTCAGACTAGATAGCGAATTATTTATCAGATTCATTGAGGCTTTAGAAATGTGAAGGAGAGCAGAAAGCTATATTGTTCCGTATAGTAATACATGGGGAACTTTTTGGAAAATGTGAGAAAGAACAAAGAGAACAGTGAGAGAGGATAGAGAAACATGGGGGAAGTCCAAAGGCTGAGCCTAATTTTAAGTTGTCTATATTTCTTCTATATGAACATCTGCTATGTCCTCAAATATCAGTAAAGTAGACTCTAGATCAAATATACATGAGCGGCTATTGGTGAAAATGGGAAAGTTACTGACTGCCACTCCTGAGTGGAAGAGCAGAAACAAACAAACAAACAAACAAACAAAAAAGCCAGGAGAGTCTCCAAAGGCAAGAGGCGAGATATCAGAGAATCAAGGATAGCTGGGAAATGAAACTGGAATACAGAAAAAGAAGAATGAAAATAGTCTAACTCTTTGGGCTATGTTTACCTAATTTAACCCTTTTCATGTGTGTCATTTTTTTACCTTCCTTTTTTCAGTTTCATACCATGCACTGAAGTGCACCAGTGCAGATTCAGTGGATTGGCTCTATGTGCCCTGCCCTCTCTATACACACTTCCTTTAATCCTGTCTTCTATTGATTGTTGTTATTGTTCTTACTGCAAATATACAACCACATAATTTTAAATCTATTTCCACATGCACTTTTCAAAAGTATGAAAATTGTATTTACAGAATCATAATGTACCATGTGCACATCCATAAAATCAACATATTTTATTGACATTATATAACATTCAGGCCAATTTAAGATTTTTGAATTCTCTTTTTAAAAACTGCCCTTTGGAATTAGAATTCAAACAAAGATTACTAATTGTATTTGATTTTAGTCTCTTTCAATTGAGAAATTTTACCCCTAATTTTTCTTTTCATTTTCCTTCGTATCTTTGAATTGTTGATAAAACTTCGGTGCTTGTTTTATAAAATGGCCTATATTCTAAACATTATTATAAATGATTGCTTATTCCTATCAATTTTTCTGTTTCTTCGGTCCTGTATTTACTGTAAATTGGATATTAGCTTAGCTTTTCACTGATTAGATTCAGGTTCAACTTCTTGGCAAGAATACTTAACAAAAATGACATATAATTCTATGTGAATACTTTATGCTGTATCACATCAGGAGGCACCTAATGTCTGGTGGTATCCCTAGTCATTGTGTTCCAGAGATGGGATCAAGGAAAGCTCTTTAAATGATTACAAGCCTATTTCTTTGATCCTTTGCCTTTCACCATTCTTCCTTCTTTCTTTTGGGAATGCTAGCCTGATATCTGAAGGTTCAGCATCCTTCTTGTGTAAGGACAAAATCCACCAAAGAAGTACGTTTCAGCATCCTTCTTGTCTAAGGACATCCTTCTTGTGTAAGGACAATCTGATGGTTCAGCAATCTTTTCATGTAAGGACAAAATCCACCAAAGAAGATGCTAAAAATGTTCCAGATACAATATGACTCTGTGAAGGCATATGCAATCCAGGGCCGGTCAAATTCTTGATTATTGTTGTATGAAATAACAATATTTATATACGTAACAAATAATATTAGCTTACTTTTTTAAACATTTTATTTTGTTTTAAGTTCCTGGCTACACATGCAGGACATGCAGTTTTGTTACATAGGTAAACATGTGCCATGGTGGTTTGCTGCACCTAGCAACCAGCTTACTTGTTAAGCTGATATTATTTGAAATTTCTGACATTTGAACATAAATGCAATACTGATTTATTCTTTTTACATTTTCCCTCAGCAGCACTGGTGCTTGCAGCACCAGTAAAGCCACCCTGTTGTGTGAAGCTAGCATCCGTTCTGGTTAATAACCACATCATATTGGTCTCTTCAATATCAAGATTTCAAACCCATCTCTTGAGTGTCAATTTCTTCGCTTAAAAAATATGAATATTAACAATAACTGCTTCATAGTTTGTGTGTGGGCTTTTTTTTTTTTTTTTTTTTTGGTAAGAACTATACAAAATAATTTAGGTAATGCAGATAAACCACAGCATCCAGTACACAGTAAGCAGTTCAACAGTAATAGCTATTACTCTCTGCCCATTATTCCTCTAGAACATTGAAACTAGCCATCAGGGTGAGGTAGTAACTGATGTTTATTATCACCCAGAAACCTCAGAATCATTTTCCTTGTCACTTATTAGTGAATAATCACCTGAGGTTCTCTCTTGTGAAGATATTATTACCTGAAATTTTATATAGATACCATTTGTTCATGAAAAGAAAAGCAATTGTAATGCAGAAGCAGAGACTAATAGTAAATTATGTGTTAATATCAAGATAGAAATCCAAAAAAATGTATAAAAGGGTAGTTATTACAGGAGGCTCAATAAATATGTGTAACCAACAGCTAAGTCCATATTTGTTCACTATAGAGTTGAGTATTAAAAGCAAGAACCAATTAAACATGCAGGGAAGCTGTGGCAGAGGTAGAGCTGCCAGTTGGGAATTACGAATTTATTAACATGGTGAAAACAATTTAAGAAAAAAATGTTTTTCTGAGCCACATCAACTGAAAGCTGATAAATTGATAAACAAAATTTGATTTACCTAAAAGACTCCGACTTGGCCAAGAAAGAATAAATCTAGGTTAAACTGAAATTGGAAGCAAACAATTTAAGGGACACTCAAATATCCCTCCTGGTTCAGGGAGTCACAAGAAAGGGGAAGTTTTCAGACCTTGAAGGTGTTGGAACAGTTATAAATGAACCCAAAGGGCATAATCACTTGGCAAATGAGATCATCTGATACATCATAAAGTATAAAAACGTTGTAATAGAGACCTGACTTCTAGCATGACGGAATGAGGATGTTTAAAAAAAAAACAAAACATCACTTTTAAAAATTAAGTATGAGGTTGGAAGAATGTTCAAAGCAACTATTTTGTACTCTGGAATATTACCAAAGGTATACAACAAAGTTTTTATTCATAAAAATCACTAAACTTTGTATAAGAAAAATAAAGATCTGTGACATTCTTGTCCAAGACTGCTTCCTTTTCCCTCAACCGACATCCTAAGCTCTGTCGTCTCGGTACTTCGACTAAGGCATGGCAAGCTGTGAAAACTAGTTTCTTTGCTGCTGCTGATGGTGGAGACTCACTTCATTTGATGTGTTGTTAGCTAAAGCATCTATTTCAGCAGGAAGCAAACAGAAAGGGTCAGCAGACTAACTGGGGATTTAACAGAGAGTTCCAGGGGGTGAGACAGTTAGAGAGGGCTCAATAAGCCCAGTACATACAATGTGCATGTGTACAGTGACCAGAATGCACACACACTATCCACTTAAAACTGCTCCACGGGACTGGTGGGACGAGATGAACTCTCAAAAGAGTCACAAGACAGCCTGGCAGAATGGAAAGGGTGTGGCAGATTTGAAAATAACTTAAAGTTTGAATATACTCTTCGGCCCACACATAAATCCATTGACAGAGCGTTGAAGCTTTACTGGCTTTAAGTATTTCAGAAAAAAACTGACCCATCTTTGGATGACCTCTAAGCGATGCCAACACAGGAACCAAGGCTTAAAAATAAAACCAAACGAAAAATTGAGCAGAAATCAGCAGCCATGCATTACTGGATTACATTATAAACTTGCTTCAGTTACACAGATGTAGTCTAGGCAAATTTATAAACAAACAATAAATCAGGTTGAAGGTTGTAAGGAGCCAAATTCAGAGTTGCTGATATATTATCAAAAATTAGGAGACGTGGAATGATACAAGAAAATGCTATCTAAATTCAAAGGAAAAAGCAGTAAATAGAAACTTCTGATTGTCCCCAGATGTTAGATTAGGCAAAGACTTTAGAATAGCTGTTATAAATAGGTTGAAATCACAATAGAAACCATGCTTCAGGAAAAGATAGTATGCCAATGGGGATGTAATAAATAGATAATCTCAAAAATAAGATTTTATTTAAAAGGATCAAGCAAAAATTCCTGAGTTGGAAAGTATGGTAAATGAAATACAAAACTCATGTGAGGGGCTCAAAAGAAGACTTGAAAAGGCAGAAGAAAGAATTAGTGAACTTGAAATTAGAGCAATAGAAATTATCCAACCTGAAGAACAGAGAAAAAAAAATTGAGAAAAGTCAATAGGCCGGGTGCGGTGGCTCACGCCTGTAATCCTAGCACTTTGGGAGGCTGAGGCGGGCAGATCATGAGGTCAGGAGATCGAGACCATCCTGGCTAATATGGTGAAACCCCACCTCCACTAAAAATACAGAAAATTAGCCAGGCGTGGTAGTGGGCACCTGTAGTCCCAGCTACTCAGGAGGCTGAGGCAGGAGGATGGCGTGAACTCGGGAGGCAGAGCTTGTGCCACTGCGCTTCAGCCTGGGTGACGGTGTGAGACTCTATCTCATTTAAAAAAAAAAAAAAAGAGAGAGAGAGAGAAAAGAAAAGTCAACAAAAAACCTGTGGGAAAATATCAACTCTATCAAGAAGTGAATAATAAGAGTTCTGGGAGGAAAGGAAATGTTGAAAGGTATAGAAAAGTATTTGAAGAAATAATAGCTGAAAATGTCCCCAAATTAATTTGAAACCAGACATTTATTTAACAATAAATGCAAACAGTTCAACAAATTATAAGTTGAATAAAGGCATATTCACAACTAGACACATAGGTAAACTATTGAGAGATTAAGACCAAAAGAAAATTTTGAAAATAACAAAAGAAAAAGTATGAAGATATACAGGATAACTTCCGTCAGAAAATAGGGAAGTCAGAGACAGTGGAATGACAATTTCAAGTGCTGGAAACATATAAAAACGAGATTGTCTACCAAGAATGATGGTAAACTTATGGTAAACATTCAAAAATGGAAGTCAAATAGAAACTTTTCTTTGCAAAGACCAAGAGAATGTGTTCTTACCAGAATAGCCTTATAGAAAGTTCTAACAAATCCTCAGGCTGGGAAGAAGTGATATCAGGTGCTAATTCAAATCTACAAGAAGAAATGATGGACACTGTAAAAAGAAATAGGTGGTTAAAAATATATTAAAATACTATATATTCTCATTTCTTCTCTTAACTTCTTTACAAGATATGACTGCATAAAGCAATGATTATGACATGGTATTGTTGGATTTGTAACATACATGGATACAATATGTATGACAATGATAGTACAAAGGAATAAAGGAGGAAGGAATCAATAAGAAGAAAAATATAGACAGAAGAAATAAGGAAGAATGGAAGGAAAAAGGAGAGATGAAAGAAAAGAAACAAAAATATATACAGAAAGGAAAAAACAGATAACATGTAAATATTCAAGAACCCTATGTAAAATATCAGCATATCAAATTTAACAAATGTTTGCTAAAAAAAAGTTTTTGTTGTTTATGTTAATGATGATTCAGCTAAGAAACTAATTAATGTAAAAACACCATGTAAATGGCTTGAAGAAAAACAAAAATGTGATAATCATTTCAATATATCCTAAAAACATATTTGACAAAATTCCACACTGATTCTTGATATAGACTGCTAGAAAATTTGAAATAGAAAGTTATTTTCTTGAGCTGTTAAGCATATTACAAAAACCAAAAATAACAACAATGTAAACTAAATTAGACATAAATTTACTGTTGAAACTTCAGGAGCATTGCCATTTCAGTCAGCAAAAAAGAAACAAATGAGATATTCACTATCATCTCCATTTTTTTCATATTGTTTTGGAAGTTCTACCCAGTACAGCAAGATAAGGAAACAAACCAAAGTGGGAATATAAAAATTGGAAGAAATAAAACTGTTAGTATATTATAATCTGCTTTTGAATTTTTACTAAGAAAATCCAAGAAAATATGTAGCCAAAAAACTATAGCTAATAAAATAGTTTGATGAAATTGATGGCAACATAATGAGACTGCAAGATTAATAATATTCTTACACATGTACAACAAACAAGTAAATTGTTATATTAAAATATTCATAAAAGCATTAAAATATTAAGTATATTTGAAACAAATATAGAAGAATGCAAAAGTCTTCATGGAGAAGATTATAAATATTTACTTAAGGTCCTAGTAGAAGCTTGAATATTTCGAGATGTGTCTGTCTGTGTGTAGACTGAAAGACTCAATATAATACCAATGGGAAACTTCTTCAAGTTATTCTGTAAATTTAATATAAGCCAATCAAAATGCCAGTAGTTGTTTTATGGAACATGACAATTTCATCAGATGTTCGTAGGAAATATAAGAGAAAAATGTACAAAACAATTAGGAAGAAAAAAATTGTCTAGGGATGTGTTCAAGCAGACATTAAGGTTTAAGATAAAACTACAGTAATTCAGCATATATTCACATGGTAGAGATGTACAAATATTTCAATGGAACAGTGTCTAAAAGCAGACCCACACGTGATTTGAAAATCTATACGTGGAATAATTCGTATTACATATTAGTAGGGGAACTTACGGATGCTTCTGTAAAACTAATGATGGTTATTCATTTGTGAACAAAAAATACAATTTCTACTACAATTCTTTTGTAAAATAAAATCCCAAAAAACAAAACTGTAAATCATTTGAAAAATAAGATGTAATATATTTTTTCTTAGAAAATATTCAATGTATAATTGTTTTTAAAACTGGTACATGAATGACAGCATTAATAATGTAACAAGGCAAATACCAGTCTGAGAGAAGATATTTTCAATGACTATAACTGAGAATTCAATACACAAAACATACACAAAGCAGTTAGATATTAAGAAAACATTAACCAAATAGAAAATGCATTGTAATACATAAACAGTTCACATATGAGAAAATCCAAAGTGTCAGCAAATAAATAATGTTGAAACTTATTATTATCTAGAGAAAGTAAAGTTTTAAGAAAAATAAGTTAATATTAAACATATACCTATTGTCCAAAATAAATATAATTTATGATAGTAAGTATGGAGTGGATGTGGGAAAATGAGAAGCCTTATATTCTGCTAATGTAAAAATCAATTGGCTTGGTTATTGTCAAAAGCCATTTAAAGTAATTTTTTCTTTTAACATGTTTATTGTGGGCATTTTCATACACACAAAATTAGAGAGAATAATATAATTAACCTCCATGTACACATTACTCAACTTCAACAGTTAACAACATTTTGCCAAATCATATCATCTACCCACTCCCACTGCTCCCCGGATCCCCCCCTCCCTGCCAGTTTTTGTTTGTTTATTTGCTGGATTATTTTAAAGACAAGCAAACACATTTTGTTATTTTGTCTGTAAATTCTTTTCTATACATGTCTTACTGACATGGACTTTTTTTACACATACCCCTGACATTATGACCCACTCAGAAATGAACAGCCATTTCTTACTATTATATAGTTCCAAGGCCATATTTTTTAAAAAATCGACTTTTTTGCTGTAGTTTTGTTTAAATTAAATCCAAAGTCTAAATATTTCATTCAGTGCATATGTCTCCTAGAGTTTTAAAACTGATTTCTCTTTTTCTTGTTTTTTATCTCTTTGTATTTTATATGTTGGAAAAACTAGGCATTTGTCCTGTATACAGAATGTCCCACATTTTGATATGGCTGAAGACTTTCTTATGACGACTTAACTTGTTCCCCTGTCCCCCAGCATTCTTTTGCACTAATAGATCTTGCATCTTGTTTCAGTTCAGTTTCAACATTTTAGGCATGAATACTTCAGAGACAGTATGGTGTCCTATTACTGCCTCACATCACAAGGAACATAATATCTGTTTATCCCAATTCTAGTGATGCTAAGATTGATCACAGGTTTTAGGTGTGAATAGCAATTTTTCATTATTTGACATTGTTGAATATATACAAATTCTGTTACCTAAACAAGTTCAATATTCTTGATATTTGCCTTAAAGAAATTCTAGACAACAGCATAAAAAAATATGTGGAAGCAAGTTCATTGAAGTCCTATGCTGGAACTACATATCTTCTGACCCTTCATTTCTACTTTCCATTGTCTTCAGCCTGCCATGTCCCTGGAGGCTAAACTCTATAGAAGATACCAATGGGATCTTTGCCTTTGGCTTGTGGTTGTACTTGTTTAAAGAGGAGCACAGCCAAGGGATTTCAGAGGGCGAAGAGAGAAGTATCAGTACCACCTCTGCCCCATTTCCTTCTTGCTAAGTTCTACTTAAGGTCACAGCTAAGGCAGCCCTGTCCATGAGCTCTTTCTACTCTGTTTCTAGTTACTACTTCCTTCTCTTTCTCCCTCAGATTACATTTGATAATTAGGCATAAAATTTTGAAATAACCCTTACAGTTTTTCTACATCCTGGCCATTTCTTTGTAAATAATGCTTTTATCAAACTCTTTCTCAAAAGATTGAGTTTGAGCACAGCATCTGTTTCTTGCCAGAATTTAGACAGTTTTTAATAATAAAATATTGGGTAAAATTTAAATGTTTATTCAAGTATTCATTTACTTCTTGAGTACAATGATTATTGAATGTCAAATACCCTTCTAAGCACTGCCTATATATTAATGAACAAAATAAGGTTGATGTTCTCACTGAATATCTATTTTAGACATAAGCAAATATCTCTCTAGATATAACTTCATCAACAGGAAAAGTGAGTTTGGTATGTTCATAGCAGTTAAAATACATGAATAAAAGATATATATCAACAAACATAACAATGAATGCAATAGTAAGTTTTAGAATGATAAAAACAGTGCTGACTGAAGTTAAAAACACAAAACTCAGTTAAATACTCACATACAACTGATAGAACTAATAAACAAATTGAGAAGTGTGGTAGGACACAAAATCAAGATATCAAAATCAGTAGTGTTTCTCTACACTAACAATGAACTACTTGAAAAAGATGTCAAGAAAACAATCCCATTTACAATTTCTACAAATATAAAATATCTAGGAATACATGTAATTAAGGAGGTTAAAGGTCTTTCTGTTGAAAATTATAAAATATTGATTAAATAAATTGAAAATACAAATAAATTGACTGATGCCCTCTGTTTATGGATTGCAATAATTAATATTTTAAAATTCCCCTAATACTCAAAGCAATCTGTGGACTCAACAAAATACTTATCAAAATACTTACAACATTCTTCACGGAAATAGAAAATACAATCGTAAAATTCACGTGGAACCACAAAATAACCCAAATAGCCAAGACAATCTTTAGCAAAAGGAATAACAGTGAACATCACAGTACCTGACTTCAAAATAGATTATAAAGCTATAGTAACCCAAACAACATCACACTGGCATAAAAACAGACATATACACCAATTGAACAGAGTAGAGAGCCCAGCAATAAATCCACACATTTAGAGCCAATTTGTTTTGACAAAGACATCAAGAACACACTATGATAATTGTCTTTAAAAGATAATGCCTAAAAATAATTCCTGCTATATTCTAAGACTCTAGGTGACCTAACTGATACTGCCTCCACTGGTTATAGTCCTGATTTCCCTGTCCTAGCATGCATCTATTGTTCTTTCAATCATTAGAATCCCACCTGGACAAGCATCACCCCTGTCCCTCTCTAGGTTATTTAAATTTTTCTTCTATTAAATTTGTGTTTAGTTTTGCTCAAGTCAAGATCTTTCTATAATGATGCGGTACTGGCCAAATTACAGATGATGCTGTTAGTGTTGTCAGCTGTCTTGTACAAAAATGTGTTTCAAATAAAGATGATGCTCTAAAAAATCTCAGGATTTACCTAAGTTTAGAAGTAAAATTACTAGACAGCTCCCAGACTCAAGCTTGGTGCACAAGCATATAAGATATTTAACAAATTTTTATCTTATCATCGGCCAAAAGATATTGGTTTGGAAGACAGTCATAGTGGTTGAGGTATGTACTAGCAAAATACTAACAACTTAGGCATTCACTCTAATAACCACTTTCAATGGTATGCCTGTTTTTTCAATAGTTAAATTTAAATAATTCACTGAAAAAACCCTACTAATTCAACTGGGTATGTTATGAGACCTAAGAAAACTAGGGTTAAATATAGGAATAATTTCAACTTTTTACCTTAATAAGAAGTGGACGTGAGATCAATTCACTGAACACATTAAATAGAAAATATTCATCTTTAAAGTTATACTAATGAGTTATTTTTGGAGGGATAAACAATCCATACTCGGATTTGCTTTATAAAGACTAGAGAATTGCTCACAGAAATGTTGAAAATGCTGAGCTCTAAATAAGCTGAAAGAAACAATTGAGCACATGTCTTAACTAGATGCCTATATGAACATCTATTCTACTGCCCAGTTTTTAGGTGCAGCTTATTTTACATATGTGCACAAGAGAGAAAGAGAGATGAAAGTTCAGCATTAACCAAATTTAGCATTACCTTAGGGCATAACATATTCACCAGTTCTGTCACAAATTGTTCCAGAGAAAACTGGATGAAATCACTGTAACTATTAAGCATGGCATTTTGTATTGAGAACTAATGTGAAAGATGATTAAGCCCATGAGAATGTTATCCATAATTTCTGAAAAAATTACTGTAAAAAAAGGAGAAACAAAACAAAAACAGAATTGCAACCACCACCACCAAGAAAAACAAAAATCAGGTTGAAGGGAGATATGTAGTTCACTTCAAAATAAAAATGCAGAATATCTGCATTGTAAGTCTAAGCTGAATGTGAACACCTTTATACAAGATGCACTCCTCTAGGATAAAGTGACCAGACAATATTACTTGGCATAGTCTGTCTTTATAAACTATAAAATCCACAAGTCATGTCAATCATGAAATTGCTGAATCAGCCGCCTGTATTGATTATTAATATGGCCAGGGACAGCTTTACTCACCTTCTCTGCTGTAGCATAAACCATTTGGTCAGAAGCAGACCATCTTTGTCAAAAGTGAGTTTCCAACGTAGAATCCTTTACTGACAAGCAGGTGCCAAAACCATGCTGATGTGAAAATGACAAATGACCTTGCCAAATCCATCACAGACTTTACTGAGTTCTTGGCACCATTAAAATGTCTCCTGATGGATGACTCACAAGTTCTATTAGATCGTCAGCAAAATTCTTTCTTCTCGGAGATGTAACAGCTAATTGTACTTTTTGCACCTTAGTAGAAATAGAAGTTTAATAAACAGGTGAACATAACTAAGCGAATGTTTGTCTCTGTGCTATAGAACTTGGACATGGTTTTTTCTAAAACTTGCTTTTGAAGGATAACATATACAAACACAAGTGTAGGCCTTGTATATGTGGTTTATTAAATTTTCTCCAAATGAACACATTCTTGTAATGGGCACTTGGAGTTTAAAAAAACGGCAGAAGAATACTAGCAATCCCCAAAGCATCCTCTTTCTCCTCTCTCTGGTCATTGCCTATATAATCCTGTACAGCATGGGGAGCTTTACCTGTGTTAATGCATTGTATAAATGGAATTATACAGCATGAGCTACCATGTGTGCCTTCTTTACTTCAACATTACCACATCTGTGTTTTCTATACCTCTTATTCAGGTACATTTTAATAGATGTGTTTTCTTCCTCTTTTGCATTTTGTTAAATATTTTCCAAACTCAGGTTATGTTGATCTTGTGATCTCCAAAGTAAAATATAAGCAAGAGATGTAGACCTCGAAAAATCATTTTGAGGAATTTGATAGCAAATAAACTCATGAAAGTGATTTCATTTTCTTGGGTCAAATAAGAAGTCATTGGAGTAAAGGTACAACTGAATAGAAATGCAATTGGTAAAAATGCTGAAAACTGCCCACTAAATCTAATACCTAATCTGTACACTTAAAAAGTGACTAAAGAGTCTTAACAAACTAAATAATAATAATAATAATTGATAATTTTAATGGCTTGATATAAAGGTCATTGAATTCTACAGTGAAACATTTTGTACTTGGAAGCACTTCAAAATACTCAAACTACTTCTCATTAATTTCCACAAAAAGTAAAAAAAAAATGCTTTTTGTGCAGGTGAATAAATAAATATTAAAATATTACAATCTCATATAATCCCTAAGTAAAGAATAAAACTCAAACATCTGACCTATTTATCTCCAAAAGTATATTGTGAGAACAAGGTTATTATTATTCAGTTCAGCCAAATGGTAAGGGAAAAAAAGAGAAAAAAGGATGGACTCAGAAAATCTTCTGTCAAATAAGTACATGATTAAAGACATTTATGTAACTTTATACTTACCATCAGTTGTGTTCTTTCTTTCAGCAAACTTGCCTCCATTTTTCAAGTTTTAAATTCTAATTGTTACTGGCAAGTTTCTGACCTAGTGGTGTAAATAAATAATTTGTCTTAAATTGCAAGTTGCCACCACATTTTGGACAATATTAATATTAATAAAATGATTTTCAGTCTTCAATGAAGGTTTTTATTCATTTCTTCATTCTTTTGGCATTCACTTGATATTATTGATCAACTAGTACTTTTAAGTCACTGCGTTAGACATGGTGTGTATTAAAAAATAAATCCTAATCTTAAAATGTCTATCTTTGGCCAGGTGCTATGGCTCTCGCCTGTGGTCCAGGCACTTCGGGAGGCAAGGCTGGTGGATCGTCTCAGGTCAGGAGTTCAAGACCAGCCTGGCCAGCATTGTGAAATCCCCATCTCTACTAAAAATACAGAAATTAGCCAGGCGTAGTGGCAGCACCTGTAATCCCAGCTACTCAGGAGGCTGAGACAGGAGAATCACTTGAACCTGGGAGGCGGAGGTTGCAGTTAGCAGAGGTCGTACCACTGCACTCCAGCCTGGGTGACAGAGTGAGACTCCATCTCAAAAAAAAAAAAAAAAAAAAAAAAAGAACCATAAAAACAAAAACAAACAAACCAAAACAGGCTATCTTTTAATTTCTTTTCTTCCTTCTATCCCTCCTTTTTACCTTCCTTTTTTTTTTTTTTTTTACTCTGTTCTTTGTTTCTTCCTTCTTTTCTTCTAGAAAAATTTAGTCCAAAAGCCATTATAGGGAGCCAAACAAGGTGGAAATTAATGTGGGGAAAAAGGGGTGGGGGTGAAGCTGAGGGTATTGGAGTTCAAGGAGAACTGACAATGTGGGAGTGGCGGAGGTAGCACTGATAACAAAAGATGAGTTATGGGTATATGTAAAAAGTATATTAGTTAAAATAAGTTTATTACTGTTCCAAAAGGGAAAACTACATTTAGAGAAGGAAGAAAACTAGAATAAATGCTACAGTCATAGATTTTACTTGGAAATATGGGTAAACACACTTGATTTTCAACATGTATATGAAGAAACATAAATGAAATATAGATATAAATAGGTGTTCACTGAGATGGCCTGAAGCAGTGACCCACAACTTTCCCAAAACTTAGATCTTCATTTCTGAATATGTTCTTCATGAAAAAAGTACAGGGCTTCCTATAAAAATTGCTTATTACAAGGCCAGGATAGGAAATTAGAATTACTCTGGAGTGTATTCTTTTGTAAATAGGAATGAAGAACTCAAAACTAATGTGATATGTCACAAGGATTCAGAAACCAGTTTGAAGAAGTTTCTTGCTACCAAATTGGGAAAATTTATAATATTAAAATAAATAATTAAACTAGAAGATTGTAAGCCATTGGATAAAACAGGAATTCATGAATCCACAAAGATAAAAATAAACAAATAGAAAGGAGAGAAATTGTTCCTTTATAGTAGAGTTGCAATTCATGTAAGTACAATTAAATAAAAAATTATAAAATCACCATTTGGCAACCCGTAGTCATATTAATTTTAGCCAACAAGTATCAATGGATGGTAAAAAGTGTGTGTAAAGATTGAGGAAAATGAGATATATGGATAATCTCAAAATATCTCCCTATAAAATATTAATTACCAAGTAAAATCTGAAGTGTACCTCCAGAGTGGAAGAAGATAGCAAATATGACATTAATTTTCTGATTAAAGTTAATATCACCAATAATGGGACAAATTGACATTATATACCATTGGACAGGATTCATCAAGAAGAATATAGCATCACTTCTACAGTTTTCTTGCAGCGTATAACCTAAGTTGACTGATATGGTTTGACTCTGTGTCCCCATCCAAGTCTCATTTTGTAGCTTCCATAATTTCCACATGTCGTGGGAAGGAGCCGGTGGGAGATAACTGAATCACAGGGCAGGTCTTTCCCATGCTGTTCTCATGATACTGAATAAGTGTCATGAAATCTGATGGTTTTAAAAATGGAAGTTTCCCTACACAAGTTCTCTTTTTTTGCCTGCTGCCATCCACGTAAGATGTGACTTGCTCCTCCTTACCTTCTGCCAGGATCATGAGGCCTCCTCAGCCATGTGGAACTGTAAGTCCATTAAACCTCATTTTCTTCCCAGTCTTGGGTATGTCTTTATCAGCAGTGTGAAAACAAACTAATACATTGAGGAAATAATAGACAAACAGAAATTTGAGGGAAATTCTGAGAAATAACTGGTCTATAACCATCTTTGTAAAAGTCAAGTTCTTAAACATCAGAGAAGTACTGAAGAACTATTTCAAACTGAGGGAAATGAAAGCAATATGAGAAATGCAACATATGATATGCGACTGGATCTTACGACTATAAAAGACATTAGTAGAATTGGAGAAACTTGAACAGGGTCTGTGGATTTGATAGTGCTAACATTTCAATGTTAATTTCTTCACTTGTGGCTATGCTGGGGTTATGCTGGAAAACTTCCTTGTTTATAGAAAACACACTGCAATTTACCTACAAATACTTTAAAGGAGGGAAAGATTTTAGAACTATAGTTGCAGTTTTCCTGTGTGAGTTTGGAATTATTTCAAATTAAAATAATAGAAACAAGGAGGGAGGATTACTATTACATGAGTATAGAGTTTCAGTTTCGTAAGATGAAAAAGTTCTATAGATGTGTTGCACAATATCAATATACTTAACACTACTAAACTATACAATTAAAAGTAGTTAAGATATCAGGATGATGCTGGCCTCATAAAATGAGTTAGGAAGGACTCCCTTTTTCTCTATTGATTGAAATAGTTTCAGAAGGAATGGTACCAGCTCCTCTTTGTACCTCTGGTAGAATTTGGCTATGAATCTGTCTGGTCCTGGACTTTTTCTGGTTGGTAGGGTATTAATTATTGCCTCAATTTCAGAGCCTGTTACTGATCTATTCAGAGATTCAACTTCTTCCTGGTTTAGTCTTGGGAGGGTGTATGTGTCCAGGAATTTATCCATTTCTTCTAGATTTTCTAGTTTATTTGGCTCAACATATGCAAATGAAAAAATGTAATCCATCACATAAACAGCACCAATGACAAAAATCACACGATTATCTCAATAGATTCAGAAAAGGCCTTCGACAAAATTCAACAGCTCTTCATACTAAAAATTCTCAATGAACTAGGTATTAATGGAATGTATCTCAAAATAGTGAGAGCTATTTATGACAAACCCACAGCCAATATCATATCGAATGGGCGAAAACTGGAAGCATTCCCTTTGAAAACCGGCACAAGACAAGGATGACCTCTTTCACCTCTCCTATTCAACACAGTGTTGGAAGCTCTGGCCAGAGCAATCAGGCAAAAGAAAGAAATAAAGAGTATTCATTTAGGAAAAGAGGAAGTCAGATTGTCCCTGTTTGTAGATGACATGATTGTATTTTTAGAAAACCCCATCGTCTCAGCCCCAAATCTCCTTAAGCTGATAAGCAACTTCAGCAAAGTCTCAGGATACAAAATCAATGTGCAAAAATCACAAGCATTCCTATACACCAATAACAAACAGAGAGCTAAATCATGAGTGAACTCCCATTCACAACTGCTACAAAGAGAATTAAATACCTGGGAATCCAACTTACAAGGCATATGAAGGACCTCTTCAAGGAGAACTACAAACCACTGCTCAACAACATAAAAGAGGACACAAACAAATGGAAGAACATTCCACACTCATGGATAGAAAGAATCAATATTGTGAAAATGGCCATACTGCCCAAAGTAATTTATATATTCAATGCCATCCTCATCAAGCTACCAATAACTTTCTTCACAGAACTGGAAAAAACTACTTTAAAGTACATATGGAACCAAAAAAGAGCCCACATCTCCAAGACAATCCTAAGCCAAAAGAACAAAGATGGAGGCATCACGCTACCTGACTTCAAACTACACTACAAGGCTACAATAACCAAAACAGCACAGTACTGGCACCAAAACAGATATACAGACCAATGGAACAGAACAGAGACCTCAGAAATAACACCACACATCTATAACCATCTGATCTTTGACAAACCTGACAAAAACAAGAAATGGGGAAAGGATTCCCTATTTAATAAATGGTGCTGGGAAAACTGGCTAGCCATATGTTGAAAGCTGAAACTGGATCCCTTCCTTACGCCTTATACAAAAATTAATTCAAGGTGGATTAAAGACTTAAAAGTTAGACCTAAAACCATAAAAACCCTAGAAGAAAACCTAGACAATACCAGTTAGGACATAGGCATGGGCAAAGACTTCATGACTAAAACACCAAAAGCAATGGCAACAAAAGCCGAAATTGACAAATGGGATCTAGTTAAACTAAAGAGCTTCTGCGCAGCAAAAGAAACTACCATCAGAGTGAACAGGCAACCTACAGAATGAGAGAAAAATTTTCCAATCTACCCATCTGACAAAGGGCTAATATCCAGAATCTACAAAGAACTTAAACCAATTTACAAGAAAAAAACCAAACAACCCCATTAAAAAGTGGGCAAAGGACATGAACAGACAATTCTCAAGAAAAGATATTTATGCAGCCAGCAGACACATGAAAAATGATCATCATCACTGGTCATCAGAGAAATGCAAATCAAAACCACAATGAGATACCATCTCACATCTGTTAGAATGGTGAGCGTTAAACAGTGAGGAAACAACAGATACTGGAGAGGATGTGGAGAAATAGGAACATGTTTACATTGTTAGTGGGAAAGTAAATTAGTTCAACAACGTGGAAGACAGTGTGGCTATTCCTCAAGGATCTAGATCTAGAAATACCATTTGACCCTGCGATCCCATTACTGAGTATAAACCCTAAGGATTATAAATCATGCTACTATAAAGACACATGCATATGTATGTTTATTGTGGCACTATTCACAATAGCAAAGACTTGGAACCAACCCAAATGTCCATCAATGATAGACTGGATTAAGAAAACGTGGCACATATACACCATGGAATACTATACAGCCGTAAAAAAGGATGAGTTCATGTTCTTTGCAGGGACATGAATGAAGCTGGAAACCATCATTCTCAGCAAACTATCACAAGGACAGAAAACCAAACACCACATGTTCTCACTCATAGGTGGGAATTGAACAATGAGAGCACTTGGACACAGGGCAGAGAACGTCACACACAGGAGCCTGTTGGAGGGTGGGTGGGCTAGGAGAGGGATAGCATTAGGAGAAATAGTTAATGTAAATGATGAGTTGATGGGTGCAGCAAACCAAAATGGCACATGTATACCTATGTAACAAACTTGGACGTTGTACACATCTACCCTAGAACTTAAAATATAATAATTTTAAAAAGTAGTTAAGACAGGAAATTTAATGTTTTGTGTTTTTTTACCACCATAACAAATGGGAAAAGATAAACAACAACAAAAAAGGAGTATTATTTAGGAGACGAGTTCTCAGTTTTGAGTAGTATAGTTTTTAGAAAATACAGATGTCCAAATCACAATACTGTAGATTATAATTCAATATGTCTAGATTAGAGTTTGATAATTTTTTTCACATATGGCCAGAGTTACAAAAACACTGATCACACTTCATCAATTGCAAGTAAATAACAACAACCATGATAGAATAGATAAAGCACTTGATCCAGTTCAAAGCATTCCACCTCCTAGTTTTATGGCCTTGGACAAATCATATTCAACACTCTCATCTTTAAAACCCTCATCTCTAAAATGGGGATAATAATTCCTGCCTTATAATATTACTGAGCGGCTCACAGGAGATGATAACATAGATCAAAGCACTGGAGAAATATAAGGCAATAGTATAATGGAAGAAATTAATGAGGAAATCTCTACTATATAAAAAGTCACATAATGTACTATAAGCATATCATATCATTAAATGGTTCTCTTTAACTAGATTTAAATGCAGTAACACACTCCAGTGAGCCATTCCACAATCTCAGATGGTACCTCTGAGCGATTCTTGGCTTTGGAACCTAAATTGAGAAGCTAGCAAGAAAATGACTGAAATTTCCATCAGTGTGTGATCTAACTTAATCCCATTAGCGACCTTCTTGATCTCAGTGGATCTGTTAGGACCTGTTGTGGTTTCTAACGCTGGAGTAAAAACAGAAAAAGAAAAAAGATACTACATGGAATGACACAAAAGATCTAATCCCTTACAATATTTGGCCCAAATGGCTTCTACCAGGCTTCCTAGCAGTTAAATGTCTAGAAGGTGGTTTTCCTTATGCTGTTGCTGAGCAGGCAGCTTCTTTGGAGGCTAAGCTCATAGGTCTTAGTATCAGCAAGACTGGATACCAAATTCCAGCCCAAATGGAAAACCCTGGACATGTTTCTTGTCTCAGAGTCAGGTTCATAATTTGCAAAAGGATGACAATGATTGTATAAACTTCTTAAGATTAAATGAATAAAGTTTATACTAAGTGCTTGATAAATGTTGTCAATTATGATTTTTTTTTAATAAATGATGATATTCGGCACAGTTCCCCCACTTTTTCTGTAACAAGTATTCACATTTAAAATGGCAACTGGGATTAGACTCCTAGAAACCAATGTAAGTTACTAATTTGACCTCAGGAAGTTACTAGATAGGTAACTATTGTAAAATTAAATAAATTAATAAGGCTACTTCAGCTCTAAGTACAGTTCAGATTTTCAGATAATACCAAAACAGCATTTCAAGAAGCATTAAATATATATAAAGCACTTTGTTGAGCCTGGGGAGGTGTGAGAAGGTTTGTAAAATATAAAATATCATATCTAGAACCCAAATTATCTTCTTTCCTCAGACTTATCTCGAAGAAACAGTAATTCTCACTTAATACTAAGAGTTTATTTTAGGAGAAGTGTGCTGTATCACTTCCAATGTAAACCAGAAAAAAAGAAGAGGAACAACAGCAAAATTGTTTGGGGGCAACAGCATAAAAATCCTTTGGTATAGGGCAAAAAATAGTTGAAATACTATGTGGACTCCTATCTCATATCAGATCACTCAAATTTCAAATACTTATGCTGTGGATTAATACATAATATTACTACAGCTCTCTTTCTTAAAAATTTTTTTTCATTACAAGATAAATTTTTTTTTAACATTTTTTCAGGAGTATAAGTGCAGGTTTGTTACATAGGTAAACTTGTGCCATGGGGGTTTGTTGTACAGATTATTTCATCACCCAGGTGTTAAGCCTAGTACCCATTAGTTATTTTTTCTTATCCTCTCCTTCCTCCTATCCCCCATCCTCTGACAGGGCCCAGCGTGTGTTGTTCCCTTCTACGTGCCCAAGTGTTTTCATCATTTAGCTCCACAAAAATTTGCACATTGACCTTCTTATAAAATTATTCACTTTAAAAGTTAAAAAAAATAAAATTCATTCAGAAATTTATTTTTTTCACAATTCTTTGTAAGTATTTTATGTTATTTATTTTACTCCATTAACTTCTTAAAACTCAGAAAACCATGTTTTAATTCAAGTATAAAAACTACCTCCCCAGTGTATAAAGTTGATTGGCTGAAAAATACTCAATTACTAATTTTTTGTGGAATAATGAAAAAGTTTTTATTTTATTACTTTTGTTAAAAATAGTAATCTCCAATGTTAGAAATCATCAATCAGATTAATTCGTTAAAACTTCCAAGGAATTTTCAGAATTCAAAACAGCTAATATTACTCAAATCCAGTTTTATTTTGGTCTTTATCAAGTTCCATCACTTACTAGGCTTCTACAAGAGTTTTGAAGCTTCGGTGGAATTGTTATGAACAGGTAGCTAGCTATTTTATGACTAGTCATATGAAAATGCAAAAACATTTCATTCACTATATATTTTCTAATCTTCCTCACTTTATTTCTATGACAAAATGACAGGTAGAGAAATGTCTGCAGGGAAAAAAAGCATGCCAGTTACAAAGAGTTTCATGCTATCATTTTAGATTAACAAAACAAAACACGTGATTAGCGTTCCTTTGTTTCTTTACAATACTCCGGTGATTTCTTAAATACCTCAAAGGAATTTACAGAGAAGAAAAAAAGAAATCTAACAACTGATTGGTGAAGTATATACTCAGTGCAATGCTTGGCAAAGACTGCATTTTTATTATGGTAAAAAATGGTGTTAAAGGATGTTAGAGAATTGGACAAAATGAACCATCTGATTTGACTGATCTTGGTTGTGCAATACTTTCCAGCATGTACCTCCAAGGTTTGCATACACTATTTTGGCATTTTGTAGTAATTATCACTTGAAACTTTCACAAGTATGCCTTATTTCCACAGGTAATTAAGGTGACCTAGTTATGTCTGCATAAAGCTTAGTCTGAATGATGCAGACCCAGGGGAGACTAAGAGGTCACTAACAGCAATCAATCTAACTGATGGAAAAAAGAAAGAATCTTGTAGATGATATTCGCTGTATAGTATTATAAAGCTATTTTTAAGATACATTATTTCATCAATAATATCTGAAGAGCATAGGAATCATTTCCCTTCAACTATTCTGTGTCTCATTTCATGCTCCTTTTAACATTTGAGCTGTTGAGCTTGCTAATTCCTTATAATTAGTAATAAAGGAATTTAAGATTCATTTTTCAAGATGAACGTTTAATTTTGTTGATTTTCAAAAGCATCATTAAAGAATTTCTCCTATTGCATGTGGTTAACAAATTCTTAATTGTGCCCTCGTGTCTATGAATTATAATTAACAAACTTTACAAATGCTTTGCCACCCCAAAGTGTTGCTCACCCTCAAATTGTTCCCTTCATCCTTCGGACAGATCTGAACCCAAAGACCCAACTCCTTCATCAATCCAATATTCTGGCAACTGACTGAATTTACTGGAAGAGTTGGAGAATTGAGTTTCTAGTGCCAACCCACAATATGCAACTTCTGTCATTTTTTTATTCCACAACCTTGAAACTTGCTGCAGAAAATCAATGCATCAGATACATCACATCAAGAACATAATCTTGCCCTTTATAAAAAGGTCACAAGCACGTTTATTTAAAGCACACCTCAGGTTAATTAACAGACACACATTATCAGAAAAACTAAAACAAAAGTAAACCAAAATATAAAATAGTTCGAATAACCTAAGGTAGGTTTAAACCCATCATTTTTTCTACCTCATGGCACTATGACTAGGACAACATGGATAATATAGTTCACATTTTACTTCCAAATGAGTTTTTTCATCTCTTCTTCTGGGAAATACTAACAAATCAACTGAGTTTCTTAAATGGTGTAGTCTGTGCCCCTAGACATTAAAATTCTAGCAGCTCAAAATGAAACATATACAAAAGAAAAATATATGCTATTAAATATGCAAAGCACTTACATTCTTTGTTGAATCATTATTTAATTAAAGAATAACTTATTATCATACCATAAATGGGAATGATACGCGGAGAGGAGCTCTAGTTGCTTGAGGGTGAGTGCCATGTGCATTTTTCCTGGAGTCCCTAATAAGTGACACACTTGTATCATTACATTTGAGGTGAAGCAGAAGCCTCTGTCAGATTCCATTCACGTGGGCAATCCCCAGTGGCAAAACATCTGATTAACTGGCAAAGCCACTGTCGTTAACAGCTGTATTATTGGAAGCTTGGAAGTATTCAGCCTATTTAGTAGCAGAATGTATTATCATAATCACTCTCTCTCTCTGGCTCATGTCCAAGAGGTATTAACTACTACCCAAATAAATTACTATTAAAATGGCTAGGCATAAATGAAACAGTATAAGTATAATTTATACTGACTATAGGCCGTATGTTCTATTTGCCTCCAGTAAAATCTATTTTGGTAATATATACATGAATAACAGTAATTTCTAGTCCATACTTTGATAATTTCTTCATTTGTAAGTTTATTGGGTTGATTTAGCAAAATCCTTTGCAGTTCTCTAAAAAGACCTCAGAGAAGAGTCTATTTTATTAGTTCTATTATTCTAAATAAACTATATTGTCAATCTTGTGAGCACAGATATATGAATTCGAGTGATCTATTAAGGTTCCAGCCAAGTATGCATTTTAATCATTTGGACCAATTTTATTGAGACAATTTTCTAAGTATCTTGCATATTTATAACCATAATTGTGTTTAAAAAGAAAGGTACTGAAATGACCCAGAAGATCTCATTTTGATTAAATCTTATCAATTTTGTGACTGATGAGCATTTAAAATAGCTACAAAACGGAAAGAAAGAGAGAGGAGGGAAGGGAGAGAGGAAGGGAGGGAGGGATGGAGGGAGGGAAGGATGGAGGGAGGGAGGGAGCAAGGGAGGGAAATTGTCCAACACAAATACAGTGCCTCCAGGTAAATGAAAACTCCTAGTAAAAAATGCAAAATTCTACTAAAATCTAGCTTATATTTACACACACAGAAATACGAAAAATAATATACCCAACTCAAAATTTTATTTTTAATACAATGTATTTTATTAAAATTCTGAAGCAGAATGTAATTTTGAACGTAATGAAAAAGATTTACAGTGCTTTAGTTTACTTTGCTGTGTGTAGCATTGGTTTGGAAGGGTCACTCCTAAACAAAAGTGTAATGAATTATAAAGACAATCTGCTTCAATAGCGTAAAATAATTTAATGAAATTTTGCAACTATACATGTTCTTCCCAAGTTTCATGGAAGCATGAGAAGGAAACTGTAAGGGAACATTAAATAAAGATGCTTGTAGATCTAAATGTTTTAAATAAAATAAAATGAAGATGTTTAAAAGTGCAGCACCATTGGGTGATGATAATTCTAGTAGTTTAAGCTGCTTAAATCCAAAACATGCTTTCTAAATATGGAATGCAGGTACCTAGATTGGTATAAAGTAGCAAAATAATGCTCATTTTTACATCATCCAAATGAGGAAAGGCAAGTGAATATTATAATAATAAATGACCTGTTGGTTTAATGGTTTCCAAAAGAAGTATTTCATATATATTTGTCTCTAAAAAAGAACAGTGTCCAATTAACGTACTCTACTTTTGCATCTGTAAATGTCTCGTAGTGTTTTAAAAAAGTATTACAGCAAAATATAAATGAATAAATAAAATCATTCTTAAAATATTAAAGAATATAACTTAAATGTAACACAATAGAGATAGCATCAGCAATTAGTGAACACTATAACAGTTTACTGGATGTTACATTTCATTGTCTGGCTTGAAGTGTTCTGATTAAACGTGCAGGATGCTCTTCAAAACTGTTCAGAGTCTCTCCAAAGGACAGACTAATTACCAACTGTTAATATTAAGAATACACTTGGGGCAGAAAAATAGGACTTCAATTTACAGTAATAATTTTGGGATGGAGTTATTCCAGCAGTAAATTGTCACAGCTGCTCCAAGTGTGATGACACCCCTGAAAATAAAATAAATACAGTTATAACTTTCCAGTAGATCTTTAGACACTCTGCCAAGAAAAGTAAAACAATTAGTAAACTTTCACAAATTAAAATCTGAGATTATACCTTAGGTTTGCATAGCTGTTTAGAATTACACAGTGTTTTTATATATGACATGAATACATTTTTGGACAAAAAGAAATACCAGCATTTAGTATTTTATGCTTTCTCTGCTGAAAATTAGTCAAAAAATGTTTCTTGTTTCGAATTATGCACAGCCAAACCAAATAATCCCCAAATTGTTCAAACATGTGCACATTTTGTCTCAGTCTATTTTATAGTTTTCTGGCAGACTGAAAATCCTACCAATACTAGCACCATCACCACCATCCTTCCACCCTCAAGAATTTTGTGCTTCCGTTAGCTGAAGGATTCTCAGTTGTACAGACATCTGCTTCTGTGAAGACAGACTTATAGACAAGTTAAAGAAGGGTGTTCAAGGTCCCTGGTACAAAGCTAATATGCTTCCTGCCTCTGACTTCCTGCCAAACCCCGCCCCCATTGGTTATTTGCATGGATGAAAAGCTTTCAGATATGATTTCACTCTTTATTTGTTAAGACAGAGGAATTTTTCTGTCTTCATGCCTGTATTAATTCAATCTGGTCATTTTTTCCCTATCTATAAAAGAGAGAGACCAATCTCATTTGACAACTTGACTCAATGTGTTCACACACAATAGAAATGCCTTTTACTGATGTGGCAGTTCGGTTTACAAAGGACTTGCACTTATATCATCACTGTTCATCCTCACCAGATGCTGAGAGGTAACAATCTACATCTTTTGTTTTGTCTGAGAATAATAATTATATCTGAATGTCCTTTTTTAAAAGTACTTATATTTTTAGTTATTTTTCATATTTGGTTATTTTAGTTAACAATGATGTTAGCCTTTATTGTAAACTTTCCTTTTTTCCCTTTAAAACCCAGAACTATTTGCCTTTTACTGTTGCCTCTTACTGTTGTTCAATGGCTATCCGCTATTCAGACACTCAGATCAATAATATCATCACCAAATAAAGGCAGTAGAAACCGAAATAAATTTATGCTTGAAACCTGCCTTTTAAAGCACTGTGTGATATAGGAAAATGAATTTAAAAAACTTTTTTAAAGAATTTGCAATTTGCTTTAGTCTCAGTGTAACAGTAATTTATAGTGACAATCCCCTGCACATGGATTTTGCCCACTATTAGGGAAAACTAGTAAGATACAGAGAAGATAATTTTATTTATGATGGGCATTGATCAAATAAAAGTATGATTACTAAGATATGTATTTATAACTCTTTCCAAGTACTTCTTTCCTATACACTATTGCATTCTGTACTCCCCTTACACCCCTTAATCTTCTTGTTATAAATCCACTCATCTATCCATGGCCCTTTTTCCTATAACTTGATAAAATGCTCATATTTTAACTATTATCTTCCATAGATGCAGAGGGAGCCAAAGTGAACCACATAGTCAATTAGGACATATGTTCCAAAAGAAATAGAGGTAGATTTGATCCCTTTAATCCACTTGGTTACTGTAGGCTTCTTGTTCAATTTCTTCATCGCTTATATATTCCATTTATATTTTACTTGCTGTATGTCTGTTTCTGAGGATTTTTTTCCAATCCCACATTGTTTTACAGCATCTAGAGAAGCATGTGCTTCCCAAAGGAGCTTTCTGTTTTCCCTCTTCCCATTTATGCTTTATGTAAAGCATGGTGTCAATAACTCTCTCGGCTCCTCCTCACCAGAGTTGGGAGAGAGGAACTGGGCAAAGAATCAAATGTCACCAACGCGAGACAGGGTGCCATAACTTGACATAACTTCCAAAGAAATCAATTTAGCTACATGTAAACTCATAAAGGCACAAGTCATTGTTTAAATATTGTACAAGACTGTATTGTGTATTACCCAAGATATTAATCATCTTCTTCTGCAACAACTAAAGAAATCTATCCTACCCTATTCAACAATATTGACCAAAAAAAACAGTTTTTAATGTGGCAATACCCCTTCTACCTGCAGGTTGGCAGCCAGAAAATAAGTCTGCCTTTTGAAGTATTCTCATTAAAGATAATGATAATAATTGGATTCTTAGAGAAGGGAAAACTACTTCTTATACAGCATGCCATCATATTTTATTTGTATTTTATAATTGGCATTTCAAGGAAAAAGAATCAATTTGAATTGATGTGAGTGCATTTAGTAGCTTTATCCTCAATCACTTTTTCTTTACTAACAGTATTCCTTGTTCATTGCACATTTAAACTAGACTGACAAAGAAATATTCTTGACAAGTTAAATATCCTCACTTCATATCCTCCATAGTGGAAGTCAATAGGAAACATAGAAATCAAAACATGTCTAGCACAAAGTTATAAGATGCTATTTAAAGTTCCTGCTACTAAATTCCAAGAAACCTGTAATCCAATAACACGAGAACGCCGAGGTTGAAACCCCTGAAACCCCACTGCACAGGTGTAAGCTGCATGAGAGTTTCTACCTTGGCCACCTACTTCACAAGTTTGTTATAAGAACTGATTGACATCCCAATTTGGGAAGATGCCCAGCACATTACAATCTCATATTAAACATCAATCATATCCTATAATTTCTCAAATAATTTTCATAAACATTACCTCATTTGATCCTTTCAATCACCTTTTGAAGTACCGTGGTCAGATATTATCCTTAGTCTGTAGATGAAATTGAATCAGATGAGATCAGATTATTTACCCTTGTGATTCTTGTGGTGCAGTGTTTGCTCTACTCCATGACCCCCTTATAGGTTCACTGATCCACTTAATTAACGAGGCCCTTAAGCAACTGTCTAGTAAATTGCCTGAGCTCGGACACTAAGGGTTACCTAAACATCATGAAATGAGGAAGGTACTGTATTTTATTGATTAAAAATAAATTATCATTTTTTGAGGAATATAGCTGTACTATTTGCTTTAAAAATGTTTCAACAGATTGTAGTTGATGCTGATGGGAGGATACCCAACTACTGAGCAAAGGATATGGCATAGCAAGGTAGTCAGCCTGGGAGTTAGAAAGAATGTAGTCTTAGGAATCCAAAACCATAGCAAGAGACCTAAGCAGATGGTCTGTTTCAGGGAAGTTCATTGGAAAACTGCCAGCGTCATCAGGGGTAGCTCTTGTTTATAACATGTATATCCACTGTCACTTGACATGATGCCTTGTACATAGTAGGAATTCAGTACATATGGGGTGAATGAATATTCTATCCCCAATGTTTTCAATACAAGATTATTCCATCTGTTTTCACTTATGAATAATTAATTGAATAAACGAACGACATTGTTTTATCTGTATGTGACTTCTAAATGAACAAAATGGGAAAACTTTACGGAACAATAAATTATTTGCTAGATAAATCATTGTTTGCCTTTTTTTCATACCCATTTTAGTGACCGTGAACTTTTGCTTAACATAAATTTTGATTGTTGACTCGTTATAATCACCCAGCTATTTAGCACAGTGTTTGGTGTATTCCTATGTTAAAATCAAACAGCCTTAGTGATGTGCTGGCTCAACAACTACTAAAAATCAAAGACAAATAAATAGCAGATTTTCTGCTTCTAATAAATCTATTGATAAAATTCAATTTAGACATATGAAGATAAGGAAATCACAAGAAATCAAAAAGCAGATTAGGAATGAAAGTGATAGGTTATTATCTAGATATACTTTAGGAAACTAAAGGCTTTAATGCATTTAATCTGAATTCATAACGAGCTTTCAAAGGAGGAAGAAAAAGAAACAAAAAAAGCACATTACCTAAAAGACACACATAATAAAATTGATTTATTTCCACTTAGTAAAAATAAATGTTAAAATCTGTTTTCATATTATGGTAATATAGAAATTAATCAAATCAAGATACAATGATGATAAGAACAAAGTTTTCCCATGGAAAATATAAAATAGCACTTCTTTCATCAAAGTATAAAGCACAAGACTGAAAATGAATGATTTGTCTGGATAATAATCAGGTTTAGAGCTTTAATCAAAAGGTTTTAGGGCCAGAAAAAGTGTGTTGTCACAGAGAATTCCACCATATATCCTGATCCATTTAAGACACTTGGAATTTAATAATCTCATTGCTTTCCTTTTGAATTGACCACATTCCATCCTTTTAAAGCCTGTCATCTCCCACACTGCCATCTAAAATCAATTCAACAAGAATTCCTTGCTTTCTTAATTGAAGTAAGCCACAATTTAACCTTCTATATCTTGATTAACTAGAAAAGAAGTTAAAAAAAAAAAAACTTTAAAGGTGATGAACGTCTGTGTTTAAAAATTACATACATATTCCGCCATAGGATGTTTTATGTGGCAATATCCCCTAAAGATTATCTAAAAATAGGGTTCTATGAACAAGTACATTAGAAAAGTTCTGTATTCTCTTTCTGGCAGATTCACAATAATTTTAATGCTAAGGGCTCAGAAGTTCTACAGTCAAGAAGAGTACATTTTTTCATCATTGAGATTCTACTATATCTGAGTATAATAAAGGCACTGACACCAGACTATTTTTTGACCTTTGGCTGCTGAGAGCTTTTAAGCCTCATCCCTCCTTCCTCACCTTGTTGCCCACATGTGGGCTGATAAAAAGCCCATGTGCTCTTTCCTTTGATGCTGGTGGGAGATTCAAATCCTACACAAGTTCCTGTCTATGCATGAGAACGCTTGCCTCAGACCCAGCCCCTAATCACAATAAAAACCCCTAGCTGCTCTCTTTTTCTTACTCTCTTAAAGCCACTTTGGACCTGCCGGCAGGCCTTGGCTGCTCTCCTCAGATAGCTCCTAGTCTCTTGAAGTTTGTGTAGCATTATCAGTTTTGACATCGAAACCAAATTTTGAGTGAAGGATTCATCCTGCTTCCTCAGATGGCTACAAAAATGACAGAGATTGATATTGTCTGAAGATGAAATGACAGGCCAAACAGAAATTCTTTTGTATAACGTAACATTTTTAACAAAGGACCTACAATATATGTTAGCATTACTTTTTCTGGATATGTGATACTTTAAAGTCCAGCCAGGGAAACAGAATCCAAGCTAAGTTGTTCAATAAAGAAGAATTCTTCTGAAGGTTGTGCCAGTTGGGGTCCTCCAAGAAACAGATGCCAATGTGGGATTTGATCTGCAAAAGGTTGATTGGGGAAAATGCCTGTAAAGGAAAAAGAGAAAGGAGCAGAAGCAGGGGGAGAGAACATAAAGTCGGCCTACAACTATGAGAGGAGAGAAGGAGAAAGGGAGGCTTGGGTAGGAAATGTCTCAGATTACAGCAAACTTCTGGAAAAGTCTGGGATAGGCCAGCAAAGAGCCCAAAGAGCAAAGTTTGACCATTAGAGGAATTTTGTATTATGCAAAAATAGCCTGATTTTAGTAAATCCATTGGCTCAGAGCAGCTTGAGATAAGTATGGCCATGGTATGAACTCTATAGTGTGTCCAAAGATGCAGCAACTTGAACTTGCCAGTCAATTAATACTCCCCACAGCATGTTCTCTTGAAGAGCAATCCCATGTCCATGCAGTGAAATTTGTTAAAAAGATATTGGTTGAGCTAAAAGGCAAATGGAATAGCAAGGCACATCAGATATAAAGAGCAGCAGGAAGCTAGTTCCACCCTCAGGAACCAAGAGAAGCAGTGGTTTACGTAAGTGCTAGGAGTTGGGGCCACCAGGCAAGACTTGAAACCACAACAGGTTCTTCCAGCGGGAGTTGGTACCTCAGCAGGAAAGACTGCTGGACACAAGCTCGCTTCACAGCAGAAACTAAGCTACTCTCAGAGACAAGTGCTAAAAGCAAGAAGAGAGGGGGCTTCTCCCCTTCTTCCTCCTGTCTGTCTCCCTTCAATTCTTCTCGTTGCCCAAACTCAAATGAAAATGACGTGGTAAGGGATTATGAGACATTAGTTTGCAGGGCTCAGCCTTCTGCAATACAGATCAGAGAAGAGGAAGTTCCGGCAATGAATCTGGGAGAAATCCAGTCCCAGATAGGCACAGTAAGTCATGGGATTAAAAAGTCCTGGATTTATACTGAGTTAGAAAATAAATTAATACATTGATTATCAAAATAGTCAAGTCTTTACAAGTTACCTAGTTCATAGCATATTGGGAAAAATGTATGTATCTTTATGAAAGGCAAACCCAACAAAGCAATAATTTTCAATTGGTAATGAGAAGAAGACAACATACTTTCAATGTTAGATTTCATTTTTTATAAAACTACATAAGAAATAAGCATGCTAATTAGCAAGAATTCTATTCACAAAAACAAGGTGGCAGTAGTTTGATACTTTGCAGAGAAGAGCTTAAAATGTGGTTTCACAATTGTTTGATTTAGACATGAACTAGGCACCTATATTAATAACAATGTTGAAAATAAATCATGATTGAGAGTTGCATTTCTTGAATAGGAAGAATAAAAAAATTGTCAGAAGGTAGCAACCATTTTTTAAAATCCAATAACAAATCCCTTTAATTTAGAATTCACATTTCATAATTGGTTTTGGGATAATTTAGAAATTGTTTCTTTCTACACAGTATGGTAGTCTAGCCACAGGTAGCACTGGCTCTCTGTGCTCACTTAAAGAATAGCCTCAACGACACTGTAAGTAATAGGGCTTTATCAAATATCTGTTTATGGCTTCTTTACTTTTCCCAAATTAAATAAGTGTCATGCGCAAAAGACTTGAAATCCAGCTCAAACAGGAGCAAATTTATCTGTTCTCTCCTCTGCTTTGATTCTAGTTCTAGCCAAGCTCAGAATATTTACATAAGAGGTAGAGAGACAGTGCAGACATCTGTGTGGAGCTAGGTGACTATTCAGCTGCTACACCAGTGCCCACCCACCTCAAAATGAGACAGGCTGAAAGATAGTGAAGTGGGAGGGACAGATGCCCAGCATGCCAGCTTTGTGAAGAGCTAAAAATACCACCCTGGAAATGACGAGGCAGAGGATAAAAGACTATCCAGGTGTTGGCGCCTTAGGGTTGCTCGGAGCAGCCCTGGTGTTAATGTCCACTACCCCATCACAGAGCTGTAATTGAGTGCCTTAGACAAGATTACAGGTTTGCCTCTTCTGGAACAGGCATGGTGTGCACACTCTTTCAATTTCACCATCGGACAACTACGACCTGAGATGATGGGGTGATGTTTTAATATGTCTCTTTGTAAAGGTCTATTGTTAAACACTGGCTTGGAACTAAAAATGGGAGAAAAGATAATTTGCTGTGCTTGTTCAGCTTAAAACAGGCAAAGTTATTTTATGTAGTGAGAACACTATATCCTGATCTCTAGTGATATGCTATTTAACTATCAGTCACCAGCCTCTACTTTGATGGCTGATCCTGAGTGAGGAGAACTTTGATGGGGACAGGGATGCTGTTTTAATAGGTGTACAATAGGACCACTGCCCATATGCTTGTAGCAATAGGCACCAAAGTAGGGAGACTGAGACAACCTTATTTTTTACAAGAATTTTAAAAGTAACACGAGATTAGGTTAAAGACAATGAAAGTGTTACTGCAAATGTTTCAGCAGTTATTTATAGAAATGGGAACTGGGAGAACCACAGGAGCAAACAGAGCAAATACATTGATGAAAGACCTGGGTCCTAAGATCTACTCTGTGACTCCTTGGGACATTCACTAAAAAGAAGTACAATAAACCTTAAAAACAAACCACTCAAAGCCCCAGACGGGGAAAAATATGTTTGGTATGGAAACTTCACTGACTGTGACCTTCTGTTGAGATCACCCAAAGCATACACACCATGGCAGAAAATAAATGATAGACAGCAAATTGGCAGGCAAGTCCCAGAGGACTAAACAACATAATGTCATGTAGTTTGTAAAGGCATAGATATTTGTCACCACAGCCTGCATGAAGGACACACACTGTGCAAACTTTTATTAATGTGTTCCATTACTGTGGTGTGTGTGACTTGTTCTCCCACATCCATTATGTAAAACAGACTGCCATTTGGCACATTGCTTAATAAGGGCTGCAGTCAACTATGCAAATACTTAATTATTATGGCATGCACCTACACATTATAGCTTCCTTAATGAATTTTCTCCTATGTTAAAATTATTTAATGTTAACCCTCACACCACTCCCCTAGGGGAGAATCCTGGTCTGGTAATATCCAGGAAATATGTATGTGCTTACGAAAATATAGCAGTCATCCTGCTAAACTGAGGAACCCATCACAGTTTTCTGAAATAAGCAATGGAAAGAGTAGCTATAAGTTATTTATTGAGTATGTTTTATTAGAGTCTAGAAAAAGAAGCTGTTCTTAATTATAATGAACGTTTTAAAAATCTGATCCCAATTTTTTTAAGAGTGATACCGTGTTATTTCTTTGATAGCAGATAAAAAACTGATGAAAATGTTCTTTAATATTATAAAACTATAAGGGATGAAGAAAGTGAAGCCACATTTTAAATATATATATTCATGTTAGGAAGAGCTTATTGATAACTGTACTGAAGCAAGGATTTACAAAGAGACCTTTACAAAGGGACATGTATTGTTTTGCAAAACAGTAACACTGAAATTAGTGTGAAATAACTAAAAATCTTTTAAACATTGCAAGTTTAATTAGAAAATACTTTATTGGTTATTTGTATGCTTAATTTACTTTTACCTGATCATATCACAGTATATGACTTATGATGGTTTATAAAGTATGAACATTACAAGAACTCTCATTTTGTATCTAAAATGAATTTAAAAGAATAAGAAGGAAAATAAGACTTAAAAAAGTAGGAAAAAACTAGGAGAGAAATTGGGATGCTTAATTTCCTACTGGAAAGTGGGGCATGACTTTCACTCTGAGCTTTATAGAAGTTAAAATGGAAAATCTAATCACTTATATGATTTCCAAAGTTCACAGAACAAACTATGTGTCAATAATAAGTATTCTTGACTCTCTTACTTAAAAAAAAAGTTCCCTGTGTTTCTTTATAGCGCATCACTTTGTTCTTGGGACAATATGGCTATCACCATACTTACAGCAAATAAAAAGTCAGCAATGAGTTGTTTAGTAATGTTTCTGGTAATGTCTCTCAATGTGGCCCTACTGCATAACCTATATATGAAATTCAACAAAAAAGTATTCTCTGATGCTTTAAAAGTATGCCATCTTTGTATTATGGACTGTGGTGTTCTGATTCAATCCAGAAGAAGGACCTTTAGACTCTTTATTAAGTATTATATATTAAACTCACAATTTTGTTTCAAATTCACCTAATGTTGGCAAAAATGGTTGATATATAAAGTTGAAGTTAGTGACAAGTACCTCAGTTAACTATTCTACAGTTCTGGGGAAGTGGGACTTGAAGCCCTCAAGGTAAAAATGTAGGGTCTACTTAAGAAAATGAATATGTAAATCCCACTAACATATGGTAGTTAAGTCCCTAAAGAGTACATACTATTTAAAACTCCTCATTCTGTCACTATATTTATATAGTGACATTTCACATTTAAAGGATTTCAAGTATCATCAACCAGATGTGACCAGGAGGAATATAATGTACAACTCTTTCTATCACCAGTCAGTGGAAGTATATTAAGACTTCTAGGCATTCTACTCACAAGTAATGTTTTAATCCATATAAATTCTACAACAATATTTTCCCAATTTTGGTAGACTACAAAATAGCCTGGTGAGTGTGTCATCAACCACAATGTCTCAGCCACTGATGAGCATTTCCAGAACCTTTTGAATAGGCATCTCCAAAAGCTTAACAAGTACACATTAACAAAACTGGTGATTCTGTGATCCTGATATACAGCAAAGTTTGAGAATCACTTCTTTAAAATGGGATGATTTTCCACTGAAATTTCCTCATGATATTCTAAAATTTAGATTAATATATAAATTGTTTTTAGTGTTTGTTTTTCAGAATACAACTATGTGTATTATTTTGGGGATAGTTAAAAATTATGAAGTATCTTCCCCAGATATTTAATCCAAATACGTGGGTTGAAGCAATAGTATATGTATTTTTTTTCAGATAAGTCTTATGTATACTGATACTAAAGGGCTGTCAGCATAGCGAATATCACTAACCAAAATATTTAAAAGAACTAAAACCTAAATGTTATGTGGAAAAAGCCATAGTTAAACTTGTCTGTAAGATTTATCAAGGACTAATTATACTTGCTCATGTGCACTTAGCACTGATTATCTGTTAATAAATACGTTTTCTAAATATAAAAATAAGACTATTTTTGCCAATGGAACAATAGCAGTAATGATGAGTAGGTAAAATCATGTATGTATGAATCAGAAGTAGTATTTAACAAACTTCTAAACATCTCTTTTAATAACGCAAACCTATGCTGCCAGTAAGATAAATCGAAGAGTTGAGGAAAGTTCTTGAACTGTGGGAGTCAGACACATGTCCTTTCAATCATGCCTCTACCACTAACTAACTTTGTAATATTGGACAATTTATTTAACTTCTCTAAAATTCAATGTTCCCGGTGATAAAATAGCTACAATAAAGATGCCAATGTGAGGGTTAAATGATGCCATGTACACCCTCAAGAAATATTACTTCCTTTCATCCTCACTTCTAATCTAGTGATGGTATTTTAAAAATATATTCCACAAAATCTACCATACCATCTGAGTTTCTGTCTCTCCATAATTCAATTGCTATTTAGAATAGAAGATAAACTACTGTATACCCTGTTGCAGTGTGAAAGGACGGTAGACTAATGGAAAGTGTGGGATCTTTAGGTTTTGATCTGAGTTCAAAGTTTGGCTCTCTTATTTGATCTGCTTGACTTTGGGTCAATCTTAGCTTCAGTAACCAGTCTGTAAAACTCACTGCTTGAAATTTTATGGAGAATAAATTAGACACTAATGATAAATCTCTGACATAAAAGAGAAACACAGTAAATGTTTGCATTCTTCACCTTTGCTGGAGAGACCCTGCACACTCTCATCACCAGCACTAGGCAGAAAATCAACACCTGTCATTAGAGAATTTCATCAGAATAGTTACTGAAATTACCAAACTTAATATTTGTATTTTACATAATATTAAGGGAAAGTCTTCTTATAAGGCATTGCTGGCCATTAGGTTAAACACCTTTATGAACTTCTGAGCATTCTCAGGTCTCACATGAAAGGAATATACAAAGTAATTAACAGTTATTATTTCACAACAAATTACAGTTGTCCACTCACTAAAGTATTGCACTGGGATTCAGTAGACCTGAATTCTATTCCCACTTCTGCTATTCTCTAGTTTTATGACATTGGAAAGTCACTTCACCTTTCTATGTCAGAGAAAACTTATAATTAACTTGCATTGATGTATAAGCCTTCTTCTGCAGCAGCTGGGTAACTAGAATTATATTTCCCATCAGAATGTAAAATTCTAAATATTTCTGATAAAATATTTCCTTTGAAATAGATTTTGGATTTTCAGTGACTGTAAGTTCATTGATGAAAAGATTAACCTACATATACTTTTTTTTAGTAAGTTAATATTTGATTTTATATTATATATCCAAGCATGACTATTAAAATAAGCTTTATATATGAAAGAGGTATATATTGAAGTTTTCTTCTACAAATGAGCAAGGAGAAGACTAACGTACCTCTACAAAAATGAACAGAGTTATTAAGTAGTCAATATGAAAAAAGAACAATAACATAAAAATATTAAACCTCCTTATAAGTAAAAATACCCATTAAAGCAAAAATGAATCTCAATATTTTGCCTACCAGATTTTAAATAGTTTAAATATTAATTGCTATGATAGTCATGGGAAAAATTAGGCAATAAATATCAACACTCTTAAAATATCCATGCTCATACTATTTCTATTTTTAGAATTTTAAATTAGGTAGAGACTCAGAAATAAACATATTTTTTGTGTAAGAATATTCATAGCACTATTACTTATAAAGCCAGAAAAGTTAAATAAGTAAATATCCAACAAAAGGGTAATGGTTAAATAAAGCATGGCTTATCTGAGCAACAAATATTACAGTTATTAGAATTGAGATTTCCAAAGAATATTGTCAGAATTGACAAAGATAAGCACTGTTATGGCCTGAATTATGTCCTCCTCCCAAATTATTTTGAGTTCTACCCAATATCTACTACTTCGTGACCTTATTTGAAGATTATAATTATCTTTATATTTTAAGATTATAGCTGCTTTTAGTTTGAAAATATATATTTCATTTCATAAACAGAATATTTTCTAATATAAAATGAGCAGTATTTCAAATTATGATTATGTTCATAAATCCTACAATATGAGTCTCAATATTTTGCCTAATAGATTTTAAATACTTAAAAATCATTAATCCCTACAATATTTATGGGACAAATTAGGCAATAAATATCAACAGTCTTAAAATATCCATGCTCATACTAAGTATTTCTATATTTAGAAATTTAAATTAAGTAGATGCTCAGGTACAGACAAAATATTTCTATGTAAGAATATTCATAGTACTATTAGGTATAAAAGTGGAAATGTTAAATACATATTCTGTTTATTTAACATTGGATTTTGCTAGTATTTTGTTGGTGGTGGTCAAATTATAGAATGTGCTGAGAAAAGTGATTTCTTCTGACTGGAAGCTAATAGCTACAAGAAGTCAGATGAATCAGTCTCACTATGCAAATATCCCCAGCCAGCTTTTATCACCTGCACCAAAAAGAAGGAGCATAATGTAAAGAAGCGAGGATGTAGCATTTTTCCTAGATTGTTTAAACTACTGGATGAGATCTGCCTGCAAGCAGCATCTCTCTCTCTCTCTCTCTCTCTTTCCCTCCCGTCTCATTCTCTCTCCCGTGGGTATTTTATTACCTTTCTGACTGTGTCCTTCTGCCTAGCTTAAATCTCTCGGGGGGTGGCCTTTTCCTGAACCTATAGTTAACCTTTACTGGTTCGCTTCTTTAGGATGTAGATCCCCACATAGAGTTATAAGTCTAACTCCTCAAATTCCTCACTTTAGCAGTTTCTTTATTCATTTGAGAATTAAATTGCTGACCCTGATCGTGTCCTAAGGATTCACAGCATCTACAAAATCCTTTATCAGTGTTTCTCAAATTCTTTATTGTGAAGAACTATTTTCCCACAATCCATTATAGACCAATACTTTTTTAAACTCCACTGAAATAAAAATTTTGATATATAAAAAGATAAAAAGCTGAACTCATTTTTTCATTGAAGACATACTTCTCTAATATACATTAAAATAAATGAGATTAAAAGACATAAAAATGCAAGTTATTTTTTATTATTAGCTTTAACAGACAGAGATATGATTACTATGCAAATTGCTACACAAATTTCTAAATGATTAATTTTCTGTATTTACTTTGATTATAATGTAACCAATAGTTCGTGGGCCAGCACTTGTCCACAGATCACATGAGCACCTAGTTCAGAGCTCTACTGCTCTGTACACCAAGTTTTTCTTACTTTTAATTTATGTCCAAGATTATCAAGTCAAGTTTTTCCAGTTTTTCATTTATTAATTTTTGTGGGTATTATAGTATATATGTGTGTATATATATATGTGTGTATATATATTTATACACACACACACAAGGTACCCACATTATGTATATATACACACACACATATATATACTAGGTACCCACAAAAATGTATATATAAGGGGTTCATAAGGTGTTTTGATACAGGCCTGACGTAACAATGGTCACACCTACATATGAAATATCATCACTCTCCATGTGCCCTTTGAAAAGACCAGCCAAATTTGTGAAAGGCCCTGCTGTAAGAAGAAATTGGTCTCTTTGAGGGTTTTATCTTGTTTGTCTTCTGTGCTTTGATGTTGACTGAAAGGATGCTGCTAATTTTGGTGTAATAAACAAATTATCCAATGATTGATTATTTTCCATTGTTTCTCTGACAAGTCAAAAAAGATGTGGAATCCTGGGCTTCATTGAGTGTGTCCATTTTCTTTTCTTTTTTTTTTTTTTTTCAATTAAAAGGATCATTTATTAGGTATCTGATAGGTTCCAGGTACTGTGGTAGGTATTTTCTACACAGTCTTATTATCTTTACAATAACACCTGAATATAGTACTGCTCTCTCCATGAATAACTTGAGGCCCAGAAAAACTGAAAAGTGTGTCCAAAGTAATACGACATTTGACAGACCACTGCTTACTCTACTCACTGGAATCTTCACTCTTTTCATGTGTTCATCTTACCATACCTGGGTGATGAAATAATCTGTACCACACGCCCGCATTACACACGTTTACCTATGTAACAAACCCGCACATATATGGCTGAGTTTAAAATAAAAGTTAAAAAGAAAGAATTGAGGCATACAAGTCAAGTTTTAAAATGACTTGTTCTCATTTCACGTATCAGGAACTTTGCTATAGTTGAACAGTTAATGCTAATATCTATCTGTTATAAAATAAATAACAGAATTTGTAACTCTTTTTAAAATTAAGTGTATAATTTTTCAACTCTTGACTCCATTAACAGAGTCAAACAACTAGTGAGTGTGATTATCAAAGTAGTGGTTAAATGCACCACTAGAGTTTTGCTATCAAAGGTTGGCCTCAAATTCAAGTTTCCAGTATCTGTTTTCTGCTTCAACCTGAGCCAGCTACTCAGTATCACTAAATCTTGGTCTTTTTATGTATAAAATTATAATAATAACACCTATATTAAAAAGTCAGGAAAAGGATACTCTGTGTGTGTGTGTGTGTGTGTGTGTGTGTGTGTGTGATAACAAGTTCAGAGGTCTTTAAAATAATAGGTCCCGTATTAGAGAAAGACTGAGTAGTACTCATGATCTCTACTCAACCTAGAAGACCTTGTTTTATTTGAGATGATAAACAGCTCTTGGAGGCCCATATTGAACACCTTCTGCAAGTACATTGACTTTATCACCAACTTCTTCTTGGACCATATACCTTGACAACTTTCGCCATTTAAAGACGCTGTCTGATTTCCTAAGTACTGTTTCATTGTCTTCCACTATTCGTCTTCTTTCTCCTGCCTTAGATTTCCAATTGTAATATTTACTCTTTATACAAAATTTGTGTTATATCATTCAATATTTTCTACTATTACATAGGCTTTCCAACATCCAGGAATATAAGTGTTATGTTTCATAGATTGTCTTCTATAAGAAATGAAGCTTCTGACAAGGACTTCAATTCTATAATGAATGCTCTTCATATCAAAGTATAACTTTCTATATTTTTTATGTTTTATAAGTCTTTATGTTTATATCTTCTTTAATATTTTGAAGTTTATCTGCCTTCTTGCTTTTTCACATTTTATTTCTTAGTGTTTAATTATTTTCCTGCTCAGCTGGCAGCAAGCGTTGTACAGTAGAAAGCCATGTGAGTAAGTTCCATTTTTTCAAATGGAGATAAAATACAGATTGCATATAATTATTTGAAATAATTTGAAATTATTTGAAGAGAGAAACTAATGAATTGTTGGCATATACAATATAAATAATATGATTTTCAACAGTCTACATATATTAATACCAGCTCTTTGTGTACATTATCTTTTCTATTTAATTCTAAATTATCATGACAGCATTTTGTAATTATTGAGGCACATTCCATGTACACATTATAAGCTGTTAGTTTCAGTTTTTAAAATATTTAAATTTATAATTACTAGTGTTTAATTTGACTCTGAAGATTCATTTGTAAGTCAACAATTAGGTTTATTTGTTTTTAAAATGACTATAACATCTGCTTTTCAGGATTATGTGATTTATTGAATAAGCCAGCCATTGGTAAAATTGTACAATATTTTTGCCAATATATTTTATGTAGATGCTTTTCACCAATTCAAGGGCCCTCATATAATCCCATAGTTGCTTCACTGATAGAGTCTTTCAAGCTCATCACCTCAGTTCCTTTTTCTCAAAAAGATCTCTCGGGGCTGTTGTTTTGGGTCCTGATTTCTTTGTTGTGACTAAGTGATGATAAAGGCACTTTAAGAAGAAGTGGCATTACTGGCAATCTCAGAAGCTAAAAAAACTACTGTCTTTCACATCAAACACTGTAGAGATTATGTGCTATACAAATAAGCCTTTAACAAATTGTCCATAATTAATCACATAAAAATAGTTTTAAGAAATATTTGTTCTGTATAATTCCATTCATGCCAAAATATGCCTACGCTGAAATATTTACCTATAAAGAGATCTCTTTAAATTGATAGTGACTTCAAGACTGCCATATGCTTGTCAGATAAACATACTCCATTGGCAAACTTTACTGCGGTAGGCTTGCTTATCTGTAAAAAAGCACAGGATGGGAGTAGAGAGGATAGTGGATTTAATACAAATTGAGCCTCACATGGAGATACTCATGTTTCACTGATGACTGTAAAGTACATTGAAAATACAAAGCGCTGGGTAAATGATAAGAATTTTTATCAGGTATCAGTCACTGACAGAAGCAGAATAACATGTTTGATGGATGAAAGACTTAATATAACCTGGCCAAGCCTTGATGCCTACCAGCACCTTACCTCCTTTTGAGAAAAAGGGAATTAAAAGCCTGGGTCAGAGCACTTCATCAGAGGGTCTCTCCCAGTCTCCAATCTTGCCTTCTGTCACCTTGCATTCTCTGTGGTCATCACCTTCAGAACAGTGGCACATATGTACATTACTTTGGTTTCCAGCTCCATTAAAATAATCCTTTGTCCTCTTTTCTCCAAGGAATTCATGGCAACATTCAAGTATGCATGGTGTTTTTAGCTGAAGGATACTAGAAAATGCTTACACCAAAAAAGCAAAATAAAACCTTCATTCTGAGTTTGTTCCCAGTGACTTCGCCAGGTTAACACATATGAACTTTTGTTTTTAAAATAAGTAATTCTGTTGCTGTTGATACTGACATGAAGGTGTTCTCTACCTTCATTTGAAAAACATTTATTATAATTATTTAATTATATTGGTTTAATTACAGAAAAGCCTACGTAGTACCTCCCATTTGTACTCATTTCTATCATTTTTGGATTCTGGGGGTGGGAATAGTCTTGGACTTGTATAGAAGAGAAAGCACAATAATGTAGACATAGTCAGCTTTCCCTATTACGATCCCATTGCAGAGAAGTAGAACTACTCAGTATAAAGGTGACCAATGAGTCACATGCACTCTCCATCTCTGATCAGTTCAGCCATTAGTACCAGTAGAAATAACTTTGAAATGATCATGACACTGAACTGTACAGCCTACGTAACTCTCCTAAAAGTAGAGAGAATGTCTTTAGACTTTATATATCTGCTCTGTAGGTTTTTCAGAAATATGGCAATAGGCAGAAATACTAGCAATTACTTGATCACCTACATAGGGTAAGCAATTTTTTCCAGTGTCTGAAGGTGGTGAAAGGATTATTTCAAATAACCTTATGTGATAAGTATTTGATTCCCACTTGAAGAAATAAGGTTTCTAATCTATCATAAAGATTCTCAACACAGCAACTAAGTAACACTAAGAAATGAAATGGAAAAAGGGAGAGAAAGTAGATTTCTTCACAAATAAATATCTGTCAGAGGCAACTACATGGAGATACAAATCTCATATTTCAAAATTACATGTGAAAGCCCATCTTTAAAAAAAAATTGAATAAGTACATCTTAGCACAGCTGCTGTTAAACTTGGACCCATGAATTCTGAAAGGGTTTAATGAAATTCATGAATTCCTTGAAATTCACAGCAGAATTTGGTAGGTACATACATTTTTATATAAAGAAATGTCTCCTCCTTTATATTGTTCTTCAATTTGACAAAGAAGCACACTCTAATAGCTGCCTCTTAACGCAAATGTTCCCCTTATCGTACATCCCCTTCTCCCCCTAACTTGCTAGCTTTTCATCATAATTCAACTCCTGGAATACATTTTACCTACACACAGCCTCCACTTCTTCCCCATTCCATTTTCTCATTCTCTCACCAACGTGTATTTCTTCTCCATGACACTGCAAAAATCTCATGGGGGAAACCAACAATCGTCTCTGTGCTGTCATAGCCATTGCCAATTTTAAGTATTTTGGGGGGGCCTCTCAGTTATTCAAAGGAGCCAGATAGTATCTTCTGAGATCCTTTCTCTCATTGCCTTCCGTAATATTAGATATTCTCTCTGTCTTTCGTCTTCTCCAACTGTTTCTTTGCAGTCTCCTCTTTTTCATACTTCACTTCCTAATTACTAAATGTTGGACTTCCTCAGCCTTGGCCTGGACTTATTCTCTCCATAATCTCTCCATAGAGGAATTCATGCATTTTCAGTTTTACAAACTAGTTTTATGCTAATTATTTGCAAATCTATATAGAACCTAGATACGTCTTCTGAGTTCTACACTTATTATTTAACTGCCGACTGCGAGACAGTACAGTGAAAATAGCCCTCTTTTTTCCTCCTCTAACTTTGTAATTTCTATTCCTCTCTGCAGGGAGCATTCTTATCCTCACTCTTTGCAAGATTTTGTTCTCCACTTTATCTGGGTATGAACTTAAATGTCATGTCCTTGGAGACCTCTTCTTTGATTTCAGTGTAACCTAGACCACACTCTAGTAAGTTTACCCATAGCAACCAGTTCTTTTGTTTCATTTTTTTCTGTATTTTCGTATGTGTTTTAACATGTCCAGTATCTGACCCCCTGAATCCTTCAACCTTACTTGATGGTGGAGCCCACATCTGCTTTATTTTCTGTTCCTGCATAACACAAAAACTGACACACAGTAAGTATTCAGTAGCGATTAAATATATGAACAAATATATTATTCACTCGAGAAATCCTTGATGAAAACCTACTATATGTGAGGCTCTGCCTTTAGACACTGAGGACCTGCAGTGAAAAAAAACAATGAAGCTCCTTTTCTTAAGAGTCTTGGATTCTATCAGGAATGATGACAATAAACCAATAAATACACATTTTTCAGGTAGTGATAAGACTATGTAGAAAAATGAAACGAGCTAAGAGGAATAAAAACTGATCATCAGCAACAAGGGAGTTGTCATTTTTATAGAGTAGAAGGAACACTTCTCTGACTAGGTGATATTTAGGCAAGACATAATGAAGTGAGGGAGCAAGATGTGACCATATTTGGAAATGGGTGTTTTAGACAAAAATAACGACAAGTGTTATGACATTGAGAGATAGGATCGTGTCCAGCAAGTTCACAGAACTGAGAGGAGGCAAATGTGGCTGGAGTGAGTGAACAAAGGCAGCTCAGGGGGTACATATCACAGAAGTAGTGGGCAGTGGTCAAGCAGTACTTTGTAGATCCCTGGAAAGACTGGATTTGAGCAAGGGCTGGATGGGAAGCCACTGGAAGTGACAAATGAATTAATGAGTGAATAAAGACAGAAATCTTCTTCTACTTCTTCTTCTCCTCCTCCTCCTCCTCCTCCTTCTTGTTTTTTTTTTTTTTTGGAAATATTCTTTAGAGATTGATCTAAAAGTCAAATTTTGGATAATGTTTCTAAGGAAGAGAGAAACAATATGGAACCTCATTTCTGGCTGTTTGATTCTCCCATTTACCATTCTATTAATCTTGGTAAGTCACATCCTGATTTTCAGGCTGTCTTTCCATACCTGGGACTAAATGATCAATTTGGACAATTGCGTGTCTTAATTTTACATTGATGATAAAAGAAAGCAATGCGGTAGCTAAGAACTACATTAGAAACAAAATATGTAGATTTTGAGACTTGAATACTTGATCTGACTGAAATAATTCAATTTTAGAGATTTTTAAGAGTACCTAAAATAGTTTTTAGAAAGGCATTGGATTGTTTATAGATTCAAGCATAGAAGTTCATTGCACAACTCCTGTGGGTGGAAGTGGAAGATTTCTTCCTGATCTATTCCTGATATGTTCCATACGAAAGAAAATGGAATGTGCATGTGCGTATGTATATGTGTGTGAGGTATCTCAAGATACTTCTCCAGCTTTGGCTTCTAATAAAACACCAGTTGTTGGCTTTCAACATCACAGACAATCAGAAGCCTAGAAGCCTACAGGAACTAAGAAAACTGTTAGAGAAGCTGACCAGTGAAGTTACTGTTTTTCCCTGGATAGTCAGTTCTATTCCTCATACAACTGGCTTTTTCGCTGGGCAAATCTATTACATTATTGGTTCTTCCAACTCAGACTTCGTGAATCAGCCAGAGGAAAAGAAATAATTTTTGCAAAGGGGAAACCATTAATATTGATCTTGGAAAACTTTTTTTTAAGAGTTGACTTTGCCTGCTTTATATTTTACATTTTCATTTTTTGTTTTCTTCAGCTCAGACTTGGACTGGACTCAGACTTGGTAGTTCAATTTTGAAGCTTTATTTTAAATTAATTGAAACAAAAAGAATATTTTATTATTCCTTAAATAAAAGATACAATTTTAAACATTATTCAATATATTTTCTGAAATAAAAGTATCCATTCGATGTACCTACAAGATTAAACAAACCTATGACAAGCATAAAGTTTAATTATGTTGTTTATTTAGAATTTATAGATGATTACTGTAAACGTAGTTTAAAGATATTTACCCTTATACTACATACTGTTTTCTCTATGCGAGATTCATATGTGAATGTTTGTCTGGTCTATGATGAAATAATGTGTTTTTAGAAATTGATTCTGATTGCTGATACATTTCTCTTTTGCTTATTTTTCTCTGTGTCTGATGTCCAGCCAAAAGTTTAAGACAATAACATTCACATTAATTTGTGCCCCTAATTTTTATTTTTATAATTTAATTTTTCCTAATTTCACCGTGCTGGATATATAAGTATTTAAATGAATTTTGGAATAAATTGGGTTAGAAATGAATGCAAATGTGTACTAGAATGTTAACAAATCTGTCTAGAATGTTAATAAAATTATGAAGTTATACAAAATGCATAATAGTGTGAGGTAAACAGATAAAAACGCTTTTTGTAATCAGTAGAGTTTGAAATAATTTTTGACATGTTTCAACGACCCACAACGATAAGGGTAGGGGAAGAACTTTCAAAGAAACAAGCAAATAAAACCCCAGAAACAACAACAAAAAACCAAGCATTTGCAGAAGCAAAGATGGCCATGAGCCAGTGGTCAAACAACACCAAGCCATTTGGTAGGGTTCAAAGAAGACAGGGTACAAAATCAGCAGAGAATATCCAAAGGAGAGTGGATGACATGGCACACAAGCCAAGAGCTACAGCATGGAATTAGTTATGTTCAGAAGGAGAGAATGTGAAAACAGCACGTCTCTGAAGGGCAAAGGCAAGTTCAGAGCTAATGATCTCATAGAAAACTGGAATGAGGAAGCAGGGTTATGGCTTAATTAGAGCCAATGCAAGTCCGTAAGGAATTAGATCAGAAAGAAGGTTGCACAACCAAGGGTCAGAGTTAGTGTCCTGAAAAGAGACAGGACATGAATACAGAGGCAGTGGCATATCAGGGTGAACATCTAATAATTAAAAATAGGCATTAAAATTCACTTGATAAATGGAGTTTAGAAAAACACAACAATAAAAACACAACAATAAAACCTCAACATCTGATAGAGATGTGCATATTCTTAGGAGACCATAAATAAAACGGTGGTCTAGCCTAAGGACTTAACACATATGCTTGATACATGGATGCCTTGTTGTGGCTCTGGGCAGATTATTCCAGGTGTCTTAGGCTGTTTGTAAGGCCCAGGAGTTCACGCAGACAGAAACTTCTGCACCACCGCCCAATCTGGGATCTCTAGTTAGTAGAGGTCATGCAGATTCCAAAGGTGGTTTTCAGATCAGGGTAGAGTGAAGGTTAGCATTCCACAACAGGGCCATAACACAGGCATAGCTTTTCTTTTTACTAGCAAGCAAAGATAATTAAAACAATATTTTCTCTCACTTATTTGTCATGGTCTACCATAACTGGCTAACTTACTCTGTATGATGCCTGCAGTCTTTCCAGATTAATCTTCCGAAAGTGACATTTCTTTCATTATTTTTTCCCATTTTCAAGAACATATGGTAATATTCTATTTTTCTATGGGAAAAACGACCTTGAAAGTTTTTGCCTCCACTTGAAGACTACTAACTTTGGCTGTACAAAAGACTGTTCTGTATTTTGTTCTGTATGTTGTTCCCCAGAGGAGAAATAGGGCTTACACACACATACTCCCAAACACCCTCTCCTCCTCTGAAGTCCTATAAATTCATTATTTCTGTAACTAATTTTACTTCACAATTATATGAAATTAATCATTATCAAACTTCTTTTAGCCATTAATGTTTCATTTTGCTGACAATATTTTAACTGTTTATGGTTGGGTTCTAAGTTCAGTGTACATTCAGTGGAAGTTCAATGAACACCTGATAAAGTGGACAATGTCAGTTGACTAGGAGACTTAGCACATGCTTTATTTCCTACTCCATATTTTCTATATTTTTCCTCCTCATAGAAAATGCCAATATTGAATATCTCTCCTAATAATTTATTTAAAACCCTTCTGCTATTGCTTTCCCTTTCAATTTAGCTTCTTGCCTCCCCACCTCAATTTCCAGTCAGACAAAAATTTTCATGCCATTTTGTAAAATTAGGGAATGGACAAGGTTTTTAAACTAAAGTCAAGTTTGAACATTTCTAAATGACAAGGGAGATAGTTATACAATGGAAGAGTCTTTATTGGGAGACATCAATGAGCAAACTTTTGTCTCAAGTCCAACCCAGAAGTCTCTTTCTCACTTCAGCCTTTCATCAGATGACTATAATGTGAAACGTGCGACTGTGAAACAAAGATGCCCAGACATAAAACCTAGGGTCACTACATGATTTCAGGCTTCTATGGTACAAGTCTCTCAGCATCCAAGTGTTTCTAGGAAAAGTAAAAACAAGGAACTAAGAAGGAGTTTGTCAATATCATCTAACAACTCTTATTGGTGTTAATATTATAGTCTCCGCCGATATTAGCATCAAAGTGGCCCATCTCTCTGCTCTAAAACTCACTCACTGGCAAACCGTAAATGTCAAACTCTCCAGGTGATGAATGGAGAAAAAAAAGACCAGTATAACTAGATACTGCAGCATATGAAATGTATATGTTATTTTCCTTTTATTTCTGAGCCCAGAGAGAAATCTCAGTAACACAATGTGGGTTTTTATATGGGATTTTTCTTGTTTATAACACAAATAATAATACTATGAAATCTATATAGCAAGGCTTGTCTCCAATGAACTTACTGTGAAAAAAAATTACGGTTTTTTTATATCATTGCACATAATCAAAGGGCCCAGTAGGTGCTCAGTGATACGAGACTCCATAGATCATTCTAGCAGTGACTACCAAAATACATAGCTACTTTATTACCTTAGTTCCATCTTTAAAAGTCTACAGCATATAGCCATTCACATAAAGTCAATGCTGTAGAAAATAAAATCAGCAATAAACAAAACAAAAATTTACTTCAAAAATGTGTATTTTATATATATATACACACACACACTTTACATAGTGTTTATATGTGTGTGTCTATATACAAAATGTACATTCTTATTTTTTGATTACTTGGATTTTAAAGAGAGAAAAGTTGATGTGGTCTGGTAAACATTTTTTCTTTTGCCCAGATAAACACAAACTCTGCTTTCTAATTATACATCTGATACTGAGAGCATGACAAACTTGAGTTTTAGCTACCTTAATAATCAGTTTGTAAGCCAGATGTCAGGTGTTCTCATCCTCACAGCCTTTCTGTCTAGCTCATTGAAATCACTATGCAAACATCAACCCTCCACTGTTTTATTTTTAAATCCTATCAGATTCACCATTGGAGGATTTTCGGTTTTAGTTTAAAGATTTCTTAAGGGAGAAGAAGAGATATTTACAACACACACATTACCATGTCCTCTTTAAGTATTCCATTCTTCCTCTGCCTCTGTGTAGTCAAGCTCAGCTTTTCCTCTCTTTCGCCCCTTCCTGGGAGCTATGGTTGCCTCTATCACTCCCTGCTTTTTACTCATTGAAAAGAGCACGGCTGCTTCCCTAAACACCCTGAGCCTCAGACCAATTCCCAGGTCAGAGAAACTTGTTTCTACCCTAGTGTGGCCCTGTGAGTGAGTAGGACTTTCAAACCACAAATTCAAGTTCAAACAAAACTTTGCTTATCTTTCTGTTTTAGAAACCAATTTATTTTTGAGCCTTAATCTCCCAAATGGGAGGAAATATAAATCTCCATCATTCCAGAGATATCTCTTTTGTCTAGATGATGCCAAAAGTCAAAGTCTTACACCATATTAGTGAGGTAGTTCAACATGTCTCTGAGATGTCCCTCATCCCTATCCCAATGACTGTTAAGGAACATTAGTACTCTGCTATGTGAGTGAAAGAAATCTTATGAAGTAGACTGCAACCCTGTCTGCCTAGGTGTACCAGGGAGAATTCCTGTCCCACAGTTTCTCACAGCTTTGGGGATCCCACTAGAAAGCAGCCCTCGAGCCATGTAACTCAAGGAAACACAGGTCTCTCTATATTTCTCCTCCCACACAGAATTTGTTTCAGTGTTGGGAAGAAGGTTTACTCTGTCTTTCACCCTCTTGTTTCTTCACAGACTCAGTCTCTACCCAGGAATCTTCTTCTTTTTTCTCCCATTTGGGCAAGCCTACATTTTCCTAAGAATATATACACTTTAAAAAAGCAAAGCTAGTGAAAAAGTTGCAGATATCTCTGCTTTCAGCCCTGACACAAAACGGAGGACATTAGTGAACAAAGTCACCTACCTATGTAGGGGAGAAAATAAGAAAGAATTAAAATGCAAATCAATATCTCAAATGTGACATATCCAGAAAAATAAAAGCATTTTAATAAAGGTGGGTCTCTCTCTCTCTCTCTCCCCCCCTCCTTTTTATCTCTATCTCTCTCTATATATATATATAATAAATATAATATATATTTATATATATTATATATTTATATATAATATAATATATATTCATATATAATATTATATATAATAAATATAATATAATATATAAATATAATATAATATATATTTATTATATATAATTATTTTTATTATATATAAATAAATTATATTTATTATATATAATAAATTATATTTATTATATATAAATTATATAAAATATATTTTATAAATTATATAAAATATATAATATATTTTTATTTTATTATATAATATATTTTATTATATTTAATATAATATATTTTATATATTATTTCTCTATCTATATATAAAATAAATACAACATATTTATGCATTTTATATTTTATAAAATATAAAATAAATATAATATACACACAAAGGAATTCTGATACTCTGTGGTAAAATAATTTTTCTCTGTATTATTATAAGTTATTTAAAATTATCCACTGCCATCTATCCATCAGCATATTATTTAGTCATAACTACAACATGGAACTTTTTATTTCAGCCATATAGACTCTAAACAATGAGGTATTTAAAAGTGAAGATTATATTATTTAATCTTTAAATTTTAAGCATTAGCTCTGTGTCTGCCTTTGATAGGTATTTAATAGTAATTTAATAGAATGGATAGATAATGGATGAGTTAAACGTAGAAGGGTAATACACAGATACAGACATACCTACACATACATACACACAATTTAGACAAAGTTTATAAAGTTCCTATCATGTAACAGATTCATTTTTTTCTTCACAGTTCACCACTTTGAATGAAGCATGAAATCTGCATTAATTATTAATAAGTGAATGGTGACAACTATTTAATTCAGTAAAATTAGTTGTTCAGCTTGTTGTAAGCATTAACAGTGCACTAAGATTTGGCTGATATATTTGGCAAAAATCTGTTATTCAGTTTAGTTTTAGCCTTGATCTTTAAAAGTTTAAATAGCCAAAGTTATATTAAAAATAGAATTTGTACAAAAGTGTGATAACGTAATCACACTGCTTGCCAACTGAAGTAATCAATTTAATCCGTAATATGGACATAGCATGTTTCAGAATTATTATTATTATTTGATCATCCATTTTAAAATACAGGTATAACTTGAAGTGAAAATATTCTTGTGTGTTTTACATATTGGAATTATCAGTTAAATGAGGTAAAAATTAAATTAAAACTTAGAGATTAAAACACAAGTTCACACAAAAACTGTACAAAAATATTCATAGCAGTTTTATTTGTAATAGCTCAAATCTGGAAATGTCCCAGATGTCATTCAACAGATGAATGGTTAAAGAAGCTGTGGTACATCCATACCACGCAATACTATATAGCAATAAAAAGCAACAAACTATAGATATATGCAACGACTTGAATGGGCCTTCAAATGACTATGTTGGGTGAAAAAAAAAGTCATTCCCAAATGGTATCATATTGTTTGATTCTACTTATGTGACATTTTGAAATTATAAAATTTTAGAAATGAACAGACTGGAGTTAGGGACAGCAGGGGTTGAGGGGAAGATTGTAAAGGGATACTTGTAGTAATGGAGCTCTCCGTATCTTTACAATGATGGTAGACTCCTGAACCTACACACGTGATAAAATTGTATAGAGCTAAATGTACACACACACACACCTATGCACATACAATATTAGTAAAACTGGAAGAGTTGAATAAGATAGGTGGATTTTATCAATGTCAATATCCCGGTTATGATATTGTAAAATAATTTTACAAAATGTTGCCATTAGGGAAAATGAATTACAGGATACATGGGATCTCTGTTTTACTTCTTACAATTGCATGTGAATATGTAATCTTAATACAATTTCAATAAAAATAATATTCTTAAAAAGTAATTGCTGTTATTGCAAGAATAAAATGAAACAAAAAATAATGACTTAAAAGTTATTAATTTTATGTACAAAGAAATTCATACTCCCTCCAAAATAGCTATGAAGAAATAGATTGGCATTACAACTGCTAAGATACTATGTATGCTAAATAATTTACAGATAATGGTGCCATGGTCTGAATGTGTCCCCCATATTTCATATGTTGGAAACTTAATTCCCAATGTGACAGTATTGAAAGGTAGGGCCTTTGAGAGGTGATTAATTCATTCACGGATTAATTTATTCATCATTAAATGAGTTGACGGATTAATGCATTATTATGAGAAGGGAACATTTGTGTGTGTATTTGTACGTTTAGCCCTATACAATTGATATGATTTGGATCTGTGTCCCCAGTCAAATCTCATCTCCACCTGTAATCCCCACATGTGGAGGGAGGGACCCGGTGGGAGGTGATTGGATCATGTGAGCCATCTCCCCCATGCTGAGTTCTCACAAGATCTGATGATTCTGTAAGTGGCAATTTTCCCTACACTCCCCTCTCTTTCCTGCTGCCTTGTGAAGAAGGTAGTTGCTTCTCTCTTGCATTCTGCCATAATTGTAAGTTTCCTGAGTTTTCCCCAGCCATGCAGAACTATGAGTTAATTAAAGCTCTTTCCTTCATAAATTACCCAGTACTGGACAGTTCTTTATAGCAGTGTGCAAACAGACTAGCACAACAATTTTCTAACACATGTCGGTTCATGTCCCTAGAACTACTATGAAGATACTAAATATTTCCATTACCACAAAGATCCCTTTACAATTTCTCTCCCTTCAACCCCTATTATCCCTAACTCCTAACTTTATAAGAAGAGAGGTGGCTCATGCCTGTAATCCTAGCATATTGAGAGGCCAAGACAGGCACATGGCTTGAGCTCAGGAGTTTGAGACCAGGCTGAGCAACACAGCGAAACCCTGTCTCTACAAAAACTAAAAACAACAACAACAACAACAAAATTGGCCTGATTTGGAGGCATGTGCCTGTAGTCCCAGCTAATTGGGGGGCTGAATTGGGAGGACTGCTTGAGCCCAAGAGTTTGAGACTGCAGTGAGCAGAGATTGTGCCACTGCACTCCAGCCTGGATGACAAGGTGAGACCCTACCTCAAAAACAAACAAACAAAAAATGAAAAACAGACTCAAGCTAACATGTGAGCATGTGCAGACCTCTCACCACTTAATAGCCTGGGCTGCTTTGGGACTCTGCAGAGATTCCCTACCAGTGAGAAGGCCCTAACCAGCTGTGTCAGCTCAACTTTGGACTTCTCAGTCTCCAGAGTGGTAGGAAATAAATTCTAATTCTTAAATAAATTATCCAGTTTCAGATATTCTGTTATAAGCAACAGAAAGCAAACTGATATTCCCACAAAGGCCTTTGTAGTTATAAATAATAATGAAACAATGCAAAAAAAGAGATTAGATAATGCAAATATTTGCATAATTGTTCTGCTATTAGACCATAATAACAAATGAAATAATCTATAAGAATGACAAATTATATTTAATTTTAAAAATTAAATCGAGACTATATATTGATTGAAAGAAGGAGAAAAATTTAATTTCAAAATTGCATGTGATAACATCCATATCAAACTTTTACAATCCAGACCTAATAAAGAATAAAAGAAATAAGAAAATGTTTAAGGAAAATAGGGCATCTTCAAAACATCATGTTTTGTAATTGACATCATTTGAAAGTAAGCTTGTATTTAGTATCAAAAATATTCATTAACGTGACCACAAAATAAAGACATCAGTTAAAAGTACTGAGAGGTAATATTTCAACTCGACAACATCAAATTTGACTACTGAAAGTTTAAAAATAAATTGGTGATAAAAATGTAAGGCTTTCAAATAAAATTACAGATTTAATTTTGTAACTGAAATTTATTAGATGTAAGTATTTAGCAATTGTGAAGGTGAACACTTTAGTCATTTTAGGAAGACTGTTAGATCTTGACTACAGTTTGCCTTCGTTAGTTTAGAGATGACTAAAGACTTACAACAATGAATTTTCCAGGGTTTATCACAGTGTAAGGTATGTTACATGTCATTGCTTCTCAATCTATATATTGTGAATGCAAATCACATGAGAATTTTGTTAAAATGAAAATTCTGATTCAGTGTGTCTGGGATGGAGCCCGGGATTTTGTATTTCTAACAAGTTTCGTCGGAACGCCAAATGCAAATGTCTGGGTGCACACTTTGAGTTGCAATGTTGTAGAAAACACAAGTTCTAAGCAGACATTTTTCCCTTAAGATTATTTTACTCTTACTGGAGAGGTAAGGCATAAAAACACAAAATAATGTTTTATTAGAACTGAATATCTCGGTAATTTAATTTGTACGGAAACATATTGAAGGGGAGCGAAGTAAAGTAGAATTGGGATCCTCAATTCTATTGCCCCGGGTTTCCTTTACACACACCGCTTTTTTGTGTTGCTTTACCAGGGCTTATGCCAATCAAAGCCAAAGGAAATAAGCTCAATTAACATGATTACAGGTTAATTAATTTTGGGATTTTAAGGAGAAGACAGGGAAACAGAAACAGTAAGAAAGTGAATTTTAATTATGCCAACATTAAGAAACTTAGGAAAATTGTGAAGACAGTTTTCAAAAAAGAACAGTATGAGAGACAAACTAGTTAGATGGAGCAAAATATTCTTTAAGACATATGTGTAAGAAAAAGCTACACTAATGAATAAGTAAATAATAAATACAATAAGAAATCAACTGAACTAAGTTAAAAATGAGCTCTATTAAAGCCTGAAACTTAAACAGGGAACTCAGGCTTCTAGGGATAAATACAAAAAAAAAAAAAAAAAAAAAAAAAAATCCTATTATTTGGCGAAAAGTATGAGAAAGGTTTAAGGTAAATTTAAATGCAACTCGTGATAATACAGAGCAAGAAAACAATGAAACTCAGAGGAGAGAAGACAAATAATAGAACTCAAGAAAAGTAGAATATGAAAAAAGCCAATTACAGAAAAACAAAGCAGCTATGTTTCTATAACTAATAATCTAAGGTCAAAAAATTTAGATGATGCAAGCCAAATATCATTTGCATACTTTTTGAACAATATTTTGTTGAATGTAATGTATTTACTTTGTAATAAATGATTTGATTTTATGATCAAATTATTTTACTGTTATACAGGATAATTTGTAAATAATAATGATTCAATGCCAAATTTTAAAAAATAAAATGGCTGCACTTAAGAATTATTTTAGATCACCTTAAACAAGGAATATAAATGACTGAAACCTTCACTAAAAGTAACAACTTAGAAATGATTCTAAATTCTAGGTTGTATAAATAAAAATACATGTGCTTGGATGGGCACAGTGGCTCACACCTGTAATCCCAGAAATTTGGGAGGCTGAGGCGGGGAGACCACCTGAGGTCAGGAGATCGAGACCAGGCTGGCCAACATGGCGAAACCCCATCTCTACTAAAAATACAAAAATTAGCCAGGCAGGGTAGTAGGTGCCTGTAATCCCAGCTACTTGGGAGGCTGAGGCAGGAGAATTGTTTGAACCCTGGGGGGCGGAGGTTGCAGTGAGCTGAGATCATACCACTGCACTCCAGCCTGTGTGACAGAGTGAGACTCTGTCCAAAAAAAAAAAAAAAAAAAAAAGTGCTTGAAAGAATTATATGTATTATACTCTCAGAGAATAAAAAACAAAAACAAAACAAAACAAAAAACAAACAGAAATAAGCCAGTCCCAAGTAATCTTGGTAAAATAACACCCACATTTCGAAGCAGTTAGTTTACCAGAATGATAATTGAAAGATTAAGAAGTACATACTTATATGGAAATAGAAAACAGAAAATTTTTAAACTGCTATAAAAACTTAAAAAATCGAACCCCTAATTGCCATAGTTATATGGAAAAAATAAATTTGTATAGGTTAGGAGATAGCAAATCAAGACTGTAATTTCAGAATAAAATAATGTGTAAGGAACAGAAAGATATCACCATAAAATGGGTGCAAATGGACAAATTTGAATAATTTCCTAATGGTAGGAGCATGTAGATAGAGACAGGTTGTAGGTTGGTAAACAGGCAGAGAGATGAATACATAGATGCCATACAGAAAGATTACATCATACTAAATCATAAACCCACTTACATTGCATGACAGTGTTATGAAACACTGTTGAGGCCCTGCGGACACTCCATTGACACTCAACTTGCTAATGACTTTCAGCTGTAAGCATCTGCGACTCTCCCTGTGAAAGCTTTCTTTAGGCCCATATATATGCAACAGGCTGGTAGTGCCAGTGCAGTTACCATGGGAGCAGCCCTCTGCCAATGGTCGATGTGGGAGGATAAATACCCATTTCCTGGTCCCATAGATGAAAAAGCTGTGAGCTACAATGTACAACAGTCTTCCTGAGTTCCCTCAGCAAAGATGAGATTCACTTTCAAACAGAGGTAATCAGACTTTCCCTTTCCTCACTTACTGATTTTCCTACCAGTGAATCCTGGAACCATCTCTCAAAGTGATTTATCTGTGGTTAAATTACCATCTCAGGGCCTTCTGGAGGAGTACAACCTATGACATGCTGACAGCCTATATTCAAATCTTCCTAAGAATGGATCTTACCTCTTTTCTTCTTCATCTGTTGACAATTTGACGAGGAAAAGATGATATGTCACGGGCATTTTGTATACATCTTTATAATTACTAATGAAGTTCACATGTTTCTTTGCTTCTTCATTTCAAATATGTCTTTTTTTAAATTGCATTAGTCCATTTTTTAGGAAATAACTCATTTATTCTTATTGATTTGAAAGATCACTGAATAGTAAGAAAATAATTGTTTATTATAGCATAAATTTCAAAATGCTTTTAGTATTTGCTTGACATATATACATTTATATATCATGCATTTTTCATCTTGGATAGTCATTTCAGTCAAATAATTAAATGATTTCTGTTTTTTGTCTCCGACAAAGAAAGACCTTTGTGACCAATGATTTCATAGGAAAAAGAAAGTAATAATGGCTTAGTACATGACTTAGCTATAAATGGCACTTATTTAATCATAATAGTAGTCGAAATACTAGATTTCAATCTAACCAAAATTATCATAAAACGCTGTTAGGAAAGTGAAGAGATGAAAAGGGTGGGAAAGTGCAGAACAAAAAGATTAAGAAAAAGAGGTTGGTTCTTATTTCCCTACTAGGAATTCAAAAATATACTTAAAACTGAAAAAACAAATTATATTTTATAGAAATGGGGAGAAAATCAGCAAATTCAAGTAATACTGGTTGTCTCTGCTGTTTCATTTTGTTTAACCGACCTTGCATAATGATTATAATTTTAAAACTATATACACATCTAATTCTGATGAAAATAAAGTATAAAAACAAAAAATAAACTTTCAGGTTGTATGTATTTAATTCACAGTCATTTACTTTATTGCATTCTTTTGATGCAGCATTTTTCTTGTTGATTTTCTGTGCAAATAATTAAAATTTTGCTTTCTTGTTTTGGCTAATTGTATTTAAATTCACTTTACCTAATGGCTTATGTCTAGAACTGATGATTGGCAATCTTATACTTTGTCTGCTTTTAGAGGAAATGTTCCTATTGTTTCCTTATTAAACGTAGCAAAAATCTTTCTAACCCTATTTCACTAATGACTTTTGTCAGAACTGATTTTAAACATTATTAAGTGCCTTTTTGGCATGAAAATTAGATCATGCAGCAGACAGCTTTCTCATTTAAGCTGTTAATATAGTGAATTTCAATACTTTCTTCACTAATGTTAAGGCACAATATATAGGATGGTGGAGATGGGATCAGATGCAATTTATTTGGATATTTTGCTTGAATTTGTTACTAAAGTTCTTATAATTAAATTTTTTGTTATCTTTTGTACTATTTTTATGTTAAAATGGCATAACCTTTTTATTTACTTATTTATTTACTTATTTACTTATTTTGAGAGAGAGTTTCTCTCTATTGCCCAGGCTGGAGTGTAGCAGCACGATATTGGCTCACTGCAGCCTCCACCTCCCAGGTTCAAACCATTCTCCTGCCTCAGCCTCCAGAGTAGCTGGGATGACAGTAAAATGGCACAGCCTTTTAAAGCAAGTGGAAAGTTTCTTTCATTTTCTATATCCTAAAATTATTTATACAGTAGCAAAATAATTTATTTAAATACGTAAAACTCTCTGAAACTAGAAGATTTAATTCTTCCACTTTTTTTGTTTGGAAGCTGATTAATATGGTGTATTAAATAGCTACACTTCTATTTAATGTCTTTGAAGTTTTTTTGGTGATTTTTGAAATCTGTATTTTTTTTCTTACAAATGGTCAGTCCAGTTTGTTCAGACTGCTAGCTTATTATTATTAAACCACTTAATTATCATTGTTTTTATTCCTTCACTCTCTGTGGTTGTTTACTTTTTAATTCCTAATTATGAGTATACATGTTCTCTCTAATTTTCTTGATCAATCTAAGGAGTAGTTTTCCTCTTTCACTGTTTTTGAAGATTATGTTAAGTTTATAATTTTTTTCTTTTTCTTGTTCTTTTTAAAAAATGTTACAATATTATGTTAATATTTTCCTACACTGTCGTAAATGGCATCTTTTCCCAAAATTTGTGAGTTATGTTTCAGAATTTTACTTTCTGTTATTTAAAAAGTAACATTAGGTTTCTAGTTCCTCATGAAAAGAGTTTGAAAGTTACCACTCCATTTTAAGAAGAAGTAAAAAGCTGGGTAGACAAAAATCAACAAGTTTTCTTGGATCTGTAAGCAGGAAAAATCACTGCTTCCTATGCTAGGAAGACAAACAAATACAGGGAGTCCTGGTTTGCTGGAGCAGGAAGCACAGCACGAATGAGTGCCTAGGTAGGAAAACCTGAACTGCAATTGACAATTTGCTGGAGGCATAGTGTGGACACATCTGAGAGTTAAAAACTCCACGGACATCCAGTTTTAGGGAGTCCCCTACAATATTATGAGATTTTCCTCCAGAAGCTCAACCAAGTTCACATAGTAAATAATGAAGAAAAATCCCTCATGCTTCCATCAAGCAGAAAGGAAAAGGATCCCTTTGGAAATACACCAAAGCATTCTGTTCTGAACAAGGTCTGTCCTCAGGAGAAACTGGTTGAACAGAGCCTTAACTGCTGGGGTATTATCCTAACTTATCTATCAGAAGGGAAATACCCAACTTCAGCTCCATCTAGTCTTCCATGTGGCAGAAGGGAAATACTCAACTCCAATCATGCTAGTCATCCGGTCCTAGTTAAGGAGGGGAAAAAGCCGAGAACCTTATGAAGTTCACCATCCAAAGACATAGGTTCACCAAAAGATCGAGTCCTAATCATAGGACTATAGAGTGTTTTTCTTCCCACAACTTACCACCAAAAAACTAAAGGCTTATTTATAGCAGTTCCTGTTACCCAGTACATCATGCCCTCTGGCTGTTCAGAAAAAAATTAAAAGGCATACCAAAATACAAAAACACAACTTGAAAAGACAGCCCAAACATCAAATCAGACATGGCCTGTATGTTGGAAATATCAGACCAGAAATTTAAGGCAGCTGTGATTAATGTTCAAAGCATTCTAAAGGATAAAGAAGACAGCCTGCAAGAACAGATGATCTACGTAAGCACAGAGATGAAAATCCTAAGAAAGAATGAAAGTGAAATTCTAGACATCAAAAATGCCATAGCAGAAATGAAGCGAGCCTTTGATATTCATAGACTGGACACAGTTTAGGAGAAAATCTTTGAGCATTAAAATATATCATCAATAGAAACTTCTAAAATGGAGAAGCAAAGAAAACAGAGACATTAAAAAAAGATCAGAATATCCAAGGATTGTGGGACAATTGCAAACGGTGTAACATATGCATCATGAAGAAGAAGAAAAAGAGAGAATGGAAAACTATTTAAAATAGTAACTGAGAATTACTCTCCAAGTAAATGTCAGACTGTCAGATACCAAACCATATATTCAAGAAGCTCAGAGAACAACAAGCAGGATAAATGAATATATATACATATATATACATATATATGTATATATATGCACCTAGGCATATAATTATTACATTATAGAAAATCAAAGCTGAATAAAAGACTCTATAAGTCAGAGGGTAAAAAACCCTACCTGTGATAAAACAAAGAATCACACCTAATTTCTCATCAGAAACCATGCAAGCAAGAGAATAGAGTGACGTAGTTAGTGTTGAGAGAAAATAAAATGTAGAATTTTGTACCCTGCTAAATTGTCCTACAAAAGTAAAGGAGGAATAAAGACTTTCTCAAATAAACAAAAATGAAAAAAAAAATCCGTAGACCTTCTTTACAGGAAATGTTAAAAGAAATTATTCAGATAAAAGGAAAATTATATAACTCAAAAATGCAGTCTATACAAAAAAAGGAAAAATACCAAAGAAGAAATAAGTAAAAGTAAAAAAAAAAACTTTGATTTTTCTAATTCTTAGTTGAATTAATAGATAATTATTTTTTTCAAAATAATAACAACAATGTATTCAACTATGTATGCTTATCTGTGTATACATAATGTATATATGTATGCTTATTTTTGTTTATATATAAGTAAAATGAATGACAGTAAATATATAAGGCATGAAAGGGAGCAATTAAGATTATTCTGTTATTATAAAAGACTCATACTACCATTGAAATGTTATAACAGTACTTGAAAGTTGACTTGGATTATTTTAAGTGTATATTGCGAACTAGGGCAACCAGTCAAAAGTGGAAAAGGAAATATAACTGTTATTATAAGAAAGAAGAAAAAAAGTGAATTATATAAAATGTTTAGTTAAAACCAAAACTGGCAGAAAAAGAATAAAAAGCAAAAACATGAAAAAAACAAGGGCAACAAATAGAAAATATTGACAAATGTGGTAGATAGTAATCCACTTCTACCAATAATCACTTTGAAGTCAAAGGTCTGTACCAATTAAAAAAGCTTGTCACAATGGGTCAAAAAACAAGAGCCAAATATATGTTATCCACAGGAAAGCCACTTTAAATATTATGACCTATGTAAATTAAAAGTATAAATGTGAAGGAAGAAATAAAACATTCTTTGTTCATAGATGACATTATTTTCAATGTAGAAAATCGAAATGAATCAACAAAAACACTTATGGAATTTATAAGTGATTACAGTAAGGTTGCTGGATGCAAGGTTAATGTACAAGGTTATAATGAAAAAGTGGAATTTGAAATTAAAAATACAAAACTATATTAGCAGCCCAGGAGATAAAATATTTAGATATAAATCTTATAAAATATGTATCAATTCTATAGGAGGAAAAATACAAAACTCTGAGGAATGAAAGCAAAGAACAATTAAATAAATTGAAGGAAATTCCTTGTATTTATTGTTCATGATAGGAAGACAATATTGTCAAGAAGTCAGTTTCTCTCAACTTGGTCTATAGATTCAATGCAATCTCAATGAAAACCCCAGAAGTTATTTTGTGGATATACACAATGACTCAGAAGTTTCTGCAAAGAGGTAAAAGACCCGGAATAGCCAACACAATATTGAAGGAGAAGAATACAGTTGGAGGACTGATGCAACTCAACTTCAAGACTATAAAGCTGCAGTACTTAAGAAGTGTGGTATTAGTGAAAGAACAAATGAGTAAATCTATGAAACAGAATACAGAGACCAGAAATAGACTCATATAAATAGAGTCAACTGATCTTTATAAAAGGAGCAAAAACAATTCAATGAAACAATGATCGTCTTTTAAACAGTGCTGTGACAACTGCATATCTACATATAAGAAAAAAAATGAGTGTAGACACGAACCTTACACCTATCACAAAAATTCACTCAAAAATGGATCACAGACCTAAATATAAAATGGAAATCTATAAAACTCCTAGAAAATAACATAGGATAAAATTGAGATGTCCTTGGGTATGGCAATGATTATTTAGATACAACACCAAAGGAATGATCCATGAAAGAAATACTTGATAAGCTACATTAAGATGAAAAACTTCTGCTTTGTGAAAAACAATGTGAAGAGAATGAGAAGACAAACCACAGACTGGGGAAAATATTTGCAAAAGACACATCTAATGAACTGTTATCCAAAATCTATAAAGAACACTTAAAACTCAACAATAAGAAAACAAACAATCCAATTTCAAAATGGGCCAAAAATCTTACTACGCACCTCGCCAAAGAAGATAAAGAGCTGTCAAATAAGCATATAAAAATATTCATATTATATGTTATAAAGTCCATAGAAATTAAAACAAGATGCTACTACATACATAATCGAATGGCCAAAGTTCAGAACAGTGGAAATACCAAATGCTATCAAGTATGTAGAGCAACAGGAACTCTCATTTATGGGTAATGTAAATGAAAAATGATACAGCCACTTTGGAAAACAGTTTGGTGATTGCTTACAAAACTAAACATACTCTTATGATATGATCCAATAATCACTTTCCTTGGTATTTACTCAAAGGAGTTGAAAACTTATGTCCAGAAAAAAAAAAAAAAAGCCCGCACATGCATATTTATAGCAGCTTTAATCATAATTGCCAAAATTTGGAGCAACAAAGATATTCTTCTGTAGTTGAATGAATAAACAGTAGCATATTCCAACAATGGAACATTATTCAGCACTAAAAAGAAGTAAGCTGGGAAGATATGGAGAAACCTTAAGTACATATTATTACTAAGTGAAAAAGGTCAATCTGAAAAGGCTATATACTGTATGATTCCAACTATATGATAGTCTGAAAAAGGCAATGCCAGAGGTTGAGGGTAGGGAGGTATGAATAGGCAAAGCACACAGGATTTTGAAGGCTGTGAAAATTCTCTCTTTGATACTATAATAATGAATATATGTCATTACAGATTTGTTCAAACCCATAGAATGTACAACCTACCAAGAGTGAACCCATGTAAACTATGGACGTTGGATAATTGTGATGTGTCAGTGAAGGTTCTTCAGCTGTCGTAAATGTACCATTCTGGTGGAAGATGTTGATAATGGGAGAGGCTATGCATGTGTGGAGACAAGGGGTATATGACAATTCTCTACCTTCCTCTTAATTTTGCTGTGAACCTAAAACTCTCCAAAAAATAGTCTTTTTTGAAGTCTCCAAGGTTTTGACTTTTTTCATATAATAACATTTAATATCCTCATCACATTTCCAGGTTCAGTATTCAGTCTAGGACTTCCTCATTTGTGGTTACTATACTTTGATTCTATTGTGGTAAATTGGATTATATCCTATTGTTTTGGTTTTGAAGCACATCCAAGCCCACACATTGTGTATGGCACAGTTTTGTAGGTACCCTCCATATACACACAAATGGGAGTGACACCCCTGGAACTGTTGGTGAAAAGTCCTGAGCTCTTGTATAATTAAGGGCATCTTGCTGTTGGTATTGTGTGTATTTTAACCATTTACAGAATTCTCAGAGTGCCCTCTTTCCTTTGAAACTGTATATATTTTTCATTGCCTGCTAACTGCAGGAAGCCTGCATTTGTGTTTTTAAAATACATCCTTTGTATTAACCGGCTGCACAGGCCTGAATGCTCACAAAGAAATAATATTTTTATCTTCAATTTCAAGCATTTTGCCAGGAAATGCTTTGGAATTGATCTTTTCAATATACAGTGATTTTCTTTCAATTAATGTTTCTTTCATTACATAAAAATATTTTGTTATATTTTCAAAATTTTGTCCATTTCAATGTTTTAGATTTCTTTTGCAAACCTAGGGATGTCTGTCTATTGGCTCTTTATCACTGGCCCTTTATCCTCTGCCATATGTGTTCTATTTTCTCAGTTGACTTTCATCTTTTTGATTGTGTCCCTGCATACCATTGATTTTTCTTGAGGCTGTGATCCAGTTCACAGACTGGTTTGTTGTTGTTTCTTTATTGGTTTGGGGATTTTTAAATTGGCATATCTGCTCTGCATCTTGCTGCATATAAATGTTTTTAAGTTGTTCAATATCTATTTCTTTTCATAATTCCATCAAATCCCTTTTTATCTCATCTTGTTGTTTTAACAATTTCTATTTCATTTAACTTATGTTTGCATTAGTTTTCTTGCAAGTGCAATTTATTTGACAATATTATTTTCAACTGCTTTCTAGGGTTAGTTTTCTGAGATGTTTTTCTTTGTGTTATATGTTGCATTTCTTATACTTTGCTCTAAATGTATTCTTACCATGTATGTTGCTTTTATTTCTTTGATTGTTACTTTCAAACAGGGTAAGTCCTATCCCACAGTGGCCATTATTTCAGAAAACAGTACGTGTGGAATATCTTTGAAAACCTTTGGGATCTTCCCTGGGCATTTTATTAGAGGAAACATTAATTCCAGCTTTCTCATCTTTTCAAGAGCAGACTTCTCAGCAGAGAGGAAATAGAGAAAGAAAATCGCCTGGGCCCTCTCTCCACCTTCTTCAGTCAACCCAACCTTAATTAATACTAGGACAATTGACAGCCCTCGTCACTCCAAGTGAGATTAATGTGTTAGAAGTTTCGGGTTATATGGTGCCGTATGTAAGTCCTGCTTGGTTGTTAATGGTGACTGTTCTCTGTGCTGCTTCTTGTGTAATATAGGCTCACCAGGGCTGCTCTTCATCTGCATCTCTCCAACTGCTTTTCTGCAATATGGTGAATTAAACCAATTCAGCTAGTTAAGTAAAGCAGGCCATTTAGGTTCATGAGTCCAAGCTTGGTCTCCAATCCAGGAGAAAAAAATATATACTAGCTGAATTATCTCCTAGATGCTTGATTTATCATTTGGTTCAGAATTTGGAAGGACATATATCATGTTTCTTTTAAATTTTGAAACTCTTAATAGCATAGATAATCTCTTTCATTGACTGAAAGAGGTGAAAGGGAGCTGGGGATACAAGAGGCTAAATTACAAAACCTTATGAGAACTCTCAACAACCATTTTTAAACTCCTGAATTCAAGGATAATTATTTTGGGTTGAGAATATGTTTGATCTCTTCCATGAAAAATGGGATACAGTTTTGAGGTGTCTCTCAGAATTTTTTTGTTTTCACTTTTGGATTGGCCTTCACTTTAGTAATTAAGTGAGGAGGTGATACAACTAACAAAGAAATACTCAAATATCCTCAGGGAGAAATGTAGGTATAGTGCTTGTCAGTAACACTATGCCTATGGAACATGTGTCTCAAAGTAACGAATATAAGACCTGAGACACTGGTAAACTTTGTGATTCCTGTTCAGATAAAGTTGTAGGTCACAATTATGTAATCTATAAATATTAAGAATGATAATAAGTATGGACTAGCAAAGTGTATACGTGATAAAAAGAAATGAAATAGGATTATTGGAGCTGATTAAATTAATCCAGAGAATCTTTTTGGCAAAGACAAGTTTGGCATAGGAATTTTAGGGAAGAGTGGCTATAACTGCCGCAGGGATGGGTTAAAAAATCTGAAGGAAACAAACTGTCTAAGAACAGAATAACACATTCGATCCTTGTCTGTGGAATAATAGAGGTTAAAATACAAGGAGCTTATATGCAGCTTACATAAATGTGTGTTGAATTGATAAGCAGCCTTAATCTGCTCTCTGCAGAGACTAAATAATAAATCGTTAAAATTTACTATGATAAATTTGCATCAAAATAATTAAAATGGTATATGTTAAATTCTTATATATAAATTATGTTTTAAAAGGTGCTAAATAGGAGTGTAAAATTCAACTTTCATAAGGAGATACTTGACATCTAATGGATCTATTTTCAAATGAGAATGCATAGATGTCTTAGCAAACATATCAGAAGCAGGTGTCCAGAGACAGGTTATAGTTGAGAGTTTCAAGTGAGGGAGAAGAGTATGATTTTATAACTCTCCTTCTCTACTCTAAATGTTGGTAAATAAAACTTTCCAAGGAACCATGAAACATTAATGTCACCAATAAGAATAAAGGCAGTTCCGAGGTTTTGAGGTTTGGATAACATCACTTGGATTCCCCAAGTCTTTGACTCAAGAGCTCTTGATATTAGCAAGTCCCCTGATTGTTGTAACAAACTTGTCGCGTCTTAGAATCCAAGAAAATGTATCAAATGCTTCTCATTGAACCTTAAATTCAAGGACTACTCCAAAATGTGTCTCTACACATTGAAGACTACAGATTTCTAGACAGGTTGAATGCAGACATACATGACCATTATTTTTAAGTCTCAATATTAATACTACTCCCTGAATCAGAAACTGAATTTTCAAAATTGGACTAAAGACTCTAAATCTCCTAGAAAATAACTACGTCTCCCTCTTTTCCTTGGTTCAGATATTAATATTGATATGTTGAGGAATCATTGTGATTTTTTTTTACTTTTGAACATTTAATTTTCTTCTTTGGTTAAATCTAAATAAATACTTCTTGATTAGGAGGGACAGCTGGATATTTGAACAGTTGGCTGCAGAAGATTATGGAGTAACTTCTCAGGAAAACATTCCTAACTAGATACACAGCCATCTGTCAGATATAGTTTAAAAATTCTTGTGTGTGGAAAAGTGTAGGAAATGAGCTCTTAATGGTCCTCACATTGACATTTTTAATAATAAAAGCATGTGTCAGGTAAGAAGAAGGAGGCGTTAATTACCAGGGTACTTTTTAGCAAAATAATTGTCCTAAATCAGAATTTTTCAAAGTTAGCTCCATGAATTCTAGAATTAGGATTCTAATAAGTGTTATTGATTAAAAGAGAACTTTATTCTAGACATCTCATTTTTTCTTCTTTCCATCTGTATTGTGTTGCTCTTCCATGCACCTCTTGGCTCTAAGGGGGGGTTATTTTTTTTATCTCCTCTACCAGTTCACTTAGGTGAGCCTTCACACATATTTTTTTTCTTTTTAAAAGAAACACAGGAAGGTGAATTATATCAAAACATGATAATATTTTGTAGAAATCATTTTTCTAACATAGTTTTTAAGCATTTAAGAACAAAATGCAGTCACTAAATAGATCATGAGAGCTAAAGTTCCTTTTTTTCTCTTTTTGTTGTGTTACCCAACTGTTATACCAGTTGACAGCTACAATCATGAATTCCGGATTCAGCAATTTGAATGCATTTTTTAAAGTATCACATTATATTATTGAGATTTATATTGTTAAATGTGCAATAGACGGTAATATGATTCAATGCATTTCTAATGTATTAAATAGCTTTCTTGGAAGACTAATGATTAATAAATGAACATAAACCTGGAAAAAGATATGCCATGAGAGGATTTTTACATCATTTCTAATAATTCACTTGGATGCACATGAGTGGAATTCTTATCAAATGATCAAATGTCACGATACTTGAAAGAAGGTAAACAGACGAAAGTTTCATAGTTTAAAAAAGTTTCAAAAACAGACTGGAATACTGGACTGAACACAGTAAGATAAATTTTCATTATTATATTCTTTTGAATTTATTAAACAAATATTTTACCTCTGCTGCTGAAAAAAAATAGTTTAACAGCAGAGACAAAGAAGACTTAAGACTAACCATTGAGATTAAGCTAGACTGAATCAACAGTGAATGGCACAGCTAATATATCCAATAGTACCTCAGGCTGCTGTCAAAACAGAAAGTTTTGAGAAACGTGTCAATCTCTTTTTCTTCTATGTTGATTAGACCTTGGTAGTAGTTCTGTTTTCAGTTCAGTGTTCAGCCCATTTCAAGAATGATTTTAGCAAACTAAAGTGTGACTACAATTGTGAAAATTCAAAATTATTAGGGAAACTGGAGATTTATCAATGATTGTAAATTTAAACATGAACTAGACAATCGTTTGATAGTACTACTATGCAGTGAATTTTTTCACTCAACAAGCTTTCATTGCGGGCCTAAGATGGACTAGTATCTAGGACATTCAATATAAAACCAATGGACTGACTCTTTCCTCAATACTTACACAAATAACTATGACATAATGTACAATACAACAAGTTTCATTAAACATATTAAGTAGCTTGTGCTACTGAAGAAGGCTGAATAAATGTTTTATCTTGAATTCTTTGTTTTTGAATTTATAGCAAATGAGAACAACACTGCCATTCAAGTTTTTTCCAAATATTTTCTATCTTTGACCATGTTTCTCAATCTATTTGTCCTTATGATGCCCCTCATGAAAAAAAAATCTATTTTAATTTAATTAATTGAAATTTTATTTAATGTCTACCTAATGAAAGCAATTAAATGTTAAGGAATAATATTTTGTCAGATATAATTGAACCTCAAAGGACCACAAATCGTTGTAATATCTAAGATTTTTTTCTACCGTTTTCTCCCTCTACACCAAACCAATTTTGTCCTTTTGGGGACAATATTGCTTTCATTGAGAAGGCATGCTCTACATGATCCATGCTTTATATGTTTGCTCAACATCTTATCAATTCTCATCTCCTAAGCTTCATTCATATGAAGGAATGATATCCTTCAGTTGTCATTACTTTCTCCTCTTTTAATTTACACATAATATGCCTATACTTGGGACACAATTCTAATCCCCTTTTCCTGTGGGTATTTATTTATCATGACAATATAGATTTTAAATAATTCAATTTATAATTTTATTTAAATGTATTTTATGTATTTATTTAATTAAATACAATTAATTTTTAGTATTTTTCAACTGTAAGGATCTAATAAGACTATATAATGCATTTATGAGTGGACACATAGCCAAGTGAAAATTGATAGCAATTACTTTTATGTTATCTTTTTGTAATTTGATCTACTATACATTTAAGCTCTTAAATTTGTTTCTAGTTAATATTTCAAATTGAGTGTTTTATTTTATTAAAATTATTCAATATTGTGTTACCAAAATCTGTATCCTAATTATTTCACAAACTCTATCAATAATCCTATGTTTGATGACAATAACCATTTCACCCTGAAATCTTTTTTCCTATTGTTTCCTTCTTAGAAACTTTACCCACAGATATCAAATCACGACACTATAGCAGTAGTTCGGAAGTGTAGAAGATGAAAGGGAGAGATGGATCAATTTGGGGTGACAATGGTAGCTTTAAAATGGTAGCTTTAAAAATCCAAATTGAAAACCAAGCAGAGAGCCTACAGTTTTATAGATTGCCAGAAGATATGTACTTTGGGGATATAAAATTGAGAGAAGGCATTTTTCTAAATGGGAAATGGCAAATATTACTGCTCAGATTTAGAACAGGTTCCACTGCTGTGTGGCGGCTTGATTTTACATCTGTGACTTTTTCTCCTTCTGGTATTATGCATCTCTATCTGCTCACTAATATTGAAGTGCCTCCAGCTTTTCAAGTTCTCATTTTAGTTGATTTTTATACATGCTTCTTTGATTTTGCACCTATTGATATCCTATTTTTTATCTATTATAACTTGGATGACAAATGGCATTTCTCAAACTTTAATTGAAGCTTATATAAAAGAGAAATCTTGTTATAGGTATTGTATTTGTGATTAACATATTTTTACTCTATACAAGTTTTATATTCATAAGTGCTCTGAATGAAAACATTAGCTTTAAAGAGTGGAATTAAGGAAACAATATACAACTTATTTTCAAGAGTTTATTACACCTATGAAGTTCACGCTATTCTTTACATCCATCTTCTACAAAGCTTTAGTTCTCATCATATTAATTAGCTATTATTAGAGACATTCTCTTTAACCGTATCACTCAGTAGTATTTGAGCCAAGTATATAACTGTAAGAAGCTCTAGTCATTATCAACCATAACAGTTATATGAAATAACTGATATTACTTTTTTCAGCTGAACTAATTGGGAAAGAACTATATTTATAATACGATTTAATAAGCAAAACAAAAATAATATGACAATTCTGCTAAAAGCAAAGTTGAGAAATATGATATATTATACATCAGCAAAGAAAAGAGTCAAGACGCTCATGGGTTTCCAGAGGCACAAAGAAACTCTCTAATTGAACCCTAGATTTGAATTCACAAATATTTATATTTTCCTTTCATTACTCACAGGTTTTCTTTCTCAATAGTCTGTAAAACACAGGAAGTGGTGTTTATCACCTCAGAAACACTAACAAATTTTCTCTGCCCTTAATTCTGGCTTCAATTTTAAAGTGTGAGCAAGGGACACATTGGATAGTCCTTTCAGTTGTACAAGCAGGGTCAATTGTAACTTTCTTTCCTGCATAAGGTTAATCCCAATGTACTTTCTTATGTTGAATCAGTTGTCTTTGAAAATATTGATAGAGAGTGGGAACTATTCCAAAGATGCTTACAAACAGCCATAGCATATCACAAAGTACTTTCTTTCTGCGAGTGTCTCTTGTACATCCTCCAACCTTTTTTCATCTTTCTTCATCACCAATATTTGCCACAGTTAGTGACTCACTCCTTTCAGTCCTAATTATAAACTCATCCAATTCACCAGTTTAGGACATATGTCTGTAAATTAAGCTCATTAGAGAACAGAGAGAGCAGCAGTTTTATTTAAATTAGTCAACGGAGAGCTGTACTTTTTTAAGGCTGGTATTTATGAGAGCATAATTAGCCAGGACTAGGCAGAGACGGCAAATCTACAATCACTTGGTAAACACTCTCCATATTTCCACAAACCAGATAAAGTTATATTAAACACTGTGAAGAATTGGGAGAAAAATGATTACTGCATAATCAAAACTTAACATTGCTATGCAAAGTAGATGATTGATCGATAGGTTTATTGATAGATATAGATTGATAGAGAAATGAAGTCTAAGAATTGTGATTGATTTGACCAGGTATAATTTATGATTGAGTTATAATTTGCCTTTAAACTTAAAAGAATGAGTATTATAATGCAGAAAGCAGGCAGGAAGACAACGTATAGGCAAAGGAAGAAAGGAAGGAAGGAGAAAAGGAAGGAAGAGAGGGAGGGAGAGAGGGAAGAAGGGAGGGAGAGATCAGAGCTTAAGTGATTATAGCATCTCCTTCACCTGCCCACTAAGGAGAATCCATTGATATCCTCTGGACCTTTCTTTTCAAGCCTACTACCTTCTCAGATACAGTGTTAGCCTCTCAGATTTTGGATCTTTGTATGAAGCAGATGTAGCTATAAAGATGTTGAAAAAAGCTAAGAGATTTATATTTAAAAGCTGATTACTTACTGAAGAGAAGAATAAATATTCAAGAAAAAAGGAAGAAGAAGAGATTAGACAGAAGCAATGTGAGCTCTTTGAATAGAGTTTTGGAAAATTTGCAGTGGGGGAGGAGAGTCTTCAAGGCAGTTTGATCTTTAATAAAATATTAAGAAAAAGAAAAATAGAAAAATAAAAGTATTTCGATGTAATCTCAGGTCAATAAAAACTTGATTATTTGTAATACACTTTGGTGTTTTAAAGACTATTTCCATGAGCCTTTATTCCTAGCATTCTTGAAGGAGATTGTATATCATGCCCACATTTAGCATACATTTGTGCATTTTATCTCATCCTCCAACCTCATAAGCCTCTAGTTACTTTCAGGTCCTAATAAAACCACTTTAGAAACAAGGTGATGGGTAAATTATTTAAACTGGATCCAGGTAGGATGCTACACTTGATTACTACCATTAATCTCTGGGTTTTTCACTCCATTTACTAGAAACAGTATTTTTTCCCATGATTACACAGCAATTAGTAACAAGTCTAAGTAGAAACCAAATTCATTATTAGTTCTCCCATATTTGACTTTTTTTTTTTTTTGGTCTCTTAAGGAATGTCTTAAAGCAAAACACACTTTTATATGAGATAGAGATTTGTGAGAAATGCAGAGCAGAAAAGGACACTGACAAGATTCATAAAATGATTACTAAGTTGTATTTTCATCTAGAATTTTCTTTCTTTTACAATTATTTTACAAAGCTTTTACAAAGCTTTCTCAGCATCTTTGTCTCATAGTATGAAAGATTAGGAATCTATTATCACCTCAGCTCATTACTCATGTCTCCAATCAGACTAGGAAGGATGTTAAATTTTTCAACAACTCTTACTCCTAGCCTAAGAGAAGAAGGAGAAGACAGAGATAAAGGAGGAAGAAAAGAGAAAAGGCACCTGGGTAAAGACAGACAAATGAGTGTATAGTGGAAGTCCCTTCCTCATACACCTGCTTGTGAGAAAAATCTAGCAGCTTGTTTTATATAAGTCTTTTCCTTTATTCAAAACACACAAAGTATTGACTTTTGTAACCTGTTTTTAAACCTGAAAAAATAAGGAACCAGAAGAAAACTATGCAGGGAAAATAGTGTTCTTAAAATAAATCTAGATATGTAAGAAATTTTCTGAAGACAAAAAATGATCAAAAACATTGACACTATTTTTATACTAATGATGGAAATAGAATTTGAAAAACAAAAAAAAGGATTTATGATATATGGGATTTATAGCCACTCCCATATCATCAATGCTGTATCCATACTCATAATAATCTATTATTCATCTAATACCCCCTCATCTTGTCTGAATTTTACCATTGTCCTTTTTTCAGGGTTTCTTCATTGCGTTTGGATTTTTTTTGATTCTGCTTACCTCCCTTTGTCATCTCCAGCACGGTGAATGATAGTCAGTAAGCAATTGATAATACATTGATATTAATCAGATCTTCAGATTGATCTTCTACATTGCAATGTTTGAAAATGACTGCCAACTTTCACAGTAAGAACTTTCAAATTTTGCTGAGCTCTGCATTCAGATTTTCAGATTATTTATACAAACACTCTGTAATTTAGAAACCCATTTGTTGAACTTGCCAGAGAATAAAGATGGCCTATTTTCTTCAAGTATTTGATTATTCAAGTTGGAAGTGAAAAAAAGAAAAACAATGAAGGAAGTACCTGATGCAGGTGTTAAAACTTACTACTTAATCTTATCTTTATCTACTTTTCCAAAGACAAAGAATCCACAACAGAAAAGTCTGGCCAAGTGTATATCCATTCTGTTCATCTGAGCATCTCTCAGCTATGATGTGTAAAATACAGAAGAAAAGAAAGAAAACATAATGAGAGAATTCATTTTGTCACTAAGGATTGTTTGAAGTTGCTCATTAATCTTTTAGGCCATTTTGGCATGATAATATCCAACTCCAGAATATTAATATTATGAAGCTAAAAAAAATGTGCAGCTCTTGCCTTTAAAGTTATCTCTGCAACTCAGCTCTGTGATAACTCTATTTGAGTCATATTTTCATTGACTGTGACTTTGAGCTTGACTATTCCATTACTTTGTAATGATTTTATTTTATATTACTTGGATTTTTCAAGGGACAGGTAGGAGAAAGATACAGTCTTGAAAAGTGTTTAAGTTTTAAACTAATAGGACAGTTTTCCACAAGCAATCCCAAATGGGTTTGGATGAATGAATACCTTTCCATGAGTCCAAAAACTACTCATGGGAGGGTTATCTAAAATATCAATCCCATGTCCCCGTGAAACACAGGGCCAGTTCAACAAGAAATTTATTTCAGTGACTAATCTTGTGAAATGAAATTTTTCAGTGCAACTATAAGAACCTTCTTTCAAATGAAGGTGACTGATACATTAAATTAATTTCCAGGGTAAAGAACAAAGAAGATTTAACCTAAATTTTCCTCCCTCCCTCCCTTCCTCCCTTCCTTCCTTCCCTCCTTTTTCCCCCTTCCTTCTTTTCTTCTTTTTTCTTTTCTTTTGCCTGCTATACTGATTTTCTATCACTGCTATTACAAATTGCCCAAGGCACTGGCTTAGAACAAGATAAATCTATTATTTTACAGTTCTGCCAGTTAGAAGTCCTAGCATTAAGATGTTAGCTGAGCTACATTTCTTTTGGATGCTTTAGAGAACAATCTGCCTTGCCTTTTCCAGCATCTACAGGCTACCAGTATTCTTGGATTTATGGCTGCATCACTCCAACTTCTTCTGTGTCCTTTTACGCATGCCACATAAACTTCTCTGACTGACTCTCCTGCCTCCTTCCTATAGAGACTGTTGTCATTACATTGGGCCCTCCCAAGTAAGCCAGGATAATCATTTCCCCATCTCAAAATGCTTAACTTAATCACATTTGCAGAGTGCCTTTTGCCACCTAAAGTAACATATGAACAGATTCCGGGAATTAAGGGGGAATTTTGCCTGCACGCTTGTGATCACACAAAGATTAACCTTCAATTGACATTTGTTCTCTCATCTCAAACATTTCACACAAAAGCAGGTGACTTAAAGATATAAAAGTGCCTGTTAACACAATATACCAGTTGGGCTTAGGATAATAGAAGGAGGCAAAAGAATAAATTCCAAAAGATTCTTTACTTCCTCCCTGGGTTCAAAGACTTCCTTTTTATTGACGAATTAGTGAGTGATTTCTTGCAAGTGCTAAGAATTCCTTGCAATTAGTATGAGAACCCTAATTCCAATCATCAGTGTCACAACACAGAAAAGGAGTATCAATTGACACAGAAACACGGGGACAAAACACACAAAAAAAAACCTGAATGGAATAGTTAGTTAGGTGTAGCTAAAGGTCCTAATTATTTTTATATTCCCATGTATCAATTTAAACATAGGTTCAATCTTTCTTAATAAACTATATAAATGATTTTTAAATGGAATCTTAAACAAAAAACTGCCCTAGTAGCCAAATGAATTCAGCATATAATTGCCATCAAATGTTGAATTTGCAGAGTGGGTAAATCAAGTCAGAAGTAGCATTCTTAGAATGAGGCCTTAGCAAGATGCATTCCCGTCTGATATTTGCTTAGACTAAAAATAATTTATTTTAGTTTAGCATGTTTTTATCTTCAATCAGACTCGGGATGAAAGTCACCAATAGTTTCTCCTTTTTTAATATTAGATTTACAAAAAACCCACTAAATTTCCTTTTACATCCCGTTTATTTTTTACTATGGTACTATAGTATTTATTATGAGGATATAATAGGCCACTGTTCACATCATATTTTATCTTTAAAAATCTACCCAATAAATAACTAGTCAAAAATGCACACTGCAGTTATACTGTAGTTGCTATAGTTTTAAAAGTGAGGCTAATTAATTTTTTTCTGGAAATATCCGTACTAACATTTTACAATTCAATTTATTTTTAACATATGTTTTCCTCAAAGCTTTCTAAAATAATACCTGGGAAACCCTAACATTAAAAACTTTCAAGAAAATGTAGAGGTGAGATGAATTTTTCAAGCTCAGAGTACATGCCTTATTTATGTGGGTAGTCCTAGTAGCTTCTAGAGTGTCTGTCACATTACAAATGCCTAAAAATATTCGTTGAGTTGACCTTTATTGTTGACGAAAAAGGGCATTTGCCAATACACACCTTAAGAGCCCATCTACTAAAACGGATCTTTTAAGTGGTTGAAAACAGAGAAGGAGACACTTAAATTTAAACTGGTGTTTCAATATTCTAGTGACTCAGTGAAATGAAATTCTGATTTATTTGATATACATTCTATAAGAGACTCTATTTTTAAGAGCTCAATGCTTTTTGTGCTTATTAAAATTGTGACACCTTTCAAAAGTAAGAATGTTAACCCCAGTGTGTTAGCCAACCACTAATTGTTAATATATATTCTGTCTATCTTAAGATCCCTCCTCCCCAGCTTCCACTAAGTGGGGAAAATTCTATTCCACTTGGCAATGTTGCTGTACTCTGTTAATCACTTGTCATGTTTCACCCAAGAGATGTCAGTATTCCAGAAGCAAGCAATGTCATTCCTATAATATGTATATTGTAAATTGGTTGTCAAAGTTTTTTAAAATCCCTTAAGACTCTTCCATTTTCAAGGTGGTTTCTAAATATAGCATTATTATAATAAGATATTTCAGAAGTTGTTATCAGCAGCAAGATATGTTATACTTGATTTGCGCTCTTGACCCACTGCATAGTGAAAGACACAGATGCCAAGTAAAGAACACTCGTCCTATTCAGTATAAAATGTAAGATGTTTCTTCTCAGCTATGAAGACATCAGGTCATACAATGAGGTGTTTCGTCTTTGCAGTAGTGTTAGTTGAAGTGCCAGTGTTCTCTGAACTACAATGTGTGTTCCTAATGAAAACTGTCACTTTCTCAAATGTGTTCAAGGGACTGGCTTTCACCCCTTAAGATGTTTTGTTTCTAAATCCTATTTGCTTTTTGTTTCAATTCAGTTATGGCGTTTCTGTTTAGTTCTTGTTGTGTAAGCACAATGATATCTACTATTAAAATTCATAGTGAATATGTAACATCTGCAAAACCATTGATGAAAATTTTCAACCCTAGACACTTGACACCAAGGTGTTGATTCGGATAACTACATGAAGAGAAAAGAAATGTAATTGAATGCTTTATGAGACTAAGGAAAAATGGGGAAATCCTGAGTTTGTTGTTGTCGTGCTGTGTGGTTAAAAATGGTATAACTTTAATAAAAGAAAAGGAAAGGCAATCAGAGCATAAAAATTATCTATTCCAGATAACATTTTCAGTTCCCTTTTATAACATTTTCAGATAATACATTTTTAAAAACTCACTGCTACACGTGTTTGGTTCTTTTAAAGGGTTGTATCGTTCATTTTATAGTAATAAATATATGCTATTTAAAAATCAATGCATTTTCAGTGCTGTTTCTTCATTGATTGAAAAGAAAAAAAGAATGCATCCATTGGCCATAGACATACCGATAAGCTATAGTGATTGAAAACAGATAAATTATTATTTGGCATAGCTGTTAGTGTTGCAAGACAATTCTTCCTGAGGCTCTCACATTCCTGTGAGAGAAGCACTGGCTACATATGTTCTGTACTATCTTTCCAAAGACATTGGGTAGCAAACTGCTTTGAGAAGACAGAGACTGTGCTTCTTTCTGGAGCAAAAGCCAGGTATATTTACTGCCCATTAGAAAAGATTCAGGTTTATGAAGCTCCCAGATTCTCTTCCATAATGAAAACCACTGCATGTGCACCTGCCCCCTTAGGATTACCCTGAGGGGTTTATGGCTCAGAGGACAAGCCTCAAAATGCTGACACATTGGTTATTGTTATTGTAAATAACACATTATCTGCCTCTGACCATGAAGTTTTCTATTTTCTTTGGCATTTATGAAATGATATCAAGCTAACACATTAGCTTGCACATAGGGCAAAATTTCAGACCCATCACATATTTCTTTAGCCACTGGCAAAATGGTAATAGAAATTACTGTGTTTCTAGTATTCCTCCCGATTTTAATCTGTTCATACTCTTTCCCTCAGGCATATACATTTCTTTTGCTCTTCCAAGTTCTGAAATAAGTACTAGCATGCCCTACCTTAAACCCTAGCTTTTAAATTATGCTTCTTAAATTTTTAGCACCTGCAAGGAAGTTTCTTCAACACAACTAACCACTCATTTCCTTGAATTCTCTCCCTTGGTTGATCATGTGTTCTATATCACCTCCGCCATTTGTCACCATAGTCATACACCATAAACTATCATTAGCAACAAGTTTCCATAATTTTAATTTCACGAATCTTTTTGTTTTATCACAAACTTCTTTGGAAAGAGTTGCTCAGTTAACTCTTTCCAATATCCCAATTCCATCAATGCCTAAACTCAGTTGGAATCTGTAATCCATTGAACCAACATCATCCTTTTTTTCTAAAACTTTCGTCTATCTCATGGCTTCTCTTTCTTATGGCTTGAGTTTAAGTTAATTGCCTAATACCTATAACTCCTCTCTACATACCCTGAACCCTTTGTCCCATCTCAATGTCTTTTTTTAAATGATATGATCAGAGTTGTTTAAAATAAGATTAGTAGACAGAGAGTCTTAGTTCTTTTGTGTTCTGGAGATTTGAGCCCATTAGCAAAACCCAGGTGTCTTACTTTATTGTGCCTATTGCATGGACTGTTTCCATGATGCTGCATCGCCTTTTGTTACTTTTAGAGTGGCCATTGCTCACTGTCTTTTCGGGACATCATCAAGGAGACTTTCACATGCACCTTCTAATCCTCCAGTGGTACCAGAGTTAATTGTCTCTTGTCTGTGCTATCCTACCAGGCATTTCTTTACTTTTAAACACTAGGTTATTGTATATCATTGTAAATGTAACTAGGTTACAAAATATTAAGCTCTCTTTTTCACAGCTGTTGGCTTATTGGAATCAGCTACCTTATTTTAAGTTCCTAGAGAGAAAGAAATTCATCTTTTTTTTAGTATTTATACATGTAACCTAACAGAAGGGAAACAATTTGAAGGGTATGGCTTTTAGAGACAAGGGGTTTGCATTACAACAGTGGGAATCTTTGCATAATTAATTTCAGGTTCCATATCTGTGAATGAGGAATGAGGAATGCATTTTTCTTGGAGAAATATTGTCTAACTAGAATAGTTAAGATAACATACATGAGGCAATACACATTAACCAAATTATAAAAATCCTGGTTCATAGTGACTGCAATATAAACTTTCAGTGAATATGATGATAACAAATTTGTTGAGCCCTCCCAAATATTTAAGCCAGAGCAGTATATGTGGTTCTGATTATATTATTTTAAAAACGAATATTTGAGTAACACGCTTATCTCACTCAGTTTCAAAACTGTAAAGAGAAAAGGATATACTCTATCTATCATACTTTCACCAGAAATGTTTATCACAGGTTATATTTACTGAATTGTAATTGTGATTGTTAGAAAATATTAATATTATGGATATTTTATTCAAAAATTACAACATCGTATGAGCAATCAAAACTGGATTTCTCTATTATATTTGTTTCAGAGAAAAAATACCATTAATAATCCCAAAAATCAATTTAACACTAATTGTTCAATGTCATTTATTTTCAACAATTTATACTGGGTTTATCAGATGCTTGTAAAATGTTGCTTGGTCAGAATAATGATTATTTATAAAGTAAGTCTGTTTTGCACAAAAAAATTAACTAAAATTCATCTCTCCATAGGGTATTCAGAAAAGTGTCAAACCATTTCATGATAATTTAATTTAAAGCTTAAGCTCTGGGAAAAGAGGGAAAAAAATTCAGTTGTTCTAATGATCTGAAACTACTTTAAATTGAGAGCTGGTAAAAAAAAAAAAAAAAAAAAAAAAAAAAAAAAAAAAAAATGCCAGCACAGAAGGGTCATCATTAGGGTTAAAAAATTCCATTCTTCATGAATATTAAAACTCTTAATCATTAACTTGAATTGTAGCTGACCTAATACAAAATACTAACTCAAAATGCCCTATATTGTATGTTTAGTCAAATGAATTTTTATCCCTTTAAAATTATGGAAATTAAGAAGAATTTTGTTAGTTTCTCAGCACTTATCAGTATATCCAGTGGTTTATGACTGTGACGGTGTCTCCACATTCTTACTGCTTTAGTACTAAAAATTCACATTTTGTACCTCCATGAAAAATAATCCATGATTAACCTTTATTCTCAGAAAAAAAAATCTACCCATAAGAACACATTTTATCTAGAAATGAAAACACCTAAATTATAGATTTCTTTTTTTGTTGTTTTGCAATAAGTTACACCAACTGTAGTAGATATCTTCCATTAATAAGGGATAAATTTCCTGCAAAACAATAATAAAAGCACATTTGAAGGATAAAATGCATATCAATCTGATAATAATTATCATTTACAATAGAAAAATTAAAATGCCTCAGAGGTACTGGCTATTAAAAAATTCAAAAGAAACATATCATGAAGGAAGTTGCAATATATGATATTTCTGAATATGGTCTTCCCTGAATACTTACTTTATTATTATTTACTAGTATACATTTATGTATTTTAGCTAATCACATTGTAAATGCTTCTGTAATTTTTTAAAAGTAGGTATTTTTGCCAATAATTTCATAGAAAATTTGGCACCATTAGAGATGCTGTTAGAGTAATTAGGGAATAAAAATCACTAGAGTATCATGCAAATCTGTTTGGCTTATTTTTAAAAGCATGAAATGCAAATGGCTAATACGGTTTATTATAGATACCTTTGAGGTGTTTAACTTGAATTAGCATGAGACAGTCACTCACATATATATTGTTGGAAATATTTTTCTTGAACAATGTAATAAATATGAAATACCGTTACGCCTATGGCCAAAAAAAGAAAGAATAAAGAAATTTGGCCTCTAGTTTCCATGAGTTATCCTAGTTTCTTTGGATGTGTTATTCTATTTTAATGTTTTACTAGCATTTGAGCATTATCAGAAAGATGCAATTAGGGTGATTGTTTCCTAAAATATAAAGCTATAATGATATCCCAAATTTACAATAATTATATTTTTTTTATTGGCTTGAGATATTCATGATTGAGAAGTACCAAATCTCTAATGGTGCATTCTTTTTATATTTATAACAGCCCTTTACATTTTTCACAGCCCTGATAATTCTAAGATATCCTTAGCAGTTTTACAGCTTTTTTATTTTTTGCTATATTATTGACATATAAGAAACCTCACATATTTAACTTGTAGTATTTGACAAAATTTTATATATGTGTGTCATCGTCCTAATCAAAATATTGGATATATCCATTACCCCAAAAGTTTCCTCATGCCCGCTGCTCTCCAACCCCATCCCTACACAACTACTGAATTGCTTTGTGTCTTTATAAATTAGCTGGCATTTTCTAGAATTTTATAAAAATTGAAAGGTAAAATGTACCTTTAAAACTCTGACTTCTTTCACACAGTGTAATTATCTTTTTATTTGTTCATGTATTTTGCATGTAGAAATGAGTCACTGATTTTTATTGCTGATTAATAATTAATCATATGGCTATAGCACAAACTAGTTACCTATTCACCTGATGATGGGCATTTGGGTTGTTACCCAGTTTGATGGTACTACAAGTTAACATTGCAATTTTGTAAACCGTCATGTTCCAGTCCTTATATGGAAATGAACTTGCATTTCTTATGGCGTTTTTTCTGTCCCACTCCAATTACTGAATTTGTGTTTTTCTTGGAGAAATATTGCTAGGTAAATTAGTTTGTAAAAATCAATATCAATATATAAAATTAATTGTGTTTCTATATCATAGCAATGAAAATCAGAAAATATATTTTTACATAACACAATTTACAGTAAAATTATTTGGGTTAAATCTGACAAAAGGTGTGCAAGATCAGTACACTAACAACTGCAAAATATTGTTGAGAGATTAAAGAAAGTAAGTAAATGGATAGTTAGACTGTATTATGGATCAAAGATTCAATATTGCTAAGATACTCTTAAATTGAACAATAGATTCAACAAAATTCCAATCAAAATGTCAGCAGGTGTTTTTTTGGTTTTTTTTTTTTGGTAGAAATTGACAAAAAAACAAAAACAAAAAAAACACCTTAAAAAAGAACCTTACACCTTACATGGACAACTTACGTTGCCTAATTTCACGATTTTATGATAAAGCTACAGAAATTAAGACAGTGTAGAGTTGATGTCAAGACTGACAACTCAATCCGTAGAAAGGAATAAAAAGTCCAGAAACAAATCTGTGGCCAATCAATTTTTCATAAAGGCAAAACAAGAATTCAGTGGGAAAAGGAAAGCTTTTTCAATAAATCGTGTCAGAACAAAAAGCAAACTTCAACTGATACCTTGAACCATAAACAAAAAATAAGTAAAGATGGATTATAGATTTAAATGTAAAACTTAAAATTCTAAAACTTCTATGAGAAAGTAGTGGAAAAAATGTCATTACCCACAGAAGTTGTAAGGTTTTTTTTTAGTTATTTTTGTTTGTCAATTTCTATCCAAAAAAAATCCTTCTCACATTTTGATTGGAATTATGTTGAATCTATTGTTCAGTTTAAGAGTACCTTAGCAATATTGAATTTTTGATCCATACTACAGTGTATCTACCCACTTATTTACCTTATTTAATTTCTTTCACTTTAGCAGGGCAATAATTTTTTAGATAGGAAGCCAAAAGCATGATTTATAGAAATAAATTTAAGTTAAAAGAATTGAATATTTTAAATTCAGAATATTAATATGTTTAACTTAAAATCATCTAGAGATAGAGTGAGTAGAAGGAAGGAAGAGAAAATAGAAGCATGAAGAAGGGAAAGAAAAAAGATTTAGATATTGTAGTACTTTTTAAGCTTAGAATCTATAAATAAATTGTACATTATACCTAAATACAAATAAAATTAATACAAATGAAATAATAATTAAATTGTTTCATTGCAAAAATCACATCGTATTAAGAGTAAAATTATAAAAAGATTATGCTATTCTTAATTGTTGTAGAAATTCACTAACTCCTTGTATCGTCAATAAAGTTTACAGCTATATTTTTCTAAACTTTAATTTTTTTTTTTCACCAGACAGTGTCTTTCTCTGTCACCCAGGCTGGAGTGCAGTAGCATGATCTTGGCTCACTGCGCCTCAACTTCTGGTTTCAAGCAATCCTTCCGCCTCAGCTTTCTGAGTATCTACGACCACAGGCATGGCCACCACACCTTGCTAATTATTTCTACTTTTATTTTTCTAGAGACGGGATTTCACTATGTTGCATAGGCTGGTCTTGAACGCCAGAGTCAAGCTATCCTCTTGCCTCATCCTCCCAAAATGCTGAGAATACTGATATGAGTCACTGTGCCCAGCCCTCAACCTAAAGGTCCATTATATTGACATATAATGAAACATCATAAACTGCACATATTTTAATTCTATAATTTATTAAATATGGATATATAAATACACCTATGAAATAACCACCAGTCACAATTTTAAAAATAACTTCATCGCTCTTCATACCGTTCTTTAATCTCCTTCCTCCCCTCAAACCTACCCCCAGGCAGCACTATTTCATTTTCTGACATTTGGTTTACTTTGAATTAAATAAATTATGTTGGCTGGGTGCGGTGGTTCACGCCTGTAATCCCAGCACTTTGGGAGGCTGAGGCAGGTCGATAACCTGAGGTCAGGAGTTTGAGACCAGTCTAGACGGTCAACATGTTGAAACCATCTCTACTAAAAAAACATACAGAAAATTAGCCGGACATGATGACATACACCTGTAATTCCAGCTACTCGAGAGGCTGGGGCAGGAGAATCGCTTGAACCCCGGAGGGAGAGGCTGCAGTGAGCCAAGATAGCACCACTGCACTCCAGCCTGGATGACAGAGCAAGACTCATCTCAAAAAACAAACAAACAAACATATTTTGATGGAAACATGTAGCATGTATACTTTTCTGGACTCAATTTCTTCACTCGGAATAGTAATATTGAGTTCACCTGATACGATTGTTATAGACCAATATTAACATCCTTTGTACTGTTAAGTGGTATTTGATTATATGATATGACATAATCTGTTTATCCATTTATCTGTTGACAACCATTTGGGTTATTTTCAGGTTTCGATTATTACAATTTTTATATGGACTTTTTGTTTTATTCTGGAATGTATATATATATGCACATACACACATACACACGCACACATATAAATATATGCATAGAATGGCTGGTTAGTATGAAAGATTTTCTTTTTAATGTTGTAAATCAGTTTTCTAAAGCAGCTGTGCCATTTTACAATTCCGTCACTACTGTATGACAGTTCCAGTTGGTTTGTACTCTCACTAACACTTGGTATGAGCAGCTATCTGTTAGCATATCCAATGGGTATGTCTTATTATATGACACATTATAATTTTAATGAGATATCTCATTGTTTTAACTTGCATTTCTCTGAGTGGTGATAGTGGGCATCATTTTATATGTTTCTTCGCTATGAATATATCCTATGAAGTGTTTGTTCAAATTGCTTCTCCATTTGTTAATTGGGTTGTTAGTTTTATTTTTGAGATGAAAGTTTTTTATACATTCATATTATATGTCCTTTAATTTATGTGTAGTGAATATTTTCTTCAAGTGTGTTGCACTCTTTCTGTCTTCTTAGTAGTGGCTTGAAAAGCAGTTTGAAAATTGGAATGATGTCCAGGTTATCAATTTTTCTTTCCTTGTTTTGATACAACATGTTGTGACTTTGACCAAAGTCACAAAATTTTTCTCCTATGTTATCTTCTAGAATTTTTACAATTCTAGGTTTTACATTTAGGTCTATTATCCATTTTGATTTAACATTATATGCTGTGAGGCAAGGATGGATGTTCATTTTGTTCCTGCATAGCTATCAAGTTCATTCTCCATCATTCGTTTTAAAGATTTTTCTTTCCCAAATTAATTGCCTTTATCAAAAATTAATATGCCATATATGTTTGAGTCTATCTACATTTCTATCTAAACACAAATATAAAACCTAAAATCAGATAGGATAAGGCCCACAAATTTGCTCCTCTTTGCAAAAACTGCATTAGTATTAAAGACATGTTGCATTCTTACATAATTGTTAGAATCAGCTTTTCAATTTCTAGAAAACAAGTACTGCTGTAATTTTAACTGAGATTGCACCAAATCTATAGATCATTTTGGCCAAATTTTTCATCTTGACAATATTAGGTCCTCCAATCCATGTGTATGGAACATCTCCCCATTTGTTTAGGTCATTAGTTTCTCTCTGCAATTCTTCACAGTTACCAGGGTGAAAATTTTGGACATGTTTTGTTAGATTTATTCCCGAGTGTTTTAGATGTTTGGGAACTACTACTGTAAGCAGATTTTTAAAATTGTGTTTTTAATTGTTTACTAAAAATTGTTTTGTAGAATGTCTAGGATTTCCCACATAAACAGTCACATTTGCCTGAAGACAGAGATACTTTTAGGCTTTCCTATATGAATTTTATTCCTTATATATGAAACTAGGCAATCCTGAACCAGCATTGTTTCTTGGTTCCCAATGTCATGGGAATAATTAAATCTTTTCACCATCAAATATATTGTTAGCCTTAGATTTTTTTTTTCTTGCATGCACACTATCAACTTGAGGAAATTTGCTACCATTTGTAGTTTGCTGAGAGTTTTCACTATAGATGTGTGTTGACATTTTAAAACATGTTTGTTCCACCTCTTGAAATTCTTTTATTTTTCTCTTTTATTCTATCAGTATGGGAAATGACATTAATACCAAACATACATTCCCAGGATAAAATACACTTGGTAATTATGAATTTTACTGTTGAATTTAGCTTCCTAATATCTTACTAAGGTTATTTGCAGCTGTATTCATGATGAATATCAATTTACAATTTCCTCTTTTGTAATTTTTTAGTCATGTTTTGTATCCTGGGTTATGCTGGCATCGTAACTCTACCTAACCAAATTAGACAGCGAATCTACCCCTCTATTTTCTAAAAGGTGTCCGTCAGATTAATGTTATTTCTCTATGATGCTTGATTAGAATTCACCAAAGTAACCACCTGGTCTGACTTTTCTTTTGGAGAAGGGTTTTGGTAACAAAGTAAATATCTTTGTTAGTAATAGGGCTGTACAGATTTAGTGTTTATTCCTGTATCAACTTTGGTAAGTTATTTTTCAAGAAATTTATTTATATCATTGAAGTCATCAAATTTGTTGGCAAAACTTGCCCATACTCTGTTTTCATTATTTGGTTAATGTCTGTAAGATCCATTGGTGAAATCTTTTTCTCATCCACGTATTAGTGATTTATGTTCTTTCTCTTTTTGTTGTGTTCAGTATAGCTACAAGTTTGTTAGTTACATTGACTTTTTCACAAAACCAACTGTTATTTTTTCTCTGTATTTATTTCATTTTATTTATTTCTACTCTTAATAACTGCTTCTCTTGTCTTAGCTTTGGGTTTTTTTAATCTACTTTTTTCTATTTTTTTAAATTAATAAACTTAGTTCATTGACTTTGCATATGTTTTTTAACATAAGCATTTAAATATACATCTTTCTCTCTAAGAAATGTTATAGCTGCACCCTCAAATGTTTTTATGTTGTATTTTCGTTACCATTCAATTCAAAATTAATCACCCTTGTCAGGAATTATTTAGAAGTGTGATGTTTAATATTAACATATTGTAATTTTCATAAATATTGTATTATTTATTTGTTAATTATGTTATGATCAGAAAATATACTCTGAAATACTTTAACCACTAGGTGTTTATTGAGGATTGTTTTTTGGACCAGGAAATACTCTATTTTGGTGAATAGCCTGTACACTTGAAACAAAAGTAAATTCTTTCTTTTTGCAGTTATTTGAAGTAGTTTTCTATAAATATCAGCTGGGTAAAATATTTGATACTGTTGTTCAGTTCTTCCAGCATATTACATTTTTACTAGTTTATCTGACACATTTGGAGAGAAGAATGTCAAATGTACTAAAATTATGGGTTTATATATATTCCCCTTTTAATTCTATAATTTTTTGTTTTACGTATTTTGAGACTTTATTACTAGATTTATTCAGCTATATGTGTTATATCTTGCCCATGTATTGTTTCTTTTATAAACGTGATTCTTTTTCAGTCTGTTGAAATCCTTTGTCTTGAAGTCTCTTTTATTGGATACTAAAATCTTTACTCCAACCTAATTATATTTGTAGTTTTTATAATAAATATTTTTCTATCCATTTACTTCAATGTATCTGTTCTTCAAGTTTAAAGTGAATACCTTCCTAATAACATATAGAATAGTCTTGAATTTTTATCCATTCTGTCAAAGTCTGCCTTTTAATTGGGGAATCTGGACCATTAACACTTAATGTAATTATTAATATGGTTAGATTTAGTGTATGTGTGTGTGTGTGTGTGTGTGTGTGTGTGTGTGTGTGTGTATATATTTTTTTTTTTTTTCCTGTAGCATTTCTTATGCCAAGTCAACTTCAGGAAAAATCCCCTAACCTCCCAACAAGGTTTCACTGCTGCCTAACCTCCCTGAACTATGACTTCTTCTTTCACTAAGGGAAAATAATGTTTCTTTCTCCTTTAAGTTAGTTACCTTCATTCTTTTCAATATTTCTTGGCAAATGTTTTGTACCTCTTCATTATTCTAAGAGCCATATAAACGCTTTCCAGCTTGTATATGTTACCATTAAAGTGAAGTCCTCAAAATTCAGTGTAATTCAATGAATTAAATGTAATTCAACTCAGAGCATTACAGTATTTCCTGACTCTCAATATTATGTTAAAGTAGACTAAATAACCGTTCATTTTTGTTGGGGTCACATCATGCTGTTTACTCACATTTAGCTTCTGGAACACTAAAACCTATAGTGGCTAACAAGTAACATGGTATCTAATGTAGATTAGATATGATATCTAATGTATCTAATGTAGATACTGTATTACTTGTTATAGGTAAATTACTTGTTATAGGTAACTTGTTAAATTCAAAATTCCAAAATCTGGGTTATAAAATGTGTAATCTTTCCACTGTGTTATTGATGGCAGCGGTGAGCCATCTGGAGCAGGGGGAAGCCTGGGAGGTGGCGGCAGGGGCGGCTGCAGGAGCGGCTGCAGGAGCAGCAATGACACTGATGGGTTGCTGATGCCCTGCGTCCCCGAGGCGGCCAACTGTGCCACCCCAACACTTCCGTGGCTGGGTGGGACCTGCCCCCAGGCCCAGAGCCTCCGCAACTGGAGGCCCTGGCCCCACTTCACTACTCCAGGAGGAGGAGGCCTAGCTGGGTCTGTGCTTCAGGCACCGGGATGGGAAGTGAGAGCAGCAGAGCAGCATAGAGCTACATAGAGGAGCTACCCTCTCTGCTGGTAGCTGAACACTTGTCGGGAAGAACAGCTGTAGGGAGGAGTTACTGTCTCTTTTGAGAACTGAACACTTGTTGGGACGACCTGCCTAAAGGGGAGCTATCGTCTCTGCTAGGAGCTAAACACTCATCAGGATACCCTGGCTACGGAGGAGAGCTGGCCACTGTGTGTCTTCTCTAAGCTGTCCCATTGCTCAAAAAAGCTCCTCTTCATCTTGCTCAGCCTTCACTTGTCTACATACCTCATTCTCCCTGGTCGCAGAACGAGCACTTGGACCCACTAAACAGCGAGGCTAATATGCCTCTTGTTGACCATCTTGGAGGAGAAGAGAAGGAGAGAGGAGGAGGCCCTTTGGGGCACCCAGACCGGGGAGATCCCTGAGGCAGGGCTGTGACTCCCTCTTTGGGGCCCTGTGGTTCTTGGTATCTCCAAGCATCCGGGCACCACTGCATTCCCCGGTGCCAGCCAGGGAAGCTGCTTGTGATGCGCCAGATCCAGCCGCAGCCTTGCAGAGAGCCAGCAACCATGCCAGCACCTGGGGCTGTCCACCCTGGGGCAGCAGCCGGCATTTTTGACTGCGCAGTAGCCAGACCCCAAGTTTGCTCGCACACCTCTGGCCTCTCCACACCTGTTTCACAGTCTCCCTTGGAGGCACGGGATCCAGGCTGCTAGTGTGAGCTGAGCAAAGACTGCAGGCCGAGTGGATGGAACAAGCCCAGCTCACCTAAGCAAAACTAGGGCAAGGCGCCACCAGCCACAAGTGTCCAAGAAAAGCAACACCCCAAAGATTCCATAACATTATCATTCGTTTGGAGATTTTATTTGTATAATTTTATACAAGCCATTTAGTCCAAGCCATTTTCTACATCTTTGATCATGGTGTCTAAGACCCAGCAGCAAAAAAGCAAAAATACCAAAACATTCTCATTACCAGCACATTCTCTGGCAATGTTAGCCTTTATGTCATTGAATCTACCTGCAAGAAGTATGAGGTGATGTGTGTTATTACATGTAATGACTTCCCAGCAGGTGTCATTTTAAGTATTAGATCATATCTGGGACTGAGGAAGTAACTTTTCCAATTTGCGATTGCCAACAATCTCCCGACACATCTTACCCAATTTAAAAAATGCTCTTCAATGTTTCTAGATGTTCACAAAACCTTCCTTTATGATTGTATTCTGTAATATCTGTCTTATAATCCATGCTGTGTTCTCTGAGTCATTATTTTAAAAATAAAAATACTTTTTTCATTTCAATCTTCCATAATCGTTCCTGCCTTCCACTTTCTGCAAAAATTATCATCACTATTTTTTAGGTACTTAGGGTATAAAGTTATTAATTATTTAGAGATGCATATATATAGTATGTAATATCTTTTTGCTTTGAAATTAGTTATGTTTCAGTGACTAAATATGCCCCCCAAACAAATCTCATATTTGATTATTTAGTCTATTTTCTTCTGGGAGCAAGAAGAAGTAGAACTCAGGAATATATGAGACTTCTTCAAAAAAACATTCAATCAGTAACATTGATTTGCACCCAAATTTAAAATTAGAGTTAATGCAGTGAAAGAGAGCGAAAGTAAAGTTATCAAACCAGAAACCAAGTCTTATTGATAGTTGCTTTTTTGGTATGTTGTTTTATGTTTTATCAGTATAGCTTTATTCATAATGGGGATTACAGTAGTATTCATAATTAAATGGTTTTTCCTTTATATATTTGAGAAAATAATTTCCAACTTAGTCCAAAATGTTTATATATTCATATAGGTGATTGAAATAAAGATATTATTCAAATTATAGCAGGAAAAGGATTGTGCAGTGATTCTTCTCTATTTGCAGCAATATGGTAATGATATTAATGAAATAATAAAATAAATCACAAAGTTATAGCATGATGATCTGCCAGGGAATGGTGTAGAACTAAAATGAATTCCAAACAGACTCATTATGTAAAAAATGGATATGGTTTTATTATTGTATAATGATCTTCATTATAACTTTTAGTTGTAAAGTATTAACAGGTAATATTTTCTATTACTTTATGATATTTGATACATAAATTTACTTTTCTTCTTTCTTGATAGTCAGATTTACTCATTTTCTAGGATCCATAAAGTGAAGAAAATCTCCCCTTAAAAAATAAAAAGAATAAACAGATAAAACGAAACCCTCTGGTCATGTTACTCAGATGCTTCCTTTTGGGAATTTATCTAGGCATAAATAATGGTATTTATTCAAATATTTTAGCTCTATAAGCAAACACTATGTAAATGCAAATACTGCTATACTTGTCATTTTTTCTCAGAACTCTAGGCACAGTCTCCTTAGAAACATAATTAAAATTTGCATACTCTTATTAAATGAAACTATTTGAAGGAAGTCATTTGGTGGCTCTCAAAATAGAACTTTGTTTTCAGAAATAGTTTATGAATGTCATTCAACGCATCCCCAAGGCTTCAAAAAGAAAATGTCAAGGAACCTCCTTCAGGATATCTTCCTAAATTTCCCATGTGTCACCTTGGTTTTGCAAAGCATGTTTTAAAATGAAGAACATGACTATATTCACAATTGGACATCAACAAAAGGACCTAGAAGGATCTGCTGTTGTAATTGGATAAATTGTGTGTGTGCTTGTGTTTGCAATGCATATGTTTGTGTGCAAACATGTATTGGCCAAAGGGGCTACTTATGAGCTGAAGACAACTGAAAGCAAGATCAGTGACCTTACATTGTTACCTTTCTACACACTCAGCGCCAGTTGCAATATTACAAATTACAAAACCTATTAAAAATTGACACCTGACTTGAAAGTCAGCAAAAGAAAGAAGGAAGGAGAAGGAAGGAAGGAAGGAAGGAAGGAAGGAAGGAAGGAAGGAAGGAAGGAAGGAAGGAAGGAAGGAAGGAAAGAAGGGAGGGAGGGAAGGGGAGAGAGAGAGAGAGAGAGAGAGAAAGAAAGAAAGAAAGAAAGAAAGAAAGAAAGAAAGAAAGAAAGAAAGAAAGAAAGAAAGAAAGAAAGAAAGAAAGAAAGAAAGAAAAAAGAAAGAAAGGAAGGAAGGAAGGAAGGAAGGAAGGAAGGAAGGAAGGAAGGAAGGAAGGAAGGAAGGAAGGAAGAAAAAAAAGCAGGCAGAGGGGCAGTAAGTGAGCTCAATAAGAGGTAAACATACTTTCAGGGTGGTTTCAAATTCCCAGTCTTTATCCATGAAAATTTGCTTAATGTAGCAAACTAGAGGGCTGTGGCCCATGACCTGGTCAGCAGAAAAGTTGCACTGTTATAAAAAAAAAAAAAAAAAAAAAAAAACAAAAAAACATAAACATTGGTGTCTTTTAAGACTTAAAGTGTGAAAAGGAATTATTTTATCTGTAGCTAAGAAAAATATAGTCTAGTAAAATGGTTTTCCCCAATGTATTCCCTTATTGCATAGTGGAAACACAGCATTATACATACAAAGAGAGAGGGAGCTTTGTTACTGCTTCAAACACTTCTTCCACAAAACTGAAAAGAAGGAAATAGAGTGATATCGGGTTATGTATAGCACCCTGAGAGTTCATATGAGTTTCACAATGCAAGCAGGTGTTTATTTTAGCCCACTTGACAATTTAGGCAAACATGTAGCCATTAGTACATTTACAAAATGGTCCCCTGTTATATTTCCTAGTCATCACATAGGCACAATTTAACCGAGTTCTAAAAACAAAATATATAGAGAACTTTTAATCAGGTAAAAAGAGGGTAAAATGAGAGGGAAAACCTACAATATAGAAAACAGATATAGATAAAGGAATTAAGTAAAAAGGTTTACAAAAATTTTAAATGTGAAAACTGATCCATAAGAGAACCAGACAACTTAATGAAGATGACTTTAAGTAATTATATAAATTATACATATAAATGAACATAGGGTTTTTCCAACTCCATGGTGCATCGTATTATTCAGTCTGCAAAGAAATTTTGTGTGCTGTGCTTTGGAAGAGTCCAAAGAATGACTATTCAAGACTTTGAGTTATTAGTTATGAGTTCAAGATATTGAACCAGAGTTATGTAATGACTATCTTTGCTTTTTGAATATTTAAAAACAGTGATATACAAAAAGAATCTGCATAATTTTATCTGATTTTCTAGTCAAACATTATCAGAGAAATAAAAAATCTATTCATTGGCAATGCCAGATGAACAATCAGAATTCCCTTAGTTGATGTACAGTAGTGTCATTCAATATAAATATAATGCAAACAACAATCATTTATAAAAATTTTCCAGTAAACACTTTGAAAAAGTAAAGAGATATGTGAAAGAAATTTAAATGATATATTTCATTAAATCAAATATATTCAAAATATTATCATCTATTTCCAAATATTTTATTTCACCATGAAATGAATGTATACTAGTTCCAAAAGTGTCTGTCCAAGTAATATCACTAACATTTGTGTCAACTCAGTATTATCATCATTGAATTCAAAGGATATTGAGTAAGTTGAAAAACAATTCTAAATTTATTGAAATCAATAAATGTTCTTCAAATTTTTTCTATAGCTTTCTTAGTCAATTTATGTAACACTATTTGGTTACCATTTAAATCTTCTGCATATAGATTTATAGTAGAAAATGTATAAAATCTTTATTATTTGGTTTGTTTATGAAAAATTTGAATGTCAACATAAATTCTCATAACAATCTAGCTAGGTGGCAGATGAGTTTTTCCTTTCCTTGGAGTGCCAAATTTAGCTTTTTTATATATAGGGTGATACCAATGAGAGAATGTAAATCATGCTGGTATTATCTTAGTGTCTATGATTATTGAATATTTGACAATAATTTCTTTTGTTGTAATAGGAATCTTGAAATGAAAATAAGAGCACAGTAATTTGTTTTAAAATGTTTCCATAGTTCAATCAACAAGCATCGGCTTATTGGTAGTCATGACACTTTCCTAGGATCTGCCTCAGAAAACTGAGCACCAACATTTTAATATCTATCACGTGGTATAATTAAGCAATAAAAGAAATATAGATCTCTTGTTATAAAATTCCAATAAATTTGGATTATTCTTAACATAACTAGGATACTATCCTTTATAATAGAATTAATTTATTTTTCAAATCCAGGTAAAATACTTCTTTGTTAGGTGTAGAAGATTCCACAAATTTGAGTTTTAGGCTGCAAATTACTGTTTCACCAATATTTGTAAGTCCTCTAAGGCAAAATACAAGCAAAATATTCATTGAGTCATGTCTCTTATATAGCATGACTCATTAGATATTTGCAATATTTTAAGTTGTTGGAGCATTTGATCTTTATATGTTAGGAAACATTTTATATCTCATAAGCAAATGTTATTGATGGCTTAATTGTAGATCTTTCACTTCTTAAAAACCCTCAATTTTACTCTTTTACTTAAAATTTTGTTTTAAGAAACTTTTATAAAGTAATAAGTTGCTATCTCTTCACCTAAAAATGTGTGTGTTTGCATAGGTACTCTGTGTGTATGCACTCATGCAAGAATCTAAGCCGTTTTATAGTTGGCTGGAGTTGAAAGATCAGATCCTGTTAATAACCATTTAAAATATTTTGTTACAAATTTAATTTGTATTTCATTTGAATAATTTCATTGATTCTTTTTTATTATTAAGATAAAATATATCAAATTCCCTATTTGCTGAAAATTACTCCAATTGTTTACTTCATTACTATTCTTTTTTTATTAAAAAACAGCTTTTACATTTTGTTCTCTAGCAAACCAAACTGCCTTTTATTATGAAATTTATAACATACCTCTTACTGAGTCTTCTTCATTTATTTTTTCCAGTCAGATCTGCCAGTATTGGTTCGTTATTCTAATTCTGCATCAGTATTGCATCGTTATTCTAAATTAATTGTAATTCTTCAAATAATTCAATTATACTGCAATTAAAATAACACTAAGTATCTCAGTTTTATTAGTAATTTTGATTTACCTAAGTATCATTAGCATCACTATAACTGTCTGCATAAGGTATTCAGTTAAACATATTTCAATATTAAATAGTCATTTAAACAGAATCAATCTGTTGATACCAACTAGATTAGCTGTGTGTTCATGTGTAATGCAAAAAATGATACAGGTAGCCAAATGTACACTGCAAAACAACAATAATACTTTATGTGATGCAATGGATAAAGTAAATAGTAATCTTACCAAAACTCTAGTTATGTTTGAAGGAAAAATACTCCTTTTTTCACATTTCAATGTATTAAAGAAACATAAAATTTAAAAATACCTATCTCAAGTTCAGTAACTACATTTCAAATGTTTTATAGGTTTTATAGTCATATGTGACTAGTGGCCACTGTATTGGACAGCACAGATATAGAGGCTTAACAGAATACATAAAATATAATTATCAATTTCTAGACCAACAAATAACAAAAAGCACATACTGAGTAAGTTAAAAATATTAATCAAATAAGATAAATTAAACATGTTTTGTTTTAGTCAATATTTACCCTCATTTGGAGGGGGAGAAATGTTAAGGACTATTTGACTTTTGCATAGGTACTTTGGAAAAGTTTTATAATACTATTTTAATGTAAGTGAATTTACATTTGTTGAAATGATTAATGTATACTTAATTATATTTCTACCACTAAACAATATTATTTTCTTCTCAATGAGTTATTGTTTCTATTTTGTTTTCTCTTATTATTTAACACCTTGCTCACATTTTTCTTCCTCTAAAGCAGATTAACCTGTGGTTAAGTGCATAGGCTCTGATGACCATCAGAGTTCAAAGTCTGGCTTCAAATCTATCCGTGTGACCTTAGGAAAACTTCATAATATTTTTCAATTGTAGTTTCTCATTTCTCAAATTGGTATAATAAGAAATCACAGCTTGTCAGGTGGTTATGAGAATTCATGAAGCTAATATACATAAAGCACATGACATGATGCCCAGAACACGCATGTTCAGCAAATGCCTCCACTAATATCTCATCCCATTCCCACAACCCCAGTTTCCTCCCTCTCTATGAAGAGTCATCCAGTAAATTCCCCAGAGCCAGAGTAATAGTATTGCCATTTGGTTCAGCTCATGGTACAGAATTGAGAATAAGATGGTTGGGTTTACCTCCACCAGCCATGTAATAAGGACAAGTTACACAATCTCTCCAAACTTTACTTATCAAAGCATTACGATAACGAAATCTACCTATTAGAAAATTAAACAGTAAAATATGCAAAAGCCATTCAGTAGAAATGTCTTACACATAATTAAAAATAAAATAACTATTATTTTTCTAATCTTCAATACTAAATTTTGTATTATGTTCACATAAATATCACATAAAATAAAATAGTGATTTATCTAATTTTATTATGTGAATGGCACTTATCCCAAATCACTCAATATATGTGATTTTTGTCTCAAGTAATAATTATTTTGTGGATGAATTATTTAAGATGATGGAATGAAATATGTTTACATAAATTATGTGTGTCTAAAATGTTAGCATCAAAATAGAGTTATTTACAATATATGATTTGAAGCTAGTTTCTAGCTTTTGTGGACATAAAATTAAGTATTATGTTTTTTGCCCTTCAGAGTTCTATACTTTGGGATGCTAGATATATGGTCATAAATGTTAGAAATGAGAAAGGTCAATATTAAATCTATAGTGCAGATTACAACCTAGAGAAAATGTTCCCAAATTCCAGGAGGAAGAATTAAACATAAAACAGTTATCAAACCTCCACATCACAATAGCCTTTACCAAATGTCCTCTGGAATGGTTAAAACAATTTCAATTTCCTCTAGTAACATAGGAATGATACATGTATTGAACCCCTAACAACACTAATATTTTTTAATCTTTTCCAAATTGATAAAATGAAATAATATCTCCATTATGGAGTATTTATTTATGAATTTTTGAGACTGAGTCTCCCTCTGTCACCCAGGCCAGAGTGCGATGGTGTGATCTTGCCTCACTGCAACCTCCGCCTCCCAGGCTCAGGCCTCAGCCTCCCTAGGAACCAGGATTACATGAACCCACCACCATGCCTGGCTAATATTTGTATTTTTAGTAGAGACAGGGCTTCACCGTGTGGGCCAGGCTGGTCTCGAACTCCTGACCTCAGGTGATCTGACCTCCTCAGACTCCCAAAGTTCTGGGATGCCAGGAGTGAGCCACCGCACCAAACCTATATTATTGTTAACATTGAAATGTTTAACCTTTTTCTATCTTCTCTATAGACTATTTATATTAGATTGTTTTCACTGTGTTTTATGTCTATTGTCCTATTTACCATTTTTATTTTTTATCTAATTGAAGGCGAGATTGATATTTTTGCTTTTCTAGCAACTAAAAGTTCTTTACAATTTTAACTGTTTTTCTGACTGGTAATATATCATTGTTTAATTAAAACTATATAGGATAAAATGTACTTCTAGTTGTCTTAGACTCTCATATAATTTTGTAAAAAATAACCATAATGACAAATGCATTCATACATTCATCCATAACCACTGAAAAGAAATACAATAAATGGCTCTCAGTGACCTTCTGTAGATGCTGGGTGTACTAGTAAAGACCCTTTTAGTTGTAAGTGATAACAAACACGCTCCAATTCGCTTAAGCCAAAAACAGACAAAAAAAAAGGTAAATGGATGAGGGAGAGTGAACTTCATTATTGATATAACTCAAAATTTCATTTATGTCATCTGTGCACAGTTCTGTTCTGTCCTCTCTTGATTTTATTCTCAAACTTTTTATGTTGGGCCTGCACAAGAGCGTGTCCGAGTTATTGAAGGACATCATCAAAAGAAAACACCTGCTTCTCATTTTTTCCAGAAGAGTTCTGAACTTGACCTTCTTTGTTCCAATTGGATCATCTGCTTATTATTAAATAAATCAGTGTGGCTATGGGAAAGGAATAAACCTGATGTGCTTAGGCTGGGTGAAATGTGTGTTCCCTTCCACATGAAATGAGAAGTGGAAAGTAATGATTTCCTGTGGGAAAATCACTGAACTGTTCCTATACTGAAAGTCAAGAGGAGTGGCTGCTGCACAGAAAATCAACCAAACAAAAAGCAGTGTATGGCCTATAATGAGATTATAGATATATTTTAATTAATTTGCTTTGTGTACTACACAAATTATTGAGCCTGGCATGATGGCTCATGCCTGTAATTTCAGCAGTTCGGGAGGCTGAGGCAGGACAATCGCTTGAGCACGGGAATTAGAGGCTGCAATGACCCATTGTTGGACCACTGCACTCTAGCCTGGGTGACAGAACAAGTGTCTGTCTCAAAATCAAACAATCAAACAAGTTATTTAAATTGTACACAAATAAATGTAAAAGTCTAAAAATTTATAAATGAAGACATATTAGTAAATATATCCCATATGTTACCTATATTGAAAAGAGAAGAAAATACTGCATAAAAATAGATATATGTGTCTGCCCTAGATAAAGATCAGTATTTCCTAAGTTCTCTCATTATTTGATAAAATCTACATTACTGGATTAAATATAAATCGTTGAATTATATATATGATTTTAGAGTATATTGGTAGAGGTAGTTTTACAAATTAGGCTAGGTAGAAAACTGGCCATTGATCAAAGCATCTTAGTTTTTTTTTTTTTATAAAGAAAGGGAATCTCCATGGGATATGTATATTTTCCTTTTTGGCTTGGCTATGTCTAAAGCCTTTCTTTCAGGCTATTGCTTGATGTCATAGGGGAAGGGAATTCATTTCTAAATTACACTAATTTTTCAAATCGTATAGTCAAAAAATACCTAAAGAAAATAACTTTGATGATAAGGATTTCAGAGAAAGTTCAAAAACAAAATAAATGCAATAATTATTTACCATTACGTGCTATTATTCTGCTAAAATCTCTACTCTAAAAAATCAAAAAAATCGAACACTGAAGACCTAAATTGAAGTAATTTCAAGGCTGTAAACATACACATACATTTCATGAACACCTTTTTTAATCTATCATTAGAACTTATGAGCAAATAAGCATTCCAAGTTTATTCTTTCAATTTGTAAAACTTCCATTGGTTCAAATAATATATTATACTAGAAACAATTTAATTACTCATGTGCATTATTACAAAAACTTTTCCTAGAAATTCATTTTTTTCATTAAAATGACCTCAAATTCAGAAATAATGTAATAGTTAATTAAGGATACACTGTCACTACTGTGTATATAACCATGCATAAGTCAACTCTACAATAGCTTTGATTTCTTTATATGTGACCTGATTTCATCTTTATCAGCCTTATTTTTCCAATCAAATTTATTGGTTTCTGAGTAGAAACCATTTAATATAAGTATACAGCATTAAAATAATCCCTAAAGTACATGAGGAGTAGGGCAGAGCTTTCTTTGTGTGTTTGAGACCACTTAGGTATTTGATGGTAAGAAAAGGTGCTCACTTTACCATCTAGAGCAGAGGCTTGTTTCTGTAAATAAGTGTTATTGGAACACAACCATGCACATTTGCTTATGCATTGTCTGTGCAGAGTTGAATACTTGCAACACAGACTATGTGGTCAACAAAGCCTATACTATTTTTTCTCTGTCCCTTTACAGAGTTAAAAATTTGCCCATGCCTGAGTTAGAATGCCCCCTTACTTCTATTGTATGAATGGAATGGATATTATTGATATTTTCTAAATCAACCCCTGAGTATTCTAAGGTGATTAAATAGTAAATTACATTAGTTAATTTTACCTTATATAGTTTTCATTAAACAACGAAAAATTAAGTAGCAAGAAAAACAAAGATGCCGAACAGAATCTGGTAGCTTTAGTGAATGTAAGATTGCTTAGTATCAGTAGTATTTATCCAGTAATCAGAAGATGTATTTCTGGTATTCTTGCCTTCCGCTGTATTAGCCATTTGAAATTTAATGGATACATTATTTCTGAAACATTTCTTCATCTATAAAATGGAAATAATGCCAGCAATCCCTTTCTCAACAGGTATTGTCACAATCAAATAAATGGCTATGTCTAATGTACCACACAAATATGGAGTAGCTCCTGCTTCTAATTATATGTGAATACAATGTAGACATTTTATATGTTGCGAACAAAAACTTTCACATCGGAAGATGAGTTAAACCTATTTGAGAAGGATCAGTGGCCTGTTCCAAATTCAGAGTACAATATAACTCCATTCAGGACCTTTGAGCTTATCAACTCTCATTGAGCCAAACAATATTTTCTATATTTCCATATATTGAAAGACTATGGTCATGCCATGTTTGTATACCTTATAGCCTTTGAATATACCTCCCGTAGAGACTACTTTGCAAAATATTGGCATACATCAGCCAAGTGAGTTACTAATAATCAGAGCAGGTAGCTCCTAAAATAACATAAATAATCTAACTCTATTGGTAGTTCTATTAAAATATTCTAGCTATATTGAATCTAAGATATTAATCTTGGCTTTGCTATTCTCTATTGTCTCATGCCCAGAATAAATGTTTAATCTAAGCCCAGATTCTGCTTATTTTCTTTCACTTTGATTTCAATTGCCTGTCCTGTGTCCTCATGTCTGATTAGATATTCCCTATCTTAGATTGGCCCTCTATATGCATAATATTCACCAACTGCTCATTCTGTACTCATTGTTCTCTATGGTAATAACTTTAGATGTAGACAGAGAAATTGACATGTAGATATATACACAGCTATAGATACAAATAATCTTTGCTCCATCAGTTGGTCCCAGTTTCAGGTTTGGCTTGTCCTGCTTTTCCTTCATTTTCTGTTTTTAATAACCTGACATCAAATGTGACCTTCCTCATGATACTGAATCAAAAGTTTTATGGCCTAAGGACTTTGATGTACCTTTAATAAGTCATTTCATTCAATTTTTACTTACTCCAAATGTGAACTTTAAAATCTACTTTCCTAGAAGTCCTTTTTTAAAGGTTTGACTTTGTTCCCATTTCCCCATCCATAAATAGGTCCATTTGTGTAATAATAGACAGCCTAAAATTCATCAAGTTAGAAACATGTGTGATGTGGGCTAATTTCGTATTTCATTTCTCCTGCAGTAACCCTTGTTTGCAGGGCCCCTTACTATATTAAATTGGTACAACTTACGAAAACAGGCTGTAACCTTAGAAATCAAAAAGGAGGGGAAAATAGAAATGCTCTAGAAAAATCAACGATGTCATGATAAGAACCTCGAAATAAAACCAAGCTGCCCTCTAAATAAAGTGTTAGATTATAACCAAATAAACATTTCCTGAAATTTTTCTGTATACATATTAAAGCCAAAAAAATCATGTTATTGTTTATAAATAGGAAGCAAATATTTTAGTAAGATAATTGGGATTCTGACTGTAATTCTAGTGAAAGATAATTGTCAATAGCTTATGTGAAGTAAAACCTTATTTGGATGGTGACAACCATCATTAAAATTTAAGCACAATGGAAAACATAAAAAGCACTAAGGAGCTAGTTAGGTACATTAGGTTTGCCTTCTTCTAAGAGCTATGTGGGGGTTGGCTGTAAAATACCTCTTTAAAGAATCCACTTTTATAACTCATAAAAGTGATCATATTTTTTATTTTAGATAGAATCCTAAATATACTATAAGCTGGACTTGGTAGCAAAAGCAGCACATATATATGAAGTTAATTAATTCAGCAATGAGTACTATGGATCTATAATCTGGGGGATTAATACATTTTATATCCTTCTTCAGATGATTAAATAATGGAGTATCAATACTTCCTCCTAAATAATATAACTTAAAGTATTTCTCAGAAGATTCTATTCATACATTTTCTTTCTGCTAAAGTTATTTCTGTAATGCTTTGATAAATATTGTTCTACTTTCTGTTAATGAAGTATAATAGAATTGATATATATGCTAGGAATATGCCTTGGAATTAAAGTATATAACACTGAAACTCAAAACACTCATAACTTTCTGATTCATGTAATTGGTGACAAATGATACTGTACATCGGTCATTATTTTTGAGACCTGCAGAAGGACTCCACAAAAGTGCATAATGCCTCATAAAAAATATGTTCCAATCTCATTTATCTAGCCCATAAATAATTAAAATTACTATTCCCCAAATTGGATTACTTTGATACAGATGCTTATTATTTATACAACTGCTCACATTACCTAAATATTACATTCAACCAAAATGTCTCAGACATCTTAAATATTTTTATAAGCAAATACTACATGCTATGTACTGGCATACAGTTTTCAGAGGAAACATTTAAATATTTCTGGCCACTTGGGAAGCTTCTCTTACTATGGAGTCACGAATAATATTGATTTCTCAGAACAATGTTAAGAAGTTCTCCGTACCTCCCAACCCAGGATTGTCTAAATCATACTTTCACATTGTCCTACTTAATTCTGGGCCTAATTCCCTACCTGCAGGTATATAAAGATATAAAGGGAGCACAAGGGAAGGGATGAATAGAGTACCTGTAGGAGGTATGAAAATTTGTCCTAGACTGTTCAGGACACTATAGCATAACACCATCACCTGGATAGCTTATAAACAACTGAACTCTATTTCTCACAATTCTGGAGGCTGGGCAGCCCAAGACCAAGGGGTCAGTAGATTCAGATGTCTGGTGAGGGCCCTCTCCCTGTGTTTCCACGTGGTTGAAGGAGCAAGGGAGTTCTTCAGGGTCTCTTTCGTAAGAGCACTAATTCCATTCATGAAGGCCCCACCCTCATGACCTAATTATCTCCCAAAGGCCTTGCCTTCTAATACCATCACATTGGTGATTAGGTTTCAAAACATACATTTTGGAGGACACAAATATTCAGACTACTACAAAAATGAATTGTGTAATTTCAATGATTCAAAATATGAAGTAAATGCTCTATGTTTGCCTTTAAAGTAAGCATTGCACAATATAAAGATTAACACTAAAATTCATGCTAATACTTTAAACATTTAATATTTCTTTACCTAGAATGCCATTAAGCAACAATAACAACAACAACAAAAACATCTGGACAGATGAAGAGAGAACCCATGAAAGAAAGGGAAAACCTTAAGGTTTTAATACCTTTAATGTCACTTATAGCTATTCAAATACGTTTCATTTCCTGCTTTTTGAAGAATCAGTCTGCATTTTCATTTCATACTGAGTCCCACAAATTACGCAGTCGGTCCCGCTGTTGGAATTAACACCTATAGGAGAAAAAGAGAGCAGGATTGGACCAAGGGAGACGTCTGTGATACAGCACACAAAGGGCTGGTCCAACTCCACAGGAAACTCTGAAGCTAGTATAGATTGCCCTAGCAGGTGTTCCCAGTTGGATTGAGAGGATCGGGCCTTTAAATCTTGTGTCTGCCAGTTATCGAAGTCAGACGGTACTGGGAAGGTAGCTCTCCAAGGCCAAGGCAATTTCCAGGGAGGAAGCCAGTGGACAAGCCATGAACTGACGTCCTCCCCAGCAGTTGGGGAACCAGTGGCTCAGTCTTGAAGAAGAAAGCTGACGAGAGCTCTATAACATCCAGAACGATAAACAGGGAGTCTGGACAGTGTGTCAGATAGTGCAATTGTACTACTTTCAGAAGAGCCCTCTGACAAAGAACGTTCCTTGCAAGATAGCTTTCATGTTGCAAGAGAATAGCCAAAAAAAAAAAAAAAAAAAAAAAAAAGGATAAATCCAGAGGCACCTGACATTTGACAGCTTGATATTCCTAAGAGTAAGCCTCCTAAATCAAGGCTTATGAATAGCCGAATCTGAAAGTGTCTCAGGTATGGCATCCTTGAAGTAGATTCAGGGGAAATAAGCTGAAAAATGAACCTTGACTAGAGGAAAAAAAACAACTACTTTGTGTTTATCTGTTTTGTTTTGCCATGAGAGCTTTTATCCCAAGTTGAGGTAGAGACACATAATCAAAGCTTTTACATCATCATGTATGCCCTGCTTCATTAGGTCTACAGCTTTGAATTGCTGGGCTATCAATCCAATGCAATACATAAGAATTATAGCTATGTCTTCATCTAAAAAGCCAAAGAAAAGAAAAAATAATAAACCATGAAGCAGCAGTTCATTGGACACTCTCATTCTCAATACTGACTCTTTCTTCTAGGGAATTGGTACCTTCCAGAGACAATTTGCTCAATTTTAAATTAAGATTGTTCAATATTTAATTAATTTTAATGAGGTAGAGAAGATTTCTAAAATACATGCAACTTACAAACAGTTATTCGAATACGTTTCATTTCTTTTAGTTTGATATTAAAACTGACTTATCTTTTCACTGTTTTCCATCAGAAGAGGGCTATGGAGGTATGATTCATGCAACAATGCCAGCATGCTAATTAATGGCTAGAAGCCTCAGCACACTGGTGGCAGAAGTGGGGAGGAGGAACCCGCTGATTCTGATGAGCATTTGGCAGCACACTCCCTTCCTATGGAACCTTGGCAAAGCCGCAGTAATAGAATTCTATATATATGTGTCCACCCAAGCCTCTTCCTGTCCCATCTTCAGGGCTGGCTTCATGAACCGGCAACCTGTGCAGTCCCAGAGGGCCCTACACTCAGAAGAGCCCCTGATTTGGTTTAGTGTTCTGCTGTCACTGTCTTCAAATTCCTAATAGTTTTTGAAGAGACCTGCATTTTAATTTTGCATGTGATCTACAGATTGTGTGGCTCGTTCTGTCCATCTTTGAAAATTTCTGATAGAGTCGAAGGGTTGAGATACCAATCTCAGAAGTGTTTGTCATCTGCAAGCAAAATAGCAGCCACCTTCAAAAGACAGAATGTTCTCTACGTAAAAAGAGAAAAGTGGAAAGTGGAAAATGGACCTGCTCTGGCAGAGGAGAGACAGAATGCCACCCATTGGGTCTTTGCTTCTATTAGCCCCTAAGTTAGGTCTGCAGAGTCTACAGAAACTGTGATACACAGTTTGGAAACCATTCCTTTAGAATTTATCCTAATGAATGCAGAAAAATAAATGTTGGGAAACTAGTCATCCCATTAATCTAGCAACTGGAATTTGCACACATTTCATTAAACAAGTTATTTGTTCTTTGGTTGTATTTTGTATTTTCTAGAAAGTGTTTATTTGGTCCCTTCCCCCAAAATATGGCAAAGAAAAGATATTAAAAGTGCTTAGATGACATAACAGTAACCAGTTAGTGATTATTGCTTCCTCTTTGCTATGTGTTATGCTAAAATCTTTCTAATGACTGTATATCATTTAATCTTTACAATGGTGAATCTCAGAGAAGTTTCCAGAGTGGTGGAACTAAGATATTATGTAGCTAAATGGTGACAGAGATGCTATTTTGAACCAAGATAGTTTGACTCTAATGTCCTTGAACTAAACATCAATAAAACACTAAACTCTGTTTAAATATGCTTAAAATCTTGATTTGTTGTTGAGTATCTATAGCAATACTAAGTATGATTAAATAGAAATCATTACACTGAATAAGTAGAAACAGAGTAGTTTAAAATAAGTAGAAATAGGAGAGAAGTCATTAGAAAAGAAAAGCGAGTGTCATAAACGTAATGCTAAGATCTAACTCATATACTTGGGCTTTTTGAAAGCAATTCTTATTCATTTCTAAGAGAGAAAAAAGGGGTAAGTAAATATCTTTAGAAACTTGGTCTAGGTCCAATGTTTGTTGGTTTGCAGGAGCTGAGTAGAAGAGGAAAAGAGATTAGAAGGAAATAAAAGGATATTGAAATGTCAGTGATGAAAAAATATGAGGCAATTCCACAACTGGACTCTCTATAATGCAGAAGAGTAAATTTGCATGTGAAAACTGACTTCTCAGAGTTATATAAATATTTTCTTCTGAAAAACTCCATCAGCAAAAATAACTCTTCCTACTGAAATCATTATGCTTCTGGGAATTGGACAAGTCACATCACTTAGAATTCATTTCCCTGGGTTCTTTCACAGGAAAGTAATCAATTCAGTTCAAGAAAACAAACCATTTTATGTTTGGCACCATCTGCATGATCAAATGAGTCACTGAAGAATTAATAGTCCTGCCTCTTCTTTAAAAAAAGAAGAATGCAGTAGGATTAAATAGGCAAATTATATAAACAGATATTTCACAAAAGAGGAAAAGCAAATAGTGAACTATCATTCATTTTACTAATGCAAATGAAAATAACAACAAATTACAAAATTTCGCCTAACAAATTGGCAAAGTTTGTTTGCCTTTTATTTGTTTTTGAAAATACCCAATGATTGTAGGGCATAGACAAAAACCTATTTGCATGTAGAATTGGTAAAAGAAAAATTTAGTTCTATTTCTTATAGAAGCAATTTTCAATGAATAATAAAATGCCTTGAAACACTTATTCTCTTTGAATAACTAATTCTATTTCTGGAAATATATTATTATAAAATAATGACAAATAAAGCATTAAAGAAAAATTTTGTGAAGGTATTTATGTTACACTTGTTAGGGAAAAAATGGAGGGAAGTCAAATACTATCATTAGAAAATGGCTTAAGGAAATATGATACATAAATGAAAGAAAAGCCATTAAAATTATTGTCACAAAGAATTTTAAATTAAAATTTAAAAATTTCTTAAAATGTAAGTGGTAAAAAATTATAATATCTACATATATACTTTGATCTAAATTATATATAAAACTATGTATAGGCCTATATATGTAATTAAACTTTAGGAAAGTTCATATGTAAATTGAAGTGTATGTCCATATATATATATAAACTACTACATAACAGTAAAAGTGATTCACATACAACCACAGGCAACAATATTATGAAACATTAAGACATAAAACTGAGAGAAAAAAGTCAGAAAAACCTATTAATAGTATTGTCATTTCAAACCTTAAAATTGTATGCAATGTGCATACAATATATATACTCCTATATATACACACACACACGGATATATGTATGTATGTGTACTTTCTATTGTGAATATGTGTGTGCATACATATATATATATGACTAAATTCATGAAGAAATACAGAGATACATAAGAGTAGACAAGAATAAGACAGCATAAGAGGGCTGGCTATAATACAAAATATTTTTGAGTTATTTATAGTTTACAAAATTTTAATAGTTTTTAATCAAAGATAATTTGGACATCATCTAGTTCAAATCTTTTATTATGTGAATCAGAAAGTGAAAGAGCACAAGTAACTTCCAAAGATCACAAATATTTATGGATGAAATATCCTTATTATAGAAAGACAAAACATCTAGAATGACACAGATTTTGGTCCATTAACTTGTTTTAAATATTATCAACCCAAATTATAGTTTTATGATGTGAGAATGCTCCTTGCCTTTATTTTTGTACCTTCTTAGCCCTTTATCCCAGGAAAATATACTTATCAGTTATACATTATACAATTCAGCAATTGTGTACTCGATATCAGAAGTAGATTTAATTTAATGTAATCCACAGACATGGAGCATGTACTATGGACAAGATGCAGGTTAAAACTCTTAAGCATAGGAAGAAAAGTACAACTGATCTTTTAGTCCCCAAGATATTGCAATGTGAAATGGTCTCTGTCCCTATTCCTCTGCAGATATAAAAAGGGTAAGCAAGTAACATTTATGTTGAGTCAGTTTGCATGTTATCACATAATCATCATAATAATATAAAATGTATTGGTTATTTCATTTTTCTAGAATTAGATACAGTGATTCATGTACACAAACCAGTAACTTCCCAACAACACGCAGATATCAGGTAACAAGAAAAGGATTTGAACTGCAGATATCAGGTAACAAGAAAAGGATTTGAACTCATGTCTATTCGTTGTTGAAGTCTGAAGTCCTCCTGTCAACTCTGTGAACTCCTAGCTCATTCTACTGCCCAAGAAAGAAGTTTGAGAAATTCTTTGACAGAAACACATTATCTTACTTTCTAACTATATGCAAGTGATTAAAGTTTAGGACTCTAAGGAGGAAAACCATATAAAACATGTGTTCTCCAGTTGTCTAAAGTAAATTAGTGCCTCAAGTAAATGGGGACAAGAGAAGTAGGAAATGCCCACTAATTGTAATTTTTGCTCTCTATTCGCTCAGTTAATAAACTCTATTTTTCTTTCTTGTTTCCTAGAAAAAAAAGTAATATTCTTCCAGATACTAGTAGATTTTTTTAGGATCCCAACTAACTTTTTAAAATTTTTCTTAGTGCTAGATACCATTTCAAATTGTAAAAATACAATACTTCAAACTTTGTTCGTAGTCCCTCTGCCCATCTAATGAACTCATTATTGATATCTAAAGCAACTCTGTTTTTTTTTATCAGTCTAATAACTGCCAAAGCTACCAATTTAAAAGTGAAGAAGATTAAACAGATTAGGTGGCATTATGTAGAATCATCTAGCTAACAAGTAAAAGATTATTATTAAATTCATATATTTTTAAATAAATTAATAATAAAAATTCAACTATTTTAAAATAAATGAGTTGAGTCATATTAGACTATACACAAGAACTAAGCTGTATTGTCATCATTTTATAAACAATAATTATCAAAAAATTCTAAAACTTTTCTACACTGGGGCTTTTCTACACTGGGGTAAAAAACAATCAATTATTTTAAAAAACCACGTAAGGGTTGGATTAACAGATAAACATTCTTTTGGACTGCAATACAGAAACCAAAAATTGATAGTTATGCACTTTTCTTTTCTTTTCTTTTCTTTTCTTTTCTTTTTTGTTTTTGAGACGGAGTTTCGCTCTGTCACCCAGACTGGAGTGCAATGGCATGATCTCGACTCACTGCAACCTTCACCTCCCTGGTTCAAGTGAGTCTCCTGCCTCAGTCTCCCAAGGCGCTGGGATTACAGGCACCCACTGTCACATCCAGCTAATTTTCATATTTTTAGTAGAAATGGGGTTTCACCATGTTGGCCGGGCTGGTCTCGAACTCCTGACCTCAGATGATTCACCCGCCTGGGCCTCCCAAAGTGCTGGGATTACAGGCGTGAGCCGCCACGCCCAGCCAGTTATGCATTTTTCTAACCGTTGTGCATGCCTTGAAAACAGGTGTTAGGAGTTAGTAATTCTAGTAATCCAGAAAGGAGACAAATTTAAGATAATAATTGCTCTTTTTAAATATTTATTTAGAAGCTCTTACTCTTTCTCTTCATGATTTCTCATTCCAAAACCTAGAAAGACAATTCGTCACTCTTATTTCAGCTGCTCTTTACAAAGAAGTTAGCGCCTTCCAATCTTATCAGCACATAAGATCCGAGTGGATTATAACTCTAACAGATGTTAAATATTTCATTTGCAGGATATAAATTCTTACCCAAAAAGCTATAGCTAACGTCACACTTCTTAATGTAGTAAAGAACATTCTCTGACTTGAATTTTCACCAATATGAAAGTCTTCATCAAATATAAAAGCAAATTAAATTACTTTGAATACAAAGCTTTGTGCTTGGAGGATGAGAGTGTGCCAACTCTTTATCTGATGAATCAAAAAATATAATATTTTGTTACTGCTCTTATAATCTGGTTCTGTACGTGTTGTTTTGTAAGTTTTTTTTAAGACCTCAAGATCTTGAGCTATGACTAACTCTACGTTGAAGAAAAACAGGTGTACATCACAGGAAATCATGGCAGGGTCCCAGTATTGATGAACACATCATTATTTTGCTGTCATTTCTCTATAATTAGCACATCGTGACAATTGGTTCTAATATGCAAAAAATGCCAGCAATGATACTTGTAATTTTTCCTCCTTTCTACTTATTTTTATTTTTTATTTTGAGGAATTTCATTTTTCCATATGTAAATTCTAAGTCTGAAATCACATTTTATATTAGGGTAGATATTTGGCAATAGTTCATATCAAAAAATGTTCAACTTCTTTCTTTAGGTATAATCTGAATGTTATTGTCTAAATGTTTGTCTGCCTCCCACCAAAAATTTCTTATATTGAAATCTTAATCTTCAAGGTGATAAATAGTATTAGGAGGTAGGCCTTTGGGAGGTAATCAGATCATGAAAATGGAGCCTTCATGAATGGAATTAGTGCCTTTGTAAAAGAGACCCCAGAAAACTTATTTGCTCCTTCTACCATGTGAGGACACAGCTCATAAACCAGAGAGTGTGCCCTTACCAGACATTGAATTTGCTGGCACCCTGATCTTGGACTTCCTAGTCTCCAAAACTGTGAGAAATAAAGTTCTGTTCTTTATAAGTCACTCAGTTTATCGATTTTGTGATAGCAGCATGAATGGACTATGACATTGTAATAAAGAACAAAAAGATAAGGCATTTCTGGAAATATGGCTTTTTAATTCTTACCAGCTGTTCCTTTAGACCAAAATAATAAGAATTATAATAATAACAATGTATTTCTAAAATCTTGCATATGAACACTCATTTTCAGTCTGTTTCTAGAAACTTGCCCTGTCTGTAGACTTTGGAGGGCCATATTTATCTACTAAAATAGACAGGTACCACCAGTCTGTGGCCTGTTAGGAACTGGGCCACACAGCAAGAGGTGAGTGGTGGGTGAGCAAGTGAAACTTCATCTGTATTTACAGCCTCTCCCCATTGCTTGCATTACCTCCTGCACTCCACCTCGTCAGATCAGCAGCAGCATTAAATTCTCACAAGAGTGTGAAATTTATTGTGAACTGTGCATTTGAGGGATTTAGGTTGCTCATTCCTTGTAAGAATCTAATGCCTGATGATCTGAACTGGAGCTGAGGCAGTGATGCTAGTGCTGTGGAATGGCTACAAATACAGATTAACATTAGCAGAGAGGTTTGACTGCACAGAGACCATAATAAATCAATTGCGTGAAGATTCATATCAAAACTCTGACATGTGGCAATTAAGCTGCATCTGGTGGCAGGCTTTATAGTGGCAAGTGAGTTTATGTACTCCAATCGTACAGCTGCATCTGGTGGCAGGCTTTAAGTCAGAATCCGACACTTATTTTGGTCTGTGCATGGATCGCCCATCATTATTTTATTTACCATTTCTGTCCACACCTCTTTCCCCCACTGTGCATTTGTCTCAGTCACAGTTTTAGTAAGTCCACAAGCTAACCCTAGCCAAAATGAATAAAATATGAACATCACCGGAGAGCTTCTTTCAAAAGGGGGAAAGACCCAATGATGAGACAGCAGAAGACTCTAAGACACTCTAAGAATGTCAACCAAAAAGAAAGATTATTTAAAAGAAAATACCAAGAGTCCCACTTAAATTCCGGGATCATTGCAACAGGTGATTCACATTCTTCAAGCCCACTTTGTACAATATGTGGTGACCCACTATCCAACGAAGCCATGAAACCGTCAAAACTGCTTCGCCACATGGAAGCCAAGCTCACTTCATTAAAAGACGTGCCTTTGGAGTTTTTCAAAAGAATAAAAAATGTGAACACAAAGAACAAAAGTAATTATTGAAGGCCACTACGTCATCAAATGTTTCTGCACTGACAGCATAATTCTTAGTGGCTAACTACATTGCTAAAGCTAATAAGCCCTTTGTTATTAGTGAAGAGTTGGTCCTGGGTGCTGCCAAGGACATTTATCATGAACTTTTAGGAGAGGCTGCATTCAAAAGGTGGACATGTTTCTCTTTCAGTCAACACCACAACTAGACAAGTTGTTGAAATAGCAGAGGATATTGAGGCACAATTGTTAAAAAGGATTAATGAGTCACTGTGGTTTTCAATCCATGTTGGTGAATCTACCAATGCTGACAACAAAACAATGTTTTTGTGTGATATATTTTTCAGGAGGATGTGCCTGAGGATATGTTACGTGCACTTTGCCAACCAACACCACAGCTGCAGAACTATTCAAGTCTTTGAATGATTACACATCAGAAAAACGGAACTGGTCATTGTGTCATCCATTAAGAAATGCTGGCTAGCTGAAAAATGTTACCTGAACTTAACAATGTTTTGTATGATGTGATTAAAATTATACACCACATTAAAGTACATGCCTTTAACTCACTCAAAGCACACATGCCTTCTCTTATACGGAAGTGAGATAGCTTTCTAGCATAGATCGCTGGCCAGAGTTTTTGAGTTACAAGAGCCACTCCAGAGATTTGTTTGAGAAAAACAGTCACCACTGGCAGCACATTTCAGTGACACAGAATGGGTGGCAAAACTTGCTTACTTGTGTGACATATTCAACCTGCTTAATGAACTCAATCTATCACTTTAGGGGAGAATGACAACTGTGTTCAAGTCAGTAGATAAAGTGGCTGCATTCAAAGCCAAACTAGAATTATGCGCGCGATGAGTGAACATTGAGATTTCTGACATGTCTCAAACATTACCAGAGATTTTGAAAGAGACTGAGACAGGGCCTTCTTTCTCTCAGCTGGTGCATGATCACCTATATCAACTTTCAAAAGAGTTTGAGCAATTCTTCCCAACCAAAAAAGACCCCTAAACTGAGAACAAATGAATCTACAACCCATTTGTGAATAGGCCAGGTGAATCAACTTTGTCCAAGCTAGAAAGAGGATCAACTATTTGAGATCACAAATGACTGTGGCCCCGAAAGTATGTTTGAAACAACTTCAAATCTCCATGCATTCTGTTTGAAAGTCAAGGTGAAATATTCTGAGATTGCCACAAAAGCATTGAAAAGCTGGTTTCCATTTTCAACATCTATCTTTGTGAAGCAAGATTTTCTGCAGTGACAGCTACCAAAATGAGATTAAGGAGTAGACACTTCAGGTGTCAAAAATTTAGGGTGTCACTGTCTCCCATCACCTCCAGATGGGACTGTCTAGTTGCAGGAAAAGAAGTTCAGGGACCCCATTGATTCTACATTATGGTGAGTTGTATAATTACTTCATTATATATTACAATATAATAATAACAGAAATAAAGCGCACAAATAAATGTAAAGTGATTGAATCATCCTGAAACCAACCCCTCAACCACCGCCCCACCATTTACAGAAAAATTGCTTCCCACAAAACCAGCTCCTGGTGCCAAAAATGTTGGAAATCGCTATATTAGAGGATTCTGCACCATTGGCCATGGCTGAGATACATACACATGACCCCAAATTAGACAATTCATTGTCTTAGTCATGCACATCGCATTCCTTTTTTTCAAGATTCAGAATTAAAAGACACAATCTGTATTTAGCCTAGGTTTAGAGTTTAAGATATAGTAAAATTGGAGCTGAGGCTGCCATATGTGGACATACAGAATTCAAGTAATTCCAAGAAGCAGATAAACAAAGGATAAAAATGGGGGAGAGAAATATAGCGATCTAGAAGTGTGATTGACCATAGAAACTCTCAAAGATTGAGAAATAAGCCCCGATTGATGACCTTCCAGGTCTGAGTTCAGTTGGACTTCAGTTCCTCCTTATGAATGTCTGAGTTTACCTCTTGAATCCTTTAATAAATCTATATTGTCTGTTGGTACCTAATTTTGTCACCTTTTATTTCTACTTCTTGCTCTGGAAATTGTGCATAATGTATTGTTTTCATATTCTTATACATATAACCACATACCACGTACAAATACTTTGCTCATGTATTTAAGTCTGCTAAGAGCCTAGTCCAAACAATTGCTCCTTTGATAAACCAAATCTAACTTTTAAAGTGTATTTACAAACAAATGCACAGATTTGTTGATTTACAGCAATACATTTAGTAGTTATTTTAGAGTTGCTTTACAGGTACAGTTTTTTGTGTGCCAATTTTATAATTTGAAGCAATTTTCCCTGGAGGGTTTAAATGAAGTTTTGTATCTTGGGGAAAGAAGCACACAGAAGTTCTTGCTGAATGCTTTAGGAGATTGCTAAAAATGGAACTGTGTTTCTAAGGACTACTATCATTATAGTATGTCCCACTTTATTGAATTTGCTGTTTTTTACTTAAGAGAAGCTATCTAAATCAGTTGTGTATCCTTGTCAAAACATTTCATTTCTTTGTGTCTCCATTTCCTCATCAATAAAGTGGAAATAATAATAGTATCAACATTATAGGTTTGTTGTAAGGATCAAATGAGATAATTCATTTAAAAAACCTTGAACATACGTATTGCATTTAGAACAATGGCTGGGACATATTAAGCATGCAACATATATTAATCAGAATTTTTACTGGATGAAATAATGCATGGAAAGAAGTGGTTCTTCTTTATTTAATACTTACAATAATTCATTTAGCATACAATTTGCCCATTTAATGTGGAAATTTAATGGCTTTTAATATAGTCACAGATTTGTGCAATCATCACCACAATGAATTCTAGAGCATTTTCATCACCTCGAGAAAGTATCCACTATCCATCTCCCAATGCTCCATCAATTTATTCATAAGCAACAATAATCAACATGTCAGCTCTCTGTATTGCCTATTGTGGACATACATCATGATGAATAGACAAAAAAATACATAAAGAAAATTAAGTTTTCAGCTCAATATAACATTTGCCTTGTTGATGATTCTAGAAATAGTGAACCATAATAGATTTCTTGGAAATCTTAAATTAGAGCATATAGTGGCCCATTTTTCTTCCTCAGAAATTTTTCTTTCAACATGGAGGAAGCAGTACCAGGAACTTGGAAGACTGCCCAGTGTGCTCTGCATAGCATTCAATTGACCTTTTGACCTATGTCCCAAATACAGCTTATAACGTGACGATTAGTTCCTTAGTTTGTTTAAGCGCAAACTTACTCCCCCGTGCACAGTGCCGTAAAGGAAAAAGTACAAAGTTCCTTTTCTAAGAAAAATGTTCAGGAAACCCAGTGACTGAGATCAACTGCAAAAATTGATTTTGTGAATGGTTTGTTAGAAAACACATAAAATGGTAACATCAGTTCTAATGTGACATTTGAATTGTTTGTATTCCAAGCCTGTGCAGATGGGCAATTCACTTTGTAAGTAATTTTTATGGCCAAGATAACAAACCATCATATTTGCCTTGGACAAACTACCTTATGCTATAGCAATCTTAATCAGTTATATTTCATGAATTTTCAAGTACAGCAATATTATGGACTATATAAAGACTACAAAATCTGGAAACCATTTTCTGATTCTTCCTAACGTAGCTTCCTTGGTATCGTGCACCACTCAAACTGACAGGCTGGATCATGACACCCCCAACACACACAATTTCAAAACTATATTTAGATAATTTTTATATATGAGTGGCATTTTAGCATCAGGATTCTTTGCAACTATTTATTTCTTTAGATATTTTCTTACCTGATAGTAAAGAGCTAAGTGTAGCATACAAAGTTAAGCTGTAGGTAAAATATCCTAGGTATTTGGAAAAAGAAGATAATAGCATAGGCTACAGAAATCCAGGAATTTTGTAATATATTGTTTGCTGATAAAATCTAAATGTCGATGTTACATAGATTTTTGTTTTAACGTTACTTCATAGATTTCCTCAGTTAACCTGCACAGTAATATTGCAACCGATTAAGTCGGTAAACTGAGACCACAAATTTTGGACCTTCACAAAATTCCAACAAAATCTATGACTAGGAAAATTTTATCCAGCTACAGTGATGATTTCTACAATAAGGTAGAGCAGAATATTTTTCAATACCTTGTGCAATTTGTATGTTAATATCAAGTGTGAATGGTATGCTATGATAGAGAAGAGCTAGAAAAATCTATTTTTTTACAGATCTTTCTACATTACATGGCACATTGTCTATGAAATCATAGGAAAGCACTCTTATACAGAATTTCTTCAACAATTATAATAAACATGTACATAGTGTGTCTACCAATTACTTGCTCTTGCTGCTACATTACAGGAAAGTATTTAAGAGAAATATAAAACTTTATCCCTCACACAATAAGACATGTTCTATGTATGCTTAACTCTGCCATTATAGAAAGAGGTCACAATTTTTTAAATGATATATATTATCGGATATTTAAATATGTACACATACAAGTCAGATAAAACTGATTGTATTGTGGAAACTTTCATCATTCTGTTTATGACACATACCAAATAGCACAGCCATTGATTGTATGATACGTTAGGCACTGAGCACTTAAATATCCAATGTGATTAGGTTGACTTTTTGCTATTTATCTGTGGATCATAAAATTACCCTGATTTTGAAAGCATTGTAGTTAAAATAATAATATATTGCCTTCTAAACATTACATATCTCTAAGATTTTTTAAATGACCCATTCATTTTTACCAGAAGTGTAAAACATGGCAAAAATATCTACGGTAACAAGAGATGTTTGTACCCTCTCTGAAAACAAAATTGAAGCTATTTATTTTCAATGATAGCGTCTTATGTTTAGCTGCTTTGAACAAACATGATGGGGTCAGTTCTAGCTACAACTGTCACTTCTTGTTCAAAGTAAAACTGTGCATACCTTAAACATCTATGATACACTCAATCCTAAATTGTTAGTATTATCCAGTTTTACCAATAAACAATCAAGAAAGATAAGTGCTTGTCACACCTTGATCATGTGAAAGATAGGAAATCCTGATTTTACTTCTTGACAATAAAACAGATGCTTGCTACCTTTGTTATTAACAAAATTTTGACATGGAACTGTAGTGAGTGTTTTGATTAGTATGTTACTAGTATATGTATAAGCATATGTTATAAGTGAACCCCCAACATTTAACCTGAAAAGGTATATTCATCAGCTCTTACTGATAGAATCACTTTAAATACAAATTTTTATGCATCTCTGTTGATTCTATTCTATGATTTCTCAACCTCAACACTATTAACACTTTGGATCAGATAATTGTTGTTAGGCCTCTCCTGTTATTGTAAGATGTTAAGCAGTAAACCTGCCCTCTGCCCACTAGATGCCAGTAGCATCCCTCCCAGTTGTGACACTTTTTCCACATCCACAGAAAACCTTAGTATTGTTAGTCTTTTCAACTTGAGCCACTCTGATAGATGTAACGTAGCATTTCCTTGATTATCTTTTTAACATCGGCCACACAGTCACTCTATTTAATTTCGTATCAATATTATATCTTTTTCATCTTTTTATGTTCTTATATTTTGAACTTAACTACTAAATTAATGTAAATTGTCATTTAATGGATTAGATTTACAAATTTTCAAACATGCACTTTACAATATCTACTTTAACTTGCTAATTTAGTCCATTTATATTATTTGTGATTATTGACATATTTGGATTTCTTTTCACCTTTTAATTAATTATGAAGCTACATTAAATTTGAGTAGTCTGACTCAATCTTATTTTTCTCATCAGCCTATCATTTTATGGAAATAATTCTGTAAAACATAAGATTTATAATCATGCTATTACAAAAATATCTGTATCTCCTTCACAGATTGAAATATTATTTCCCTTCATTAATTTTACCTGTTCTGTTTTTTTTTTCTGTCTTAGAATATTTTCTTGCAAACACATTGTAACTGACTTTTAATTGTATACAATTGATAAGTGAGTTACATACTTACTGGAATTATTCATAAAATTATACCTATTTTCTATTTCATATTTTCTGTTTCCCATATTATTTTATTGCTGCTTCTTTTCTTCTTTCCTACAATTTTGGATTAATTACATTTCCATTGTGCTTTTGTATTTTTCTAATCATTTGGAAGCTAAAAATACATATATTTGGTTTCTGCATTCTTTCTGAGTGAATGAATTTAAAACATACATCATTAGTTATAAATATTTCTTTTAAAAACTCCTAAAGTTATTCATTTTTAAACCTTCTTTCAAGATAATATGAATGGACTTTAGCAAGTTTAAACTATTACATGATTCCCAACTTTCCCAATATTATATTATTGTCTAACATGTTGCTTCACTTATTTTTATACACAAATCATCTTGTTATTTTTAAATGATAATTAGTCGGTGAAATTTACTATCATCTTATATCTATTAATCAGTTTCATTCTCTATGTTTCTTATACTCCATATATTCCTTTTGAGTTTGTTTTTGCCTTTTCTTGAAAATATGTCATTTAACAATTATTTTAGTGATGGTCTGTGTGTGGTAACCCTCTTAGTCTTTGAAACATCTAAAATATTTTATTTTATTTTATTACCCCACTGTATGTTTATTTCATTTGGGTACAACTTTCTATTTTTCCCCAGTACTTTGTAAAAGTGTCTCAGCTGTTATCCAGCACATGTTGTTGCTGTTGAAAAGCCTGCTGGTATTCTACTTGCCATTATTTTTTTTTTTTTTTTTTTTTTTGAGACTGAGTCTCGCTCAGCTGCCAAGGCTGGAGTGCAGTGGTGCGATCTCGGCTGGCTGCAACCACCGTCTCCTGGGTTCAAGCAATTCTCCTGTCTCAGCTTCCTGAGTAACTGGGATTACAGGTAGCTGCCATCATGCCCAGCTAATTTTTGTATTTTAGTAGAGACAGGGTTTCACCATGTTGGCCAGGCTGGTCTTGAACTACTGACCTCAGGTGATCCGCCGGCCTCAGCCCCTCAAAGTGCTAGGATTACAGGCGTGAGCCACCGCACCCGGCCCTACTTGCCATTCTTTACTAGGAAATAGTTTTCTTTTCTTCTTTGATGTTGGCAGTTTTGGTACAGTATAACAAGAGTGATTTATTTACTTATTCATTTTACTTGCTTAGTTTGCAGATACAGGTCTTTCTTCAATTCTGAAATTTTTAAAGTACTATTTCTTTAGCTATAGATTCTTTGCCATTTTTCTATTTTCTTTTTTGGCAACTCTCACGGGTTGTATGTTGAGGCTCTCAATCTGGCCTTAATGCCTCATTACCTCTATGAGCCTATATACACACACACATACACATACGTATGTCCATATCTTTATGTTTTGGATAATTCCGTCCCCAAATTTACTAATTCTCTCATATCAATTGTTTATATAGAGTTTATAAGTCAATGGAATTTTAACTTTGCAAACGTCCAAATGTTTGACATTTGATTCCTTTCATATTGACTTGTGTTTATTTCCTTTCTCAGTTTTTGGTTCATGAGTTTATTTAAAAAAAAAAAAAAGACTTTTATTATTTCTGGCTAGGTGCAATGGCTCATGCCTGTAGTCTCAGAACTTCGGGAGGCTGAGGCACCTGAGGTCAGGAGTTCCAAACCAGCCTGACCAACATGGTGAAACTCTGTCTCTACTAAAAATACAAAAATTAGCTGGGCGTGGTGGTGCACACCACTGCAATCCCAGCTACTCGGTAGGCGAAGGCAGAAGAATCACTTGAAGAACCCAGAAGATGGAGATTGCAGTAAGCTGAGATCATTCCACCGCATGCCGGCCTGGGCTACAGAATGAGACTCTGTCTCAATAAATAAATAAATAAATAAAAATAAATTTTAAAACTTAAAAAACTTTCATTATTTCTAATATATGTTTGAGAATTCAGCCATTACTTGTATTCATTTATTTTGCAAATAATAACATAGAACTATTTGTGGTTTTTATATATTTAGGGAGTAAAGTACAGGTTTATTTCATGCATATACTGTATATTGGTGAAGTATGGGTGTTTAGTGTACTTATCACTGGAATAGTGAACATTATACACAATAGATAGCTTTTCAACCCTCATTCTTGTCCTACCCTCCCACCTTCCAGTCTCCAATGTCCATTATTCCATTGTGTATGTACATGGGTACCCACTGTTTAGCTCTCTCTTATACATGAGAACACGGTGTATTTGACTTTGTTTCTGAGTTATTTCACTGAGGATAATGGCCACCCCAAAAGATATAATTTCACTTCTTTATGGTTGAGTAGTATTCCATGATGTGTGTGTGTGTGTGTGTGTGTGTGTGTGTGTATATACATGGTATATACACCTGTGTATATATACCACTTTTTTATGGTTGAGTAGTATTTCATGGTGTGTGTGTATATATACATACATGTATGTATACTGTGTATATATACCATGTATATATACCGTGTGTGTGTATATATTCACACATGTGTGTATATATACTATATATACATATATACACACACACACACATACCCACCATGGAATAATACTCAGCCATAAATTAGCATCACACCCTGCTAATTTTTGTATTTTTAGTAGATACAGGGTTTCACCATGTATCTGAGACCAGGCTGGTCTCAAATTCCTGACCTCAGGTGGTTCACCCACCTGGGCCTCAAAAAGTGCTGGGATTACTGGCATGACCCACCATGCCCAGCCATGCCACATTTTCTTTATCTAGTCCTCCACTGATGGATGCTTAGATTTATTCCTTACTTCGTTGTACTAAATGTTGTACTAAATTACATTCCCACCATGTATAAGTGTTCCCTTTTCTCCACATTTTTACCAACAGATGTTGGTTTTAAACTTTTTTTTTTTTTTTTTTTTTTTTTTGAGACAGAGTCTCGCTCTGTCACCCAGGCTGGAGTGCAGTGGCCGGATCTCAGCTCACTGCAAGCTCCGCCTCCCGGGTTCACGCCATTCTCCTGCCTCAGCCTCCCGAGTAGCTGGGACTACAGGCGCCTGCCACCTCGCCCGGCTAAGTTTTTTTTTGTATTTTTAGTAGAGACGGGGTTTCACTGTGTTACCCAGGATGGTCTCGATCTCCTGACCTCGTGATCCGCCTGTCTCGGCCTCCCAAAGTGCTGGGATTACAGGCTTGAGCCACCGCGCCCGGCCGGTTTTAAACTTTTTAATAATAGCTATTCTGACTGGTGTTAGATGGTATCTCCTGTGGTTTTAATTTGTATTTCTCTGATGATTAGTTATATTGAGCATTTTTTCGTATGTTTGTTGGCAGATTGTACGTCTTCTTTGGAAAAATGTCTGTTTATTTCCTTTCCCACTTTTTAAATGTTTTTTTTTCTTGTTGAGCTGTTTGAGTTCCTCGTAGATTCTAGATATTAGCCTTTTGTTAGATGCTTATTTTGAAAATATTTTTCTCATTCTGTTGGTCGTCTATTTACTCAATTGTTTATTTTGCTATACGGAAGTTTTTTAGTGCAATTAAGTTTCATTTGTCTATTTTTGATTTTGTTGCAGTTGCTTTTGAGGACTTTTGCCTAGGCCAATGTCCATAAGAGTTTCTCCTGGGTTTTCTCCCAGGATTTTTATAGTTTCAGATCTTATGTTTAAGTCTTTAATCCAGGAAATAGATAAATTTCTGGAAACGCACAACCTCTGAATACTGATCCAGGAAGAAATAGAGCTTCCAAACAGACCAATAATGAATAGTGAGATGGAATTAGTATCAACAAAATAAAAATAAATTATAAGAAAAAAAGTCCAGGATGAAATGGATTCACGTCAAATTCTACCAAACATACAGAGATCTAATACCAATCCTCCTGAAACTATGCCCAAAAATTGGGGAGGGAGAGTTCTCCCAAACTTATTATACAAAGCCAGTATCATTCTGCTACCAAAACCAGACAAGGACACGACCAAAAAAAGAAATCTGCCAATGACTATCCCTGATTAACATATATACAAAAGTCTTCAACAAAATACTAGCAAATCATATCCAACAGAGCATTAGAAAGTTAGTACACCATGAAAAGATTGGACTTATCCCACGGATACAAGGATGTTTCAACCTATGCAAATCAATAAAGTGATGCATCATATAAACAGAATTAAGGTTAAAAACTATATGATTATCTCAATAGATTCAGAAAAAGTCCTCAGTAAAATTTGGCATCTCTTCACAATAAAAATCCTCAACAAACTAGGCATAGAAAGAACGTATCTTCACCACTTTTTTTCTTTTAGATAGAGCCTGCCTCTATCACCCAGTCTAGAGTGCAGTGGCATGATCTCGTGATCTCAGCTCACTGCAAGCTCCACCTCCTGAGTTCAAGCAATTCTCCTACTTCAGTCTCTTGAATAGCTGGGAATACAGGCACCGGGCTAATTTTTATATTTCTAGTTGAGACAGGGTTTTGCCATGTTGTACAGGCTGGTTTCAAACTCCTGACCTCAAGTAAACCACCTGCCTTAGCCTCCCAAAATGCTGGGATTACAGGCATGAGCCACTGTGCCTGGCCTTTCACCAATCTTGATTCAACATACAACTGGAATTCCTAGCCAGAGCAATCAAGCAAGAGAAAAATGTCAGAGGCATCTAAATTGGAAAAGAGAAAGTCAAATTCACTGACGATATAATCTTATATCTAGAAAATCCCAAGGACTCTGCCATAAACACTCTTAGATTTGATAAATTAATTTAGTAAATCTTCAGGATATAAAAATAATATACAAAAAAGCATTTCTATACACCAATAACAATTTAGCCAAAGACCAAATCAAGAAGGCAATCCCATTTATAATAGTTACTAAATAAAATAAAATGTCTATGAATATGTTTAACCAAGGAGTTGAAAGATTTCTATAAGGAGAACTACAAAAAACTGATGAAATAAATTGTGAATGACACAAACAAATAGAAAAATGTCTTATGTTAATGGATTAGATGTAACAATATTGTTAATATGCCTCTACTGCCCAAAGCAATCTGTAGATTCAATGCAATCTCTCTCAAATTACCAACATCATTTGTCACAGAATTAGAAAAAAAAATCCTAAAATTCAAATGGAGCCAAAAAAGAGCCTGAATGGTCAAAGCAACCCTTAACAAAATGAACAAAGCTGGAGGCGTCACATTATCTGACTTCAAATTATAGTGCAAGGCTATAGTACCAGCATGATACTAGAATAAACACAGACACATAGATCAGTGGAATAGAATAGTGAACCCAGAAATTAAACCACATACCTACAAACGATTCCTTAACAGAGTCAACAAAAATATGCACTGGGGAAATGACACCCTATTCAATAAATGATGCAGAGAAAAATGGATAGGCATATGCAGAAGAATGAAACTGAAGCCATACCTCTCACCATGTGCAGAAATTACCTCGAGGTGAACATAAATATTACTAATATTTGCTCAACATCTTTTTAACATTAATTTTTTCATAATATTTGCTCATTTTTAACTTTAGTTATTTGATAATCCCTAAGGCTGTGTCTCCACGTGCAGAAAATTATTTGAGCCTTCCTTTGAGAGGATGACACTTAAAACGCTATTTAAAGCAGTGTATTAGCTCTAGCTCCCTTATCTAAACAAGGCACCAAACACGTAAGACCCCTCTTACCTCAGATACTAAGCTGCTGACAGCTGGCCCAGAGCTTCATTCTAGTTCACATTTTTATATTGCTGTTCAATTTTTGTTCCATAAAAAAGTTCATATGTATTTTTTCTAGGTATAAAGTTTTCAGTTTTCTCTCTTTTTTTGTCTCCTTGCTTTGCATTTGACCATAGAATATTCTGATTCAATTTTGTTAGCAACCTCTCTTCTCAGATTTATTATCTTTCCTTCTCTGTAAAGCATTATACTCCAATAAACTGATTTAACAGACTTTGTTGCCCAAACTTCTTGGATTTTTCTAAGGCACACATGAGGAGGAAATCAGGGGACAAAAAGCTGAGAGAGCAGAGCTGGAAGTGATAATAATTTCCCCTGCCTGCATTTCTATAAGTAATTCCTTCATTTCAGTCTCTGTATTGGACCCATCTGAATTGGATTCTGCTTCCTGCCCAGACTGACGTACAGGGGATGTGATGATGTTTGCAAGCACCATTCCATCTTGACAGGAAGCCCCTTAGTGTAGCCCTTAACCACTTCCAAAGTGCTTTAGCACATTATTTTTGGTAAGCTCATAGAGACACATTTATTAAATTCGCTCACACAATACCTTACAGATATTTCACTGAGAGCATTAACATAGATCTCTAACTGTTTCTGTAAGAACAGAACCAAGTAGTTCTGAGAACCAAGAATAAGTTTGGCTGGATGTGGCTCTGTTTGGCTACATTTGTCTTCTTCTAATACATATTCCATATCAAATAAAATACAACCCTAAAATAGATGTATCAGGATTGTTCCCAAGCTGCTCTTCTAATTATTACTGTTAGACTCTTGGGTAAAATGTTTAAAAACTTGGGGATGCACTAACTTCACTTTATATGGAGTAAAGGATGAGGAAACTAACTTCTCAACAGACTTCATACAAGAATTTCACCTTTTGAAGTGTTCCAGGAGTTCCACTAACCAAATTGAAAAGTGTGTTAACATTTACCTCATGAGACAAATGTTCTATTTCTTAACATATACTCTGCACTCTACAGTTTGACACACTCATCATATTCCATAAAGACATTGACAGCAAACAAAATTATAATGGCATCTTGTCATTGCACACTTATCAAAAAATCAGAAACTGGGAGTAGGATAAAAAGATGTTTTTTGGGTGTGGGGGTGTCGATCAGCATGTCTAAAAATATAGCAGTTCCTAAGAGGTAACTTCCTGCTTGTGTACACACTCACATTCACATGATACATAGGTAAGTACAGAAATTGTTCCAAATAATTGCTCATCTTTGGTTCATTCGTATATCAAATTTTCTGTATGGTAGTAAGTCTGTTTAGGAATAATATGGTTTGGATTTGTGTCCCTGCCCAAATCTTATGTTGAATTATAATCCTCAGTGTTGGAGAAGGGGCCTGGTGGGATGTGATTGGATCATGGGGGTGAACTTCCACCTTGTCGTTAAGATAGTGAGTGAGTTCTCTTCAGATATGATTGGTTAAAAGTGTGTGGCACCTACCCTTCGCTCTCTTCCTCCTTCTTCCACCATGTAAAACATGCCTGCTTCCCCTGCTGCCATGATTCAGAATTTCCTGAGGCCTCCCCAGCCATGCTTCCCATACAGCCTGTGGAACCATGAGCCAATTAAAGCTCTTTAAATATATATATACACACACATTTGTCAGTTCTAGGTATTGCTGTATAGCAGTGTGAGAATGGACTAATACAGAATATTGGTGTTGAGAGGTGAGGCATTGCTGTGAAAACACCTGAAAATGTGGAAGTGACTTTGGAACTGGGTAACAGGCAGAGGTTGGAAGAGTGTGGAGGGCTCAGAAGAAGACAGGAAGATGTGGGAAAATCTGAATCTTCCTAAAGACTTGTCAAATGGTTTTGACCAAAATGTTGATAGTGATATAGACAGAAGGGGCCAGGCTGATGAGGTCTCAGTTGGAGATGAGGAACATATTGGGAGCTTTGAACTTGAGAGTGATGATTTAGTGTATTTGACAGAAGGAATTTCTAAGCACCAAAGTGTTCAAGAATGCCCTGGCTGCTTCTAACAGCATATACTCATATGCATGAGCAAAGAGATGATCTGAAACTGAAACTTATATTCAAAAGGGAAGCAGAGCATAAAAGTCTGAAAAACTTGTAACCTGACCATGTGGTAGAAAAGAAAAAGGCATTTTCTGGGGAGGAATTTAAGCCAGCTGAGAAATTTGTGTAAGTAAAGGGGAGCCAAATGTTGATAGCCAAAATAATGTAGAAAATGCCTCAAAGGCAACCTCTCCCATCACAGGCGTGGAGGCCTAGGAAGGAAGAATGGTTTCATGGTCCAGGCCCAGGGCCACTGCTGCTGTGTGCAGCCTCAGGACATGGCATCCTGCATCTCCACAGCTTCAGCTCCAGGAGCATTTGACCATAGAAAATGCCGGTGGCTTAAAGGGGCCAAGGTACAGTTCACACTGTTGCTTCAGAGAGTGAAAGCCATAATTTTGGTGACTTCCATGTAATTTTAAGCCTGTAGATGTGCAGAGGGCAAAAGTTGAGGCATGGGAGGCTCCACCTAGTTTTCACAGGATGTATTGAAATTCCTGGATGTCTGCTGAAGGGGCGGAGCCCTCATGGGGAACCTCTACTAGGGAAGTGTGGAAAGGAAACGTGCAGCTGGAACCCCACACAGAGTCCCCACTGGGACACTGCTTAGTTGTGCTGTGAGAAGAGGGCTGCCCTCCTCCAGACCCCAGAATGGTAGATCCACCAACAGCTTGTACCATGCACCAGGAAAAGCCACAGACATTCAACACCAGCCCTTGAGAGCAGCCATGGGAGCTGAGCCCTGCAGAGCCACAGTCACAAGAGAGGAGCTTCTCAAGACTTTAGGAATCCACCCCTTGCATCAGTGTGGCCTGGATATGAGACATGGAGTCAAACAAGATTATTTTGAAGCTTAAAATTTCATGCCTGCCCTGCTGGATTTCAGACTTGCATGGATCTGTAGCCCCTTTGTTTTGACCAATCCATTTAAAAGTATACTTTCTAATTGAAAGTATATAGCACCTTCCCCTTTTCTCTCATCCTCCTCCTCTAGGCATGTAAGACATTCTTGCTTCCCCTTTGCCTTCTGCCATGATTGAAAGTTTTCTGAGTCCTCACCAGCCATTCTTCCTGCACAGTCTGTGGAACCGTGAACCAATTAAACCTCTTTACCTAAAAATTACCAAGTTTCAGGATTTTTTATAGCAGTGCAAGAACAGAGCAATACAGGATTTAATATGAATATTTTTAATTTATAAGAAAAACAAGAGACAGAATAGTTTTTTACAAAAAGGAAATATGTATCTCACTTGAGCATAAAACTGTTTTTATTAGATGCAACACCAGAAGAGAGACAAATAGGGAAGGAGTTATAAAATATATTCTACTACAGATTTTTGTTCAATCAAATTAAATCAATTTATAACGGGTCCATATCTATTTCTACATGCTGACCTAGGTCATGGAGATTCAAGGACAACTAAATTTTAGTTCTACCATTAAGGAGTTTATAAATTGATCTATAACCATTCAAACTGTCATAAGTTGAATAATACTACTTGAGAATCCTGTAAGTGGACAGGATTCATTGTAATCAGAAATATCCAAGTAGGTTTCATATAAAAATTGACAATGATAAGAAGCTTAAAGTGTAAAATGATTTCAGTAGTAGAAAATGTCAGACTGAGCATTGGTCAATTGCATTCTAGATAATAGTGTAACTAAGGACGTGGAGGTATAATAATGTATCATGTGTCCTGGGACTAGCACATAAAAAGAAATTTATATTTCAGTGTAGCACAGTGATTAAGTGCAGGCACACTGGATTCAGACAGGCATGAGTGCCATTATTAGTTCTTTCATTTACTACAAATGTAATATAAATCCTGTATCTTAATCACTACATCTGAAAATGAGAAATATAATACTATCTAACTTACAGGATTTATTTAAATATACAGTGTATACAGTGTTGTAATGTATGTAATTGGTTAGCATCACAAGACCCAGTATATAAAATAGAACACTCAATAACATAAAATTTCTCCAGAACTTAGGGTGTTTGAGTGAGATTTGAGTAATGAAGCTGAATAGCAAGTTGCCAAGTTAAAGTGGGGTCAAATGAAGAAATAAAAGATCTCAGAATGCTCATCTGCATACCACTTTTATCCAAGTTAATTCAGAGCTGGGAAATTATATTTAATGTAATCCCAAAAATGGTCAAAAAATTGTTTGGAAACTCAGTATCTCAATAGTTTATACAGACCTTAAGCTTCAAGAAAATTCTATTTTTATCTCTATTCCACTGAATAACTGGCCAGAGCAAATCTACAATAAATTAATACATGCAAAAATATGCTTTTTAAAATAAAGCACATTATAGTTAGAAAAACTAGAACAACAAATATTCCTTTTTGCTTAAAAAGAGTAACAGATCAACTAAATAACTTGCAGATCTTGATAGATGTAAAGAATATTTAAGCACTATTTCCTGGAATCACAAAATAAATTACTTGAAGTTAAAGAAATTTAAGGGGTGGAGAATAGGGAAAGAAGCTTCCTATTTGCTAACAGGAGCACAGGAAACACACAAGACACATGATGTCATAGAAAGAGCTCTTGGGATTGAAAGAAAAAGAGCACCTTTTCTTATGGGTCATGTGAACTTGAGGGCATCATTTGATCTCTCTGGGCCTCGGCTTCTTCTCAGGCAAGATGATGATCTCCTCATTACTTTCAAGATTTATAATGTGGCACTCTCTGTTCCTTCTCCTTCCAAAGAATCCCTTCTGCCAATGAAATTTTGAAGAATTCAAAAGCTTCATAATGACATACATTCTCCATATGGCCTGGATGTTGACATTTGCCTTGCTTTGTACACTCTGTCTTTCCCACCCTCTGTAATAAGCACACCTCTGTTCTAAGTGAACATGTAGCTGGCTCTCTTTGTTGTGTGAACCGAGCATCATTTTGGCATTTTTTTCTACCTCCTGTTAGTGTAAGGATTTCAGTTCTACTGAAGCACAAAATGGTACTCAGGTCTGTGGTTCCATGCCAAATGTTTGGTTCTTCATTATCATTTAAGAGAGAGCATACAAAAATATCCCAAATTTTGGTCACTTAAAAACATTTTATAGTAATGGACATATTTTAGATATTCAAGCATAACCCCTGGCAGAGCAGTATCCTTTGAACAATTTATCTCATTTTAAAAATATGTCATTTTATTGGTGTAATCAGTTTTATGTTGTTGTTGTTTGGTTTATTTTTATTAAAGAGAATTACAAAAGGCTTAACATGAGCTCAGTAGAGTTTACCACAACCCCCCGCTCTTGTCTCTGTTTGAAATATCACTAACTTAAGTAACTGATATCAGAAGAACTTCACAGTTACCTTGGTAAAACTGAATGTGAACTAAAAATAGCACATATAGAATAAAAAATATTTGAGGCAAAAAAACTTAATAAAAATAGAAATTATTTATTTTAAATGTTATCTCTGCCCTCTTAGAAAATTCCATATATTAATTTTCCAAGCTTAATATTATATGTGTCCTGGAAACATGGCTTGAGGTGAAATTATGTTTAACGCAAATATTTTTGTATGAACTTGATTCCTTAACTAATAACTAATTGTCTTTTCTGGGGAATATATGTTCCTTGATCTCACAGCCGAATGTAATTTATTATGCTTTTTGCACATTTACATTTTGTGACCCACTTAGGTTAAAACTAATTCCTGTATACATAAGCTTTGTACAGGAAATGAGTAATTTTTATTTCATCTTCATACAGGGAATTAGTCAGATATTGGCAATGAGATGCAGTATGTCATCAGGGTTCATATTGCACAAGACTCTAAAAAGGAAACTTCTCTAATAGAGAGAACAAAGAAAGCAAATTCCAGCAATGCTATTGAATTGTTATATATTTTTTATTGTAAAGTATTAATCTATCAAAAAATATTTATAGAAATCCAGCTATATCTACAGTTCAAATCAGCTGCAAAATAATATAGAGTATGGGAATGAAGTAGAGAATAGAATTACCATAATAGTCATCCTAAATTTTCACATAACTTATTTGAGCCTAAAATTCCATATAATGTAGAAATATCATATTATATGTAGTTAACATTATGCTGGGTTTTGAAAGCTCCTTATTAGTTGAAATGGACAGTTTACTAAACTCTGTTTCTTAGTTTCCTCATCTGTAAAATGTTGGTAATTATGACACCTACACCCTAGGTTTATAGGAGGATTAAATGGGTCAGTCACTGCAAGGTCCTTAGCAAATTGCCAGATATATAGTAACCACTCAAAAAACATTTGCTCTTACTTATGCTTTTTGTCTGTCTGCTGTAGTTCAGGCTGCTTATAATAAAGTTCCATAGACTGGGTCACTTATAACAACAGAATTTTTTTTTCTCACAGTTCTCAAGGCAGGAAGTTTGAGATCACTGTGCCAGCATGGTTGGGTTCTGGTGAGGGTCTGATTCCAGGTTGCAGACTTCTCATGGTATTCTCACATGGCAGAAAAGAAGGCAAATGAACTCTTTCGGATCTCTCTTATATGGCCTTAATCCCATTCATGGAGGCTACACCCTCATTCTCTAATCATCTCCCAAAGGCCCCCATAATACCACCATATTGGGAGTTTTAATATCAACATACGAATTTCGAGGAGCAAATATCAACATTCAGCATCCAGGGTATGGGAAGGTACGTTGAACATGTTCCATACTGGCGAAGAAAAGGTTGCAAGAAAGGAGAGTGGGAAAAAGAAAAAGAAAAAAAGATCAAGAAAAAAAAATGAGCAGTGTTTAACAGTATAAAGATATTAGCCTTGATCTCAAGTAATTTATAGTATATAGGGGAACAACACTTTATTAAAATCAATTTAGATATTATCAAATAATATACCAAGGTACTTACTCTAAATATAAATAAATTATGAGAAAGGAGAAAAACAGTGAGCAGAAATTGTCAAAAAGACTTCTTGAGGAAACCAACCTCAGTCATATGATATCAAGGCATTAATGCCATTTTTATACTGTCTTCTCTTCATCTTCCACTTCTTCTAAAATAATGCAAACAAACTGAAATATATCAGTCTACAACTTTAACTTGGTTAAATTGGCTAAACATTTTTGTTGTTATTAAGCTGAATTATTCCATGAAGTAACTTTCTAGAAAAAGGAAGTTGAATCCTTTGTAGGTCTATATAACATAACTCTGCCCCAGAATTTTCCATTAAATAAAATAATGACATCAAGTTGCAGGCAAGAGAAACCCAGACAAATTATTGGCTACTGTCAGACATGAACCTGTATTTGATATTATTTTATTTTTCAGCCAACCTTTGTAGGCTATTTTCTGCCACTGTAAGCTAAGTGAGACAGCAAATTGGGTACTTTATATATTATCTGCCCAGTCTTTCATTTTTCTGGAAACTTCCCCGTCTGAGCACATATAGTTGGTTATAGGAGTAATTCTTGGCAGCCTTATTCCTACAGCATGACTCTGCACTCTGGTTTTAGTTGATGGAGCCAACAATCTAAGGACAGTCATCAATTTCCTCCCTAAGAATTTTCAGCTGGGGCCCAAAGAGATAATTTCTCTCTTGAAGTTGGTCATCTAACCTATAATACAGTAATATTTTAGCTATGTAGGTCATGTTTTTCGCCATGTGAACTCGAGAAGCCACAGGCTGGGGAGAGGGAGGTGCGAAGAAGAACTAAATGAAGAACATACAAAATGAAGAACAAATGAGAAACAAAGGCAAAGTCCTTTGTACATTTTTGGTTCCCTATTTTGTTCAGAGACACCTCATGTTATTAAAATAAAGGAATTGTTTATTCTTGTTTATGCTACCTTGAATTAGTCTGTCTTGCTTATAGCTGAAAAAAGAATATGGATGATATGTGGTTCAATGATACTTGGAATTCTTTTCCTTGTTTGTTCCAGCTTCATTACAGATTGAAAGTATGTGAGAGTCAGGATTCCAGTAAGATATGTCTTATGGCAAAATCAAAGAATACTGGGAGCAGAAACCCTCAGATCAACTGGAAAGGAATGAAGGGATACGTGGTGTGGCAGAAACTAAGCCTGACTGTCTAAGAAAAGTATGCTGACTTTAAGATTTTATGTAGACTGCCTTCAACTTGAAGTCATTATTTTTTTTAAATAGAAAATTATGGGACAGTTATGTTACATAGACCCACAAAAGATTCAACAATCATTTGAAGTAATTCTGGGGAAGAAAGAATATACTTCCTTCTCTAGAACTAGTTCAACTTACATGTAAGGAAAAATGATTTTAACTATGCTGATTTTAAGATTATGAATATGTTGACCAACGCCTAATTTGCCTGGAGTGTTTCTAGTTTCAACGTTCAAAGTACTATGTCCAGGAAACTTCCTGAATCTTGAACAAACTGGAAAACTTGGTCACCCTACTTCTACGATACGTCTAAATTCAAATTATTTCCCTCGAAATTTTTTAAATTATCCATAGAAAAATATGATTTATTTATCTTCTCTTCAATTTGTTGCATTAATTGAATTTTGAAGAGGTTACCTATTAATAGCACTCTTATTTTTCAGAAGTCAAGGCTAAGACTAACTTATCCAAAATGAGGGAAAAAATACATTTATTTGAATCCCTGGTTGGTGTTTTTTAAAATTTTATTATATTTTAAAATATATTTTAAAATTTTATTATAATTTTATTTTAAATAGTAAAACTTTATTATAACATGTTGTTTAGTTAAAAGAGTTCTCAAATAGATTGAATCTCTTTGCTCACAATGTTCTACCTGTTAATTATGAGAGCTTTGGTATGCACACTCCTCTGGTTACATGATACTCTCAACCAGCTGCAGGTGTCAAGAACATGAACATCACAGAATCTGGAACCTAGTCATGACTGCACTACCATCATGGGACCTGGAAAAGTTGCTTAAACTTTCTTAGGCTAACTTTCTTTACTAGTAAAATGAGATAAGCATAATACATTTCTCAGAGGGTCTTGGTGAAGATGAAATGCACTTTTGCATGTGAAAAAAAAATCATAGTACCTGGATCCTGCTAGGAACCCAGTTAATGGTTGCAATTATCCATTACTTCATTCAATCTGATATTTACCTTCACCTTGTGAGCTAGGAAGAGTGAGGGTACTATAACCCTGTTTTGCAGTCGAGAAAACTCAAAATTAGAGAGAGAGAAAATTGAGACATTCCATGTAAATTGTGACAGAGCCTCTGTCTACTTGAACTCAAGTTCTTCTGACTTCAGGCCAGGACTTGTTCTACCAACTATATTTCCTTTGGGGTAAAAACAAACAAACAAAAAAACCCTGTATTTTTTCTTGTTACATTTCAGGAAAATAGGTGTTTAAGTGTTGAATATGCCTCTGTCTAAATGATGCCTAAGCAATAAAACAAAACACAAAAAAGAAATGCCCCTATTGTTTCAGGAGATGCCAAGGTTTCTACAGGGATTCAAAGATTCAATTTCTCACTTGTTAATCTCTGTTAGGAGTTATGAGGCAATAATTATTATCATCTCAATTGCCAGGCATTATCCAAAATGAATCATCATATGGTCATAAAATATTATCTGGTACCAAAGAATATACTATCAAAACAAATGAAATAAGTGAAGATAAAACTTTTTTAAATTTGTATTTATTTTTTCTAGATGGGGGTCTCAGACTGTCACCCAGGCTGGAATGTAGTGGCTCTGTCTCCGCTCACTTCAAGCCTCCACCTCCCAGGTTCAAGTGATCCTCCTACCTCAACCTTCTGAATAGTTGAATAGCTGGGACTGCAGGCGCACACCACCATGCCCGGTTAATTTTTGCAATTTTTGTAGAGATGACGTTTCGCCATGTTGCCCAGGCTGGTCTCGAGCTCCTGGACACAAGCAATGCACCTTCTTTGGCCTCCCAAAGTGATAGGATTACAGGTGAGAGCCACCATGCCAGTCAAAACTTATTTTTTAAACAAGCTATATTAAAAAGAAAGTATTGTTGAATTTATTTAGTATAAAACCTTGACTTTAAATATCATACGAATATTGTTTAGAGACATTAATTGTTAGAGAAATCGAGTTTCCATAGTCTGAACTCCAAAAACAAAAACCTCACATTTCAAAAATCGTTAGAGAAAAACTCAGAACAAATGATATAATGGGAATGCACATGTTTTTGGTTTTGTGATTGCAGTGAATGAATAGAGAAAAATCTGATTTATGAATTTACAAGACCTAATCGATAGAATTTATGCTGCCAATAAAGTTGTTTGCAACATTTTTAATTGAATGTTTTTTATGCCTGCATAGATCCTACGGCATCTATAGAACTACTAACATAAATCTTTTCAGAAAAAGCAAGACAGAAGTATGCTAATACACAGGAGTAAGAAAAGCAAGTCTTTTTTTTTTTTTCTTGCTATACAGAAATAGTTTGCAATCATGTCACACATACAAAGTAAATTATTGCCAGACCTGTAATCCTAGCACTTTGGGAGGCTGAGGCTGGTGCTGGAGTCCAGGAGTTTGAAACTAGTCTGGGCAAAATGGTGAAACCCCATCTCTACAAAAAATACAAAAATTAGCCGGGCATGGTGGCATGCATCTGTAGTCCCAGCTACTTGGAAGGCCAAGGTGGGGAGTATCACCTGAATGCAGGAAAGGTTGAGGCCACAATGAGCTGTGATTTCACCACTGCACTCAAGCCTGGGTGACAGAGTGAGACCATGCCTCAAAAAAAAGTAAAATAAGTAGATTGCCTTAGGAAATTAGTCATAATCCCTTACAAGTACTATGCTAGGAAAAATTCTCACTTTATTTTGGAATACAATGTATTTATTGATATATTTGATGGTTAACTTTATGTGTCAACTTGGAGTCATGAGGTACCCTGCTTTCTGGTCAACCATTATTTTAGGGTGTGTCTGTGAGGATGTTTCCAGAAGAGATTAGTGCTTGAATCAATAGACTGAGTAAAACAGATCATCCTCCCCAATATGCATAGGCCTCATCCAATCTTGTAGAGACCTAAATAGAACAAAATGGCAGAGGAAGGGAGAACAGTATCTCTCTGCTTGATTATCTGAGCTGGAACATAAGCCTTCTTCTTCCCTTGAACTGGAAGTTACATCATCAGTGTTCCTGGTTCTCAGACATTTGAGCTCGAACTAGAACTTATGCCATCATTTCTCCTGGTTCTCAGCCCTGTCTCAGCCCTTTAGACTTGTCCGGGAACTACACCTCCAGCTTGCATTAGTCTGTAGATTGTGAGACTTCTCAGCTTTTATAGTCATCATACGAGCCAATTCCCTCTCTTTCTCTTTCTCAGTCTGTCTTTCTGTGCTTCTCTCACTCCAAATACACACATACACACACACACACACACATATGCACATGCACACACATATATGTGTGTATGTATTTGGAGAGAGAGAAGCACAGAAAGAAATATGTGTGCATACACACACACATACTTGTGTATATGTATCTCCAATCAGTTCTATTTCTCTGGAAAACTCTGACTAATAAAGTAAGCCATTATTCTCATGAATTAATTTTTTCTTTTTTCCTGATCATCATCTGCCTCTTCACGAAGTTGAGCATCTACATTTGCAAAAAGAAAGCATGTAAGTTCTCCATTATTGTACAAGGAAATGACACTATATTCCTATTTTATTTTCTTATTTTATGAAAGTTATATTGTGTTAAATTATTTTTCTTTTATTTGATAAATGTTGGTTTGTGTGTGTGTATATATATACACACACACTATATATATACATATATGTACAAATACTATATATTATATATAAAATATATAGTATATATACAATACATACTATATACACAATATGTATATATATTCACACTGTATATGCATATATATTTACTACATATGCTATATATATATATCGTAAATAGTGCTATATTAGGCATTGACAAGAATAGATATACATATCTCCTTTGTAAATAGTGCTGTATTAAGCATTGACAAGAATGAACTGATCCCTGCCTTTATGGCAGGACAGTTTAGCCAAGAAGATTATATATGCTATTTGAATAATATTCACAGACTCATTAATTAAGTAAAGGATCTAAATAGTTTTATTTGCTGTAGACTTCCAGTATTTTATCCATATATTATATTAACATGTCATTTTGTTTCTCTTTAACCTTTGACAATTTGGCAGGCAGAAAATTGTACCAGATTGATGTTTAATTTTTTGTTTCTTTAATATTAAGGTTAATTTTATATGTTTATTATTCATTTAGGCCTGCAATTTTTGTTATTGATGTTTTCCTGAGCTATTATTTATTAATAACATATCTTTATATGTAAATTGTGTTTATCTTTTCTCTATAAGATTACAAAAATATAATCCTAACTTTGCCTTTGATTTTTAATTTTATTTACAGTACTTGGAAACAGGCAGTTTGAATTTTTTTAATATTAAATCAGTAAATTGTAGTGAACAATAATGAAGTGCTGTTCCCAAACACTTTAACAATACTTTATATATTTTATCTTGTTTAATTTAATCACAGCTTTACTAAATAATATTGTTATCTTTGTTTTATATGTGGGAAAGTAAAACTTTTTAAAGAAGATCATTTAACTTCAATAAATTTATTCAACTAAGACAATGAATTTAAACTGTAATGTTATTCCTTCAGTCTTCTGTCTTGAGTGCCATGTTTAGAAAGCAAATGCACTTGCTTCAACATTATTATATCTTCCTGTGTGCATGTGCTTTCTTATTTTTTATCTACAATGCATGAAATAATTTGATAATTAAAAGTATAAAATTTCTGCAATCAATTTTGATCCATGGTGGAAGGTAGTAATATAACAGAGAGCTCTATGGGTTCCAGTTCCAAAATCTGTATATAGACCCTGACCCAATTCTGAGTTGACAACTGAAGCATTCATGCTCAGGAGAAATTCATAGAGGCTCAAAGGAAAGCAATTGGAAAGAACTGAGCACATATCTCAGCTTCTCCACTCCTGAAGAGACAGAGTTTAGAATGTGTCACCTGATAGGCTAACTGCCTTTTAGAACAAAAATGAACAGCAACCCAGAGTTTCTACAAGTATTAACTTAATATCTAGAATACAGTCTAAAATTATTTTGAATATTGAAGCATCAATTAGAAATAGACATTGCGATGACTTAAAATATTGAAAGTACCTGATAAAGACTTTATAACTGTATTTTACGTATAAAGACAGTAAAAGAAAATATGGCCTTAATAAATGAATAGATGTTGACTCTCAACAGTGAAATAGAAATGACAAAAATATTACAATGAAAATTCCAGAATGGAAAAGTACAACATCTGAAATTTAAAAAATCACTGGATGGGCTTAATAGCAAATAAAGGTGACAGAAGCAGGCACAACTGAACTTAAAATTAGATTCATATAAATTATCCAAAATAAAAAGCTGAAAAAGTTTTAAAAAACAGGGTTTCGGTGATCTGTGGAACAATATCAGAAGATATAAAATATGTGTAATTAGTAACAGATGGAAATATTTTTTGAGACAGAAAAAGTAATGGAAGAAATAGTAAAATAAATTTTCTAAAATTTGGGGGGAATTGATAAACTTGCAGATACAAGAAGTTCAGTGAGCCTTAAAGATGATGAACCCAAAGAAAACCGTAATGATACTCAATATAATCAAATGGACTAAAATCAAAAACAGAAAAATATTAAAAGCAGCCTAGGATAACACATTGCTTAGAGAGGAACAAACATTCAAATAACTGAGTATCTCCCATGAGAAGCCAAGGGGAACTCAAGAAAATGACACAGTATTTTTTTTTTTTAATTCTAAAAGAAAGAATTGTCAAATCAGAATTATTTATTCAGAAAAAATTCCTTCACAAATGAAGGCGAAATAGACATTCTCAAATAAAGAGAAAATAAGATAGTTTTGCTTGCAGTAATGATCTAAAGAAAAAACTAAAAGTAGTTATTTAGAAAGAAGGGAACCGAAACGAGAAGGAAATTTGGAGCATCATGAATGAAGCAATAGAAACAGAAATGTTAAATCAGTTAGTAAACAAAATAAACTACTTATATCCTCTTAAGTTCTTTAAAATGTTTGACAGTTGAAAGCTAAAGATTATAACAGTTTGATGCTGTTCTCAATGTATGTAGATGTAAAATATAAGGCAACTATAACATGAAGAAGAGAGGGTAAGAGAACCTACATGATGGTAATATTTCTACGTCCCATTTGAAGTGAAGTATTAATTTAATAAACCCTATGGAAATTAAGTCTGTATATTGTAATCCTTAAAGCAACCACTAAAATAAATATAATTAGATTAATAACAGATATGTTACAATGGAAAACTGAAAATGTTCAAATAATCCAGTAGAAGCTGGGAAAGAAGAAACAAGAAGAAAAGCCAGATGGACAAATAGGAAACAGGTAACATAATAACAAATCTAAATCCAAACATGTGAATAATTACAATGAATGCAATTTGTCTAAATACAACAATTTAAAGGCAAAGGTGCCATAATGTAAGACAATATATGGCCTAACTATATGGTATGCACAAAGAAAAGCTTCCTTCAAATGTGATGATAAAGATGATGATAGTGATAAAGATTCTAAAGTGGTCCCAGAATCCCCACCTCCTTACATAGATGTCCATGCGTAATCCTCTTCCCTTATGTGTGAATGGGGCCTGTGACTTACTTCTGCCCAATAGAATACAACAAAAGTGGCTGAATGTGTATGATTATGTTATATAAGTCTGGAACTCTATTCCTGGGAGGAAATTGTCTCTCCCTTGATAGCTTTAAAAAAAAAAAAAAAAGTTGCTATGTTGTAGCCTGACTTGAGAGGACCACGTGGCAAAGAAGCTGAGGATGAACTTCTGCTAACAATCAGCAAGGAATCGAAGCCCTCAGTCTGACAACCCACAGACCCACAGCCACCTTCCGAGCAAGGAAGCAGATTGTTCTTCAGGTGATACTACAGCCCAGAGAATTACTTTTATTACAGTCTTAGAGGACCCTACTATGCCCTGCCTGGACTCCTGAACCAAAGAAACTGAGATTTTTTTAATTCCTATTTTAAGCCCTATGTCTCTTACAGAAATTAAATTTATCATTTAAAAGAAATATCCAGTTGCGAGGAGCGGTGGAGTTAGAGGTGAACAGGCACAGCACAGAGAATGTTTTTGGCAAGGAAAATGCCCTGAACAATACTAAAATGGTGGATACAAGTCATTAGACATTTGTCCAGATCCATAGAATGCACAACTCTGAAGGTGAACCCTAATGTGAACTATGAACTTTGATTATGATGTGTCAATATAGGCTGATGAATTGTAACACATGGACCACTCTGGTAGGGGATGTTAATAATGGGAGAAGCTATGTATGTGAAGGAATAGGGGATATATGAGAAATATCTACACCTTTTCCTCAATTTTCCTATGAATCTAAAGCTACTGTAAAACATAGTCTTAAAAAGAAAATCTCCAGGCCTAGATGGTTTCACTGAAGAATTCTACTAAGTTTGAAAAGAAAAAAAAAAAAAAGAATTAACATCAATTATACACATTGTTCTTGCTTCCAGAACATAGAAGAAGGAACACGTTCCTACTCATTTTGTAAAACACTAATACCAAAACTAAACAAAGAGAGTACAAAAAAAGGAAGAATGAATAAAACTTCAGAGGAATGCCACTTAAGAATATGAATGCAAAAATCCTTAACAAATTAGTAGCAAATCAAATTCAGCAATATGTACCTAGAATTATAAACCATGACAATGTGGATTTTGTTCTAGGAATAGAAGTCCAGTTACATATTTAAAAACCAGTGTGATCCACACTGTGGCTAATGAAAAAAAAGTACATTATCATATATTAGGTTGGCGCAAAAGTTATTGCAGTTTTTGCCGTTACTTGGCATTTGCATTACAATGGTAAAAACTGTGATTATTTTTGCACCAATCTATAAATCATGTAGAAAAATCATTTGACAAAATGCAGAACCCAGTTGTGATTAAAACGCTCAGAAAACTTTGAATAGAAAGAAGCATTTTACACTTAATAAAGACATATACAAGAACCTACAGTAAACATCATACATCTTAGTGAAAAAATAAGAGTACTAATTAGGAACAAGACAATGATATCTACTCTCACCACTTCTATTCAACATATATGATGGTAATCTGAAAATATGGCAATACAGTCACTAAAATTTCTGACTAGCAAAATAAGACAAATAAATAAATAACAAATAAAAGCATACAAATCACAAAGAAAGGAATTTGTTCCTAATTGCAAATGGCATGATTGAATATTAGAAGATCCAAGGAATCTGAAATAAATGAATAAAAAAATTAAAAAAATAAAAATTTCCTATGACTGATAAGTAATTTTGGCAAAGTCAAGGAACAAAAGATTAATGCACAAAAATAAATAATATTTTATTATAAAAAGAAGGTATGATTGGAAAGTAAAAATAACAGAGTACCATTTACAATGGTTCCAAAAAATGGAATACTAATATATAAATATAACAAAACATGCACAGGACCAATATGCTAAAAACTACAAAATTATGACAGAAGCAATAAAAAGACACCTAGATAGATGAAGAGACATACCATGTCTAGGGATTAGAAGACTTAACATAATAAAAAACAAATCCTCCCCAGATCGATCAATGACCTTCTTGTCAAAACTGAGAGAACTTTTTATAGATATAGACAAGCTGACTCTAAAATTTATATGGAAAATCAAAAGAACTAGAATAGACAATTTTGAATAATCAAAGTAAACTTGGAGAAATCATACTACCTAACTTTAAGACTTTAGTAATTAACAGTGTGGTATTGGCAGAAGGATAGATGCATAGATCAATGGACCAGAATAACAAGTGCAGAAATAGAACGACAAAAATATGGCCATTTGGTCTTTTACAAGATTGTAAAAGCAACTCAATGGGGAAAAGATAATCTTTTCAACAAATTGCATACAAAAAAATCTCAACCTAAATCTCACATCTTCTACTAAAAATAACTCAAAATTGATTATATATGTAAATTTAAAATATAAAACTTTAAAACTTTTAGGAAAAAAAGTAAGAGAATATCTCCATAACCTGAGATCAGGCAAATAAATCTTAGATGTAGCACTAAAAGGACAATCCACAAAATAAAAAATTGTTAAAATTACTTACCAAAATAACAAACTTTTGCTCTACGAAATACATAGATGAAGATACAAGCTAAAGATTGAGAGAAATATTTGCAAATTATGTATCTATCAAAGAACCTGTGTCAAACTATATAAGCGACTTTCAAGAAAGCAAACACGGAAAATAAGAAAGCAAATAACCTAATTAAAAAATGAGCAAACGGCTTGAGCAGATACTTCATGTAAGAGATTATATGGATGGCAAATAAGCACATGAATGTTGTTCAACATCATAAAATATTAGGGAAATGCTGATTGAAACCACCATATGATATCATTATACATGTTAGAATGGCTTAACTAATCAACACCCAGGTACTGATAAAATAACAAGTACCGACGAGCACGAAGAACAGCTGGAACTCTGATACATTAATGGTGTGAATGCAGAGTGGTACAGCCTATCTACAAAGTAATTTGGCAATGTTTTATAAGTTAAAAATATCCTTACCAGATCATGATACTTGGGTACTTAGACAAGAAAAGAGAAAACATTATTTTCATGAAAATCTATACACAAATTTGTAATTGCAGCTCCCTTTATAATTGCCCCAAATTGGAAACAACCCAAATGTCCAAGGATATGTGAATGGAAAAACTGGTAAAGCCATACATAGAATGGTATTCAGCAACAAAAAAACGACAAGAGGGACAAGCTATTGATATATCTCAAAGGTACTGTGCTCAGTGAAATAGCCATTCTCAAAGGTCACATTTATGTACAGTTACAACTATATGGCATTTTCAAAAACACAAAGCTATAGTGATGGGGTTGAGTAGAGAGGTGGGGAAAATGTAACTATAAGCAGATAGCATGAAGAAGTATTTTAGGGTGATTTAAGAGTTCTGTCTTCTGATTGTGATTATTACATAAATCTATGCATGTGTTAAAATTCATATAACTGCACACCAAAATAGTTTATTCTAGTGTATGATAATTAAATTTAAAAAGTTATGGGCCTAAGGAATATGCATTTATTGAAGTCATGTAACTTAAAAAGCACCTCACAAAATTCTGTGGAGTCCACAAAATTCTGTGGGGGCTTTAAAATATTTAAGTGTGACCTAGACGATGATAGATGCTCAATTACCTAAAAATTTCTTGTTTCAATACATAGCAGAGTTATTTTCTTTTGCCTCAAACCATATCCTAAACAGGCCTTCTAATAATAATTGTTCTAGTTTCCAGAAATGCTGAGACTGCAACATATGAACATTTTCTCAAGTCGCTTAAGCCCCTTCTGTTTTACTTCTCTTGAATTTCATAATGCCAAAAGACCGTTGTGATCCTGGTTATATTAGCTGGCATTGTATGAGGTCCTAGGCAAGTTTTACTAATATAAAATGTGATTGTTGATAAAAACTTCCTTGACGGTTTAACAAAATATAGATTCAATTACAAAGCCAGTAGACGATCCTTGGGAATTTTAAATGAGGACATGCCTGTTTCATAAAATTAGACTGATTCTTTGAATAATATTATTAAAGGTCAGTGCCACAGCTGTGTATTTGATGAGCAGCTGTGTGAGCTACCAGGAACAATGAACTGTCTGATTGGCACCAGACCCGGCCGTGCCAGCAGTTAGGATGGAAGGATTTTGAACAGATTTAGAACAAGTAGCTACTGCGTCCTGCTGTGGACACCCTAACTATTGGAGAGTTTAAAGCAAATGGAATAAAGATAGTGCAATTTGAGAATAATATAGACATCCTATGGAGACTAGGGTTGTGATGAGGAAAGAACACAGAATGTTCCCTAAGGCAATAGAGACAGTCTCTTCAAAAGCATTAAATGAATTTAAGTCTTTTAGTTTGAGAATATCAAAGTAGGATGTTTTTGACAGCATTTGTTGAAATGGTGGAAAAATTCACACAATCCCACTTTCCACTGGCAAGGTGACACTTAAATCCTATTTACTTAGATCTAGAATTTATCTTGGATTTATATGAGCCTGCAATAACATGGTAAAATTTCTTTTTCTAGGAGTATTATGGTAGGAAATAAAGGAACATATAATGAGTTCTTCAAGTAAAACAAGAGAGTCAGCAGCCTACAAATGCATGTGTATGCTTCTTGCTGGTAAATAGAGTTGATTTTTATTTCACTCATCATTATTTGAAAGACTACTTGTGTGTGTCTGTGTGTATGTGTGTGTGTGTGTGTCCATGTGTGTAACATGAATATTACTCTTCATATGTATAAAGTCTAATATGGAAAAAACTCTCACTAGCATGTTTTACAGTTTTTATTGCCAATCACAGTTTGTTATTTTGTCTTACCTTAATTACATTCAGTTTTCATTTACTATAGTTTATTTTGATTACATCACCATTACCTTCCTGTGTTCTCGTAACCTTCTATCCTCTCTATCCAAAGCAGATGGCCTTCAGACGTGAACTGCAGCATGGCTCTTCTCTGGGACCCCAGCCCGTGGCCCATTCTACAGATGTGGGGACTTGCCAGCTTTTATAATCATGTAAATCAATTCCTTAAAATAAATCTTCTTCTGTATATATGTATACATCCTAGTGGTTCTGTTTCTTTGGAGAACCCTAACTAATAAAATCACCACTCTATGCAGAGAAGGTTGACTATGAATGTGGAAAAATGATCAGCGAAGCTTGGCAGTCATGCAGAAGGAAGTATATTTTTAAAGCTGGTAGATTCTATGAACAACAAATTAATATTTACTACCTTCAGTCTACACCTCAAAAACACCTACCAGTGGCATAAAAACCATAGATGAAATAGTTTCATATAAACTTTGTTGAATAAATATAAATTAAAATGATATAAAACATGCATTTGCATACAAACATGTATTAATCTTTCTTTTAGAAGGTAAAATGAAGATAACTTTTTTCTTCTTTTTCAGATAACTTTTTTATGGAGGTATCTCTTGCAATAAAAAAATTACCAGTTCTTCTTTTACTGCTCTTTTAATCTGTTAAATATTAAAGCATCCTCAGTATAATTCCTACTGTTTCATATATAAGCGGAAACCAAAAGTCCTTGGGTCTTTTTTTTGGCAGTATATAATCCCACACCTGACTGCAGAAGACAAGCACTAAAAATGTTTGTTTGTCTTCTAAAAAGCCCTTTAAGACATAGAGAAGAGAGAGCTACACAACATGTTACTAAGCTAGCCATACACACACACACACACACACACACACAATGCATGTATATATACAAACACATTTGTATGTATTCTAGTAATCTCTAGCCTTCTAAATTTTTCTCTCTCATTCTCTTTTTTCCCTGTAATTATTCTGCCTTCTCTTCCACCACCGCATGCACAATGCAAACCATCCGTAGGACATTTTATTCTTCCAGGTCATCTAAAGACTAGCAACAAGGAGAAGCCTTCTCTGTGTAACTCACACATCTCCTCACTTGATAAAACAAAAGGAAGATCCTGTTAGTCATCATTTTTCTAGGGCGAAAGAGCAAAAGTTACATATCCTTATAACTGATTTTTTCAGCCATAAAATATAATTTTTAAATCATTTTATGACTTTTCCTTAATCTTCTCTTCATCCCTCCCAATAAAGTACCCAGATATTTGTTCTGGCCTCCCCAAGGTTCTTTTATCTTTCATACTGATTCATTCTGTCTTGAGCCATGTAGTTTTGTATTTCAGAAAAGCCTCTTTTGTGTAGCATTCCACCATGTGCAGTTAGATATTTAAGTAATGTTATAGTAATCATTGATCATACTTTTTCTACTATCTGTTTCACTGGGCTTTTTAAAATCTTTTATACTATATTTATATTTTATTTCCATAAATTTATAATATGCTGCTATTTATTCCTGTATTTAAAATCTTTACATAAGAATGTAACCTAATGTGTCCATGAGTGAATCTTTCCTTTCAGCTTTTTAGGAAACTATACTATATGTCATTAGGCCATGAACATTCTCCACTGTAAAGAGTTCAAGAAGGAGAAGGCCTAGTCAGCCTGGATAGTCTTCAGAGACACAGGGCATCAAAGTCTGTGTGGGACACAGGCTATGCACCAGGTCTGTGTCTGATGGGGCTAAATTGGGCGAGAACAGAGTCAACTTTTAAATGGACTGATCATTATGATGAAAGGACTGGCTTTCATTTTTATTCTTTTGAGCAGAAGAATGAGCTGGAATTCTGGCTGACTTATCCCGAATGATTACATAACATGCAGTTATCAATAGTAATAGAGAATGGGATGAAGAAATTCTCAGGAAATCTCTGGACCTCATTTTAGGCATAACTTAAACGTCAATGATAAGAAATATTTAATCTAGCTTCTACTGAAGTCTTTTCTTTGGAACATTAATTCTGTTTTATGTCTTAAAAAAAAGAAAAATTCTCTAAAGAAATAAGTTTGGGAAATGCTAGGTTCAACAGAGTTAAAACCAGTTTCTTTTTTGCAAGAGAGCTGGAAGCCTTTAATACCCCAGTGTGTACTGTGAATTTTTAAAAGGGGGAATATAATATGCAGCATTTATCCAGCATATTGAATTAAAGAAACATTTTTAAAGGAGATTCTTAGAGAATATTCTATAGATCATACATTGAAAAATGCTGCTCAAATCAGAATTGGTAATAGATAGCAAATTGGTATGATTGCATTAAGTGGATTTTGTAAAAAATTTTTCCCAGAAAATCTGCCAAATAAGTGCAAAATGTCCTAAGGGCAAGTAAACATATGGACTAGGAAATCAAAAAAAGTTCTGGATAACCAGCCTGCAAATGCTTCAGCATGAGCTATACTTTTAGTAATAATTGGTCTCCAGATTGTTCTGGAAATATGCGATTGACAGGAAATCGAAATCAACACATGCCCTACCAAACACCTTTTTAAACTGCTGCTTTTCCCAAGTACTAATACTTTCTTCTATCTCTCCAGAGCCAAGGGTAATCTTCACCAATATCCAGTCTGCTAGTGGCTGGGAAAAAGTCCAGCAGAGCCATGGGTGAGTACTTCCGCACTCAAAGCAAGTGATCACATTGATTAGTAGCTGCTCTGTAGGAGCTGGGAGACAGATGCCTTGTTCTAATTACAGTTTTAGCACCTTCCACTCCACATTTCCCTGCTGCTGAGGGTGCTGTGAAGTCTCTGCAGATGCTTATCAGCTAAACTCCATTTTGAATACAAAGCAGCATTACTACCTCACAGGAACTCAAAGTACAGGCTAAATTCACAAGGTGCATTCCCAGACTTCACCTCTGTAAATACCAAGGAGAATATTTATTTGTACTTTATTGACACAGGGAAGTTGAGACAACTGTGTAGACCTCTAATAACTTCATTTATCTGATACTGCATCAGAGAAAGAACAAGGAATACTACACGTGCAGCTCATTCCTGGCTTCTGCACTCAGTGATCATGAGAAACCGGAGGGACCAATGAAAGATACTGGGGCGTTATGGCCAGGGGAGTAGAGTGACCCTCCACAGCTCCTCAGCCTCTTTCATTGATTCTTTCTCTTTCACCTTTTATGAACGCTGGTATATTTTCTACATGTGCATTTTCTGCATCAATCACCCTTTTCCCTCTAAATGCTCTTCAGTGGGACTCTAAACCACTTTCTGTGGCTTCGGCCAACAACTCTAATTGGACAGCTCACAAAATTGTCCCTAAACCCCTGACTTCTCTCATAAACTATAGTCATATTTTCATCTTCCTGATGGACATTTTCACATAGGTATTCAACTAGTGGCTCAAATCAATACATCAAAAAGAGAACGCTTTGATCGCCACTTCCCTAAGCCCAAATTTCTTTTAAAAAAAAAAGTCATGTATTTCATACTTTTTATTGGGATAAGGATTTAAAAATAGACCATATATTTAACAAATACTTTCGAGAGTATATTATGGACAAGAAACTGTCCTGTGGGTTAGGAATACAGCAGTGACCAACACAGAAAAACAATTCCAGCCCTCCTGGAGTTTATATTCTACTGAATTGTTCCAGAAAATAAATACACCAAACACACAAGGTCAAAATGTAATGAAATTATGGAGAAAACCTAAACAGATGAAAAGACTCTGAGCTACACAAATGTTTGATGTGTTTTTGAGATATCAAAAAAGCCAAATGGTACTAAAGCAGAATGAACTAGGAGGAAAAGATTTAGTTCAAAGAAATAGTGGGCCCAGAAAGTGAAATACAATTGTTCTCAATCCAAGCTGAACTTGATAGTTACTAATACGGTTTGGCTGTGTCCTCACCTAAAACTCGACTTTAATTATATCTCCCAGAATTCCCACATGTTGTGGGAGGGACCCAGGGGGAGGTAACTGAATCATGGGGGCTGGTCTTTCCCGTGCTAGTCTCGTGATAGCAAATAAGTTTCACGAGATCTGATGAGCTTATTAGGGATTTCCCATTTTGCTTCTTTCTCATTTTCTCTTGCTGCCACCGTGTAAGAAGTACCTTTTTCCTTCTGCCATGATTCTGAGGCCTCCCCAGCCATGTGGAACTGTAAGTCCAATTAAAACTCTTTTTCTTCCCAGTCTCAGATATGTCTTTATCAGCAGCATGAAAACAGACTAATATAGTTACCTAACAAAATATTTTAAAAATATCATTGTCCAGATCCCATACAAGAACTGTTAAATTAAAATCTCTGAGTAAGAGACCCTGATATTGGTATCTTTCAAAAGCTGCCCAGGTGATTTTAATTTGCAGATTATGTCAAGAACCACTGAAATTGGGGACTTGCTGGCTATTATAATGACTAGTCTTCTATCTGAGAGGTAATGTTTTTGTCAAAGACGTAGCATGATCCTATTTATGTTTTGAAAGGATAGCTCTATATGATGTGTGGAAAATAAATTGCAAGTGGGGGTGACAAGGGCATAAGGATCAAGTCAACTTTTGGACTCTAGTAACAACTCAAGTGAGAGAGTTAGTGGTGTGGGGAACGGTGGTAGCAATGGATGTGGTGGGAAATAGTTATCCTGAATATATTTGGAAGGTAGAGGGAATACGGTTTGCTAATACATCAAATGTGTGTGTCAAAAAGACTTGAATGATAACCCCAAAGTTTTGGCCTAAGAAGGATGGACGTGTCATACCTCAGCGATGGCATAGTCTCCCACAAACATGGGAAAAAGCTTAGAAGAAAAGGCTTGGAGAGGCTTTTGAACTTGTTAAGTCTCTTATGTCTTTAATAAGACACAGAACAAACGAAAGACATCCAAGACTGTGAAGTAGACAAATAGCTAGAACTCTGAAATTCAGGGAACACATTTAGACTAGAGATATAATTTGGGGAGTCATGAGCAAATAGATGACTTTAAAGTCAAAAGATTGTATGAAAGCCCCTAAGAAGTGAATAAAATGAAAAAGAAAAGATGTCCAAGGTCTGGCTACCATTGAAAATTTATGGAAATAAGTGAGCAATAAAAGAAGGAAGGGGATCAGTAGAGTATATGGCATTTCAAAGAAATAAACTTCATCTAATGTTGTGAAGTCAAGTAAGATAAGGACTGACGATTGCTTATTGGATTTAGTAATATAGATATTATTTGTGGACTTGACAGGAGTAGTTTTAATGGAACCATGTGGGCAAAAAAGAAATATTAGTGTAAGCTGAAGAGTAAACCCAAGGAGAGGACTTCAAACCAACGTTTTGATGAATTGTGCAATAAAAAGAAACAGAGAAATGTGCTTGGAACTGAAGGGAAAGTGGGGCTTCAAGAAAGTGTGTGTAGGCCGGGCACGGTGGCTTACACCTGTAATCCCAGCACTTTGAGAGGCCAAGTTGGGTGGATCACCTGAGGTCAGGAGTTCAAGACCAGCCTGACCAATGTTGTAAGCCCCCCATCTCTACTAAAAATACAAAAATTAGCTGGGCATGATGGTGCATTCCTGTAATCCCAGCTACTTGGGAGGCTGAATGACTTGAACCTGGGAGGCAGAGGTTACAGTGAGCCAAGATTGTGCCATTGCACTCCAGCCCAGGCAATAGAGTGAGACTCTGTCTCAAAAAACAACAACAACAACAAAATCAAGAAAGTATGTGATACTATTATTATTGGAGAGATTAAGGCATGTCATATGATAACACAAGAATCAATTAGAAAAAAATGCTAGAACTATGCCTTTAAGTAGATGAAAGGGAATTAATGTATTATGCACAAGAGGCTGAATTTTGCTGAGAGCACTAACTTTTTTTCTCCCAGAAACAAGAAGGAAGGCAGAGATAAGAGGGTGTGAGAAGATGTTGTGGTGGGATTACATGGAAAATTGTTTATGCATATCACTCAATTTTGGAGTGTTTTTAAATTTTCTTCTCCTGTGATACAGCTGTTAGATGGAGAAATTTCTCGCTTTACAAAATGGCTTTTTAATTATCCTAGGTTAGATTGATACATTTTTAAAAATTGTGACATCTCGCATTTTTCAGCGTTAAAGTAACTTATCTCTCCCTTAACTTTCTAAGCCATCCATATGTCCCAGAATTTGGTGAGTTGCTAAACAATTATCCTTCAAAAATAGATGATACATTGTGGGAAATAACATCCTGTTTTAGTTTACTACAAGAAAATCATGAGTCAAATGTAATGAATTTTCTCTCCAAACCTAAGAGCCCTCATACACATTCTGTCCCTCAGCTTCCAACTCTCCAAGAGAGCTTTCATCAACTGATTCCAATTGACTTTAATTCAAGTTGAAGTAAATAAAGGATTAAAGAAAAGAATCATGCCTCCCTCTAACATGTGTGAAACTGATTATATAATCTACAAAGGATCTACTAAAATTATACAGATTGTACTATCCTTCATATAGAACATTTCATTAGTTTATAGAAAAGGGAGACTTACTGAACTAATGGCTATATGTAATCTATCCACAAAGACTGACTTTTTCAATTACAGAAACTTTTTCCCCTGTAAAGGCCAAAAATAAGATTTGGATTAGCTGCTTTTTATACCTTAAAATAACTTTTAGCAAATCCTGAAATTAAGGATTTGCGTATCATTTTATTGTCAAATTTTTTAATACTTACATAAGAGCCTGTTATTCTTATACTGTCTGATATTATGGGATTATATTATGAAATCCTGATAAGGATCTGGCTTCCACCATTTTCAGCAACCCCATAGAGGCTGGAATATAACATATAGTAGGGGCACAGTAAACTTAATGAGGTGAATATACTTTAAATTTTAATTGAAAAAACCAGTGTAAATAAGCAACCCCATAGAGGCTGGAATATAACATATTTTCAGCAACCCCATAGAGGCTGGAATATAACATATAGTAGGGGCACAGTAAACTTAATGAGGTGAATGTACTTTAAATTTTAATTGAAAAAACCAGTGTAAATAAGCAGTTAACTGATTAAAGTCATCAGAATATAAACTCCATGTGGGCAAGAATTTTGAATTTCTCTAACAACTCTATTTCTAATACCTGGCCCACAGTTTAACATATATCTGTTGAGTGTGTGTTGAAGAATAAATGTACAGATAATTTCTCTGTTTACATATATTGGAACATGGTCTTTAGCTATGACATATGACTATATGCCAAAGGTTGAAAAGAATTATTGTTAATTTTGGAAGCTATGTTTCCTTATTTCTCTCTTCTTTATTTAGTTGGTATGGTTGTCTATCTTCAAGCCCAATCCGCCAGACCTCCTAAGAATTTTCTGAGATGCCCAGTTTTTTAAAAATTTTTTTATGTTCAGCAAATGCCTTTTTCTACTTAAATATTTCAGAGACAATTTTTTGTTGTTGAAAACTAAGAATCCTGGCAGATAGAGGATCCCTGTGCTCCTTGGAGCCTAGAAGAGATTTCATCCCAGGGACATAGTCTAGACGTAACAGCTGGGTCCTCTGCCTTTTCTTCACTGGAAATTTCTTCTCTTAGGGTAGAGCAAAGAATTCCGGGAGGGAATTGGAATGAATCATGAATCTGCTGTTAATAACACTTTGTACTTTCCTTGCAAATTTTGTTCCCACCAGAGCTCAAAATGTTTTATAAATCTAGCATTTTGTTCTGTGGCTGTTATTTCCAAGGATGTTATGTTTGAGGATAATATGTGTTTCCAGAAAAATTGCCAAAGAATTGCTACATGTGAATAGAAACTGAAGCAAACTTTGCCTCTGACCCATGCTAAAATAACACTCTTTTGTTAGCTTGAGGAAATTAATAACCATGAAGGTGAAAGCTCTAGAATTAGTCCTCCAGTTCTTTCAACTACTCAGACCTTTCGATGAAGATACAAGACAGGTCTTGAAAGATGTTGTTTTGACACTCTTGACTATTGTAATAATCATTTCAATCTTTATTTCTTTCAAAGAGTGTAACATCACAACATGAAATAAAATGACTATCTCTTTTATACCTCTCTGTTTATTAAAAAAGCAAATAATTTTTGACTAAAATGAATTTTTACCAAATCAGATAAACCTGAGCTCCAGGATTTGATCTTTTTAGACAGCTGAATGAGAGAATTCTTGGCCTCCTTTTCCCCATCATGGTTTCCAAATCGTCGTCTTTAATTTGTGTGTGTGATTAAGCATTGTGTTTAGAAGTAACTAACAAATTACAGATCAAATTATTTCTGTAATGATCAGTCTCCAAGATGATCCTCAATGGCCTCTACATCCTGGTATTCAGACTCCCATACTGTATGAGGGATAATTTGTGTGACTAATAACATGCTATATGTAATGATGTTCAAGGATTAGGTTATAACATTGCAACCATCTTGGGCTCACTCCATCTCTTATATTGTGAGAAGCCCATGTAGTGAGGAGCTGCAACCTCTGGCCAACAGGCAGCACAGAACTGAGAAACTGAGGCCTGCCAACAACAACATGTGAGCTTAAAAACAAATTATCTAGCCCCAGTTAAGCCTCGAAATGACTGTAGTCCTGATTAACAGCTTGACTGCAACCTTGTGTGCTAGAATTATCCATTAAAGCTGCTCCTGGATTCTAGACTCTCCAAAATTGTGTGGGATATTGTACAGTTTTTGTCTTCTTGCTGAATTGTGCATCAACTTGACACACAGCAATAGACAGTTAATACTATTTCTATAGTGCCAATCTGATAGAAAAAAATTGTGAAAAATTATCTAGATATATATTCAGTTTGCATACAGTACATCAAAATCAAGATGCAGAATTAGTGATCATCCACTATTAGTGCCTCCACTCTGAATTTTACTTAAAATTCATGTTTAGACATTAATATATTAACAAAATTATTATAGTCTATGGTTATAAGCAAAGACACTGAATATAAATGGGATTTCTCAGGACAAACTGACAGATTTTATGTTAAAACCTTAAAAGTCCTCAATTCTTTTGATTCATTATGGGACATATTAAGTGCCACCATCAGGCAGATATTGTTCTAGGCACAGAGAGTAAAACAGCAATAAGCAAAACAAAATAAAAATGTCTATGCCCTTAAGGAGTTTATATTTTAGTAATCTCTCAAAGTATTTAAGATAGTTTGGCAACATATTCGCTAGCCAATGTCAGGAAGATCTCACTCTGTGTGGCATCATGCTCTTTCATATGAAAAAAAATATTTGTATTGTGTTGAAGTTTGTCTTCCCGTGAATGACACGCAATAGTTTCAGCTTTTCCCTCTAAGTGACACGAGGCATTTTTACCTTTATTTTATGGCTGCCCTTCAAAATATTAAAAATTAGCTGTTATATTTCCTTGTGGTAGTCCCATCACCCCCATTTTTTTTAAAACAAGCTAGAACTTCAGCAATTTTGTGTGCATTTTTAAAAATCTAAATATATTCAGTGTAAAGTATAGTCATTTCTTTAGGCTAAATGAATTGTATGTTTGAACATTTTTGCTTTATGATAAACTCTATCATAACATTACATTATTTAGTTGTTCCCCTTGTATACATTAATGTAGCATGAGCCATACATATAGTATCTGCTTTTAAATGTTTCACTGTTGTAAAACGAAATTTTCAAATTATCTGCATTTTAATATAGTGCATGCCTCCAAAGGAGACTGTCATGGTTTTGTTTCTGGTGGACATAAGGTGAAAGTGCAGCTCTCATGATGCCATCTTGTGATAAGGCTGCCTGGAAATATAGTGCAGATGACCCAATGGTGTCAGAGGGACCTATTTCACCATTTGTGAACCTATAGAATCAGTAAAAAGCTGTTCATCTCTATGTCTTGTCAGATGCATGTAATGCACCTTGAGGATAGAAAAAGACATTCAGTATATACAGTAAAAAATGAAGGCTAGTGTGAGAGGTGAATAAAATTCCAGGGAGAAAAAGAACACTTGCATTTAAAAAATATTTTTCATTTTGAGTGGAATACCTGTTTTCGGTGGCTGAATTTTTGACAACAAAGTAAAACCTTGAGTATTTAGAAGATGTCAGGACAAAAGATAAGTGATCAGTTTTCTTCACAATGCAAGTTAGCTCTAAGTGTATCATCTTGGAGCTTTCCATTGTCTGTCAGTGACTCACACCATATCCAACTGTAGCTTTGTGTTTTCTCCAAATTTGAGAAGACAGTGTGTGACTCATTGACAGACAATGGCAAACTCTCTTCAAGAAAGCAGGGGGTAGAAGAAACAAACATCTGGGAACTAAGCTGTAAAGAACTAATTTAAGAGTTAAGATGCTGCTGTCCACCTCCATCTGTGCATCTCTTCTCCTGAAAAATGTTTGTTTGTTCTTCTTTAGATAGAAAGAAAAATGTATTTTGTACAATGGAAATAACAACTTTAGACTGCTAGAGCAGCCTGCTCAACCGTGTAGCACAGGGTTAATATTTTTCCAGATCACAAGAAAAGTTGAAATACATTGATTTGTTATTGTTGTTTTTAATACAAGTAATTTATATTATTTTTTCTAAATATAAGGATAAAACAGAAGATGGGCAGAGAACCACAGTTTAACAACCATTTAGTCATATTAGTATATGATTCTATAATATAATCACATTTTAAGTTTATCTGTCTTAAATATATGAACTTATTTTATGCAGTTATCTTTATGTTGTGCTTGTATCTTAGTATTTATCTTTAAAATATATTACTTTCATCTGATCTCAATCAAAATCAACAAATAATGTGGTATCTTTCCCCTTTATATTTCAGACTGATATACATTTCTGAGAGTTCTTTTTTTTTTTACATCTAGCTATCTTTCAGAAGGCATGATATATTCACTCTTCACTCTGTAAGATTTTTCCGAAAGTCCCATTTTTTCTTAAGCACTAAACACTAGTTATTTTTTCTACCTAATAGAGTCAAAAATGCATATGCCATTCATCAGTAAATGAATTGTTCAAATTTTTGAAACTTTCAGTTTTACTATACTAGGTAGTCAAGAATATCCAAAAACATCTATATTTCATATAATATAGTGCTTATTTGCTGTTTCTCAATGATTTCCATTTGCAACTAAGCAAAAAGAGTATATGAAATTTCCAACATGCTGTGTCTCTGGAACAAATTACTTCAAGAAAAATTTTTATTATAATGATTTTCTATAAAGAGAACCTTTTGCTACTATTGTTATTTTTGGGTGTGTGTTTGTGTGTGTGTATGACCTATTTTTATAAAATTACTCTGCAATCACAAAATCTTATTGTTTTGCTAGTGTTCTTGGAAGATTCCAAGTCCATCTTCATATCAATATAGACAACTCCTCTTGGCATCTCTGAGAAGCTAACATCTATTTCCTGCGTAAGTATCTTCATTTGCTACACTTTAAAAAATAAGATCAATTTGGCAACAACTATGTTCCAGATACTCTCTGATATGGTTTGGCTGTGTCCCCAACCAAATCTCACCTTGAATTGTAGTAATCCCCATGTGTCAAGGGCAGCACCAGGTGGAGATTATTGAATCGTGGGGGCAGGTCTTCCCCATGCTGTTCTCGGGGTAGTGAGTAAGTCTCATGAGATCTGATAGTTTTGTTTGTTTGTTTGTTTGTTTGTTTTATTATACTTTAAGTTCTAGGGTACATGTGCATAACATGCAGGTTTGTTGCATATGTATACTTGTGCCATGTTGGTGTGCTGCACCCATCAACTCGTCATTTACATCAGGTATAACTCCCAATGCAACCCCTCCCCCCCGCCCATGATAGGCCCCGGTGTGTGATGTTCCCCTTCCCGAGTCCAAGTGATCTCATTGTTCAGTTCCCACCTATGAGTGAGAACATGCGGTGTCTGGTTTTCTGTTCTTGTGATAGTTTGCTGAGAATGATGGTTTCCAGCTGCATCCATGTCCCTACAAAGGACACAAACTCATCCTTTTTTATGGCTGCATAATATTCCATGGTGTATATGTGCCACATTTTCTTAATCCAGTCTGTCACTGATGGACATTTGGGTTGATTCCAAGTCTTCGCTATTGTGAATAGTGCCACAATAAACATACGTGTGCATGTGTCTTTATAGCAGCATGATTTATAATCCTTTGGGTATATACCCAGTAATGGGATGACTGGGTCATATGGTACTTCTAGTTCTAGATCCTTGAGGAATCGCCATACTGTTTTCCATAATGGTTGAACTAGTTTACAATCCCACCAACAGTGTAAAAGTGTTCCTATTTCTCCACATCCTCTCCAGCACCTGTTGTTTCCTGACTTTTTAATGATCGCCATTCTAACTGGTGTGAGATGGTATCTCATTGTGGTTTTGATTTGCATTTCTCTGATGGCCAGTGATGATGAGCATTTTTTCATGTGTCTGTTGGCTGTATGAATGTCCTCTTTTGAGAACTGTCTGTTCATATCCTTTGCCCACTTTTTGATGGGGTTGTTTTCTTCTTGTAAATTTGTTTGAGTTCTTTGTAGGTTCTGGATATTAGCCCTTTGTCAGATGAGTAGATTGCAAAAATTTTCTCCCATTCTGTAGGTTGCCTGTTCACTCTGATGGTAGTTTCTTTTGCTGCGCAGAAGCTCTTCAGTTTAATGAGATCCCATTTGTCAATTTTGGCTTTTGTTGCCGTTGCTTTTGGTGTTTTAGACATGAAATCCTTGCCCATGCCTATGTCCTGAATGGTATTCCCTAGGTTTTCTTCTAGGGTTTTTATGGTATTAGGTCTAACATTTAAGTCTCTAATCCATCTTGAATTAATTTTCATATAAGGAGTAAGGAAAGGATCCAGTTTCAGCTTCCTACTTATGGCTAGCCAATTTTCCCAGCACCATTTATTAAATAGGGAATCCTTTCCCCATTTCTTGTTTTTCTGAGGTTTGTCAAAGATCAGATGGCTGTAGATGTGTGGTATTATTTCTGAGGACTCGCTTCTGTTCCATTGGTCTATATCTCTGTTTTGGTACCAGTACCATGCTGTTTTGGTTACTGTAGAAGTTCTGGCTAGGGCAATCAGGCAAGAGAAAGAAATCAAGGGTATTCAGTTAGGAAAAGAAGAAGTCAAATTGTCCCTGTTTGCAGATGACATGATTGTATATTTAGAAAACCCCATTGTCTCAGCCCAAAATCTCCTTAAGCTGATAAGAAACTTCAGCAAAGTCTCAGGATACAAAATTAATGTGCAAAAATCACAAGCATTCTTATACACCAGTAACAGACAAACACAGAGCCAAATCATGAATGAACTTCCATTCACAATTGCTTCAAAGAGAATAAAATACCTAGGAATCCAACTTACAAGGGATGTAAAGGACCTCTTCAAGGATAACTACAAACCACTGCTCAGTGAAATAAAAGAGGACACAAACAAATGGAAGAACATACCATGCTCATGGATAGGAAGAATCAATATCGTGAAAATGGCTATACTGCCCAAGGTAATTTATAGATTCAATGCCATCCCCATCAAGCTACCAATGAGTTTCTTCACAGAATTGGAAAAAACTGCTTTAAAGTTCATATGGAGCCAAAAAAGAGCCCACATTGCCAAGAAAATCCTAAGTCAAAAGAACAAAGCTGGAGGCATCACACTACCTGACTTCAAACTATACTACAAGGCTACAGTAACGAGATCTGATAGTTTTATAAAGGGGAGTTCCCCTGCACACACTCTCTTGCCTGCCACCATGTAAGATGTAACTTTGATCCTCATTTACCTTCAGCCATGATTGTGAGGCCTCTCCAGCCATGAAGAACTGTGAGTCAATTAAACCTCTTTCCTTTATAATTACCCAGTCTCAGGTATGTCTTTAATAACAGCATGAGAATGGACTAATACACTTTATGAATGCTGCAATTAGCAAAATGAATACTGGGTGTGTTGGTTCCCAGACAGCATTCTGTCTCCTTAGAGAGATGAACCAACAAGCAAATAAGTAGACAATAGTATGCTATGTGTCACAATGGAATAAAGTCTCTAGAAGGTAGAGAGAGACTATCTTTGAAAAGTTAGAAAATACCTCATAAAAGAAAGAATATTTGAGCGACATTTCAAACAATTTTTGCTGAGTAATTGAAAAATAAAGGAGAAAGTGTAGTCCAAATAAGCATAAGAGAAATAGTAGGTGTTTAGATGTGTGAGTGTGCATGATAATCTAAATAAGTCAGATTCCTGGAACTTACATGTAAGAAGTGTGGAGTGATTGGAAAGATGAAAAATAACACCGGAAATATATTTCTTAAGGATGGTGAAGGCCTGCACTATGTCTTAGAGTTTCGATGTTATCCTCTAGGTGAAAGGTAATAACTAAAGTTTGGCAAAGGGAAAAGGATGTGCTTGTTTTATATTTTAGGAAGTTCTGTTTGACACCAGAATAAAGGATGAACATTAAGGTTGGGAAACTTAAAGCATGGATATCAGTAAGCAGGCTATTATCCTAGTCCAAATGCAGAATCAATGGAGACTTAAACCAGGAGTGGGACAATAGAGGGAAACATTAAAATAATCAAAGAAATAAAAGCAGCTGTTAGAACAATAGACTTTATTAAAAGTCAAAAATTGCCTTCCTATAAATTTAGTCATTCTGTACTAGTTTTGACCTCTGCTCTGACATTTCTACATATATTAAGTTCAATTAAAAATATACATACACATGAATACATATGTGTGAGCATATATAATTTATTTATAGGTCAATTTATATATGTAATTTCAGAATCATATTCTAAATCCATAATTTTTCAGATTAGACATATTTATATTTAAAAATTACTTATAACATCACTTTCCCCTTATCATCTTGATGAATCTCCTCCAGATATGCTTTGGTGTCTCAAGGTTCCTCTGAAAAATCACATACTCAAATTTCTATGTTTTTATTGATTCATATCTCTATAGTTATGTTCTGTGTTGTATATGTTCATTTCCTATAGTAAGAAAATTATACCTCCTTTGCCTATTTTAAATATTTTCACAATGCTAACTTGTCTATTTTCTCTCATCTTCCTCTGATTGTCTAGAGTAAATTGCACAATTAATACAGTCAAAGTAATTATAAAGGGGTTATTATGGCAAATGAAATAGTTCATCTAAATAGAAGTTAACATATGTCACTGAATTAATAGAATTAAAGAGCTGTAATTATATAATTAAGTTAGTTCTTTTTTAGCAAGTATGATGATAATCAGAACATATAGTGTTTCTCTAATTATAAATAAATTCACATTTTTATGATCAAAGCCCTTAATCTTTTCAGTTTTACAGGGATGGGAAATAGCTTGGAACCAAAAGGTCCAATTCTTCCAGTTAAAACTTTTAAAAGTAAAAAATGAAGTTGATATATTAAATGTTTTATTTTAACTTAAAGTGACCAAGTTGAAATTTCACAGAGTAGCATTTTTGCAGACAGCTGGCTATGTAGGCCACTGGCTGAATTTTTTAAAATTAATTTTAACTAAAATTTTGCTAGATATACATCAAAATTTCTGCATTTTAACACCCTCTTTCCTGGAGCCAAGACCACTCAAGTTCTTTTTGACTTTTTAAAAAATATATCTTTCTTAGCAGGGAATATTGAAGCAACAACTGACTGGATAATTAGCCAAGAACACTGTTCCTTTGCTCTGTATGTAACTGCACTTCTTAGACTACCAAAAAAATGTAACTGTTACTTTCAGAGTTTCATTTGCAATGGGCAGCTGACATATTAGGGAAGAAAACATCATTGCTATCCTTATACATAACCAATCATTAAATTAGTAATACTATTATCTCTCAATCTTTGTTGTTACAGATGACAATAGTAACATAGATGTATAGTTTTTGCCTTTGATTATGGCTGTGAGAAAGGCACAGAAGTTTTCATTTCAAGGGAGCAATTAGAGAAATACATGGAATCTTAATTTCTCAATGTGCTCAATAGCAGAGGAGGACATCTGGCTGTACGCAGGCCAAAATGCAATCAAATTAACATTATGAGAGTACCACTGGCGAGTCCCATTTTCTTCCCAACATAGACTATGTTTTAATTCTTTGTAGTTTAAAATATGATCATTTTGTTTAGATTATCTGCTAGGAATTTCATCTCCAAAGGGCATTAATGTCATAATAGTTTTGAAAAGTGACTCTATCCTCTATTTCTCTCAACAAAAACTAGGTAGGTTTGGTCTAGCAAAGCAGAAAAGTTATCATACTGTGGCTTACAGTGTTCTCTGGCTCTGTTTTTCCAGAGGGGCCACAGCTTACCCATCTTTAAGGAGGCAGGGGACAAGATTATCCTTCAACAGAGGAGTGAGGCTTTTAGTCTCCATTAGTCTTTGTGGTATCTTACAATATTTCTGGCATGTGCTATCTCTGCATGGGACTGGACAACTGTTTTTGAGGCTAGTCTCTCATGAGCAAAAGTAATAGCTAGTCAGGAGTATAATCAATAATAAAAATAAATTTATACAATCAAAAAAAGTTAGCATGTTTTTCTAAATAATGATGGTTTATGTCCAGGAATTAGATTTTTAAGTATGATATATATGAGATCATATTTACAAAATGACCGCCAATGCTTTAGAAAATATTTGAACTATAATGCAGTTCTGCGTGTGTGTGTCTGTGTGTGTGTATGTGTAGTATAGTGTACACATTCTAGAAAACAAGCAGGTTATTCAGCAAACAAACGTGTTTGATGACTGTCCTGGTAGTTTTGTTATTGGTCAAGACATAAATCTATAGTTTGCACGTCATATGCTATTCAGTAATCCTCATCATTCATTATTTGAATAAAAAATCATTTGTTTTCTTTATTGCAATGTCCAAACCATTTAAATAAAACAAGAGTATACAAGGCAATTCATTTTCTTCCCAGTCTAGGCTCAAAGTCCCCTGCTCAGGTGAATAACACTCACAATAGTTTCTTGTGTATTCTTTCAGAATTTTTTTATGCAGTTATGATTAGAAGTGTATAATATTCTGTTTGTTCATTTAATCATTAATAATTTATTTGACACTTTGAAAATGTTTTATTTTATTGCTACTATGATAGAAAAGTTAGATTATTGCAATAGAAAATGATTCCAATGAAATCAGTCAAATTTTGCTTTCACAAATTATTGTTGGTTATTCCAAGACACAAAATGAACTTCGAGGTTTCAGGTATAGGAAAAAAGGGAGAGTAAAATTATATCAAATTAATTTTGATAGATATATTCTTGATGCATCAATGCAAAAAAATCAAGTCTTACTTTACAAAATTTTACGTTAGGAAAGTTGAAACCAAGGTGAACACTCCATCTTAAGAGTGAATTTTTCTATAGGTATAAAAAAAAATTAAGAAAAATCAATCACCATGTGACTCAACATTTCCTAGAAAAAAGGAGTGAATACTACCAAAACTGTTTTTGGAATTCGGCAGTTAATTCCACAAAAAAACTAAACTTTAAGTATAGATGTGGTCGTGTGTAGAAACAGTCTTCTCTGCTGGACATGAGGTAAGTTTATAATCATTTCCGCCAAGATGTTTTCTCAAATATCCATATTGCTTGTTAGAAAACGCCAAATCAGCATTGGAGGAAAATGAGAAAAACAAGGAAATGCAGGCATAGATTCAGTTGAAGATATTGTAAGATATTGGAGAATATGTAAGATATTCTCCAAGTGAAATCATGGGAGGTACATGGGAAAGGTGAGAGCAATAAAGTATCTTCCATTGTCATGCCCAAACAAAGTTAGAAAATCAGTAGCCTCTTCAGCGATCAACTTAACGTCCAGCAAGTGACAGCTTCATCCTTTGATGTTCTCTCTCAGCTATTCCCAATCCTCCACTATCCTGGAGAGCAATCAATTGTTCTCTGTTTTAACATTTTACCTAATCCCATCCAATTTAAGAATAATAAACTGCACCGAAAAGATGTAAGCAATTTATATGCCAGACCCTTCAGATTATGTTTTAAGCTGAAAATGCTTTTGAAAAGGCTGACAGACAAGTTGATAACTCTTTCATGTTGATATTGCTATAGTACTCATTAAAATTAAACATTTCAAGCACTGGGTCTGGTGCGGTGGCTCACGCCTGTAATCCCGGCACTTTGGAAGGCGGAGGCAGGGGGATCGCCAGGTCAGGAAATTGAGACCATCCTGGCCAACATGGTGAAACCCTGTCTCTACTAAAATACAAAAAACATTAGCCGGGCATGGGTCGCACACCTGTAGTCCCAGTTGCTCAGGAGGCTGAGGCAGGAGAATCACTTGAACCCAGGAGGGAGGCAGGCGTTGCACTGAGCCGAGATCATGCCACTGCACTCCAGCCTGGCAACAGAGCAAGACTCAGTCTCAAAAAAAAAAAAAAAAAAAAAAAAAAATCAATCACTGAATCCATCAGTAGAAGAAGGCAGCATTATAATGTTTCTTAAATAATAGCTGCGGTATGAATCTCTTTTAAGTTTTCATCCATTAAGCATGTCTAGAACTAGGGCTCTTGAAAATGTCATATAGAATGTATTCATATTTGGAAAAAAGAACAAACATAAGAAAATTTTTGAATTATTAAGTATTATTAATAACAATGGGAAATATAAGTACAAATGTTAAAATATTTAGAGAAGTGGAGCAGAATGAAAATATCAAGTAATCAGTTTACGACTGGGATGCAATAAAGAAGAAAATATACTTATGTTGGTGGTTACAACTGAGGAAAGATCATATTATGTTACATTCAGCATTGTCTTTTATTTGTCTGATGTATTAGGATAAGCATTTCGGATCACAGATATAAACTTTTTTACAAGATTGAGTGTCAAGTTAAACAGAGCGAATGTGAACAATAGAAAGACAAAGAGTAAAATGAAGGAAGAGGAAAATTTGTTAAGCTGAGAAAGATTTTAAATTACCAAAAAAAAAAACTGGGAGCCGGATTGGCAAAAAGAGAGAGCCAAGGAAAATGAAATAACAGGATATAATGAGACAAGAAAGTGTTATAAGGAAGAGAAAGCATGACATTCTACCAAAAAAAAATCATAATATAACAAAAACCCACAGGCAGATTTACAGTTTTACTCCCCCAAAATCTTAATATCTGCATAGCTTAAGCAATCCATCAATCGATATATGTCAATAATATCTAAATTGTCAAATGTCAGTAGAAGTATTGGGTTCTCATGTTTTCCCATTCTGGGCTAACGAGGTAATTGCATAAAGCTTGTGTCTGTAATAAATTGAATACATGAAAATGCATTTCAATTAGAGTCTACTTCTACTTGTTCTGAAGTTACCTGATTTAAAAGAAACAATTTTAGTACATCTACTTGTCACACTCTTTCTTGTTCATTTAAATGATAGTTGATAAATTTCACTCTGAATATATTTGCTGTTTGGCATTAAAGCTATTAAACTAACAAATCAAAAAAGTTATTTTAACATTGTGTGCCCTCACAAAACATATGGAATATGTAATTAGGATTTGTAATATACCAAGGAAATATAGCAACTAAAACAACTGTTTTTGATGGCTATATTATATTTGATAATTTTCCTTCTAAATTATATATTTAAGAAACTGTGTTAAAGGTCAATAGTATCAGTAAAAGTTAATTTAGAAGTGACAGTTTAGGACACACTTTCAATATATGACAATTGCAATAAACATTTATTGAATCCTTTGTCCTAAAGCAGCATGGCTGTTAAATTACTTCTCATAATGGTAGTTCTTAGTTTAAATAAATAAATAAATAAATAAAAACCCACATCTGTTCATGCTTAAACTAAAAATAATGAGTACATTGTTTAGTGATAGCGCCTGTGGAAAATAGCTCGGCAAGCTTCATTTATTTTCCTGAAACAAAACTTGAAAGTAAATTGTCTCCTATATCAAGAATTTTATAAATTTAAATTTAGAATTTTTAGAGGATTAGAGAAGAAGAAGCAACATATATAGATTTAATAAATAATTCTCTTGTTTTAAAAAATATTACCAACTAGAGATATCACAGTTTATTTGCCAAAGAATGGAGCAAAATTACAGATGCACATTTTTTACTACTAGTAACTACAAGAAATAACAAATTTTAAAATGTGAATAGGCCCATGAGAATCCTGTCATTCCTGATAGCTCCAGTCTGGTAGTCAGTGAATTCCTACTAATATAATTGTGTGCAATAATATTTTGATGAGTGAAAATACAGTTATGGCTAAGTTTCACGCTTAGGAAGGCATACTTAGTTTAGGCCTAGACACGTAAAATAGCCAGACTTCGATTCAGTAATTATTTGGTCTGTGCCATAAACAAAACTTATATATTAAACATTAAGGACAAAAAAATGAAGAATAAGATCCTTGAAAACGTTAGGGAGTTCACAAACAGGTAAGATATTGAAAAAGAAATTTAAGAGACTCTCAGAGCCTTACTGAACTTTTTTCATTTCTGGACCATGCCAAGCTGCTTTAGATTCCAGAGTCATCAGCTCTTGCATCTGACACAAAGCCTTTTCTCTCACTTTATCAGGAAATGCCTCCTCTTCATGCTTTTGGGCTCCCATTTCAATGCCACTCTGCTGGATGTGGCTTCACTTACCCTTGAATAAGTTAGATCCTAGAAATAGATGCCATTCTGTGCCTGTTTGCTTTTCCTGAAGAGTACTCATCTCAATTTCAACACATTATGATTATCTGTTTAATTTATTTTGCCAAGTCAAGAACCCAGGCTATGTCATATGTGCTGTAACTCCATACATTGTAGGTTCTCCAAAAAATAAAATAAAATAAAAATCTATATGGACTGAACAGTTTATCAGTCAGGATTTCTACAGTCCTTATTTCACTTAAATGTCTGAGGTGGTGTGAGCTTTTATTTTAGAAGGAAAGAAGTTCTACAGAGTATTTTTTTTCATAGTCTCACAGTTACTAAATGGCACAACTTGTGTTCTAATGTAAAACTCATCTCCCTCCACCATGTTGACTTAAGGTACTACTGACTTGATAATTATGTAATAAATATTTTCATTAACGTTTCCTAATGTTCTGTTCAGCATTTTGTACAAATTGCTTAATTTTTTCTTTGTAAGTAACATCAATTTAACTAAACATAGAACCTCCCTACTCTTAAAAATGCAATAATGCCCTTAAGAAGCAATTTTACTGTCTGGTTGAACTTATTTATTTACATTTATTCTATACATTTATACCAGTAAAAAAAAACTAGTAGTAGAAGTTTTGTCTATATGAACACCATGTAAAACATTATTTATTATACAGGCTAATTCTTGTCACCGTAGCATACATTGTTATCCATAATCGTGTAATATTGGCCTTTAATGATTGCCATTACAGAAAGGAATAATTATTAATAATAACACTACATGATAAGGACCCTCAGTTTTTATGGTAAAGTGCTGATTTGTTTCAGAAGGAAATTTTTGGATTTAGCGTTTTCAATTGCAATCCAACATTCTTGGCTGGGGGAAAATGATGACATTCTCAAATACGTAAACATTTTTACATTTACGTTATGTTGATATTAAGAAAACTAGTAATCCTAGCTTTAACTGCAAATATAATAGATCTCCTAACCAGAATAATAAAACAATTGTACTAAAATAGGTGAAAATTATCAGCATTCCAGAGAATGAAGTGAAAATTACTTGAGAAACTGTGAAATTAAAATACCTCGAACTGTTATTGTGGAAAACATGCCTTGACAATACATAATATATTGCACAGATCAACTAATTTTTTAAGCATTATTCTTAAGTATGAGCCAATGGTCATCAACTGTAAGCTATGAGACATACCACAATTAAGAACTTCATTTGCGAATATAGAGAAAACCCCTTAGCAATAACCTCAATTATTCCATAGAGGTTTTGAATAGGCAATCCCAGCACAACACAATGTGTGTTCAGAAAAGGACTGAAGAAGGGCAGTCAGGGAAGGCTTCCCACAGGAAGCCTTGAGCCAAGAAGGGGCCAGGGCCCCCCAGTGAGAGTCCCTTGCCTCTCCGAGAGCTTGCCTCTCTAACAAGCCCCTTTTTTTTTTCTATAGAGCGTTACCAACTAAAAGAATTTGTGACTGATCACACCATATTCATATAAGAAGGAAGAAAGACACAAAAATACAAAGTGACATTTAGGGAGATCCATCTTGTGCTCGCTCACAAAGCTTCCTTACTGTTTGTGTGCCCAGCTCTCCAAATGCAGTATCTTTCCTAGCCTAGATGAAATTGTTACTTGAGTGCAGTTAATGCCCATTCTATATTTAAAAGCTCCAGGCTATGATTTTACTAACTTTTTGTAGAACCAGAAGAAAATAAAAAAGATATTTGCTCTTGAAACAGTAGAGAAATGTAGAATAACTGTTGAAATAATAATTTGAAGAAAAATAAATAGAACTATAAAAGTTGGAGGCAGCATATAGGAATGAAAGGCATTCATCCACACACCATGTTGAGTTATTTTCTCAAGCTTGGAAAAGAAAACAGCAATAAGCATGGAAAATGCAGCAAATCGGGTATTCTAACCTATTTGCCAAGGCTTTCAAGAGAACAACACAGAGGGAGTGTTTAAAACACAGCAACCAAGCCACATACAGCCAGATCTCAGCAACGTACCTTTTAAGAGGGCAAAAAATAAAGAGGAAAAAAATATTGAGTGGGAAAAGTAAATACTCAAAAGACTGCTTTTACCTACAGATCTACAAATATCACTGAAGTGGAGTCAAATGCTTGGCATTTCTGTTCATACTTGACTCCACTCCAATGTAGTAAATTAAGAGAATGCAGAACAACGGGCACCGTGGTGATTATGTATAATGGCAGGGCATTTGTGGCAGCCAAGCCTAGTTGTTGAGTGCTCTGGGCCATTCACTTAGCGTATAGAGACACAGTCCGTGAAAATGACTGTGAGGCTCATCAACTTAAAAAGAACACACAGAATTTAGACAGAGTTCAGGGTAGAATGACAACAATAATGGAGACCTCTAAGGAAACATTAAATAGAGTCATTAGCCTGAAGAAATCTGAGAAGCTGAATATTTATTGATCTTTAAACAAATTATGGCTTACCCCTCAAAGGAAAGTAGTACATACTTTTTATTCCACTGGGCATCACAAAAAGGAAATGAATTTAAATTGCACTGTGAGATATTTAAGTTAGACATAAAGAGATATTTCCAGGTAGTGAGAGAGAGTGGTTTAAAAAATTAACTTTCTCCGAGGTCATTAAATATATGCCATCGTAATTGGCTTAAGCCTAATGTCTCTGATTTTCTATCACGTGTTTTCTTCACTGCTGTTATGTTACTACCCCTGTTATTTTGGCATTATAACAGATTATATTTTTATTAGGATGGGACATATTTCTTTGACTGACTGCCTTTCACTCTCTCCTTTTAAAATGTGTATAACATACAAGGAATACAACCAAAATGACTTGTGCCAGCCCAGTGTATTTTTCTTTGTTCTTTTGTGTGAAGATATTTTAGAGAATATGCTTACTCCACATTGATTTTTTCACTTTTAGAAAAGGTTAGGACAGTTTGTTTGTTCCTAGGAAGACTAAAATATGGGAGAAAATACAACAATATTCCAAATACTCATTAAACCGATTTTACATACAGTTTAGAAGCATTCGTCGAGCCCCTGATGTGAGTGGGACTGCTCATTGTGCTGTGCTCTCTTCCAAGATGGAGGTGACTATTCCCTGTAAGCTAAATCACCAAGCTATCTGGGAAGAGTTGAAGTGGAAAAAAATAAGTAATAATTTTTTATATTTAAGAAAGTTAAGCTCCATTTGCCTGAACTTTGTCCTACTCACATTAGTACTGGGTCCAATCTGATCATTCAGAGAGGAAATAGAAAATCTTAGACTATTAAAACAGCACAATGATCTCTGTCCCCCAAGTACTTACTCTGACATTCTAAATCAAATTCTCCCCTTTATTTAATTAATCTTCATATAAGTTTCTAGAAGGAAAAATTAAAATATAAAATGAGAGTCAAGTTATTGATCCCACTTGATTTAAATCTTCGGAACTGACTCATTTGTCAAGTTGTCAGTTGTGAAAAAGATTAGTTTCTGAAATTATAAATAAATACCTATGATGAACTCTCCAATATGATAGCCAGTAGCCACATGTGACCTTTTAAGTATAAAATAATTAAAATTAAAAATCTAGTTACTTAGTCGTACTAGCCACATTTTAAGCATGCAGTTGTCACATGGGGCTAGTGGCTACCAAATTGGATAGAACAGATATAGGACATTTTATCATCACTTGAATTTCTATTGGACTGTGCTGACCTAGATAATTTATGACGTATGAAATTTTAGTCATTTTTCCTTATTTTATTCATTATATTATAATCTAATTCTCTGTAATTTGGATCATAGTTTATCAAAATATTGTACCCAGATTAGACAATGTTAAATGAATTGAACCTACATTAACTAAGTTCTCCTCTGCTCTCTGTCATTAGTTGAGTGACCTTGAGCAAGTAACTTAATAAATTAATTCACTCATTTATTCAAGAAGTATTTCCTGAGCATCAACTATGTTCAAGGTATTGTACCAAGCAGTGGATAGATGGCAATAATCTAAACAATGCCCCTGAACCTGAACTTACATCTTAATAAGAAAAGAAAATTGCGTGCAAAACAATATGTTGCATAGTATCACAAAGTATTAATTACTCCAACAAAAAATATGCAGGGTAAGGAGTAGAGATATCCTCCCTGTAAAAGTGACATTTGGGAGAGAAGCTATGCTTATATCCCTAGCAGACACTCTTTATGTATAAACTCACATTCCTATCCCTATCATACCTGTGTACCAGTTCAGAATCTCTCAGCCTCATCTGTCTGGTCTTTCAAACACCTGTTCCTCCCCAGCTTCTGCTACATAAAGTAACTGCACATAGGCTCTGACTAACTTCACGCAGACACATCACCCAAGAACCACTCATGTATCTCTTGCATCCTGCTTCAGACAGTGGCTTCCCTATTGATGCTGAGGCATGAGACATTCTGCCTGAATTGCTTGACATCCATTCACGTAGGATCTGGAAACACAGAGGAGTCAATGCCTCAAGGCGAATACTTTAACCAATGACGAGGAGAGCTGAAGGATAAATTCTTTTCACTTCACTCTTCCAGAAGTGAATCCTGAGGCACACCCTTTCACGACCTTGGAAGACGGGTCCATAAAATGGAGACATGAGCTACACTGGATGTCAAGCAGTAGCCAGCTCTATAGCCCAGCCTTTGTTTTATTTTTTCTCTTTATTCTCTCCCTCGGTCTCCCTTTTCTTCCTTCCCCCTTTTTCTCATTTCTGCTTCCCTAGGATTGCATTCCCTAATTACATCACAAGATGCAAAGTTTTGCTTTGTGAGAAACTCAAGAAAAGTTACTGGGAAAAGAGCCTTCTAAACAAAGGATGTAAAAAATTCGAAGTCCTTAAGCTAGGAGCGTGCTTGGATTGTTGAGATATGACTACATTTTTCAGTCTTGGTTTTTATGTCTATAATGGTTGATTGACATGTCAGTATTTTTAAATACCTGTGGCTTTTATATGTAATATTTGTACATATGTATGTTGTATATATTTATAAAATGATATTGTTTATTCTTTTTCACTTTTTCCAAATTTCTTTTTTTACAATTTTGCAATCTTATATGAAGGCAACTTATGGAGTCTTTCATGCATAATGATTGTCTATTAAGTTGACTAACTGGCCTACTGTATTTGTGCAACTACCTTTGAAATTAGAAAGAGTACTTTTTTTTTCTTTTTTCATTGACTTAATAGGTCAGTGTTTTCTCAAACCTTCATAAATACCTGTATTTCCCAGAATCCTATTTTTAAAAAGTTCCCTACTGCAATAAATCATTTCCATTTGTCTGAGAGTAAACCGCGTAATCTGTATTTTTACGCAGCACCCCAGACAATTATAAGAAGGTCCTCTGATGACTACACCTTTGAGAAACATCATATTATGTAGTATTCACAAATGTTGATGAGGCTACATGAAATCTTGGCACTTTAGTGATTCAGAAAACTTGGTTGTAAGCAAGCTCTTTCCATAAAGGGTTTACACTTATGTGGCACAGACTGGTATAACATAAAGAGCTATAAATTGACCATTTAAAACATTATTTATTGATGAAAACAATTCACACAATGCATAGAAAAGCAAACTTCACTTGATGTGTCAAGGGTGAAAACATTTTCACAATTAATTGCATAGAACCACCTCTACTAAAGTTATACTGGGTATATTATTCAACAGTTTTTCATCACGGTAAATGATAAATCCATTTAAACAATTATTTTAGAAGATAGATGATGGCAGAACAAAAACAGTTGAACCATTATTCTAGTAAAGTTTGGCATTCACTCTGCTCATGAGATGCAAATTTTCTTCTGTGAAAATGAAGCACTAAATATTAGCAGAGAGTGTGATGTCTGAAAAATTATTACTGAAATCTATAATTATCATTAAATATTCAGGATACATGGGAGTATTCTGAAGAATATATTACCACATCACTTTCTTGTCCAAAATCCTTCAAGGATTCTTTTCAAGTTGCCTGCAAAATTAAGTGGATTCTCCTTGGCTTTTTATTTTAAGCATTCTGTGATCTGGCACTGATTCACTCTTTCGATTTTATCTCTTAACATCTAGTAGCACTGCTCATGTACTTTTCTGCTTGTTTCCAATAAAGTAGAGTTCCCCACAGGATGTCCCTGAGAACATTAATTTCAGGACACTAATAGGTGTTATATTTTAATAAAAAAAGTCTCCAAGGTCAAATGCATTTGGGAAATGATATGATAAGCAAAGTTAATCATGTCACTTTTCTATAGTTCTCATAAGCTTTAGGATGCTAGTGTGAATTAAAAATAGCCAGAGTAGATATAGAGTGAACTATTTCCCAAATGAATTTTACATAAAACACCTTTTTTTCGTGGAGTATCTGTTGAGTACTGTTCTGAAGGACACAGTTTAGGAAACATTTGTGATGGTGGAATGAACATGGGATTTGGAATCTGATGTCCTTTGGAGTCAAATCTCAGCCTCAGCATTCACCAATGATTTGACCTGGGACAGGTTAATCTTCAGATTTTTGTTTCTTCCCAGTAAAAGAAAAGAGATGTTTAACTTAGAAGGTCATTGTAATAATTTAATAAGGAAACACAAACACCTAATATGGATCTTGCCATATGTTATATGGTCAGTAAATAATATTTCTCTTCCTTTTCCTTGGCTTCCACCCAAACTAAACTCTTCACAGTTTCCTTGACTAAATGAAGCTCTTCACTTTTGGAGGTTATAGAACTCAGAGAATCTGTTATTTCCATTGTCCCAATCCTTTAAGAAAATGAGTTAATGAATATACACATTTTTTAGTGTAATCTTTGCCCTCTCTTCCTGACTGTTATAATCCCCCAATCCTCCATCCTTCAAATTCACCTCTGTAAGCCTTCCTTTGATCTTCAGAATTAAAATCTCCTCTAATTGTATTTCCAATGGAATTTTTTTTGCAGCATTATTTTATATATCCCTATTTAGTGTATTATAAATTATTTGCGCTTAATTTTTTATCAATTATTCTCTGACTTGTATTAAAGTATTTTTCTTGAAATAAATGATAATGTCTTATTTTTTAGGAAGACCATAAGCAGCGACACTGTTCTTGATGACATAGCAATAAGGTTTATAATTATCGACATCAACAAGCTACCTGTTGATCCTTGATCCATATTTCTTAATTAATTTTTTCATTATTTATTCATTATCTGTTTTTAGAGACAGAATCATGCCGTATTACCCATGCTGGAGTGCAGTGGCACAATCATAGCTCACAACAACCTAAAACTCCTGGGCTCAGGCATCCTCCCTCCTCAGCCTCCTGAGTCCTGAGTATCTGGGACTACAGATACATGCCAGCTATTTTTTATTATTTTATTTTATTTTATTTTATAGAGAGAAAGTTTCACTATATTGCTCAGACAGGTCTCAGGCTCCTGACCTCAAGTAATCCTCTACCTTGGCCTTCCAAAATGTTGGGACAGGCATATGCTACTGTGCCTGGCCTGAATTTTTGACTTTCTATTGCTTTGTGTTTGTTGGATGATGAAAAAGATTGATTTATTCATGCCTCTTTTGTTACATTTTCATCATTGTTGGCCCAACATTTTTGTCCAAAATACTGGTATTTTTTTCTCTTGAGGTTCTCAGAAAATATCTAGGTCTGTACTTTTCTGTTTCTAACATAAAGTGTATTTGGCTGCATTCAAAAGCTGCAAATTAATTCATAAAGTTAATTTTTTTTCTAATTTGCTGCTTAAATCTTGATGTTGAGAAAATGCAGAACAGATTGGATAAAAATGTAGATTTGTATTCAAACACTCTTGGGTTAAAATGTTGGATTCATCACTTATTTACCCACAGGAACTTGAAGTTTGGAAAGTTTAAGCATACTCCTCAATTTTGTTATCTCTGGAAGGGGATAACACCACTTCCTAGGGTTAATGTGAAGAGTTAATGAAATAATACATATTCATATGCTGTTCAATGAGAAATGAACATATTTTAGATATTGTTCTGTATAAATGTAGTTTTATTATTTTAACATTTACAAAAACTTATATTATTAAAATAGTTTAATCCGAATACTCAAAAATATGGTGCTATTTTCATATTCTTTACTTGTTTTAATATTATTCGGGAAATGGGAAAGTTAATAGTTCCATATATGGGCTGAAAATGAAGTGGTGGGGATTCCAGGCAGTTCCTCAGTGCTCATTCCTAGATATCAGCCCCCAGACTCTGTAACAATCTTCTCACTAAGTACTAATTATGTACTAAAATCATTTCTCTTGAACTAATTTTTATTTTTTATTTTTCTCTTATGTTTTAATAGAAAGTTACAGTTAATCAAATAGAAAACAAGAAGGAATAAATTCCATATCTGAAAGATGAAAGTTATGAGAACATAAAGACTTCTTTATATGAACTTTGTTTTAATGTATAGTCTTGTGGAATATTTCAACATATCGATACTCATTGAGGCTAAAACCCCAAGAGCATGAATATTAGTGAACCTCAGATTTACCATAAATACAGTGCCAGAGCCAAAGTTTACTTCACTGTTACAGTATCAGGACTACGGGAATGCTGCACTAATTTCATGCTAACCCCCAACTTGCTTTAGAAGCAATTGCTTGAAGGCTTTGATATATCCATTCTTGATATTGGATCCCTCTTGTTCTCCAAATCACACACACACATACAAAAGTCACACCTCACTAATGACATCTAAATTTCTGGTTTCAGTAGGGGCTTCAATCAGAAAAGAAATAGTCAAGGAAGAGAAAGAGGCATAATCTTTGAATATTTCAGAGGAAGATGAGGGAATTGCCATATAATCAAAGACTAAAAATATCTATTTTGTTAATATTAGAAGTAAAATTTTTATTCTGAGAGAGTTAACACTGAAGATTATCAATCTGTGGCTGTGTTTCTATTGTTGCGTCCCTCTTATCACAGTGTAATATAGTTTTGTTTTATAGAAAACAGAAGTCAAATTTCTTTAAAATATTAAATGAAGTCAAAAATAAAATGAAGTAACAATAATGACTTTGCTTAAAATGTATATTTTAAACGAATAAAAGCACGCTCATTTTTATCTGATATTTAAGTTTCCTTGGTATCAAGGGAAAGAAAACTTATTAATTTCCATGGAAATAATGTTCCCCAATGGAGAGTGAAGTGTTCTATTTATCAGGTCGCTGTTCTTTCTGTTGCACGAGAATTACCAGCAGATCACTGTTCTCCACCTGATGCCTGCAATAATTTTAAGCCGCCTTCTCTTGTGGCACAGTTTCCCTAAGCTGGGTGTGCTCTTTTTTATTACAGCCCCCAACTCTTTCATTTTAGATCAATTGCTTCTTCCCAAGTTGTACTAATTCTCATCTCTTCAGAAAACAAGTGTACGTGTTTTTGCAGGTGTCATATCATTTATGACAAAAGAAAAGAGCAACCACATAGAAATCTCTAAAGGTAGAGAGATTGGAAATGTGCTCTGAAGTGGAAAACTGAAGAGGGAATAAAAATAATAGCATCTCCAGAGGAAATGACCTTGCTTGATTGGATTTGTATCAGTGCTTCCTCCGAACTAACCCCCACACAGCCTGTAAGCACATTTTGCGCCTGTACTCCTCCTACTGGTACTGTTGTTGTCTCCCCAACTTTAGTTGTTATCCAGCTGGATTACATCCAGTCTGCAGCTATTTGATAAAGCCTTACTTGTTTAGGAGCTATGTCCAATAACTTTTTTCTCTGAATAAGTTTATTATCTATTCAGCTGTAGCTACTTTCCCAGGATATCATTCCTTCTCTTCTAGTGCGAGCTCCTTCCTTACCTTCTGCTCAGCCTCGTGGTTCCAGCTGCACTTGGTCTCTTCTTACAAATCCCATTGTCACTTGGCCAAAATTGAGTGACCTGGTGTAAACATCTGACCAACACCAAGCCAATCGTATTATTACACTACCTTGCCTGACCAATGTGTGCCCTTCTTTGTGTTTTGTTTTTTGGTGAGTTTATTTTGTTTTGTTTTTAACTTGGAACAAGAACGAAGATGATTCTCAGTCCATCTGTCATAGAAAATCTAATAAATGTGAACTTGAAACTCTAGTAGCTGTGTTGAAGTGACCAATCCCAGAGAATAAAATTAACATATAGAGGGAAATGTGAGGGGACGAATGGAGAGCAAGGGAAAAAATTGAGGGTTTTTTAGTGGAGTGCTTATAGTGCTGGTTTTAATCATCTATAAGACCCCACTATACCCTTGCACCTTTGTGGCATATTATATTAGCTAATAGTATTTTATTTGGTCTAAGTTGTTCAAAATAGAATTTTGTGCTAGAAATTTAAAAACATAATATGTCAATATTATTATTTAAAGACACAGTATACCATCATTTTAATAGCCTTTACAGATGGAGGAATTTCAAATTCCATGAGAGTAGTGACTATATTTTATGTTTTTGCATCCTTTGTGAAACTACCCCACTGAAAGGAACTCAATAAACTCAACTTGCTGATGACCTGAGAAAACAGAGTTATAAGATTGCTTGTGGCCTCTGAAGTTGTGTCTTGCTACTTTAATCAAATTCTGGCATTGGTAGTAACAAGCAGCTAAGGGTGGAAACATCATAGCTGACCTTGCTTTCATTAAAAGCATTGTATTTGGTGTTTGGATAAAACATAGAATTTATATAGAGTGATCATAAAGACCGATTTTCTTATCGTTCAGATAAGAAAACTGAGATCCAGGAAGATTAAGTAACTTGCTGACATGCATCCAGATATAGTAAAAATAAGGATTAAAAATCCAGTTCACCCGAACTTGGATTTCTCTGAATCACATCTTTAAACCACTTTTAATAGTTAACACGAACTACTTGAAATTTGTATGAATATGGGTTTTTTAGATAAATACCTTCATCGCTGAAATATATTTAGGTAGGTTAAATATATTGCCATAAATCAGATAAGATAGTGAACTTCTGAATTAAAAAATTTCTTACACAAAAATATCTTTGATGTCTACATAGCAGTATATCTTATATATTGTCTATCAATCAATCTTATTTTTTAAATAGTAAAATAATCAATATGGAAACAGTAAAAGAGAAATAGAAAGCTTTACCTTCCCACTCACAGAATAAAATAGAAAATGAGATATAAAATGAAACTTAGAAAGCATTAATAATAGTAACAGTCATAGAAAAATAAAAATGATGAAAGACCCAAATCTGTTTTCTTAGCTTTTACCTATTGTGATTTATTTGGAATAGAATCACATAACCAAATTCACTTCGATCAAGTCACAGTACTAAGTCATATTGATTACTCCTATTAGGGTAAAGAGCCTAACTCTGATTGCACACCTGGCTTTTTGCGGTTCACATGCTCCTTGCTATGGCATTTTAGAATATATGAAGTATACATAAAATTGGCTGCTTGATATTCTAATTTGCACATAAAAAAGAGTTCTTTTCATTTGTTTCCTTGATGGCAATTGTGTTGTTATCTGAGATCAGAAATAAAATAGTAGAGTTTGGGAGTAATTTTGATCATCTGAGTTCTTTTTCCTCAAATAGGAAATAGGAAGTTGGAAAGGAGTAGAAATTGAAAACTTTCATTGTCAAGCTAAAAATAAGAAAGTCAACAAAACCCTGAAACTACTAGGTAGATAATTATCTGTTCTATTATCTATTTCACCATTGGGAGGTCAAATTACCCTTGGCTGTGTTTCCTCACAGGTGATTTTTAGATTTATCCAGGAATTTTTCTTTATCTGAATTTCATTTTTCCTCACAATATCCTAGTATAATCTACTTAAGATTTGTGAATTCTTAATTATTTCTTGTTATTTATTTGAAATTGAGGTTAAAACCATGTTCGAAACTCTATGTTGACTTATCTATAGATATGCACCTTGTCACTCCCGTGGTCATCACTAGTGCTCTTGAAAGTAGACTTGGAATTTTATATCTTAAAATTTTAGAATTTCAAGGAAATATATATGTACAGAAGAAGAGTCATTGTGAATAGAACCAACAGTGATGGATAATGACAGTGGTTTGAATGACGTTGAAGATGTTAGACTAGAGAAGTACAAGGTCATGTAAGATATTATGAGTTTCATAAGTCAGGGTAAGATATTTGGATTTATTTGAATTAAAATAGAATATCAATTAAAAAGTCTTAAAGTTGTACATAGATTATTCTATGGATTTTTAAGGGGGAAAGAGTAGGTACAGGGAAACCAGTTCGAAGCACTGCAAATATACAACACAGGAGAGAGATGACAGTGGCTTGGGTGTCGGCGATAATAGAGGTAATAAGAGGTTTGCTTGGGGAGTGAATCAATAGGACTTGGTAATGGATTGGATGATTTAATCAAGAGAAAATGGGAAATTTGTAAACTTTGGCCTGATGGACAAGACATGATTTTAAAATTAATTTTGTTAACCATGATAGAGAAGATTTGGCTGGGAGCAGGTTTGGAGTAGAATTCTGTTCCAGTAATATAAAGTTTGAAATGTCTATTAAACTTCCATTTTGAAATGTCAAATAGGTTTTTGGATAATTTTAGATTTCAGAGAGAAAAGATCAGGGCTGAAGGGACCCAGTGATATCTGAATATTTAAAAACATAAGATTGATAAGTTTACCTAAAAATATTGTGTATAGAGAGGTCCTTAGGCTCCCTCATATTTTAAAGATGAACAGAAAAGGGTAATTGAGTAAAGGAAACAGAAGAATTGGTCAGAAAGATAGAAGAAAAAGCAGGTACATTGCAGATAATCAAGGTTTATTTCCTTTTCTCTTTAAATAATTGCTTTATGATAATTTGCATTCATGTACCTTGTAGTAATCTCAAAGTAATGTTACAAATCATTTCTTTTTATAACTTTATAAATTTATTTATATTGCTATAAGACATCTAAATAATTATAGTATTAGCCTTTCTACTGTGAACTTTTGAGCTTTGCTTTTAAGTTCTTTTATGGCAGGCCTCTTAGGGTAGAAACTACCCTTACCAGTTATACAGGAGATACATATTTAGGAAACAATCTATAAACATGATTAATAACTAGAAATATTTATCCAATAAAATTCTGTGCACCTTTTAATAATTATAAACTTACCTGCAGTATTTTGACAGCATAAAAATATAAAGTATATTTGAGGTCAGTAGATTTAAATTGCTTCTTTGGTACTTCAAGCATTGTAAATTTGCTGAACCTCACTTGCCCACAACGTAAATTTTAGCAAATAATCATCATGACCACATAGTGTTTGGTATATATTTATTAAGGCAAGATTGAAAAATGCTTGCTAAGTGATGATGTTATAAATACATGACTTGTGTTTACAGGAAAATCTCCACAAAATGCAGTATTTGTATATATTCTAGTGACAATAGAACTATAGCTATTTATTTAGTAATTGAATTCCAACTTTTGGCTAATTAAAATCAAAAAAGCTTAACAACTTACATTTGGAGTTGATTAGAAATTTTCAGCTTCTTTGTTATCTATTAATTTTTTCTGGATGAAAGACATCATGAATTTATGTTCAAGAGTGTTACTTTTTTTGTTTTGTTTTGTATTCTTTTAAGTGATTAACTTTTTCTGTCAGATTAACTTACTTACAGATTACTGTGATCTTGTGAACCTTTCTTTCAAAATTCTTTTAAGGCAGGTCCAGAGTAGCTTTTATTCTAGTGCTGAGTAAGCCCCTCATCTAAGGTGTGGCCCAGCCTGGATGTCTACTGAATGCCCCTGTATTTAACAAGGTGGGAAGTAAAAAAAATTCCCAGCGCTGTGTGAGCTCTGAGAATTGTCTATCTTAGAACTCAACAGTAAATTTCTTTCCTTAGAAGTTCTGCTTGTCTGGCCTTATGGGATTTCACCCCATACATATGCAAACTGTTATTCTGCCAAAGACTCAGGGAAACCTCTGCAGATTTCTGTAGCTCTCATGGTCTCTCCAACTCTCTCTGGGCATTTTCTTCTCCATAGGTATTCTACTGGGCAAATTCCAGCAACCTTGACCTCTGTAGACTCCAATCTCTGTTTTCTCAAGAAGTTTAAGTACTATTCAAAATTGGAATTTCATTTCTATTGATTAATGAAGAGATTGGCATAGCAAACAATTGAATTATAAACATGGCTTATTTTGATATCAATATTTTAAAATATAATTTATGGCATTAATTTTGAAATAACAGCTACATAAAAAATATTTTTAAATGTTGGAAATAAACAGTTCAAAAGGTGCTTAAGTAATTTTAGGCAAGTTGCCCTAAACACAGAACAGGAAAAGATTTTTTTGGGAAAAATGTTGACCTAATTGCATTAAAGAAATAATACTTGTATCTTACCTAATGTAATTTATAAAATAAGTGAAACTAAACATCATTAGGGATAAATAGTTAAATGAGACATTTCTAAGTTGGTAAGTCATACTTCACTCTTCTCTGCACAGAAATGCAAAATCATTTTGGAATTAAAATGTAGTTTTGGAGCTCTGATAGTCATTACAACTAATCTGTGTACATATTTCTAGATTCAGGCTTTATCATCTATCACCTAAATGTAGGGTATTTTTTCTCCTTCTATTTGAATTTCCTAGAGTTTCTATGTAATTATATAGTACTAAATTATTTATTTATGTATTATCTTACTCATTATTAAGACATTATTGTATTAATTCAGCAAAAATGTCATTGAGTATCTGTTATATTCCGGGCAATGTAATAAACAATAAGAATATGATGGAGGCCCACAATTGAAGAGTTTGCAGTCTACATTAAGACTCAGAAAGGTATGTGGGTAATTGTAATTGAGCATCTTATTCCCAGTATTAAGTGAAGAGAGCAGGTAGGTTGACTTTGGGTAGGGGATTAGATAATCTTCCTCTTAGAGGTGACATTTAAGTGAGATTTTGAATCCTGAATACGAGATACATTAGATAGATAGATATAGACGCACGCACACACACACACACACACACACACACACACACACACACACAAGAATGCTTGCTGGACACCTGTTAGTAAAGTGGTAATATAAATACATAAGAATTCTTTAGAATTAATTGCTTCACTTTAAGCATCTCAGACTGAAATGTATTTGATAAATAGTATGTTTTCTGCATACTCAAACATTTTCATAGTTACAATACAGAATGGGTGGTATTTATGAAAGTCAGAACAAAAAATAAGTGTATTTTTACCAAAATATTTGAGTGAATGACAAGTTTAGAAACAGCCTTCAGAATTAATAATTCTCATTAAGGGTATAGTTCAAGTTTGTGTTTTGCTGACTGAATCATATAAAAGAAAAGTAGAATTGTATCAAAAACTATTAATAAATGATTACAAACTATAAAGAACTGAAGACACCAAGGTAATGAAATAAAAAGAAGAATAAAACCAATTGACACAAGACATTTTCAAGTATTTCACATTTTTTGAGAAGCTTTCCTTCTGGTATTGACAGGTACCCATGAGCTTTTAGCCCACAGCATATAAATGTTTTAATGTCTTTATTTGCAAAACACAATACACTGCATTGTCTAAAGCATTCTTAAACCTTGGCATGTATGAATAGCTTTATTCTGCTCTCATGCAATGGATAAATTGTGGTTTATATAATTAACATAACTAGAGTGTCAAACTCAATGAATATAACTGTGTATTGGAGAAAAATCAACAACAAAAGGATCAAGCCCCTGAGGACTATTATGAGATATCAAAAAAACAGATTGTATTGGCACTAGGATTTTCATCTTGACATGGTCACTGGCCAGGAATGTGACTCACGTCTGTCACCTCACCTCCCTGGACATGTAGCGCCTCATCTGAAAATCAAGAGAGTAAGGCTATATAAGCCCTATGTTTCTTTTGGGTTCTAAAATTCTATGATGCAATAATTTTTATTGTCTGACGAGCGAATATATGATGATTGCTCATAAAACTACCGTCAGATGACACCGAACACCTTTTAAATATCTAATTAATGCCCTAAATATCTTGAGTTATATTGAGAAATACTCTCATATTGTAAAGATATAAAATAGATTTTTAGCAAATGAGAACCAAGGAGAATCTAAGTTATATCACATCTAACACAGAAGGCATTCTGTTACTTAATTACAGTGATTTACCCAGCAAGGTAAGAAATAAAAGAAATCTTTTACATTGTATTAGTCAATAGCAAGAAAAAGTTTATAAATAACTGCTGATAAATATAATCATAAATTTAACAGTATATAATCTTTTATTTCCTCCTCCTAAAGGAAGTAGGTAATAACTGAGAATTACTTCAAGCTTAATTCCGAAATACTTTATTAAAGTATCCTTCTTATTACTGATGCCGGGTTTTAGCAAATTAAGTATCTTCTTGAAAGAGCAAATGCAAATAAAAAGGGAGGGGGATGGCTTTAAACTAAAAAAGAATCTCATTAATAGCTTCCTAAAAAAGGAAATACAACAAAGGCCTAGATACTGAATCTGCAGCTGCAGTTAACACTTCATCACTGAGCTATCTATGATGGACAATACTAGTACTGTACAGATTCAGGCTAAATTAATGCTGTTGGTTTTTGTTTCTAAAGACAAAAAAAAGTGTATGAAACAACTTCAGTTCTCACTAAGCTGGATCTGAGATCCCATCTGTTCGGATTTCATGCTTTTTGAAGAAAAAAGAAACCAACCTTAAAAACAAACCTCCTTCATTCTAATATTATTAAAAGATTCAGCTGGAAAAACAGATAAAATCCTTGGAATTTTATTAAACTTGTGCATCTCTAAATGATGAAGGCACCATCGTTTTTGCAATACCCAGGGAAACTTGCGCTTCTAAGAAGGTCTATGAATGAAGCAGTGAGCTAGACCTATATAGAGTGATGTCACTCTTTTTCCTGGCACAACCTCAGTAGTGAACTACACAATTTAAGGGTTGTAGCTAACAATTCTGATAAAGTCTTCTATTTTACTAAAGGCTGTCAAACTGAAAAGCAGAAACATCACATCAATGTTTTCCTTTTAATTTTTAAATGACATTAAAAAGGATAAATAAATGTCCATCAAAAAACTCTACTACTTCTTCTTTCTTAGCAAGAAAGAAATCTGATATAAACACACAGTGCCATTGTCTAATGAAACACTTACTAGAGAATAACTAATTGGCTTAAAATAATTTAATTATAGGCTTGATTAAATTTTTTCAGTGTCTGTTGTAGCGGCTTCCGGGGTGCAATAAATATTGCATTTCTTTACAGTTTATGACGTTTGTAAATAATCTGCTCCATAATTTAAAACACAGTGAAGGAAACATTGTTTAATTTTAGGAAAAAGCTTTAGATTCTATGCTTTCTCAGAATTAAGATTTATATTATCCTTATTGATTATGATAATTTTACATGTTCCAGTAAGCCTTCAAAATGGAAGATATATTGATGTCTTTATACTTTATTAAATGAAATTAATTTATGATATTCTTTTTCTATTAATCTGGGCATAAGTACTTATTATCTTAATATTCCAATATCATGACTTAGATATATTTTTCTCCACAAATAAAAATATAAAAAGGAGACTAACAACCTAAAAGCCTCATATTGTTTGGATACAAAGAATTTGGTAATGGGGAAATCAGAAAATATTTGTAATGGATTAAAACAACTTATACAGACATTTTTAAAAATGTTCTCAGTACAATCAATCTTCCATACATTATGCTAGTAAATAGAAAAATTATAACATTCTGTGATATGAGTGAAATAAGAAAATTACCCTGTTAAGGTATTTCTAAATTCTTAGTTCTCATCCTATAATATGTTCTTGATAGCAACTAAAATTTACTGAGCACTTACTATATTCCAGACACTAAGTGAAGTTCTTCAGTGTTGTCTATTATGTTTTATTCAGTGTATTTCTCTTGACAATCCTCTTTCTATCCCCATTTTATTTTACATATGAGAAATCAAAAACACGGGGATGTAAAGTAGAGTGCTCAAATTCTTACAGCCACTAAGTGGTAGAACTGGGATTCAAACCAAGGCTATGTAATATTTTATGACTTTCCAAGGATAATAGAGCTGTTAAATTTTTTTCAAAATATTTTTCATTAAGAAGAAAAATTAGAAATATTTAAATATGTTGTATGTTTTTTTATTCCTCAATTCACTGTTCAACCAGTATTCAGATCACATAGAGATTGAAGTGATAAGTTTTCAACCAAAAAAGAAAACTTTTTCTACAGTTTGGGTAGGTTTTGTCAAGTATAAAGGATCACCGAGAAAGTGAAAATTGGCATTTGAAGACAGCAACTATACCAGTCTGCTATTTAGGGGAAACAATAAATTTGCTATTCATTAAATATTTACTTTTTGCCCTAAGGCGATTTAATATGTAATAAATGTAAGCAGGAGAAAAAGTTATGTATGTATGCGTCTTTTAAATAGAGCATAGAATTGTTTGTAAAAGAGCAAACATAAATAATTCAGAAAACAAGACAAATAGAAGAAACTAAAATTACCTGTTGCCATAGGTATTTCCAATAGCAATGGTTTAAAAAAAAGCAGTAATTGACCTCAACTTGGAGTATTTGCGATTTTTCTTCTTCACCTTGGTAGCATTATATGTGATTTCAAAAAGTTCAATGATGAAAATGCACCACAAAATAAATAAGTAAAAATGCATCGTATTGGAGCCTTTCTTTAGAATTTAGAGAGAGATCTCACATCTATCATCTCACTTGATGAAATAATGATGATCATGATCTCTTATTATCAGATAAATAGGTATCAGATGGTTTTTTGATAAAGACTCTATATAAATGCTTCATTACAGACTCTTCAACTGTAAGAGTTGGGATTGTATCATCTTCATTACTATCTTCAGATGATACAATCCCTTCCTGACAGTCCTCTACCTGTGAGTCCTGTGATATAAACTGTTTTTGTAGAAGGTAACCAGGATGAAAGCACACAGATAACACAGAAAGAGTGGGGTTAGAAAAACATTTAGGAGAAAATGGGAGGGAATGTTAGGCAAAGTTTTAAACATGTTGACACTGGTAATTATACATCTTACATCAAAATTTACAAAAGGTTAAAATGCAAATTGTTTCTTGAAAAAGAAAATAAGCCATAGATAAAGGTTTAAAAATCATTCACTTAGTGGAAATTATTTAATCTTGAGAATAGAGGATAATGACAAATGGGAAAGGAAGGTGAAAGAGGGAGAATCAAGAACAAAAACCTTAGAAAATGCCCAGATTGGGCATGGGAGGTGGATATACAGCCAAGAGAAGAAAAGGAGAAATCATCAAATGGCAAGAAAAGAAAAAAATAGGACAGTATGTGCCATACATTTCAGGAAACATGCATATTCCAGAGGTTAGTCACTTTTAGGAAAGTGAAGATTCATGTTATTAAGCAAAGGGAATATATGGTCCATTTTTCTTTATTTTTCTCTCCTTTCATATGAGCCATTGTTTTCCTGCTTAGTGAAAAAACAAGAGGTTTCAGCAATGACTATGATGTAAATATTTGTGCAGATTTAAAATACATATGCCATCTGAAATTATTCATTGTATGTATGTTGACCTGTACTTCAATTCATAAGCAATCTTTTCATTACTTTGTTTATGAAAAAATGACAACACTTGGCTATTATAATTGCTTTTATTTTGTGGCTCATATGAGTGGGTGCTATGGTCTGAATGTTTATGTCCTCCCAAAATTCATGTAATAAAGTTTTTAAATCCAAGGTGATGATATCAGTTGATGCAGCCTTTGGGAGGTTATCAGGTCATGGAGGCAGAGCCTTCATGAATGGGGTAAGTTCCCTTATAAAAGAGGTTTGAAAGAGACCCCTCACCTCCTCTGCTACGTGAAGATATACCGAGAAAACTGTCATCTGTGAACCAAGGGGAGGTCCCTTACCAGACACTGAATCTGTTGGTGCCTGATCTTGGACTTCCTAGCCTCCAGGACCGTGGGAAATAAATGTTGTTTAGCCAGTTTGTGATATTTTGTTATAGCAGCCTGGTTAATACAGTGGGCATGGTTCTGCAACAAAGTTAGTGGAGTAAAAGCTATCCTTTACAGTTCTGCTATGGTCTCAATGTGTGTGCCTTCCCCCAAAATTCACAAGTTGAAACTTCATACCCAATATGATGGAATTAAGAGATGGGGTCTTTGAGAGATGATTAGGTCACAAGGGCAGAGCCTTCACAAATTGCATTAGCACCTTTATAAAAGAGGCTCTAGGGTTACCTTACCCTTTCCACCATGTGTGAACATAGCTAGAAGGCACCAGGAAAAGAGCCCTCACCAGATACCAAATCTGCCAGTGCTTATTCTTGACTTCCCATCCTCCAGAACTGTGAAATATAAATTTCTGCTGTTACTAAGCTACAGAGCCTATGGTATTTTGATACAGAAGCTATAATGATCCTTAGATAAGACAACTCCCTTGGATGAATGAAAATTTTGGTCAAGCCACATAGGCAAGTTATAATTAGGGGCAAAGCTATAACCATAGAGAGGATTTAGGAGCTTATGAATTCCCATGAGAGATAAAAGGCATACTAAGAAGAGCCACAATCTCAACAGAAAGAACACTGGATTAGGAAAACTGCCAAAACATCTGTCCATTGAATTAGGAAAACTGCCCAAACTGCCCAACTGATTGAACAAGTTATGACAATATCAAAATAGCCAGTAACTTGACCTCTCTGGGTATGAGTGTCTTCTCTTCTATAAAAGAATCAGATTAGGTTACCTTTGTGAACTTTTCTTTATTTCTAATGAACTATAATTTTTCCACCCAGTAGTTAAAGAATATTTATTAAATTATAAGATGAAAAATATACAAACAGCTGTCACCAAAATTCATCTTAGAGAAAGATGTGTAATTTTGGAAAGAATATATTGATACATACTTGAATAATATATTGATACATACTTGAAGACAGAAGATAAGACCCTAAGAGTTATAAGTAAAATAATTTTAAATATGACAAGGGAAAAATGTTGTTTCTGGCTCCATGAAAGAAAGAAAGAAGAAAATGAGATAGAAAGAAAGAAGATAAGAAAATGAGATGAAAGAAAGAAGATAAGCAAATGAGATAGAATAAGGTAAATTATATAGGGGCACTTACTTTGAGAGGAGTCTCTTTCCAGTGACCTCTTAAAGTCACAATAAAACCCACTAGCGTTATGAAATATTTAACGTGTAGATTGCTTATGAAATGGATGAAGGAGTTGAGCTGTGAGTCCATGGGGGGAAAGCAAATACAATCACCAAGCAGCTAGGAGCAGTATAGAGTTAGAAAGGAGTAGAAGACAGTGAGATCTTGTAATTTGCAGAAATTGTGGGTAAGGCTTTGAATTCCATCACAGATGAAGGAATTGAAACTCAGGCCAAGCCCAACAAAATCTTTTAAGAGCAGGAAACCTCAATATGGCATCTGGTTTATGACTCTAGATTGTGAGTTGTTTCATTCTCCTACTTGAAACCTCTTTATTTCTCTATTGTTTTGGTAATGATGTCCAATATCATTTACATGAATTATATGACTATGCCCCATTTAGCTCCTGCCTGTCAAACAACATCATTGCTCATTGTTTTCTGGCCCTTGTATTCCTTTCTGTGAGCCAGACTCTGCACAAATCCTGGCCTGAATATTTAAATGATTCTTTACCATAAATGTTATTCTTCCCCATTTCCATATGACGCTGAATAACAAGGTCTCAACTTATTATTTTTTTTTACTTTTTTTGTTTAGTGGGCTTTCTTGATCTCCTAGAATAGATTTAATCACCTTCATTTCTGATGTTACCAAACATTTTCTAGTTCTTATCGTTTCATAATATTCCTCATGCTTTAACTTTGTCTTTGTCTTTTCTTCTAAACTGTGAGGACAGAGACCATTTATACCATTCTATCCCCAGTATTTCGCATAGTGCCTGGAACATGGTAAAAGCAAAATAAATTAGTAGAGAATGACTGATTTATAAAAATAATGAATTATTTCAGATACTAGGAAGGATCTGAAATAGTTCCTATGGGTTCAGAGTTAGACTGTGATAGCCAGTCATCAATCACAGGGCAGTCATGTTATATAAATGATAAAGGCAATATGAATTCTGCCACTTATAAATATTAGTAACCTAAAAAATAGAGATGCTACTTTCTATCATTTATTATATAATTATACCTTCATTTATCTAGATATCACAAAAAAATCAGACATCTCTCCTTCTGACCACCCATTCTCTGGTTACTTGGTTTAGATTGCTTGCTCAATTACTCTGTTTTTTTCCATTAAGAAAGCTGCAAAACCTCATAACTTTCCCGCCTGCACTGTTACAATCCATTTTACACGAGGGGGATCAGTGGTCATTTTAAAACATAAATCCAGTCTGGCTAGGCTCTGAGTAAATCCTTGAGTGGTTTTCCATTATACTGTACTCAGAAAGCAGCAAGCCAAAAGTCTTGCTATGATTTACAAGACCCTGCATGATCTACTAAATTTGGCTCTTGCTTACCCTCCAGAACTCATAACATTTATTTATTTAACAAACAATTATTAGTGCAATATATGCTAGATATTGTTATAGTTCCCAGGATGCAGAATTTCTGCCCTCATAGAGCTTGCTTTCGTGGTCAGATGAAGCTAAATCATCTGTTCACATTACCTCCCAATCTACCATCTCCCCTCTGGATCCCCTTCTATTAATACTTCCTTTGATAAGTCACCAGTGAACACCAACTTCTAAACTCAAGTGGCACATTTTAAATCTTATCTTATTTGGCCTCTCCAAAGCCTATAACAAGTTGCCTACTCACTCCTTCTATAAACACTCTGTGTCATGATTTTCCCCTCTCTAAACAGCAATACCTACTCAATCCCCTCTAACAGTTCACCCTCAACTCTACGTAAGCAAGAAGGAGATGAGAAAAAGTTGGGGGTGAGACAGAGCCCTGAGAAACTCCAATATTTAAATGAGTAAATGAAGAGCTTCCTAGCCCCTAGATCAACTTACTTGACATTATTATATACTCTACATACTTTAGTGCAGGAGAAACCTGCACTAATCCTCCATGAAAATTTTCACAATTATATTTACTTATTTGTGTCATTACTTACTCAATGTTTATCTTTGCCACTAAACCCATTTTCCTCCTAAACCCCCTAAGACTGTCAATCTTGTTCCCTACTGCATCCTCAGAGGTAGCTTGGGGTCTGACTCACACAAGCATTCAAAATTGTGGAAAAAATGAATGTATGATCCTACCACATCCACACATACTCATCTACATACCTTTCATTGTATAGCTGTATGACTGCGCTTATGACACTGAAATGATGAGAAATGGTCCCAAATCATTAACAAATCAATACACTAAAAATAAAAACTATTAATAAATTAGGATTAATCCCACATTAACATAGTCTTATCTTTTTTATAGCAAAGATCATCTATTTTAGAGTTAAGTATTTCTGCTATTTTATTGTCATAATAATGTCTGCTTCCTAATTAAAACCACCTTACCCTATAAAGTAAAAGCACGCAGATAACTATCTAAAAATTATAAGAATATGTAAAAGACAAGTGAAATTAATGGTTGAAAAAATTAAATACAAGACTCTGATATAGAGATCAAAATTGTATTCTCACCTCCCTCTTGCCATAGATGGTGTTCCTTTACTTATCCCATCCTATCATAAATTCACTGGATGTTCCTGTAACAAGTAATATGAATCAAAAAAAAATGTGCAGAGGGGTATACTAAGCGACAACTGGAGCAGACTTTTGTACTTCCTGCATTCTTGTTAGCAATAATGGTAGATTCTGAGATCAATTTTGTTCAAAGATATTCACAAAAATATTCTCAAATTCACTATAATTTTTTAAATGGCCTAAGAAATTATTTTGGTAACATTGCTTTTTGTGTTTGTTTTTTAATGCAAAATTTTACTTTTAAAGACAGTATCAAATAACGAAAGAAGTAGATCAAGGGTGTTAATATGCATGTTCTTAAAGTTATATGGATATACAGATATATGAAATACATTTTTCCTCTTATCTAAGTTTACATAGGGATTTACAAAAATATTGAAATAACCACAGACATAATATACAAATATTTTTGTAATAATATATGCATTCAACATGGTTTTATATTTCTTCATATATTCCCCAATCTGAAATCTAATGCAACTTACCAACATAGATCTTTATTATCAGAGTCAATCTATATTATAGAAATATAAATTAAACCAAGTCATTTGGAAATAAACTATCATGCTTCTATAACAAATTGCTTCTTTTTTTATGAAAATGGCTTACATAATGTGGTAACATTATCTTTGTTATTAATAATAAAAAATAACTCATAAAATATGGTGTTTATCCTAAGCTTCATGAGTTTTGGAGAATTATTTGTACCTCCTGAAACTATGTGTATATTTTGGCATAAGCTTATGCGTATTTTTCTGGGATGAAGAACCTCAGCTTTTATTCACTTCTCAATAACGTGATACCCTAAAATATATGTACTAATAATATATTTAAAAGGGCCTAAGAGTCCACAGTGAGATGGGTAATGAAATTAATGAGACTTTAAAATTAACTTTTTACATGGGGTTGTCATCTTAATGCTGAAATGGGAGAAATAATAAATTTAAGATTTATTTTATGTTTTTATTAATATCATTTATACTCTCACATGCTTAGAACCCATGGTAAGTGATTTTAACTTGAGGAATCTATTACTGAAATAACTTTCAATGGGTATGTCTGTAGAAATAAAATTTTAACATGATTGAACTAATTGATTGCTACCTCATATGTACAATTTCAGAGATATCGAAATGACTACTTAACTGGCTTAAGTTTGTGTTAAATCTTCTCTGAAAGTGGAGTAAAAATAAATAACATTTAAAAACTAAACTGCAGTTTTAAATGTTATATGCAGATGACCCACGTCTCCAGACAGGTAATTTAATGTTGCCAAATGTATATTTTCATGAAATGTAACTTTCCACACAGTGACAATGTTCTCTGTTTTTATATAATAAAAATATATATTGTACACCAAGGTGAAGGCATTTTGTTGCTGTCAATGAAAGCAACATACATCATCTAACCCTTATCTTTCAATCACATGACACTAGGAAGACAATATTTTATTAGCGAAGTAGAACTTGTTAGAGAAATAGCTTATTGTTATGGAATATAGGCCTATTAATGCTGTAAATTTATCTTCACATATGTCACATAAGATGCATTATCGACCATTAGATGCAAGTATAAGCTAAACATTAATGGAGTGATTGTTGATACCTTTTCACCACAATATCCTCCCAGTCGTGTGTGCTGAACAGAGCTCTTTCATCTAAATTGGTAGACTGCTCTCAATGATACACAATTAAGAAATGTGCTATTCCAATGCATTAAAGTACAAGCCAAATGCAGGTTATTAGCATCCATTTCCAGTACAGCTTGGCAAGTGAGAGAATGTACGCAACAAGGAAGTGATTGTTTACACTGTAATAACGGTTTAAGAAACCAATATTTGCAATACATATATTCTAACTAGAGAAGCTTTCTTTCAGCTCTTTGTAGTCATCTTGATAACTCATAAGGTAAGTTTATTTTTATAGGGCATTGAATTCTCAGAAAACATTAGGTAAATCTTTTAACATTAATTCCCCACTTGCTCAAATGGAAATGAAAACACCTGTCTTTTAAGGAAGGTGAGAAATACATAAACACTTTTGTAAGAAACAAGCATTGTGTAAATATTGTTAACATTATTACTAATAAATCATCAAAGAGTTGACCTATTAAAAGGATATTTGGTCATAAAATTAACAGTGGCTTTTTCTCTCTTCACCATGACATTGGATTTCCTCACCTATTCACTAAATCATATATCACGAAGATCTTAAAGATACATGTCAGCTACAAAACTCTTCCAAAATGTTTAAAATCTCTAAATTATTGTTTAATTTACATAAAGTGAAATCACAGTTAAAATTTTCAATGAAATGAAGAATTGTGAAGAAAACTACTATTTTCTACTTAGACAAAGTATCTTAGTTGTATTTAAAATCTGTGGGACCTGTCTTCTAAAGTTTCCTAGTTTTATGGACTTCATTAGTTCACATATAAAAATAGAACATTTCATATGTAAGATAATATATAATACACTTACCCTAACACAGATCCACCTATTTACATTTTTTTATATCTACCATGGTCTAGAATTAGAAGTAATTTCTTAATCCAGAGTGTGCGGAGCTGGGAAAATTGGAGAAAAGGTGTCACCAGTAATTATAATGGCTGCTGATTTAGGATTTGGCAACAAAAATCAAATAGCATAAACTTATCTTCCTTTGTACATAGTAAATAGCAAATAATACCTGTCTTATTACAGAGCATCTTACAGATAACAAATCTTATTTAATCCTCATATTGTTGCATATATAATGAAATTGAGTATCAGGAAGATGAGACTTACATAATCACAAGGATCACAGCCAGAATACGGAACAAGATTTTTCAATTCAAGTTCAATTTCCTGACTATTGCCCCCAAACCTGTTCGGTGTATAATTGTAAATCCATAGCTAATTGTCACACTGGAAAATTAAAAACAAACAAACAATAAAAAACCAACCATTTTCAATAACAAACTTTCTATAACTGAAAAAGAAATTCCTTTTTTCTTTTTATTTTAAGCTCAGGGGTACATGTGCAGGTTTATTATATAGGTAAACTTGTGTCATAGGGGTATGTGAATAGAAAAGAAAGTTTCTATAACTGAAAGAAAAGATTAACCTTTGTAGGAGAAAAGAGCTAATTTACTTGGTCTATGCTGGTGTGTCATGTTAAACACTGTTCTTTATATATATATATACACATATATATACATACATACAAAATAGATGCATCCACTGTGATATGATATAATTTAACTTCTTTGGAAAGAATTCAAGACCAATCCACATAACATTGAAATATAATATGGTAACTAATATTACATTAGATGTTAAGGTTATAATAATGTATTATGACAACAAATGAACAAAAAGTCAGAGCTTGTAAGAAATCGTGTTGCAACTGCATCATTTGTTTACAAGTATATATGAAGTAAACTTGAAAGATATTTCTAATAAGGCACTCGTGTTAAACATGTTCCTCACTGAGAGTAGTTAAGAGTGAAAATGTAAGCCTTTGTTTGGCTAGCTACCTCAATATTTCCCAGTAAACACATAGTAATGTTCTCTTTGTGGCCTTTACCCTTTTGGTTGGGGGGATGAGGTAGACATCTTCATTGCAAAGACAGGATATTATGTGTCACAATTGCATTACATTTTAATTTCAAAATAAAATAAGCATTCATAAACAAGAAACTGAATAAATTATGAGACATCTAGTATGGCATTCTATCAACTCCAATGAAGCAGATATCCTTGTGTTAAGTGAATAAAGCAAGAAATAGAACGGTATATATGGTAAGAGCGCATTTGTAAATCAAACACACACATACATCTATCTATCTATCTATCTATCTATCTATCTATCTATCTATCTATCTATCTATCTATCTATAGAGAGAGGGTATGACAGGATGATGGGCCTGGACAAATCTGAAAGGATTCTCAAAAGACTAGTGACAGCAGTTAAATTTGTGGAGTGAGATCTGAGGCTAAAAAGCCAGGATGATTCTATATAAACTATTTGTGATTTGAATTTTGAGTTGTTTATAATGTATAGATGTATACATGTGTTTATATACGTATACCCACATTATGTATCTATTATATATAATATACATGTATGTATATACATGTGTTTGTGTGTACAGGCATACTTTGGAGATAATGTTGGTTAGTTTCCAGACCACCACAATAAGGTGAGTCGCACAAATGTTTTGGTTTCCCAGTGCATAGGAAAGTTATGTTTACACTACACTGTAGTCTATTACATATTCAATACCATTACATCTAAAAAATAATATACATACCTCAATTTAAAAATACTTTATTGCTTAAAAAATGCTGACAATAATCGGAGCCTTCAGCAAGTCACAATCTTTTTGCTGGTAGAGGGTCTTGCCACAGTGTTGATGGTTGCTGACTGATCAGGGTCATGGTTGCTGAAGGCTGAAGTGGCTGTTGCAATTTCTTAAAATAAGACTACAAAAACGTTTGAGAAGTTTGAAATGATGCTCTTTCATGAAACATTTCTCTGTAGCATCTGATGCTGTTTGGTAACATTTTACTCACAAAACTTTCAAAATTGAAGGAAATCCTCTCAAACTCTGCCACTGCTTTATCAACTAAGTTGTCACTTCAACAAGGCTTATAGCATCTTTACTAGGAGTAGATTTCATCTCAAGGGACAACTTTCTTTGCTCTTCCATGAGTGACTCCTCATCCATTCAAATTTTATCATGAGATTGCAGCAATTCAGGCTCCACTTCTAATTCTAGTTCACTTGTTATTTCCACCACATCTGCAGTTACTTCTTCCACTGAAGTTTTGAGCACAGGTCACCAAAATAGATATAATAACAATGAAAAAGTTGGATATATTGTGAGAATTACCAAAATGTGACACCGAGACATGATGTGAGCATATGCTGTTAAAAAAACTATCACCCATAGACTTGTTCAATGCACGGTTGTCACAAACCTTCAATTGTATTAAAAAAAAAAAAAAAAAGGCAGCAAAGCACAATAAAAGGAAGTATGCCAATAGAGAGATAGGTAGGTAGATAGATAGATAGATAGATAGATAGATAGATAGATAGATAGATAGATAAGATAGAGTCTATACGTGTGTATGTGTGTATGTCTGGTCCCCAAATATCACCAGCTGCCTACCTTCCTTTATCTTTCCTTTTCTTTCATTTGAAAAACCTCAAATTTTGCATCAAGAGGATTTTCATTTATTTGTTTTATGGTCTGAAGAATTGAGTAATGGATTTCCTGACATGAAGCCATGGGAATACATAGATACCAAAAATCTAAAAGCATAATACCCCCAAAACACAAATAACATACTCTTATAGTGAGGCAATGAAACCAATGACCACTCCTTAGGGAACACATAAGCAGAAGACGTGAACAGTTAAAACTCACTGTCCCTTGCTTAGGCAACCCCTGATGCGCTCTAATCTTCACATTCTCAGTGCTGGACTTTGACTCTAAAATAGGTCTTGCCCGTAAAAGACAGGGTAAAAGAACTTCCGATTATTCAAAGGAGATTTCACTACCTTCCCTGGTAATAGTGTAAATAGGTGCATTCTTTCCAAAGTAGGTTGATTAATACACTCCGTTTAAACATTTCAATTTAATTTATCACCATTTGTTGCATGTTGCATGCCAACTATGTATATGTCAATTTGCTACATCTTGGTGTATACATACATGAAGAATGATGTACCTGAGCAAAAATTAAAGATCTTTAAAATTCAACATTATTTGACTATTACATATAAAAGCAAATCTAGTTGGGCACTGTGGCTCATGCCAGTAATCCCAACACTTTGGGAAGCTGAAGCAGGAGGACTGCTTGAGGTCAGGAGTTTGAGACCAGCCTGGGCAACATAGTGAGACCACATTTCTACAAAATATTTAAAAAATAGCTGTATGTGTTGGAGCCCAGGAGTTTGAGGTTGCAGTAAGCTACGATAGTGCCACTGCATTTCAGCCTGGAAAACAGCAAGCCTCAGGCCCTGTCTCAAAAAAAAAAAAAAAAAGCAAATCTTACATATGAAAGTCGAGAATTTACATAATTATGAATAAACTAGTTCTATAGTTCATTAAAAAGTTCACTCACTATACAGATATGTCCCATTTTTAGATGTACTAAATGTAAAATATATAATTTTACAATAGCACATATACAATATATAATAGACATCTATTGTAGATAAATGCAATCTATAAACACTTATATCCAAGATGGGTATGGTAGGATCACAGAGAATACTGGCCCATTCAGACAAAGGATGTAAACAGCTAAAGTAAAAAATAGAGACAATGCAGCCCCAGAAAGATTAAACATGTGCCTTAACTCCTGATAATTTTCTAGTTGTAGATTTCAGTTCTTCCCATAATCTATGTCCTTACTCCACTAGAGTTCCACAACATATTCTTTCTCTTTTTACACCAGGGTTTCTTTGTTACCTAAGGATTAAAATGAACTCTGGCCAAGACAATATATAGCGGGGTCGGAGAAACTAAGTAACTTATATGAATGTAAGTGTTTGTAGATTACATTTATCTACAATAGATGTCTATTATATATTATATATGTATTATTGTAAAATTATATATTTTACATTTAGTACATCTAAAAATGGGAGATATCTGTATAGCCAGTGAGCTTTTTAATGGTTATAAATGTGAAGACAAAGACTGCAACTCAAATAGTTACAGCTGCCTATCCCCTGTCATGTGATCTTGCCATGTCATTATACTGGAAGCTCTGATAATAATCAGCAAGTGGTTAACTGTCCAGATTTATACTGTAAAGAAATAAGTATAGACATGTAAATAAGTCAATTAAATTCTCTTTTAAATCTTGCGAATTTTCTATTTAAACTTTTTTTTTTTTTTTTTTTGAGACAGAGTCTTGCTCTGCCACCCAGGTTGGAGTGCAGTGGTGCGATCTCGGCTCACTGCAAGCTCCGCCTCCCGGGTTCACGCCATTCTCCTGCCTCAGCCTCCCGAGGAGGCTGGGACTACAGGCGCCCACTACCACGCCTGGCTAATTTTTTTTTTTTTTTTTTTTTTTTTTTTTGTATTTTTAGTAGAGACAGGGTTTCACCGTGTTAGCCAGGACGGTCTTGCTCTCCTGACCTCGTGAGCCGCCAGCCTCGGCCTCCCAAAGTGCTGGGATTACAGGCATGAGCCACCACGCACGACATATTTAAACATTTTAACATGTAGAACAATATAAGACTCAGTTTTTTTGGAAAGTAGTGTTATCAGACACAATCTGTATCTGATTCTGTGTTACAATCACTGCTAAGGAAATGACAGGCTAACATTTTAATCGTTTTCCGAAAGCGCTTATGATGTCAGAATACATTACATCAGAAGATAGAGTTGTGGAACATTTACACTACTAACGTAAAGAAGACCTGATTGTGAGCTGACTTCACTGCTGAAAAGACAAGTCAAAGGGAATGACCAGCCCTGGCACCTAAAAATGGCAACACAACTTTTCAAAAGTCTCATTCATTCCTTAAACTGTTGCCACTAATGAAGTAATAGGTGGAAATCCATTGCCATAGTTTATTTTACTGGTTTCTTGCTAAAAGGGATTCATGATCAAATAATATTAGAAAATCTGAGGTCAATAAAGTTAAACAGGTGTTTCGTTTTCCTTGATGTGTTTTGCTTTATTTCACTGCAGGGCTCCTCAGAGCCTTTAATGTGTAAATGCACGTTGTGAAGCTGCAAGTCAGCGATGTTTATATGAAGTTTTCCTAAATACTGTATGAAAGAAGTTCCTCCCCTCCATTTTTCTTTTTTTTTTTTCTTTCTGTCTTTTCTTTTTTTTTTTTTTTTTTAGAAGAACCACATGTGAGTAGAAGAGCAGCAGCAAAGTGGCTGGGAACATTAGTGCTCCGGGGGCCTGTTCTACCACTGACAAGTAACTTGGAGGGAAAAAAAAATCAATGTCACAGATAATAAAAGGAGAAATGATTGAGGCTTATGGCATGAAATAAATGGGTAAAATGTTCAGAATATGCAATACTGGATGGTGTTAATAATACAAATTGGAAAGAACTACCTTTACTAAGTATTTTTCTAATTTCGCCCAATAGAAGCCATGAGTAGCCAAAGAGAAACACGAAAGTTTCATTCCAAGATGATTCTAGCTCCTGTTTCTGACTCCAGAAAATAAATTGCAAAATGAGTTTGAAATAAAGCATTAGGCTAAGCCTTAAAAAGGCTATAATTAAAATAATAGCAATGGAAACCTACTTGAATTTATAAATAAAGACACCAGATTGTATAGAGATGACTACTGCTTATTACATCTAACTCTCTTCCAGTAACAGTTCTTCCTTTTTTTTTTTCTAAACTACTGGCAAGCTAGTGGCAAACATCAACTGGTTCATATTGCTTCGCCTAGACATTTTAATATTCTTTGGTGAGATGTGTGTTTTCCAAGTTTTAATTCAGAAAAAAGGTAAGTATTTTACTTCCTGAAACTTGGCTATTTGAGTAACGAGAAAATAGCCACTTACTTTCCCCAGGACAGTGGTTCTCAATCATGGCTATGTGTTTCTCCAGGAAAACTTTAAAAATATATATACACCAATGCTTCTGTGTCACTTCTAGAGATTACAAGTCTTTAAATAGGAACTCAGCAACAGTATCCTTTAATTCTCCAGGTGATTGTCATGTGAAACCATGACTGAGCCCCACTGCTCTAAGATGAAATAAACTTTCTTCAGCACTGAAATCACAAACTTAAACTACCAAAATTAATTAAGGGCATGGGAATCAACAAGGCATAGGTAAACTTTTACATTATAAATTTTTTTTTAAAATCACAGCTCATTGTTTATATGTTATTTACCATTGTAGAAAAGGGTGAAAAGATAGCAAATTTAATTACTCTCTGTTTGAAAAATTATCCAGAAATGAAGATGACTTCTCTGAAACATTGTCAATATCATTTTATTTATAAACAATGTTATAATACATTTACTACATACTGATATATACCTTTTCATATGAATATTACACATTAAAACTAAGGAAATAATGATTTAGAACATTCTATCCATATCTATATATCTAAAGTAGGCTAGAAAATAAGATATGCGTTATTAAATATGATATGTTAAGGTTTGGGGCAGAAATTATACTGTACTTCATTATCAATAATCAACATATACTTCAAAAGACTTAGTAAAGGTAGTTCTTTTCAATTTGTATTATTAACACCATCCAGTATTGCATATTCTGAGCATTTTACTCATTTAATTTGTACATCTTTAATTATTTTTAATTATGTATATAAATATAACTACACACACCTTTATATATTTATTTACTCATACCTCCATTCACTTCTTTATATAGGGGATCCCCCAAATCCATTACCATTAAGCCATACATTTTTATTTTAATCCTTAGAACAAGCCCAGGAGGCAGGTATTGTTATTACTCACATTTTACAAATGAGGATATTGTCTACAGTCACAAAGTTACTGTATCAGAAATATTAGAAGCTTAATACATATTTGGTGAACATATGCATAAAAACAGAGAGACATGTACAACAGCTCATCTTTATACTGAGTATAAGCTTTTAATCTGGCTTAGAAATCTCTCTGTGAAAACTGAGCAAAACTCTAGGTATCCTTTCGTTTGTCATATAGGTATAGGTGGTACCTTACTTCTCCAACAAGGATGAGTATTAAAATATGGATCCCAGGGCCCAACTCCAGATTTTCGGAATCCCTGATAGTGGGACTTGGAATTTGTCTATTGTTTCAGAGTTTCTCACGGTATTCATATGATCAACCAGGTTCAGAAATCACTGGATCTTATTGCTGAAGTTTGAGAATTAACATTTGGGCCTTACTGCTGCTCCACAGAAAGGGCAGACAAAGAAGTATCATGGACAGAACTGATACGTTCCCAGTTAGCTTCCTCTCTCAGAAGCTAACAGGCAGCAATACAGAAGAAATTAGTGACTTTTGTCTTGTGCTCTGAAGTCAGGCAGAATTTCACAGAGTCCCAGCAGTGTCACTGACTAGATTTGTTTCATGGGGCAAGTTGCCTGATGCTTTCAAAGCCATATTCCTTTTCTGTAAAATGAGATAACAATATTCTTTGTCTCATAGGGGTGTTTTAAAGATTAAATAAAAATAACATGTTATATCCTCCATGGCACAATGCCTGACACCTAAGAAGCAAAGGATACATCTTACCTTTATTGAAACAATCAGAATGTACCAAATCATGAAGGAGATAGAGTTCTGACTGGCAGTGTATCTTATTTTCCCAGGTTCATTTATTTATCTTAAACTATTCTTGTTGAAGAATAACTTCCAAACCCCCGACTTAAGCTGTGAGTAATCTCACCCTTTATATTGATGTTCTTTCCATGAGAAAAAACCAAAATGTTTTTAAGTTTTCTGGAGAAAATATCTCTGAGCTATTTCTACTGGAAAATCTAACAACTGGACTCTACCCCTCTGCATCAGTTCTAGAGTGTGTATGCCACAAATAAAGTATCCTAGCTCAAGATTGAAAATAAATATGGTATAGTATTTTAAAATAAGAATTTTGCAAATGCACGGTACGTTTGTGTCGTATTACTAGTAATCATATAATACACAATGCAAAGTACAATTCATAAACTTAAATTTAATTCTAATAGGTAAACCGATTTCACCTTGTTGGGGGAAAGTTAAAGCACTAATCCAATTGCTAATGCAGTCTTGTCTACTTGTTTGGTACCTAGTGACGAGTCTAAATAATGTATATATTTTTATTTACATATTCAATAATACAATTCTCTGCTCAATGAGTGATGTTCTTCTGCCACTTGGTGGTGCTTGCCAGTTTCAGAATTTGTTTCTTGGTGGCACTGTAACACTAAGTACATACTAAGTGCAATAAAATTGCAGCATTCCCATTGAAAAGGCTTTGCTTCACACTGTTTAATAATTTAAAGGACCTCTGTGGAAGCAACTGCTTTTGTTAACCAGTCACAACCAGTAATTAACTCCTTTGGAGTTTTAACTTACTTTCGGCAAAACGTCTTAGGAAGAGTATATATTATTAGAAAGTATGCCAAAAATTTACTTAGCAGAAAATTCAAAAAGAGTTTTCCTCTGCTAAGAGGTTCTGTAAAATTCTACTTATATAGCCAAGCTCTGAAATCCTAGCAGGTCCTGTTTCATTATCGTAATTACTGCATAAACACATTTAAGGACTTTGCCTTTAGTTTCAAGCATGACTTATTTTCATAAGCTTGATTAGTTACCACACCATCTTTGCTATGGAAAATGACATGTTCTCACTCTGTGCTGTAGAGTTGTTAAATCTTGATCTATATTTATGTTTCCTTCTCTGCTGAAAGCCTGTAGCGAAAGAAATCTCTAATTCCTTGTTTTGCAATATTAGTTGGCAGTTCTATCTAATGGGTATTCCGTTTCCTTAAAGAATTTAGCTGCTCTGTCTAGAAGCCGATTTTCTGATGCCTCCAACGTCTGGTCAAATTGATCTGTTTTAATGGAGTCTTCGTCGGTGAGGAGCGAGATGCCACCGACTAGAATGCTGGGATCTGCTGCTTAATTGCCAGGAGTGAGAGACACTGAGATTCAGAAATCTTTGGAGGTGGGAGGGGAAGGGGACAGTCTCGGACGGAGGCGGAGATGTAAGATAAAGGGATGGATTTCACACAGGAAAAAAAAAAAGGAGATTTCTTTGAGGCACTGAGGTGCTGCACGATCACATCTCTCAAAGGAGAAGTTAAAAAGCGAGCAAGTGGGAGGAGGTTGGAGGTTAAAGTACTTAAAAGGATTACTCGGGTACAATTTGTTTTTCTGGTGGTGTCTGCAAAGGATAGATAGTCCCGTTTTCAAAGTATGTTAATGCCTCTTTTAAGTGATTGGGAATGGACACTAATTGCCTGTTAAATGTTATTAAATGCTCTCCTAAATTCAGAGGACACAGAAAGAGGGGCACAAAAGGAAAATTTAAATAGAAAAAGGGAGGATCTGGAGGCTTTTGAAAACTGGGGGAAAAGAAGGAAGAAGAATAAAAGAGAGGAATAGAGAAGGAGAGCGGAGAGAAGAAGGAATAAAAACCAGGAATCACTGAATAATCACACTCAAAAAAGAAAACTCTTCCATGTGGGGCCTCCAAAACACTGAGACTGCAATAGTGACCCCGGTCACGGAAGAAAGATGCTCCTCTCCACCCTTGTCCCGGAAAGCTCTCGGTCCCGTTACTGGCGACTAAAATTCCATTAGGCTAAAGAGTATGTCTAACTGCCTGAAGAATGCAGCAGGCGGAAGGCGGGTCCCGCTATGCCGTTTACCCTGTGCCCGCTGGAGCGAAGGAAAGAAACGCGCAGAGCCAGAGACTCCTGCCGAGTTAGACCTTCTCTCGTCGCCCCAGGTCACCGGCCATCCGGCAAAGACCCGCGTAAGGCACGCAGGGCCATTGCCTGAGCCAAAAAACAGAGCCCGCTCTCCCCTTCCGGGACGCCGCTTCCTGGCGGATGCTCCCGGCAACCTACCCGCGGTGTATGCGGAGGAGCCTTTCTCTTCCTCTCAGACCACTTGTCCCGCCCAAATCTGACCTTCCAAACACATCTGACCGCACCTCCCAGGTGGACACACGAATAGGCTACGGGCTGGAGAGGAGCGGGTGACGGAGAGAGGGATTCAAACCTGCGGCCGCTTGGGCTGGGTCGGAGCTGCGGGGGGCCTGGGTGGAGAGAGGGGAGAAGAGAGAAGGAAGGAGAGCGCCTGCCGGGACGGCTGAGCTGGCTCGGGGAGCAGCCTTGGGGTTGCAGGCTCTTGTGGGAGATGCTGCTGCTGCTTCCAGGCCGGCCAGAGCGGTTCTAACACCCTCGCCTCTCACCCTCTCCTCCCTGCAAATCTCTAGAAAAACGTTCCTGGCCTCTCCGCCGCGACATTCTCAGCCTGCATCTCCCTACAGTCTAGGCGGCGCGCTCCCGCACGCTGGAGCACTGGGCGCCAGCGGGACGCCCTCTCCCGCGCCGGCTCGCCCCTCTCTGCCCTGCTGCTGCTGCTCCTATGACACCTCCGCCCCCACCATCTCCAGCTCGGAGAGACGCCTCCCAGCCGCGGCCGGCGCTCGCTGCCCCGGGTCACGCGCGGAAGAGAGGCGCTAGTCCGCACCCTGCCCTCGGTAGGGGGCGTCCTGGAGCGGAGAGTGAGGCTAGTGGTATATGAGTATGCGGGTAGCCCACCATGAAGCCCGAGCTTCTGACTTGAGCCAGCCCCGCCTAGCCCCACTCGGGCCGGCGCCCGGCGAGCGAGCCCATCTGTGGCTTCCGCGGCCGCCTCCTCCTTGCATCCTTGCACCTCCTCGTCGACCCCTCCCTCCCGGGACCTGCATCCTGCTCCACCAATCAGAGTCCGACTGTCTCTTCCCACGTGACCCCGGGCGGGCTGAGGACCTGCTGCTTCCCAAACGCCAGAGGGATGCGGGCGGCAGAGCTTGATAGGCGGCTGCCGGGCTGCGGGGCGCCTTGACTCTCCCTCCACCCTGCCTCCTCGGGCTCCTCTCCTCTGCCCCTGGACTCCCGTCTCCTCCTGTCCCCCGGCTTCCCAGAGTTCCCTCCTTATGGCAGCAGCTTCCCGCGTCTCCGGCGCAGCTTCTCAGCAGACGACCCTCTCGCTCCCGGGGCTGAGCCCAGTCCCTGGATGTTGCTGAAACTCTCGAGATCATGCGCGGGTTTGGCTGCTGCTTCCCGGCCGGGTGCCACTGCCACCGCCGCCGCTTCTGCTGCCGCCGTCCGCGGGATGCTCAGTAGTCCGCTGCCCGGCCCCCGCGATCCTGTGTTCCTCGGAAGCCGTTTGCTGCTGCAGAGTTGCGCGAACTAGTCATGGTGCTGTGGGAGTCCCCGCGGCAGTGCAGCAGCTGGACACTTTGCGAGGGCTTTTGCTGGCTGCTGCTGCTGCCCGTCATGCTACTCATCGTAGCCCGCCCGGTGAAGCTCGCTGCTTTCCCTACCTCCTTAAGTGACTGCCAAACACCCACCGGCTGGAATTGCTCTGGTAAGTCCAGAACCCCCGTCCCCGACCCCTTAACCCCGCAGAAGAACACACGTATCCAGCACAGACCAGCCTACCCTAGCGCGCCTCCTCAGCCCCTCACCTTCTACTGCCCTAGACTCCTAAGACCACCCACCTCTATCCAGAGAAACACGGAGAACTGTTCCAGGCCCGGAGGTAGGGGGTAGTTCTGGGATGGGTAGAAAGTGCAGGTGTAGCAGGAAACCTTTGCATGCTCGCGCTTACATTGGAGCTGAGAGAATTTTGAGAAATATTACACGGGATGGTTTTCTGGGTTCACTGGAAAGAACACCAATCCCAGGGGAAACACAAAAAGAGAAGCTTTGTCATCATTAAAGAAAAAAGTCTTAGTAGGATGAGGAAGAAATAACTTTATGAGAAAGAATGAGCGAGAAAGCAATAAATCAAATGGTGACTGCAGGGGAATCGCTGATTCCTGGCAAAGGTGCCATGAGGGCGCACTGGTCTCCCATTCAAGACCAGGTCACACAGATTCTAAAGGAGCTGGATTTCAATATAATCAATTTCTCTCTCTCTCTCTTCCTCTCTCTCTCTCTCTCTCTCTCTCTCTCTCTCTCTCTCTCTCTCTCTCCCCCCCTCTCTCTCTTCCTCCTTCTCTCCTAGGCGACAAAAAACATTGGTTTTGCATTCCAGTTATGCCCCTCTCTTGCTTCCCTAAGCCTTCCCTCTACCCTAGTAGAGGGAAGTTGAGAAAAAGAACACTTTGCGGGTCTCCCAGGCTGGAGTGGGCATAACTGAGGCTGGTCAGGTTCCGTGTAGGCTAGCCGAGGGCGGAACCGACCTCAGTGGACGCTGACTCCTCCATTTCTGGACAGGCTTCCGTGGAGTGGGTCAAGCACTCTTCTTGCTCGCTTGGGTTCCTTCAGATTCTGACGGCAAGAGCTTGGCAGGCTTCGCTCTGCTGAAGCTTCCTAATTAAATAGGGCCAGAGAATGGGAGTTGCTGCACTCCTAGCTGGCATAGCATTTCGGTTTGACAGCCTGTAGTATACTGGGCAGAATTGTGGTGTAATTTCCTTGGCATTTTAAACTCCGTTAACATGCCTGGGTATTGTCCCCTAGGTGTGGTCTGTTCTAGTTTTAGCAAGTGTGTATGTAATTTTTCATCTTCTGTAAATATAATTTTGCTGTAGTTAAATCTGGCTGTGAATAAAGTGGCTTTAAGGATGTATGTGAGCTGAAGTGTATGTAACTTTAGAGAGGAGGGAATGACCAACTGTAACTCATAGGGTGAAAGCCTGTATAGTTCCTAGTTATTACTACTGTAAACGCCAAAAGGAAAATTATTATGCACCCTTCTAATTTGTCCTTTACAAAGACAAGTTGAGATGTGCAACCCTATTAGATTTGGGTCAATAGATTGTTCTGTTTTTTTGGCAGTTTCTAAATTTGGCATTTTAATAAAACTCAACATGTTTCTGTAACTTCTTGATTCATGCATACATGTGTGTTGTTTTTGAAAGAATAAGTTTCACTTTGCTTTGTCTAATCACTTTTTAGATGCTTTATTATAGTAATAATTATGAGTCTGCAAAATCAGTTTTTGGAAATGTTGATGGCTTTGTAGTCCAACACAGACTGGTTTGCTTCATTCCTAGCCCTTGCATTGTTTTAGGAAATAACTAACTTAAATGTGAAGTTGACATTTGCAATCAAGAAATTCAATATTTGCCAGATATTTTACAGGGGACGGCATAAACTAAAGAGAATAAACTGGTTTTGCAGATAGGTTGTCAAGAACTTGACACCCCGCTCCCACCCCTGTTAACTTAGAGGTGATCAATCTTCATTTGAGCCAAACAGACCATCACAGAAAACACTGTGCCTGTTTATCTTTATTATTGAGGCTTTGTTTCCTCTTTGTCTGGATAAATTTCAAATAAGGGTTTGTTTCAGTCCTTGAAGCAAAAGAACAATTAAAGATGGGGAAGTGGTAAAAGGGCATTCAGAGATCATCACTAGCTCTTTTCCAAAATGTGGAGTTTTGTGGTCATAAATATTGTCTACCTAATGAGCAAAAAAAAAAAAAAAAAAAAAAACAGGAAGCAAATGTTAAGCACCACTGTCAATATTAATGAAGCCTTAAAAAATAGCACTGTCAGAAAAGGATATTAAAGGAGAATTGACTAGAAAAGAATTGTGGAAAATGGAAACGAATATTGATCACTTAATTAGATTTTGAGGTTATCAGTAGATGGTGACCTTGCAGTACAGCTATAGTTGTTGGATTTAAAATTTAGAACAAGTATTTTAAAGCTTCAAGATAGTGTTTTTTGTTAAAAATCTGTAACATGTTTTAATGACTGGAGTGTTCTCTTTAAATTTGAGGTTATGATGACAGAGAAAATGATCTCTTCCTCTGTGACACCAACACCTGTAAATTTGATGGGGAATGTTTAAGAATTGGAGACACTGTGACTTGCGTCTGTCAGTTCAAGGTAAGAAGTCTTATATTTGCATCTTCTAATTCATTAATGAGACTGCAAAGCAGGGATCTCCCTTTACAGCCTATCACTTGGAAATTTATAGCTATGCAAGCTAAGAGGGAAGCTGGCACCAAGCAAAAGTACTGGCAAGAGAGCCAACTGATGTCAAGAAGACATATACTTTTTGGAGAAATGTATATGCCAAAGTTATAAATGCCACTGAAGGTAGAAAGCTTCAGGTTGTGCTTTTGGGATGTCAAAGAAAATTATGTTTCTCTGACCCTTCTAGCATCATTTTAAAAGTGAATTGACTGGGCATAATAGTCAAAGTAGGGGGTAAAAAGTGTGAACTTGTGCTTTTGTTCTTTTTGATGGGAACTATCATCTTTTTATCTTATTGCTATCTGTTTTAATGATCTTGGCCTTTATTGCCCTTGCAACCTGACTAGGTTTTTAAGTTAGCTCCTTATTAGTGTAACTTCAAAACTTTGTTCTAATTTGGAAATCATGGAACTTATTAATTAATATGTGTCAGCTTTTTCATAGGTACCACCCTCAATTAGAACTGAATCCCCTAGGAATCCAAAAGAGCATTTAGATCCACAAGTTATTTTATGAACATCAGGAAGATGTACTTTTTCTTGTGTTAATTTATTTTAAGTAACAAAGCTGGCATCATCAAAACTAGGTTACTAGTATATATTAAAGATAGAACTTTTAATGTCATTAGGATGCTCGTTAGCTAACAAATGCTTTCCACCATGTAAGTTATAAACCTTTTCCTCTCAAAATGTTCATATAATCATGTAGAACTTCAAGTAGCATGGGTGTTGTACCAATAGCCTATATTTGCCCTTGAGCATTTTAAATTACTTTAAAAAATACTTTTAAAATCCGACAGTATGACTCAACCAGGAAATATGCACATAAACAAAAGTACATGTGAGATAAGGGAAACTTTTCTAAGAATAAAAAAATATAGAACAAATAAAAACATTAAACTCAAATTTAGACCTAGATATCTGGTTTAATAGGTAATATTTAGAATTATTGATGAAATTTAAATATTTTAGATTGAATTTGACCTCCCACTAAGAAGAGAATTCACATTTAAATAAAGTTTAAGTGGCTTTTAGAAATGCTAAAACCTTCTTAGACATTATTTTCTTCTTTCTAAGAAACATAATATGACAACTGATATTTGTAAAGTGCACCACCTCCTGGTGGGTGAGTACTGCTGTGACTGTACAGTTTTTTAGACCATACCATAGTGTCAGAAACATATTCATGCATATTTAATATGCATGTAACATCAACTTCTAAGGTCTCCAGCCACATTAAACAATGTCATTATGTACTTTCAATGAACTACATGAGAGAGATAGAGCATGAGAACTCCCCAATTCATACTTAACCAAATGTTAACTAAACAGGAAAAAAGCACAATTGGATAAATCATTAATTAAAGGCCCAGAGAATTTTGTGAATTTTTCCTTCTTTCTCTTTTTGATTTCCATAAATTTGTCTTATTTTCATAACCATAGATAGACAAAAGAAATGAACTCATAAAAAATATCAAATGAACCAGGAAAAGCATTCCTGAAGTGTAAAGCCATGGTTCTAAGATTTCACCAGGAGAAAAAAAAAAAAGGGGGGGGTTGACAGAACTCTAAAGGAACAGAACTGTAAAGCTGCAAAATGAAAATAAATAATCTTCTTGTTAAAGGAATTGTTTTCATTTTATACGTGCTACGGAAGATTTTGGTAAAACTTTTATCAACAAAAATATGTGTGTTTTTCATACATTGGTCAGTCAGCTATGTTTAGCATTAATTTAAATAATTGTTAAGTGGAATCCATGGGGGAGTGGCATCGAATGCAAGTTTGCGTAAGAAACTAAAATGTAAATTTGCTTTTTGTAATCCTTGTGGCATTTGAAATGTACTAGTGTATTACTACTGCTATTAGTTTGTGCTTTGCAATAGTTGTCAATCTGGCAAGAAAAAATAAACATCTCCCTAGTGGAAAATGTAGACTTTGCACATACCAAGAATATAGAGTGGCTGAATTAAATTGAAGATCAAAGAAAAGTATAAGTTGCATGAAGAATAATAAATAGGATATTTTAAGCTAAGAGTCTCTTGAGTCCATCTTCTCCAATACATGAATTTGAGTTTTTGGTGTTTGTTATTTTAGCCCTAGTATCTGATAAAAAGGGAGAGGTATTGAAAATCTATTTTCCTATGTATTATTCTAAACTTCTGTTTCTTTCTCTGCTGCCTTTTCAGGTACAAGCAAGCATTCCTCTTTTTTTTTTTTTGTTTTGTTTTTTTTTTGTTTTGTTTTTTTTGAATTTTTGGAGACAAGAGTCTTGCTGTGTCGCCCAGGCTGGATAGTAGTGGTACGCTCTTGGCTCACTGCAACCTCCACCTCCTGGGTCTCCCAGCGATTCTTGTGCCTCTGCCTCCCGAGTAGCTGGGAATACAGGTCACTCCACCATTCTCAGCTAATTTTTTTGTATTTTAGTAGAGACGCGGTTTCACCATGTTACCCAGGCTGGTCTCAAACTCCTGCGCTCAGGAGATCCACCTGCCTCTGTCTCCCAAAGTGCTAGGATTACAGGCATGAGCCACGGCACCCAGCCTGCAGTCTATAGTCTTTCTAGCTGAGAGATAAATTTCAAAGAGAAATGGGCATATATTTTTATATCTATAATGTTTACAATTTGCCTTATCACTGGAACACTAAAGTAAACATTATTAGTCTTCACCTCTCTTAGATGATTTTAAATAAATTGATTTCTATCCTTCAAACATATTATCTCATTTATTTCTCACAACTCAGTGAGATGATTGTTTTCTCTCCCCTTTTTAAAACTTTTATTTTAGGTTTGGGGGTACATGTGAAGGTTTATTACATATGTAAACACGTGTCATGGGGGTTTGTTGTACATATTATTTCATCACCCAGGTATTAAGCCCAGTAAGTATGAGGATGAAAATTTGGAGACAGTAAATGGATAGACAGACAGATAGGTAGGTAGGTAGGTAGGTAGGTAGGTAGGTAGATAAGAATAAAAGTGGGGAGGAAGGAAGGGAGGGAGGCAGAAAGGGAGGGAAAAAGGAAGGGAGATACATGTAGATATTTATAGATAGCCCTGGTCATGCAATGATCAATAACTACTTTATAATTTAAAAATATTATGAAGCCTTATGTTTTTCAGGTATTACCTAATTCAAATACTAAATTTTTTTTAATAAGTCATGCTTTAGATCTAAAATTTTCTTATTACTAAGGCTGTGTAACAGACTGCCCAGCACTTAGTGGCTTAAGACAATGAATATTTATTTTGTTCATGAATCTGCCATTTTGGCAGGGCTTAATCAAAACAGCTCACCTCTACTCTCTTTGGCGTTAGCTGATGGTGAGGGGAGGGAATTCAAAGGCTTGATGCTATACTGATCTGAGGGTTCTCACTCATATGTCAGACTGTCAGCTGAAGACCTTCTTCTTCTCCATGTTGATCTCTTTGCATGGGCAAGTTTTGTCTTCCTCATAGCATAGTGGCTGAGTTTCAAAGTCAAGCATCCAGAGAGAAAGAAAGAACCAGGTAGAAGCTATATCCTTTAGTGACCTAGCCTGGGAAGGCACACAGAGTCATTTCCACCATAGTCACAGGCCTGTCGACTCTTAAAATCATAATTTTTTTTACATTTAAAGAAATATAAATCACAGAAAAGTAAAAATTACTTATGGAATGGCCAAAGGATTGGAACATATGCAGATTTTTAAAATCTTTTTTCCTTTTTGGAAGAAAAATATACCATATCCCAAGCCATTCTTCTTAAGCCTTTGACAACTGAGAATATAACAGAATTGACTTAACATCTGTTGAGCACCTTCTACATGCCAGACTCTGTGGAAGGGGCTGGCAATATATAAAACATAAGTCATACGTGAGCTTCTAGATGCTGAAATCTCAGCTCAAAAAACCTATATTAATCAAATAAGCAATAAATCCTATGAAAAACTTCTCACATAATTTTTATTAATTTGTAGCAAAAATGAATTTCATACATTCTAGTGTGTCAAGTTATTGACTCCACTAGTGTGGGGGTTAGCCCATTTTGGAACAAAATTCTTCTATTGAAAAACACTTGTTTGGAAAATAAACATAAGATTTTAAAACATAGAAAAATAGAATCACTTTTCCCCCTGAGAGGAAGTTTGTACAACACATACATTTATGGACCTAACCATCTGAACTCGAGTCTTGTTTTTCCTCTTACCAGGCAACTGTATGGCCTTTAGCAAGTCACTTAACATCTCAGTCTGTCTCTTCATCTGAAACTGAGCAGTATCATGAATATTACTAAAAACTATTTCCAATAATTTGGCATATTTTAATGCAGTAGTTAGCGTATTTCATGCTTAGGGTTAGCCTGTTTCCTCTTGTTTTTCTAGTTCTAGAAATGCCATGGTTTGATGTTAGAGTTAAAATACATATCATACAAAGCAAATAATTTACATTTCTTTGTGTAAGTATTACAAGATGTTTCTCGTTTTAAAAACATGACTTTGTTAATTTCCCAAGTGTTCCAGGTAAGCATTTCAAGTGGGAAAACTAGGCTATAAACCTGTTAAATATTTCATTGTTGACTAACATTCAAAAAGTCCTACACCAAGGCAGTGAAAGAAATAGGAGGACCTAGGACTAGACTCCCACTTATGAGCTTTCATCATTTAGGACGTGCATCCTCCTTGTATTCTTCATATTAATGAGTGCAAGTCTTGATACTAAGGGCCAAAAACATCATGCCAGTAATCTACAGTTAAGCTCTTTTCAGCTCTGTAGAAATCTCCCTTTTGGCTTGTGCGTGGAACTTGGCAGCTCTGTTTTTAGAACTGTTCGAATTTGGCTTACTGCATCCCTCAGAAGCGGCATATGAGCACTTTATCAGTTTATTCGATATTTTAAGATGCATATCAGCATTGTGTACTAGCAGTTGGGAGAGATAATAAATACTTTCCACTCCCCACTCCCAGTCCACTGACTCTATATTTGAGTAATCTGAGAAGGACAAATAAATAAAATTTAAGGATTGGAGAGAAGAAAACAAGGACCCAAATAATCTACACACAAAGTATTATAAGCAGGGATGGAGATGGAGATTGAAAAGTAGTCTGGGGCAAGAATGCCAGGCCTCAAGCATTAGATGTTAGTCCAGCTAGTCATAGACATATTATGACTCTCTTCTGTCTACTGAAAGGATCAGCAAGTCTAGCGATCATAATGTCACCAGCTGTTTCCTTCTTTCTGGTCTCTCCTCCATGTGCTCAGACACCATTGTAGTGTTCGTAGATCAACATAATCCTACCTACATTCTCCTGTCTCAGGTTCTGATCATAGCACATTTATCAAGCACCTATCCCTGCACTTTCCTTGCTGGCCACAGTTCTGGCATGAGCACAAGCCACATTTATTTGTTTTTTTCAGTACTGCTCATTGGAAAATTCAAATCTTCACAGGCATTTTGCTCTTGCCTTCTTTCTTGAATAGTAGTGCAGATGCTCAAACCTGTGGTGAGTCAGTTTTCAGATGTAAATTAAAACAAATTTTTGGAAAGCTCCTGGAAAACAGTGCTTACACAGGTATCGTCTAATCAGAAGTCAGTTGCTGATTGAGTTAAACATTAGCAAAAGATTAGTGAAAAGCTCTAATCAAATCAGTTTTTTTTTTTTTTTTTTTAACAGAATCTTGCTCTGTCACCCAGGTTGGAGTGCAGTAGCTCAATCTCGGCTCACTGCAAGCTCCACCTCCCAGGTTCACGCCATTCTCCTGCCTCAACCTCCTGAGGTAGCTGGGACTACAGGCACCCGCCACCACGCCTGGCTAATTTTTTGTATTTTTAGTAGAGACAGGGTTTCACCGTGTGAGCCAGGAAGGTCTCGATCTCCTGACCTCATGATCTGCCTGCCTTGGCCTCCCAAAGTGCTGGGATTACAGGCGTAAGCCATCAAAACAGTTTTTTAAATATAATCACATACATAGACTGAGTCTGGGAGACAATAATGTAACTGTGGAAAAGAATTACTATATAGAGGACTTGCAGAATGTCTAGATTATATATTGTAGAAATTAAGATAAAGAATATTTTTAAAATATGTGCTAAAGCAATCTGTTAGTAATTATGGTCATCTTAATATGACTGTCATCCCGTTTGGGTTTACTGTTTGGAAAAAAGTTGATCACAATTACCAAAACATTATATTTAAGTTGTTAATAATATATAAAAAAATAAAACTCATAAAATTAGGCTTTCATTTCAAAGAACATTGACATTTAAATTTGTTATGACACTTAAGCTATTATTATATAAAGACAAAGAGCAAGAGTTAAATAGATGGTTAGGAATAAGGAAGTTTAGGTATTGTAAGGAAATAGAGTAAAATAATAAATTTCAGGTTTTAATCAATCAGATTATCAACATGTTGAGAGGTGTTTTCTTTTGCATAAATTCTTGAGTTGAAGTTTATTTATGATAGGGTTTTAGGTTTGTTATCATATATATTTAAACTTTCCTACCCATCTCACTGTATTATTGGTTTATTTTGTATGTATTCTGAACTCACAGAACATCAAAGATTCAAATATATTAGATAAAAGTAAAACATAGAGAAGAGTTTTTACATGCATCTGTAAGTATGATTTTCCTTTCTTAGTTTCTGGCATAGGTGAGCATATAAAGATAATAATCTTGATCATTATATTGTTTATAATTAAACAATGAAGCACATCAGTAGTAGTAATCATGAGATAATCACATCCCTGGTGTAATTAGCAGGCATAGGACAAAGCCAAGTATCATTAATGCCTTAGAGTATGATTATATTATGATGACTATACTCTGTAGGTTGCCTTAATTTTCACTGTAATATATATACTTTTTTAATAATGAGTTTCTTTTAAAAATGAACTTTTCTCTTTATGGAATATCTATTAATAGACATACTTTGGAATAGTCAGTAAAGTTTACTTACAGTTCAGTAGTTGTTTAAATTTTTCTCTGTGTTCCATAATTTTGTTTCTCTCTAGACCATATCCATATCAATATACAATAAAGAGGTATAAAAATAAATAAGTAAATCAGTATCTTATCTGAATATTTAGAAACTTACAAGGACTAGAATTCAATAAAAATTCAATTAAATTCAATTTAAAAAACAACTAAGAGTTAATTGATTTATTTGGCATTTTGGCCATATACTTCCACTCCTAACACAGATAGACATTACCTGTTTTTGAATAGCTTGAAATTAAACTGTATTTTAATTTTTTCCATCAAGTCATATGGGCTACATACTAAAAATAATATTAAGTAGTATTAATATGTTTGTTGCTATATCTTTGTTGTGCTACTTGTGCAGTCACTTTGTTGGAATTGCCTGATCAATTTAGATGCTTATTTTTGCCCTATCTAAGTCAAATGACTGGTTGGATAACTTGAAATTGGCTTTGTGAATCTTTCAATGATGCCCTTATGAAGACTCATTGGACACAATTAGAATCATTGAAAATGAAGACAAGTGGTTTCTTTTGCAAATTATTACTTCTGTTCATCATGTCAGAGGGATGCAGTCTCCAGTACTAACTATAGGCTTACATCTGTGTATTTCCCAGTGCAACAATGACTATGTGCCTGTGTGTGGCTCCAATGGGGAGAGCTACCAGAATGAGTGTTACCTGCGACAGGCTGCATGCAAACAGCAGAGTGAGATACTTGTGGTGTCAGAAGGATCATGTGCCACAGGTATGTGTGTGATCTTCTTTGAAACCTTCTGCCTGGATTCCAAATCCAAAAACTATGTCTTTCATTTCTTGTTATATCATCTCCCAATAAATAATTCAGATTGTATATTGACTAGACAAGCCTGTATTGTTTTGTTCAAAGCATTTATTATTCTTATTCTTTGTCATTTTTACATTTCAAGTCACTTTTGGAAGAAAGAGGGTATCTACCATAAGGACAGTGGTAGATTTAAGGACATATGTTATTAAATGAAATACAGGCAGTTTGAATAAAAGTCACATATAATTAGAAATCTAGATTGACTGCCAACATGCCAAATATGGAGAAACCTATGTATGGATAAAGTTGTATTATTTATTTGTGTGTTTGTTTGTTTTGAACAATAGCATTATCTGCTGAAAGGCAATTTTGCAGATTGGGGCTCTGAAGTTGATGTCTAATCTTAGCTCTACAAAATGGCCTTATTATTAGGTAGATTATATTGACAAATGTGTTTGTAGTTGACATAATTTCTAATGACATGTGTCATTTCTGACTCAATTAACCTGGAATTCTACAAAGTTTTTCAGTCAAGTTTACCAACAATGCTATAAAGGAAGTAAGAAGAAAGAGAGACTTCATATGCTCTATAGCTTTTAGCTTTCCTTCTATCTATAGTAGTTGTTAGAGCTTATGCTTTAAAATGGGAAGTGCTTTAAAATGGGCCTGAGTTTTCAAGTTAAGCTTGATATCAAAGTCACATGTGTTATAGAGACTTTAAGATGCCATGGTAGTTGTTCTTAATGGCAAATAAGCATCTTTCTGGGAAGTCATAATTCCTGAGAATTTAGATGATATAAGCATATTCCGGAATAATAACAATGATATCAAATATAAACTTTCTTCAAAAATAGGAGCGAGAATAGCGTCATGAAAAGTCTATTTTGTTCAAAAGTCCCTCTTAGATAACAGGTATTTCTAATCTAGAGTATGATGTTAAAAGTTATGTGCTAAGTGGCTGGGGCAGGGTGGAAAATGAGCAAAGAGAAAAGCCTCATATTCTTTAAAAGATTGTCTTAAGCGTATTGATTGTTAGTAAAGTTATACTGGTGACTACCCAAGTTTCTGAGAATTAGCAGAAGAAAGAGAATAGTATCGTATCTCATGGCCAATGATATTTTGTTTTGGTTTTGGTTTCTAGCAGTCTTTTCTCGTAAGGGATTATTTGCTTAGATGTGAATGTCTTCATGAAAGGATGGTCACGGGGCAAGCTGAGCTGGTACTGCATTTGCTTATTTGCTAAAGCAAGCAGGTCATTGCTGCTTGGTCTGTGAATGACAAGTCATGAATAAAAGGTACAGCAATATGTGAGAGTCAATGGGCAGCCTTCTCCAGTAGGAAAGGAGGATGACCAGCATGCTGTTCTCATGCTAAGGATGAGGGATATAGAAAGTATGACAAGGAGCAAATGAATTATGAGGAATCAATCAGCCATACCAAAGAAATGAGAAATAATACTTTAGGACAAACTGAATAGGAAAAAAGTAGAATCCCAGGAACCAGGAAGGATGAAGGCAAATACCATAGAGTATTGAGGAAAGGATTTGCTTTTTCAAGATCATCGAGAATATCTGTTCTTTTCTAACAATAACCACATGAGAATTGGCAGGCAATTATTATAATAAACAGATCAGAAGTTACGGTTATGGCCGATGTAGCAAAATCTTTCTTTCTTACTTGCCAACCTCCAAGTTCTTGTCAGTGCATATAATCACATTCTCCTGATTCATTCAAGTCTTTCCATTCTAGTCCCTGATGTGCTGGTTATACTATGAAAATAAATACTTAGCCAAGTAGAAAATTTAATCACAATCGAGTAATCCATCTTTAGCTCATTCACATACTTAGATTTCTACAAGATTTAATTAGTAAGCCAGTCTTGCTGAATGCATCTTCCATGGTCTTGTAAATCTAAAAGGTTTTTGATCTGAATAATGACGGAGAGAACAAAGTAATTTTCATTAACCAGATCTGACTGTAAATAAATTGGGGTTCTGACTTTTGATCTAGAAGGGATTCTCATTCTTTTCTTTGTATATTTCCCATTTATTTTTTAATGCTGTTTGACACTGAATGAAAGTGGCAAGTTGTAAGATCTAGGAATAATAGGCAGTAGAAGATATAACTTTATATTTATTATATTTCATTGAACTTTATTTTTTTGTCCAGAGAATGGATTCTTATTGGGAAATCTGCTCAATGGTCTTACTGTCAATTTAACTTTTTGCCTTGTAAGAAATGCGTTAACTAGGAACTCAGATTTAGGTCTAACAGCATGACTTATTTTCTTAGGTGTTTCTTTCTCACTAATAAGACTTTAGTAGGCTACTTATCATCAGTTGGCCAAGATGACTCATCAAATAATAGAGAAAACATTAAAGCTTCCCATAACGATTTCATAATGATGCCACCGACTTAAGTGATCATTTTTCTAATCTATTCCTTCTTTTCTTCCCTGGCTGTTTCATTTGTGTCAAATCAAATATTGTCTTAAGAACCATGCCCCTTGAAGTTTTAGAAATGCACGTGGGAAATACAAGATAAAATACTATCGGCATTTTTTTCTGATTTTCCCCAATCATATGTATTTATTAGAATACCCGTAGATGAATAGGCAAGATGTTTACTCTACATTTTAATTATTATGTTCCAGACAGTGCTTAAGCATTTAAAATATACTACTGTGCAGTAAGCCTCAAAATAGCCCAATTGGATAGATATTACTATGCCCATTGAATAGAGGAGGAATATGCTTAGCAAGGTTGAATAACATTTCTCTATCATGCAATGAGTAAGGTTTGGAGCTTGGAACTCCTAAGCCTTTATGCATTTCTGCTTATGTTCATATAAGTGTAGAGTGATAAACAACACATTTTCCTTGACTGAAAGAAGTTTATAGGGGAAAATTTAGAATAAACTATATACATTTAACTAAAATATATTTAGAATGTGTTATCACTATAATACCACAACCTGCTATTTAGCCCTGAATGAGTATAATAGTGAATTAAGCTTTCAAATTAATGCAAATACAATCAATTAAAATTTTTGTCTGTGAAAGTATACAAAAAGGAAACTTGACAAATATTAAGCACTCAAGCACTGTTCTGTCCAAAAGAGATGATGTTGTGACTTATAACAGTCAGTTCAGTTGGTAGGAATATTCTAGTATCAGCATGAATTCATCAGTCTTTCTTGATCTATTATCATTAAACAGTCAATTCTTATGATTAAAATCCTTGTTTGATTCTACATTTACTAAGAGTAAATTTTATCATAAATTATTTTACCAATTTACTTGCCTTTAAGGAAAAGATATGCTGCCCCAAGGACATATGTCCTGTCACATTAATAGTTAATTGATTACTTGACATTCTAATAGTCAAGTAGTGCTAGGCTGTATAAATTTAGTTAATGTGGGTCTCCAACAAGACTGACAATTCAAACTACTGCTCCTTCATGGTACTGCTAATGCCAATACATGATAAAAAGGAGGGCTGCTGGGAAGGCCTTCCTTCTTCAATATATGTCAGCCTTCTGTGGATTTTCATATACCATGCCTCTTTCTATGTGGTGCTTCTCAATAAAGTATCATGGAAGCAAACAAGTAAAAGTCATGTTTTATTTTAATTGGACTAAAACCGTAAATTCTTAAGAGTGGCATTTGGTATAAGTCTTGAACCCTGGGTGAGATTTCACTGTGGGATAAGGGCACATCAGGCAGAGAATATCAATATTAATCTTATTTCCCTGTATTAACATTAAATACATAACCAAATGTATTGTGGACGAACAAAAATGGAAAGGCAGAAGGAAGATGATATCTATACTTAAGAAGTAGAAGCAGATGGAACCTCAGTGGTTTTGATTTCAACTTGAAATTTTGCATGTTTCTGGGAACTACTTTCCCAGAAATAAACAACGTTGACCAATTGTAATTAATGGGAGGAAGGGGAGAGAAGAAATAGTGAAAGAAAAATCCAGAAGAGGAGGTATGATTTTTTTCTGCAAGAATCATTTAGTGAATATCGGACTTCAAGCACAAAGGCAAAAATCAAGCTCTCTTCTACTGATGTCAAAAACAAAGGATGATTTGTCACAGATGGAATCATCCACAATTGTGGTATTCGTAAAACTTATCAACACCCATATAAAAATATTTCTTTTTAAACTGCTTTTCTCTTTGTTCATATGCAATTTGCAAGAATATAAGCCTTAATTATGGGTTTATTTGCCACAGACATTAGACTGTTTAATTTCTGAAACTTACTGATTGTTACAAGCATCTCATTTTTAATACTTTATTTTGCTAAGGGCACCAAATCCAGCCTGTCAAGATTAGGAATTTTTCATAGTCGAGATTAGGAAATTTTCCAAACTGGGCAATAATGTTTTCATAAAGCTTTGGAATAAAAATGATGGATAATTTATTTTAGAAGTTACATTAATAGATATTAAATTGATGTGAATGTATATTTTTGGATTAAATATTAGTATTTTTCTCAAACAATATTATTGCAGTATTAAACTAAGAAAGTAAACTTGAGCTTAAAAAGTCATAAGTATTTTTGAATATGTTTTACTAGCAAATATAATTTTTCCTCCCACAGATGCAGGATCAGGATCTGGAGATGGAGGTAGGAGTTGCTTTTTTATATATTTGAAGATTTACTGGTGGATATTATTATGTATGTTTACTTATGTATATTCCATTTCAGATATTTAAGGCAAATTCATATTTTGCATTTTAGGAAAGATGAAAACATAAAAAATTATCTCCATATAAAGTACATGTATATGCCATGCAAATTATTTGGCATACTTATGAATCATACTCTATCTCCAGTTAATCTTCTTTGTTCATTTGTTTGTTTGTTTGTAAGTTATTTTTGATATGGATAGGCATAATGTAAAAACTTCTGAAGAGAAGCATGCAAGCATATTTGGCAGGGAAGAAAGAATTCATGAGGAAATCATTTAAATATTGGATTTTTAAATATAAGACACTGCTCTCAATTACTAGGTAGTAATAAGACATACATAACCTACCATATAGACAAGATTTTAATTATCGGATTTATAATTTGAAACTGAAGGAACTTTAGTTCATAAAAATGAAAAAGATAAAATTAAGTCCAATGAAAGTATAATATTATCTTTGCTTCCTTGATTAAATCTATAGTTATTTTTACTAAAGTATGATATATGTTCCCATTAGTTAGTTTTGTTTAGGGAAGTATATAAGAAAGAGAGAGAGAAACTTTAAAAGTTTGATCTAATGTACTTACTACCAAATGAAGATTTTACCTGTAGATTGAAACTAAATCATAAATGTCCCAAATACTTTTCCCAATGAAATTCAAACAAAATTAGACTTTTATACACACAAAGCAAAACAAAACACAGCCTATGTATAATTTCAAGATTAAGAAAAACAAAACAAATGAAAAACATTGTCTCAAGACCTTGCTTCAGTTGTGTAAAATAATTAAATGTGCTATTCCAGGTTGATTTCAGTTTTTAAATACAGAATTTGATAAAAGATAAGTAAAAGAAGGCCTGGGGTGCAGGGTGGCAGATATTTAATGCACCCTTTATCTAGTTCAGGAAACACTTGAAAGATTTATCAAGTTTCCTTATGTAATGAAAGGCTTAACTAGTTCAAATAAGCAATACCCACAGAACATAATTAGAGCAGCATATTGGAGCACAATTTTTTTCATAAAGACTAAAACTGAACAGCAGCAGATTGAAGCACAATTTTTTTCCTAAAGACTAAAACTGTACAGCAGTCAAGACTCAAGCATAGAATATGTTTCAATGTCACATGATGTTTGTTGGACAGTCCTTTGATGTCTGGACAGTCTTTCTCTACTTCTAATAAAGTTTTTCTTAGCTGATTAATATAGTATTCCCAAGAAAGTTTCCCTAGAGGTTCTGAAGATAAGACCTTAGAAGAACATATTAAATCTTAAAGAAAAAAAAAAGACGGAAAAAAGGCAGTTCCTTTAGTATGTTTTACCATGAGAATATTATTAATAAGAAATCAATTTTTTAAAATGTTTCTTTTGTAAGGAAATAGTTTCTATGCAAAATTGTGTATGTTTTCTAGCTGTTTAGCTTTATATGTAGACTACCTAATTTTGCAAATATTGTGCTGAGACTGAACTGTTCCACTGTTTACCCACCAGTCTTGTTAATTTTCTAGCATCTTTAAAAACAAAAAAAGAGAAAAAATCATACCAAGAATATCTTCATTTCTCTTTCTGTTAAAGCATCATCATATACGTTTTTCTGCTTGACTGTCCTATCATACTATACATCATATCTTTATTTTTCTAACAATAAGATGTGAGTTTTGTTTCACATGCTAATTTCTAGTTTTCATTCATTGTTATTAGCATATGCAAGTGAAAGTGAAGTCAAACTCGCTCTTCCTTGTTGCATTTTATATTAAAATCTTTGGTTTATTATGTTGTCTCGTGATCTGAATCAGACATTTTTTTCAGGAAATAATGTTAATCTCATGAATATGACATGTATAACTTATTTTATACCATATGAGTGAAACATCACTTAGAAACCACTTTTTTATTTTCTTTATCTTTTTCTGTTTTTAATCACTCTTCCTTTCAATTATAGGTGCTTTATAGTAACTTGGAGAAAACAAAAACAACTTCCAATGTTTGCTTTAGAAAAAAAAGCATATAACACATTTAATTCTGAGCTTATTATTTTAAATAATGGCAGTTCTGAAAATTGTGGTGATGAGTATTTGCTCCTAATTGCATACAATGTTTAAAATTAGAGACTGGTCAGGTTTTTCTTAACAGAACTACTTGTTTTTCTAGTCTACATGTTACTTTGCTCTGTAAGACTGTTAGTTTTAATTTTCTTTAAATTCTTTATTAAGGGATGCCAAAAACACTTAGTAACTAAAACCTAAAAACCTAGTTTAGAATGACATGCACAAATTCAGTTCATATATCCATTGGGTTGTAATCGTAAGATATATGTGACTTGCTATCTCTCTTATATAGATGTTAGACTTTCCCCTGTATTTTTGTAGAGTTCGTATTACCAAGGTATTGAGAGGCCAGAATCAGCTTTCTTTATTTTTGAATAAAGCAAAAGTGATTGAATAACTTGTGATTGTTTGGCTAATCCAACAATTGTAACTAGTGATTGTTCTAACTAATCTCTATATAACATATTCTCAGTAATGTGTATTTAATTAATAATGGGTTTACTTGGCAAGCACTTTGGATGGTTAATAGTTATTTTCTAATCTCTCATTTTAGCTAAAGTTAACATAATTCCAAAGTGGAGTACATTGAACAAAAGGGTGAAGTGAAGAAATTTACTTGCAAAACATTTATCATGTGTGACTATCATAAATGATATCATTAAACCCACAAATCTGGCCAGGCGCGGTGGCTCAAGCCTGTAATCCCAGCACTTTGGGAGGCCGAGACGGGTGGATCACGAGGTCAGGAGATCGAGACCATCCTGGCTAACACGGTGAAACCCCGTCTCTATTAAGAAATACAAAAAACTAGCCGGGCGAGGTGGCGGGCGCCTGTAGTCCCAGCTACTCGGGAGGCTGAGGCCGGAGAATGGCGTAAACCCGGGAGGCGGAGCTTGCAGTGAGCTGAGATCCGGCCACTGCACTCCAGCCTGGGTGACAGAGCGAGACTCCGTCTCAAAAAAAAAAAAAAAAAAACCCACAAATCTAAAATCATGTAAAAATATATCAACTATTACTTTTGAAAGATTGTCCTATATTTTAACATGAATGAATATTACGTTAGTAATGAATATTAGACCTGATTATTCTAAAAATAATTTAAGCTTAACCCATTTGCACAAGGGTATACCTGTCATTTACTGCATTTGAGAGAACTTTTTACTACAACATGAAAGGGACATAGAGGTTTTATAAAATTTATTTTAACTTGTTATTGTACATTTTACAGGGAGTTCTAAAATCTTTAACTATTGACCTATTTACTCAGCTGAAACAATTCAAATGGTTAACTGTATTGAGATAAAACATGTTTACTGTGTTTCCAACATGATCCACAAAGATGCATTCTCTCCTAAAGGTGATTTATAGAGTAATAAGATACAAATACTTCATACAAATCTTAATGTTTGGCTGTCCCATTTCAGTGGCTGTGTCCTCTTCTTTTGGTGTTTAAGAAAACTCATTAATACAAAAGATAATTTTGTATTATTAGTTTTGAACATAGGACCCGCCATTTATGGAACTCTGTTTTTGAACAAAAATATTTGTTTTGAAAGGCATCTACAGCAAATAAATTTTTTTGATAGATTCACACCTGATTAAAAAAAATTAAAGATAAACTATAACTGTGAAGTGTGCTATTGGGAGGTAATATGTGGTCCAAATTCCAAAGAATTGGAGAAAGTGATAGAAAGAAAATGATTGGTGTTTCAAGTACTTATATATGGAAGTTTAATGTTGTAAATAAGAAAACGGGTGTGTAGGAGGGATAATAACTTCTTATCCACCCACAGACTTCCTTAAGCAACAAATACTGCAGGAAGAAAAAGTATTAGAGGTGCCTCCTCTCAAAATTCAGAGGTGTGTGGGTGGTTAAGAATAATTTTTAACCCCTGCTTTTCTCTCTAAGTCTTTCAGTCATATTATAAAGACAATGCTATGAATATTTTCCGTTACTCTTTTTTTTTTAAGTATTTTTGTGTTGTTTAGATCTTTGTTAGATTCGGAAAGATAAATAAGTCTGATGAAATTAAAACCATATTTTAACTATCAAAATAATTATAAATGTATTATCCTGCTGTACATGTGGCAGAATCCACAGTTAAATTTTAATATCATGTTAAAGGAAGTTGTGTGATAATGTTTATAGAAATAAAATGTATCTAAGATACACAGCATAGATACAATAAGTATATTTTTATTTCATGAGATAAAAGGAAGCACAGGACTTATTTATACAATTTATATATTTATAAACAATTTTTAAGATAATTCTTTAATAGGTTATTGTTGGATATGTGCAACAAGAAGTCAAATTAAACTTATGTCTATTGTTTGTATAAAAAAACCTTGCTTTTCTATGAATTATCCAGATAATTGTTGTTATGATAACTTTGGTGTAGAAAATCAGTTGACATATGGTTTTTATTTAATGAAAAAAATTCAAGTACAAATTATTTTCATATAACATTACTAAATATGTCCATAATTAAGACATTTGCTTCATATACATATTGGATAGAACAAGAAAGGTTTACATGGCAACACATTGTAGATCTTGGGCTGCTATTTCTGATTATGTGAACTGCTAAAAACTGGCAAAAATATTTTAAGAACTTTGAAACTTGGAGATAATTTTTTAAAAATCCTTGTCTTTCTAATGTGGATTTTATAATATTTAGTAATTTGGTTGACTTGAATGAGGCTAATACTATAACCTAGGTATTGTTGCAAGATTTCTGGGGCTGTAAATATGAATATGGCACAGTTCTTTACACTCAAGGAGATTACATGTAAATTCTCTTCAGAGCACACAATGGAAAAAATTATGATTCTAATTATGAAAAGAAAAATATTCCCTGCAGAAATAAAATATAAAATATATTGTAAATAGCAAGGAAATGAATATTTATTCCATAAAACATACTTGTAAAAGGCTAATTTTCCCTTCCATGTTGCTGTACTAATTCCCTCTCTAACCAGCATACCCTTTCCATTTCTTCACTGTCATGGTCAAATTCTGGCAAACACAACATTTCACATCATGGTTGTATGTTTTGTTCCTCCCCACCTCAGCCCCCCACGCTTGGGCTCACATTACAGCCAAAGTCTGACAGGTGTCAACTGTAAGCAACTTCTGCCGAAATACTAATTTAATAAAGAAATGCTACCAAGCATGACACATCTGAGATTCTTCCCAGGAAATATATATGGGAAGAAAGCAAAAACTATTCTCTTTTTGCTCTGCCACACCTGAGAGCTGCTGTTCTGCTGGAGATGAGCTTATAGGCATCTGAACTTCAATTGAAATCCTATCTCAGTTCTTCTTAGGTTGAAATCCATCTTGCTTTCTCTTTACCCAAAAGAAAAACTATATTGCAGTGGAGTAATGAAATAGAGAAAGAATGAATGAGGGCCATGTAATGGATAACAAAATTGGAAAAATAGAAAAAGCAAACAGAAGGAGGAAAATAAAGTGTGAGTGATGGAAAATGAAAAGGGAGGAGAAAGGGACCTTTGTTATCAGTATGGCTATAGCTTGTTTTCACACATGAATACTCTTTTAAAAATACAAATAACTTTTTTTCTTCCAGTAGAGCAGTAATAGTTCTCTGAATTTCTGCACATTGCTTAAGAATGTGAAATAGATGCTACAAACTTTTGTCTGAATCATCCATATGGGTTTTTAAAAACTATATATAGGAAAAGAAAGTTAATCATTATGTGTAGTATGATAGAAATGACTTTGGATTATCAATCAGGAGATTTGCATTCTAGATTTTTAACTGACTTGAAGAATGCCTGTTTGATTTTTACTCTCAGTTTCCTGGGAGATTCATTTATTTTATCAGTGAAATGGTAATATGCCTCTATAGGAAAGATGATTAAAATAAAGTAATGCAAATAACTTTGAACTCCAAAAAATTCAAAATGAGATTAAAAGAATTTACGTTACCTTTACTCTTTAAAACTTCAAAATGAAATTAAGAAAATTCAAAAAATTCAAAGTGAAATTAAAAGAATTTATGTTACCTTTACTCTTTATTCCCATATACTCTAAGAGTATAATTTCTCTGAAGGGTTTAATTAGAATGTTGAATCTTTTAATTAGTGATTTTAAGTCCATGGCTTAAAGTATTGATGCTGAGATAGTAATAACTCTAAGAATCCAGTACAGTTTCTAGTATTTAGAAGATACAGCTAGCTCTGCCTCCTGAAAGGAAGTGAAATCACTGTGCTAATACACTTAATGGAAGAGAAATGCATCCAGAGGAAATGCAGTTATGCAAGATAGATAAGAAATAAGGAATAATGTTTAAAATTTCAAAACAGTACATAATTATTCTTAAAACTACAGTGGCAGGCATATTGCCTCTATAACAAACCAATAAAGAAGAAATAGGAGGGAGTCACAATGTAGGAGATTCTGTATATTTACAAGAAAAAAATGTTTGTGAGGGCTCTAAGCATTGCAAAATTTTTTTTAGGGGATTAAGCTTTTTAGAAAGAGATTCTTTAAAAATTGATGGGAAGATTTTATTACAATTCTGCTTGATGTCAAAATATAAACTAAGTAAATCTGTAGGAATCCCTATGTTCATGTATAATTATTTATAAAATGCTCTATAGTTTATAGAAAGCACCATTATAGCATTTAATTTTTAATTTTTATGACCATGTAATAGTTCAACATATTTATAAGCACATATAATATTTAGATACAAGCATGCAATGTGTCATGATAAGATCAGGGTAATTGGGGTGTCCATCACCTTACGCATTTATTATTTCTTTGTGTTAGGAACATTCCTACTGTATTCTTTTAGTTGTTTTGAAATATATGATAAGTCATTGTTAACTATAGTCATCTTGTTGTGCCACCAAACACTAGATCTTATTCCTTCTATTTAACTGTATTTTTGAACCCATTAGCTATCCTGTGTTTATCCCACCCTTTTAAACCACAACAGCCTTTGGATGTGTAGATGAAGATCAGAAAGGATGAGCACTTTGTGCAGTAAATATGGTAACTAAGTCAGTCCTTGAACTTCAAGAAGGAAGGAAACTAGTCTGCAAGATCGCCCTACCTCTTGTATTTCTTTGCAACAACTGTACCAGACCTCATCTTCTTTGGTTTATATAAATCATCAATTCTACCAGCAGTCCGATGACATTCTATTATTACATCTCCTCATCCCCTTCCCACTTTCACTTTTGATTCTGAAATCATCCGTTCTACTCAATGTAATTCTCAAACCCCATGGATTTATACTTTTTTCTGCTAAGTTAATCACACACCTCAGTCCATGGGACTTAATGATTGCCAACTATTTTGTTACTTTTCCCCTTTGTTTATCCAACCCTAATCCCATTCCTGATCTTCTGTAAGTATTCACTCTAACGTATTTGAGATACTTTAAATCATTGCTAAAAAAATATATAGGATAGTTGTGTAAGTAGCAGTAGGAGGTAGTGGTTCAACACACATATTCTAGAGCTGTAGACTCTGGATTTGATCCTGGCTTACGACTTACTAGCCAAGCTACTGGCCAGTACTTACTGTAGCTGCTGATCCTGGGCAGGATACTTAGAATCTCTTTTTCATTTCTTTATTTGTGACCTTGGCATGGTGTGCAGGAAAGAACTCTAAAGTTGAGATTTGTGCACATGAAACTTATGAATTTTGCTCTTAGGATCAGCATCTGCAGAAGGGAAGACAGTAAGATTGAGAAGAGGGTGAATTTGAATTCGTGCAGTTAAAAAAAAAAAAAAAAAGCTACACAGCGTGGCCCATATGAGTTCTCAAGATGGGATGGCCCCTATGAGTTGTCCTCAATTGAAAAAGCAGGGCTGAGTTTTATACCCCACCATTAATCACCATTGATGTGGGCAGCTCCCAAAAGGGAGCATACCTTGGGCCAGGCAGCTCTCTTCAACTGCAGACTAGACCTGGAGAGGGACTCAACTGTTAGCTATCTGAGTGAAATACTCCAAGTAGCTGAGGAGGGAAAAATGTGGACATTGCACCACGGTATCCACTAAGACCTGTAAAATATGAAACAACAACAAAATAACGGAATTCTTAACCTTGTAGAACTTATTTCTTGGAAAGAGACTTGAGCAGTAAACAGGAAAAACACAGATTGTCATATGGTAATGAGTGTGATGCAAGAGGAGGAAAATGAGATAAGGGAGATGAGAGGTTACTAATTTGTTTGGGGTGATCAGGAAGGCCTTGGAGAAGGATCCGGAGGGAATGAAGGGGCAAGTCCTGCAGTCAAGGGAGAGAAGGACATTGCAGCAAAGAGAACTGCAAATGAGAAAACTATGAAGCAGATGCATGTCTGGGATATTCCAAGAACATCAAGGATGTTAGATGGACTAAAATGAGTGAGGAGATGCTTGGTTGAAGATGTAGTAAAAGAGTGGGAGTGACCCTCAAGGCGAGAAACAGAAAATTCTTTCTCTAGGTGAGAAGGGAGCCATTGAAAGGGTCTGGAGGAGAGGAGAATATTGTAATCTGACTGGTGATTTTAAAAGATCACTCTGGCTGCTGTGTTGAGAACGTGCCTTGCTGAAATATGAGAGTAAGGGAGAAAGCAGGGAGACCTGTGCAATTAAAAGAAAAGAAAGAAAAAGTTTTTTTCCCCTGGTTGTCATTGATTTGGGGATCACAGTATCTCTTGTCTATTTTGGTATATCACTCTGCTACTCATCTGAGGGACTTTGTGTATGACCCTTTATTGAGTATATTGAGAAGATACCCTAGGTTTTGCTGTAGTCAAATCTATTTTTAATCCTCATAAGGTATTTTTATATTGGGGTTTTAAGATATCTTTCTTCCGTTTTGAAATTTTTAATTCCAGATAGTATTTAATGCATAGGAATGTCTCTGCATGCTGCAGTGCATGCCAAATTGCATTGAATTTGTTTCAAATTTGGATTTGAAAATATAGCTTTTGCTTTCAATGTACTAAATGAACAATACACATTGTAGCATATGATTTTCAATGTGTACTTAACAAAGAGCAATTTCATTTTCTCTGGTAAATTACACACTTGTTACAGCTTTGGGATTTAAAAAATCCAGGAATAAATAGAAAACAATATGTTTAAATAATGTTAGCATCCTGGCTCAATGAGTCAAACCAAAAGAATTATTCCAGTGCCTGTCACTTAGTAAACTGGTTCTGAAAAATCTTTTAATTTTGTGTTCATTGCTGATCTCTCTCTGAAAAGAATAAAGGGAGAATTAACTAACTGGATTTCAAATAATGTTGGCCTGGTACTTCCATGAACCAATTGTGCAATTTGGTTATTTAAACTGGATTCATTCCAAATTAAATAATATTTCTTATAAACTTGAACTTTTTATCTATTTTTTTCCTCATTTTCCAGCTGCATTCTCAGTCTTTTCTCCTGTAATTTGGCTGACTGGATTGCTATTCTGTCATTACCTTCTTTTGGTGAAGGCCACAAACAGAAGGAACATATTAGTGGAATCAGTTGGAGAGGAAACCCATTTCTATAATTGCATCTACAAAAAAATGGTATACTCTGTATATATTTGGTCCTGGCAACATTGAGAAGTTTGCATGTTCTTGTAAGCATTGAGATAGTGTGAAAGTCGTTATGGATATGCTGACTGTCCTCTCCAGAGAACACAGCACTCGCAGAAAAATATGACCTTTGGCAAGTAGAATTTCTGACACACTAATTTAAGTGATAGTGGTGGCAACTCGTTGAAAGGACATGTGGACCTATATAGTGTCATCTTTTCTGGCCCCTTTGAGCCTCGTGATGTAGTTTGAGATCTAATCCTTAAAGGTTAGAGAGTTTTACAGTGTTTAGAATTTTATTCAGTTACTCAAAAGACAACCGTAATAGCAGCTTCAATGTGGTTATCTTTAAAATAGCTGTTATTTTTAAATATAATTAAAGAGAAACACAGCTGGCAGTTTAAAGAAAAAAAGGGAATTAGTAGTACAGTTATTACACTGCATCTTAAATAGCGAGGTGATATTAAATGGTTGTATTCTGGAAGCTCATGCCCACGCTGCCTTTGAAGTTCAGGCTGCCCAACCACATTCAGACATTGATTCAGGAAACTCCCTTGGCCTTCCAGTAAGAGAGAGCTCCCTTATGCCAAGAACTGCTTTGAAATAGAATGTGGCAGTTATATAGTGGGTCCAGTTCTGTAAGTCAGCACACTCTGTGGATTTTCTACTGTGAATAGTTCTCAGATCTACATCTCCAGACCCTCCACCAATAGTACATTTCAGCCCCTAGGCATCTCTCGTCTATAGCATTGGGAAAAAAGCCTCCTAACAGATCTCCCCACTTCCATTCTTGCCTACCTAAAATTTTTCTTACTTGCACAGTCAGAATATTTACATAAAATACTTATCTAAATGTATCATTTCCCTACTTGCAACTCAGCAATGGCTGTCTATCATCCTTAGGATAAAAATTTGTCTTCACAACAGGAGCTACAAAGACCTCCAGAACTGGTTCAGTTCCTGGCTCTCCATCCACATCATTCATTTTCTCTACCTCAGACTTGACACTCCGGTATACTTTTTTGTTGATAGTAGTTCATTGGGATAGACCATCAATTGATTGCATACCTCTGTGCTTTGCTAATGCTCTTCTATTTGTCCAAAACCCTTCCCATATTTTTTTGCCTAAATATCATTCATATTCCAAGACTAAGTCAATGATAATCTATATCAGAATGATTGTCCTCAATCCTCTGATTGGACTACATGTCTCTCATCAATTCTACTTTATGTCATCAGTCTGATTCATTGAAATAATCTGTATATTATATGTGCCTCAGGCTAATGACTATTAATACCTGTATATCAGAAAAGAAAGGCTAGTGCTTAGTAGAATTTTGTTAAATATTTGCTCAACTGAACCAATGCATTAATACTAACAACAAAAAGTATGCTTAATTCAGGTATGACGGCATGTGCCTATAGTCCCAGCTACTGAGGAGGCTGAGGTGGGAGGATTGCTTGTGTCCAGGAGTTAGAGGCAGCAGTTTGTTATGATTGTGCCTATAAATAGCTACTGTACTCTAGCCTAGGCAATGTAGCAAGACCCCATCTCCAAATAAAACCAAAAATTTAAATAAAAATTAAAATTGAAAGAGAAAGTGTACTTAAATTTCTAAATGTTTCTGCTCACATGCTGCCATTTAAATTATTTGAAATTCTAAATTAAAAGTTGAATATGAATGGTTTTGCATACTAAAATGACTGTAGAAGTATTTTAACTTCATAAAAGATGATGGGAAATTAGCAACAACAACAAAAAAATAATGGCACGCCAAGGGGAGCCTAGTAAAACTGGGTTGCAAGCTTAGCCTGAGAGTCATCTAATACCAGTATATCAACTTGTGATCTACCTCATTCTCCAAAAGTAGTGTGCAGAAAGAAAAAAAATTGAAGCTATTTTAGGATTCTAGTTTGTTGGTAATTGAGATAATTTTCACCTATGTGAATACTCTATTCCACATCCAAATTACTTATTAAAATCCCGAATGACTTTGGCCAGAGAATGTATTATTTGGAATTCCATTTGATGCCTTCATTTAATTTGACATTGAACCAGTTGTGGGGAGGGGTGGTGGTGGTGGGGGAATAACTTTTTGGAATATTCGAGGAGTTACAATGATAGTAAATTTATGTGTAAAGTTCATAAAATTTAACCATCAAAGCGTATTACTTGGAAAATAAAACACTGGATGTTAGTTCCTCATATCTAGAAAGTCTCTTACTTTTTTGAACAAAGAGAATAGAATTCTTTGAACGTTTAACTTTTGAAATACTCAAAGATATATGGAGAGAAAAATGGAGCCTCCATCTGATGCCATGGAGATTCTAGATCAAATGATTTTAGAGTAAGTCACATCATTGTCAGTAGACTGAAAGTAAAGACTCAGCCAACAACGTTTCACAGAATTGTGTCTGGCATGTACTATGTGCTTGTTAAATACTTGTTAAATTAAGGGATGAATGAATGAACTGTCACAGAAGTGGTGTGAACTGCTATGAATACAATTAATTGATGCATGCATGAACATGGAAGCCACTCTTCTACTTCCCAGTAATTGCTAACTATGGCCCTCAACTTACTGAGAGTGGGCATAGGAAATGCCATAATACACATCATCTCTGAAGAAATCCGCAAAGTGATTCTGTTTCATCCATTATCTTCAAGTGAGATCTCCTACCCCTGTCCTCATGCTCTTTGATCCCATCTGTTTGCCTCACATGTGAAACTTCAGCAATGTAGTGATGCTGTGCTCAAATATAAAATATAAGTGTAGAGGATAAAAAGGAGAACTTGGAAAAAACAAGGTAAAAAGAACAAACTAGTGAAGGGAAAAGGACTTTTCTATGTAAAATAACAGAAAAAGAAAGGAGAAAGCAGTGATGGTCAGCATTTTGTAGAAAAGTTTTAATGGTTAAGTAAGGAGAAAAGATGAAATTTTAAATAGCTGCAGACGTGGGTAGGCCGTATTAGTTTTATACATTCTAACTCTTAACATTTCTTTCAATATTAACGTATACAATATTTACTAAGTTTATGCATTTCTCCCTTTGATTGTTTCTGTATGCCCAACACATGTTTTGAGAAGAAAATAAAGAAAAATGTGTTCCAGGCAGAGATTTATTTTCCTAACTCCACCACCACATGCATATTTCTCACCCACCTAAAATAGCATTTAATGCTGCCATTAGATATTTTATTAGGAAAAATAGGTTTCGTGCTTGCCAGACAAGACAAAGGTTGAAATCAATGCTTCATTCTGCTGACTAGGAGAATTAGACATCCTTCTTCTACTCTAGCACTTTTAAAAATGTGTTTTGTGGAACTTGAATGCCTCAAGATGCTATTCTGAAAAGAATATCCATTTAAGTGAGGTTGATAAAAGCAACATATTTTGATGCCTTTTCAAGAGCCATATATAAGGTGACCAACTAGTGCCAGTTTGCCCAGGATTTTTCTGATTTTAGCACTGAAAAGCTTGTATCCCAGGAAACTCTTCAGTTCTAAAAAACTGTTCTAAAAAATTCATATATGTCTTGAAGTAACAAATATGCTAAATTTTGTTTGAAATGTGTTTTTTTTAAGAATACCTGACAATGAAACATTTTTCTTAAGCAATAATATTAAAAATCAAAGGGATTAGTCATCTATGATACACAGTTTGGGAAACTCTGCCCTAATCCCATCCATTTTACTCCTGGCCCCTGGAGTCCCTCCTTTCTGTTGCTCCATTTTGCGGGGCATATGGAGCCTGAGGAATGGTCTAGCATTGTAACTGCTTGAATTTCCTCCTGAGCGTTAGACAAGAGGTGCTTAAAGCCTTAAGCTTGAAATTTAAAATAATTTCTATGTTGCAAATATTTTTATCACTTTGAAATATTTCTCCTATCTCAATCTCTTTTTACAAATATGTACCCGTCTTAATGCAAATCTCTTGGGAATTTCTACAGGCATGTAATACATTGTAAGAAAAATCCCTAAAAAGTCTATATTCCATTTTCTATTACATAATTCTGGATGAATCTTGTGTATGTTTTGGGAAGTATATGTACATTTCAAAGAAGAAAGTCATAAAGAGTTTTGAGGTTGCCATGATATGGCAACATAGGCATTCCAATAACTCTCTTCTGAGCCCTCTCTGTAAGAACAATTTCCATACCTGAGCGGGGGAAGAACAACAAGACAAGCAGTAAGAGGCATAAAACGGAAGGCAGACATTGTCAATGCTTGGAAAGGGAGAAAAATTCAAATTCACAGCCACTTAGTTTCACTCACTTTTTTTTTTTTCAAATAACCAACAGTTAAAAGTTTCATCTGCCTCAACACATCTATACTCCCACGGTATCACAAACTAGAAACAGGTGCCTTTTCCTTCACTGCAAACAGTCATAAAAGGCAAGCCCGTTTCAGTGAACTCCCAAATACTGGGCAAATGAATGTATGAAAAGAGCACTATTACACTGAATAATGTTTCAAAAACTGTGTTTGTTTCAACCAATTCTGAATTTTTTCTAAATTCAGAGATATTTATCTAACTTCCTCTAAGTAGTTTTCATCTCTAAATATCTGAGAATTAAAAAGTATGATTTCTGACATTTCTAGCACACAGTATCTACTGATAATGCTGAGGAAGCATTCTTTTTGACACACTCTCTTTTTTTTTTTTTTTTTTTTTTTTTTACCTCTGAGATAAGACCATGCAAAAGAAAAATGCAATAGTTGCCTGCTGTTCCCTGGGGTTATTGGAGAGGAAAGGGAATGGATGGAAAAGTACTTCAAATAGTATATTACCTTTAGGTATGCTGCTTTCAAAGGGGGTGATTCTAGAAACACTGACAAAGACACATCACTGCTGTTTTACAAATTTTATGTGTGTGCGTGTGTTTATATGTCTCACAAAAGTTCATAGAGCTTATCTTCTCCCGTAATTGATAAGCCCAGTATAGCACTCTAGAGACTAAACTATCTTGTTTTAATATACTTATTATAAGGAGTACCTACTATGTGTCAGGCATTTTATAGCCATATGTTAAGTACTTGCTATAACTCTTCAAGAAAGACATATCACCTCCATTTTTGGGTGAAGAAAATAAGAGATACAGATATTAAGTTATTTATGCAACATCAGGTAGTGTTAGTGGCAAAGGCAGGATTTACACCCAGCCTCCTGGGTCTCCAAAGTTTCCCCTTTCTCCACTGTTTTATGTGTAGTCTGTTATTTTTTAAAGTCAGGGATTTATAACAGAAAATTATAAAATTTCATATTAAAATGTGTTAAATATATGTTATTTTGGTTAAAAGTAAGGTATTGCTATCAAGGAGAAATACGGCACTAGTCATAGAAACATCTGTGCTATTTGTTTTGTGTGATGTGTCTTTGGCTTGCTAGTCTCCTGCACATGCAAGTATGTGCATGCACACACAAATACACACACACGTACATGCACAGTTTTTATTCAGAGTAATCATTCTGCTAGTATGTATTAATAACTTTTATATATTGCTGTATTATGCTCTGAGTATTTATAACATAGCATAACATTATTATACTCTGTGCCAACCATATTTTAGATGCTAGAGATACAGAAAAAGTCCCAATTCACAGGAAGTTCAATTCAGAAGAGAAAAAAACAGACATAAACCAAGCAAATAAATAAGCAAAAACATTTCAAAAAGTCTCACTATGTCACCAGGCTGGAGTGCAGTGGCGTGATCTCGGCTCACTGCAACCTCCGCCTCCCGGGTTCAAGCAATTCTCCCACCTCAGCCTCCCAAGTAGCCAGGATTACAGGCACGTGCCACCACGCCCAGCTAATGTTTCTGTTTTTAGTAGAGATGGGGTTTCACTATGTTGGCCGGGATGGTCTTGATCTCCTGACCTCGTGATCCACCTGCCTCAGCCTCCCAAAGTGCTGGAATTACAGGCATGAGCCACCACGCCTGGCCTGTAATTACTTTTAAGAAAGTAAAACAGTGATGTTATGCAAAGTAACTAGCTTTGCGGAAAGAGTGAGATTTTCACTGAAGCCTTAATTAGTAGAAAGAACAAGGTACACAAAGATCAGAGGCAGGGCATTTGGAGCAAAGGGAAGAGCACAGGCCAATGCCCTAAGGGATGCCTTGGTGAAATCTAGAAATAGAAAGAGGGTAAGTGTAGCCCGAGCATAGTGAATGAGCAAGAAAGTGATAGAAGAGGAGAGTAGAGAAATGGTAAGGAATTGGGAGTTTATACATAGCATCATGGAAAGCCTTTGGAGAACAGTAATATAATCCGGTTTATATTTTCAAAAGATTGCTCTGGCATCTGTGTGGAGAATGAATTGTAGATGAGGCAAGAGTGGATGCAAAGAAAGCAGTAAAAAGATTATTATAGTGGAGCAGGGAAAGAGGATCCTGGCCTGACTAGTATGGTGGCAACAAATGTGGTGAGAAGGTGACGGATGTCCTGGGAGCTATGTCTACCCTCATTATTTCCCATTCCTTTCTATATTGATATTGGTGTGAACAAAATTGTTACATTCCAATGCAAAGAAGGATATGGAAAGGAGAAGAAAAAGAAATAACTCCATCACGTCATTTAGCACTCGCCAAGTTCTCCATGCCCATTTAACATAAATGAATGTGTAGGTTTACTTTTAAGACATGAAAATGTGTCATAAAAAGCATTATTTTAAAAACCAAAACCCATGCGTTGAGCCTACTATATTCATCTACAGTAATTTTCTCAGACTTTCAAGAGAGAAACAGATTGGTGTACTTTTGGGGTTGTTAACTAGTGGCTTTTCAATAAAGCCTGAATATATTGGTGATTTTGTTTTTCATTTACCTTTTAAAATTTATACAATTTAAGTACCATCACCGATATGGCAGTAAAAAGTAAAATATAAAAATAGACAGCTCTATAATTTGGCCTTTAAATGGCTTTACATATTTATATTCTATGTAGGATATGTAACAGATTGTGACAACAGAATCAGATATAATCAAATTGCAGCCTTACAAATATAGCAAATATCATGAAACAGCTCCCTTCTGCTGACTCAAAGAGTGGGAGTTTCATTTCTTTCATTATATTTTTTCTGTAACAGCTTATCACTAGCAACACCTTTGTAGCATTTCTCCTTCTTTCTTAGTGTGAATGTCCGCACAATAGCACTTTACCTGTATTTGCCATTGATTCTCTCACATTGGATTTTCTACTCTGGAGACAACTAATTTGAGTAACTGGAAATATAAAGCTTATGGCTTCCACCTTCAGTTTCCCAGTTCACATAACAATATAGAAGTCACTTCCAGAGACAGAAAGCCCAAGACCCACCCATAGACTTTGTTCAGCCTCCATGGTGCTCCTTAGCTTATTTCTCTAAAGTCTGCAGATTTTCACATGTGGTATTTGGGGAAAATCTTATTATCAATATGTAAGCATTCACTACAATTAAGCTCTGCTTGTTGTGATGTCTGAATATCAATAAGGACTGCAGTTCATCCTGAGAGTGACAGCCATTTAGTTCAGTCTGCCTGTCTAATCTTGGGCAAGGATTTAAAAGATGCTGTCAAATATTTGTAAACATGTGCATTTTTCTTTCACAGAGATTATTTTAGAGTGAGAAGAGTTATTTTTCTGTTTTTGTCTTGGATTATTGTTTGGTTTTTAAAAGCTCGTTTAGCTTTTCCTCTTCTTTAACAGTAAATTGCAATTTTTTTCCCCCTAAGACTCACAGTAGCTATCCTTCACTGTATTCGTGAAGTGGGAATAGTGTTGTACCAGTAGGGGGAGCTCATATCATACCTATTTTGTGGGTTGGCGAAAAGTAAATTCTGTAGGTTTGTGTAGTTAAGGGTGGAGCTATTTTACCTCTAAAGGCAACAAAGATTATGAGTTGGAATAGAAGTTATTTCCCCCAGTTGAAAAGTTAAACTTTGCTAACGTTGTAAATCTTCACTACAGTAAGAGTTTAAGTGACTTTTGGTTAATGAAACTGCATACTGTGGTTGAAGTTTTCAGATAGCTTAATGTGGAGAATTTAAAACATATTAAAAGACTTCTTTCCTGATAGGTATTATCAAATTTTTTAATCCATAAATAACAGACACAGCACACACACCCCTGATTTTAAGGGGTTTCTTATGTTTGTTTCATGGCTATAGTTTCATGTAAACATAGCCGGTGCTGATGTGAGTGGCAGTGGACATAGAGTTGAACTTCTTCTTCTGATAAGTGTCTCCTAAGTAAGTTTACTTTGCGGTCATTTGCCTTCTTCATTACGTTGGCATCAAGTGTAGTCCCAAAGGCACCAAGATCATGATTAGCTAGCTTTCACCAACATCAGTGAGGAAGCAGAACCTGAGGCATCCTTCTATTCCTTTTTCTTCTTCAAGGTTGTTATGTTTGTCCTTTGAGTTGTCAGCACCCTTCAAAATACTCTCTGTAATTTTAGAATCTTTAATATGGTGAACATCAAGCATCTCATCATGCCAAATGTAATTTTCTACACCCCCAGCATTTACTGTGTTCACAGGAAATGAAAAAAGAATCACGCTTCCTCTCTTTGCTTGTTTCTTATGCTTTATCGAACACCATTTTAATGCCAGGCACAGAGTGAGAGACCAGAGATTAAAAAATGAAAGATGAACATGGCTTATCACTGCCCACAACAAACTCGTGATCTAGGCAACACATTATTTGGTGTACTGGGGAAAGTATGACTCCAAAGCCTGTTTTCTTTATCAGAAGAAAAGCACACAGTTGTCTGCAGACTGGTCCACATGTTTGACTTTCACATCATTTCTGACTCAAGCAAGTTGCCTAATTGCTTACACTATACATGCCGAAATTGAAAGTCTTTGAATTTGGAAGTGCATGATGCCTGCTTTTAGATGGACGTGGATTATGGATTCATTTATGTCATACAATTTTCATGCAAACTACTATGCTATTTCAGTCCGGGTGAGGTAGCTTATGCCTGTAATCCCAACACTTTGGGAGGCCGAGAAGGGCAGACCACGTGAAGTCAGGAGTTCAAGACCAGCCTGGCCAACATGGTGAAACCCTGCTAATGAAAATAGAAAAATTAGCCCTGCATGATGGCAGGTGCCTGTAATCCCAGCTGCTAGGGAGAATTGCTTGAACCCGGAAGACAGAGGTTGCACTGAGCCAAGATCATGCCGCTGTACTCCAGCCCGGGTGACAGAGCAAGACCCTGTCTCAAAAAAATTTTTAAAAAATTAATATGCTGTTTCATAGGTTGAATCTGCTTGGACACTGGTATGCAAGCAGGAGGGGACGAGGGGAGAGGAATAGGAGGTGACATGGGAAGATGAGACTGGGAGACGGTAAAATGTCCCCACTTCCTTAGGGTGAGCTCCACAACTGTCTAGCAATTCTCTAGCAATAAAATGGCTGTCCTAAGATTGATAAGCCTTTAGCATGGCAGAGCGATGACTCTAGACTCTCGGATTTAAAGATCTCTTTGCTTCCCACAAGGTGAGTCTCTTCTCCTCTCTTTCCTCTATATGAACTTTCTTCTCTGTCATCATTACTGCCTATTGCATCCAGTTTACTGTAATGCATAATTACCATGCCATGATTGCTGCTGCAGATGCCTCTTTCTCTGTTCTTCCTGCACATCCTTTTCCGTTTCCGTGGAAATATAAGATACATCTATATACATCACGGTGCCTTTGTGATGTTAAATATCTTTTTTTTCTAAAGAAGGTCCCCTAAATTGCAAAAGCTCAGGCTCCACAGAGACTTAGATCAGTCTCTGTCCGTGGATTTTAATATTCACATCTTTGGCTCACTTTCCAATTGCCTTGTTGTTTTTGCTGCTGCTGCTGCTGCTGCTTTTGTGTTATGATTCTGTAGGTAAATTATTGTAGGGTTTGTTCTTTTCTTAATGAATATTTTTAATATCTTTTTTTCTCCCAGGCAGTTTCTTAGTCCAGAGTTGTGCCAGAAGCCAAATTTTCTAATAGAGCTTAATGGATTCTTTGACAATTCTTATAAAATATGGTATCTTAAACATCTATCACTAAAGTGGATATTACAGTACAGATATTGCAAGAATGTATTTAACAGGGTACATAGAATTTCTGCCAAACCAAATGTTGATACACAGTATTAATAGGACTCACTCTGCAACTTATATTTCAGCCTTCACAGTTACTGTGATATCAAGTTCTTTATGAAATCTATTGAGTACTCTCTCAGTTTCATCCACCTTGACCTCCCCTCCCCAAACACACATACTTGCTCCACCTAAGAGGCCTAAGCCTTTCAAAATTTTAGAAAGCAGTTCAAATAAGATGCCCTTTTTCCAGGCAGTAATACCACAATAGAAAACATCTTCTGAATACTAAACCTCTGGCAACAATAGAGTCTATTCATTCCATTGCCAAAGGAAATGGAAACCCAATAATTATCACTGGCCCTATTACTTCTTCTCATTAGCCCTGGTCTCACACAAAGCCAAAGTTCAAGTTCTTGGTTCAGACTTTGGGATTTCCAAAGAACTGGTTTGGTGAATGACTTTTATTTCTTAATTCAACCTTTTATGTATCCGGCACTTATTCAGGTTCTGCAACTATAGAAGTGAACAGACAATATTTGTGCTAGCACGGCAGTAAGTTTTGGTGAAGCAGGGCAATGAGATGGGAGATATTAAGGGATGGAAAAAGACTGTTTAATTATCTAGAACACTTCCTTGAAATAGATTAACAAGCTTTCAATACCAAGCAGTTAGGGTAAGCCGTTGCTCAAAGGGATTACTATGACAGTTTTTTGTATTACCAAATTTTATTAGATGTTAGGTCCATACAGAGGTTGAACTATATGCAATGGCAGTAAACCGAATATGAAGTCATTAAAAATTAAGTTTTATGTTATTCTTTTGGGTGTCATGAGAGTAGCAAAACCAGCGCATTCAGTTCCCAGAATCACAGCTTCATCATAAAGATGAGTCATGTTGAACTAAAGGGACCATATTTTAATGAACCAATCTGGTTACTGTAGCTCATCTATGCTCAGCAGCAGACTGCCTGGGGAACAGGAGACAATCTATTTGTCAAATGAAGAATTAGTCCCTGATGCTATCCTTCTGTCTTGATTCCCCTCTCAACACTCTCCTCTCTGTTCCTTCTTGTATGAAGTCTTGCCTTGGGGGTTTCCCTTAACTGCAAATAACAGTAGCATAAAACAATCTGCAATGTGCCTGCGATTCCCCATTTGGCATTTGTTGACAAATAAGAGTCATCAAATATTTATTATTTATCTACCATGCTTTTAGCAATGTGGGGTTAAAAAATAATCTTTATAGAATAAGTTCTTGTCCTTGAGGAGGAGTTTACAGTCCTTTGAGAGAGTGAAAACATCCATACATAGAACTTCAGAACAAAAGGTATGGTCTGTAGTCATTCAGAAAAAAATGATTGCTCGACCGTATGTTAGGTAGTCAATAGGGAGAACCTTAGAAAGGAGTTGGGACATGAGTTAAACATTGAAGGATAGTTTAGGTGTTGAATAATTTGGCATGTTTATCATTTTCCAATTTGCTCTCTTTTTAAATTCATGTACTAAAGATTTCCTATTGACAAGCATACGATGCACAATTACTTTTATTCCTGATTTCAGTGGATCATTCTATGAGTTGCTGTGGTTGTTTTTCTAGCTTTAGGAGAGGATTAATACCTTGAATGCTTACTTTTGAGTCTCACCAGCACTAGAAGTTTTAAAGTGTGGAGTAATAACATCTAGTGTAAGGGAACTAGAGTGGAGACAAAAACATGCTAATTTTCAGTAGTCAGTGTATCCATGGGTAATTTTTATGGTTTGTGATATTCTGATGTAAATGCTTTAAAGTAGATTTTGAATATATTATCTTCTACTGAATATTACATACTGTTATTTTAAAATGTATTAGTAAATACCAACTCTGTGTCAAGTAATGAACATTACTGATGGCTAAAAAGCTTGGCTGGCATCAGATCTGTCTAGCTTTCACATTAAAAATAATCTAGATTTACAAAGTTCTTGACACACAATATATCAGAGATATAATCTCAAAAACATATATCCAAATAAGTACTGTCCTTTAAATTTGATCCTCTATATAACGATAATCATACCTGAACAGTAATGCCATCATTCCGTAGATTTTTTAAGTGTGTGTTTCAGTCTTTCTTAAAGTGCCAGTAGACAACTGTACAGATAAATTTCTTACATTATTGTGAAATTCACATTTTTACAAAGATGGTATTGCCCCTGCTTGATCATCTGCTTCATTAATTCACGCAACAAACATTTTGCATGGTACTCATACTGTGCCAGGGAGGCAAAAATAAATTTGGTGTGGATCCTGCCTCTAAGGATTGTACCACTAGTAGACTAAAACAGGTAAGAACTTGGCAAACGAACAAGGAAAAGGCCATTTGAGATAGAGGAAATGCACATAAAGACATGGAAGTGCAGAACAGCATGGCATTTTCAGGGAACAACAGATGGTTTGGCATGACTAGAATGTGAAATGCAAGGAGAAAAAGGGTGCAGATGATGCTTTAAAAAGTTATTTTAAGCCAGACAATAAAGATTTTTTAACACTTAAAATAATTCCCTGTTATCAAAGATTTTATCTGTCTTTTTTACCATAGCCTGGAATAAAGTTCTAGTAGGCTTTTCAGGTAACTTTTATTAAAATTTGAGGGAATAGGGACAGTAGGAACAAATAAATAAGCTTAGAAGTGCCATACATGGTGTCAAAGTGATGTCTTGCTTTCACATTAAAAATGAATATAGATTTACAAACTTCTTGACATACAATATATTGGAGACATCATTTCAGAAACGTATATCCAAATAAGTATTACACTTCTTGTGAGCTATTTTCTTTTTTAGTCAAAATAATTAAGAAAACCACAGAGAGTATAGACGCTTACTTTTATGTGTTTTTATTAAGCTTTAATATTTAAATACATTAGCTTATTTAATATATATAGCAATCTAAGTAATACGCATTTCTCTCCCTGTTTTACAGATGAGAAAACTAAGATTCAGAGAAAAAAAGTGGCCTAAGATGTCCAGGTTACTAAGAGACAAAATCAATATTCAAACAGATATGTTTGACGACAAAGTTAATAGTTTATACTGTGTTGCCACTTTCCCTTAGTCAGACTTTATCTATACCATATTTGGGTTTGAATGCCTTCTGTTCTGAAGAAATTTTAAAGCTTTCATTAAACTGTCCCAAATGTCAGGTAGGAAAAGTTGACACTGATTTCCCTAAATCACAATATTCATATTAAATATTCTGGAGGTTGCCAGGGAAGAATTTCATAGCTATCTTATCTGCAACATCCTGTACAAACTGCCTCTTGGTTCATTAATCCTCAAATGATGTTAAAGAAAAATTGGGACTATTATAAAATCTCTAAGCGATAGTAGTCTCTCAAATGTGACTTTAAGAAAATATGTTAACCCCTCTCGACCTTAATTGTTCATCTCTAAAATGAACAGTTTAGGCTAATAATCCCAGTGATCCTTCTGCATGGTCTCAGGATTCTGTGCTCACTCCAAAATAAATAGCATTTCATTCTATAGATACAGTATATGCTGGCTTAGAGGTGAGAGAGAGACTTGTAGTGTTATTATTTTATAACCGCCAAATTCGCAGTCAGATTCGAGAGCTGTGATTTTTGTGTTTATTTTTAAGAACTCTCATGGCCTACATATTTCTGGCGTATGTAAGATTTGTTACTGGTGATATTCCCTGTTTATAAACAGAAACTTGTTCTTTAAAAATAAGGTACCAATATGCTTAATTTCCAAATCAATAGAAATAAACTATCAAGAAAACCCATCAACTGCATTGTGGAGTGGTTGTGGTTGTTGTATAAGGAGGCAGTAGGGTATAGGGATTAAGGACCCGGACCCTGGGTTTGAACCCTGGAAATGACACTTCTTCCTAACTGTGGAACTTTAACCACATTAATGCAGTTCTCCGTGGCTCAGTTTTCTCATCTGTAAAAACAACTTCTGCCTCATAGAGTTGTTTTGAGGATTAAATGTGTTCGTGTATGTGTAGTACCTACAACAGTACTCGGTACATATAAACATTCATGAAATGTTACCTGTTGTTAGCGTTATGGATAAGAGATCATTTATTTGAATCTAAGAAGCTACGGAATTAATGGATAAAACAAAAATATTGAAGGTAAGCTGCAAGAGGGCAGAGATTTTTGTCTGTTTTCCGTATCTGTTTCCTGGGTGCCAGCCTAAGTATCTGGCTTAGATTAAGTGCCCAACATATATTTGTTGAGTGAATAGTTCAAGATTCAATGACTTGAAACCTCTATTATCCTGTTTTTTCCAAATGTTCCTCTGTATTTTAATGTTTCTTGTGTTCAAGAGCATTAAGCCATATGCTATAAATTCTATAACATAATGAGTAGTAAGTAACAGCTTTGGTCTCTAGACTCCTGTTTCAGTTCCTCTGTGCTATTTTAAGCAGAAATATCATAAAATCTTAGATAATTTCTTATAAAAACAAGTGTTAGGCCTCATCTTTTTTCTTCTTTTTTTGACAGGTAAATAAAACCAGGCCTCTACTTATTTAAACATTTCGTGGGTCTTGGCAGTTCTCTTTGTTATAGCAGTAGCTGTATTGATCCAGCTGTTGCAGTTGCTACTTGGGCAGCTGCTGGGCAGCATTGCCAAATGTCTCAGATGGTTTTAAACTGATTTTAGGGAGAAAAACAATCCAGGAATTCCAGAGATACAGCTCAGCTTCCCCTCTCTCTTGTCCAATTAGCAGCTATGACTTAGAACCATGGATTCCAAATACAGCAATCCTGCTCTTTTGGATGCAAATTAATGCCTATCTTGAAGAGTCTAAGTTGGATAAAAATCTCACCCTCAGTCTCAGTTTTAGTAATAATACTTCAGAATTACAATTACTGTAAGCCAAGTATTTATAAGGATTTTCATAATCTATATCTTATTTTACTTAAAAACCCATGCTTTCTCCTCTTTACTCTTTCCCAGATAGACATAGTTCCCAAGTCACTGTTGATTAGACAAAGTGACAAGGATAGCCACTTTAGTTAATGAAACTAAATTATTTCTCCCAATTGGCTCTCAGTCAAAAACTTGCTATATATAAGGTGTTTTCCAGCTTTGTACTGTCTTAAATGTCTTATTGTTGTCTAGATGATTTTGTTTGAGCCATAGGCTTGGAAAACAAGAAAAGTATATTGTACAATGCCAAAACCTAATAATTGTCACCACAGGGTGCATTGGCCAATGAGAGGAAACTTTGCCCCTTTTTTTTAACAGAAAGAAATATCTACGTCCAACTTAAAGCTCCCAGGAAGGGTAAGAAATTTTCGCATAAAGATTTTATAAGTTTTATAGAAGGAAAGAGGCTAAAAACCTATTTAGACCTTTTCTGCCCAAAATGCAGTGGTACAGAAACCTGTCAAAGTTTGGGAATGTACTTTCCAAAGACCAGGAATGAGAAGCAGGCAAGAAGCCCTTAAAAATCTGCTGCATGAAGATGGTGGCTGCAACATCACCAGCCTCATAAGAATACGCACATGTTTCAATTCCACTGTAGAGGTAGAATCCAAGCACAGATGATCCCTTGGCGATCACCTGAACAGTCTCCAGAGAAGAGAGAAAAGAATGTACCTGCTATAAGCATTGTGGAAGCTCTTATAATTTAGAAGGATTATTAAAAAGAGATGCTACTTTATGTGTTACCCCAAAATAAGTGAAATAAGTGATAAAATTCATTAAGGTTGGTACAAAGTTCTGTCTGTGGTCCTTATTGGAGACACAAGCACCAAAGTAGTTTCTAAATAGAAACTCTCCATGTTTTTGATTTGTGGTATTTGAGGAGTTAATGCCAATCATGGCTAAGTCAGAAATTTAACTTAGCATGCTTACTGTACCAATGTAGAAAGTGTACATGTAATCATTATGTCCATGCTTACTCAAACCATACCCTCAATCAGAGCGACCTCTCTCTTATACCAAGCTCTGTAACCAACCAACGCTGAACTATTCACTAGAGAGAGTTGTACGCAGTGTTACATATTATTTGGTGTCTCTACTCCCCACAAACATACACTGCTTCTGGATGAGGAAAGTCATAAGCGCTGGTTCTAAATACTGAAATGTAACATTGCCAAGTTAGTCCTTTCCCCTATAGTCTTGGACTCCTCTAATCACAGGAATCCAAGGGAACCACTGGAAGCACAAAAATAATCCTTCCCCATTTTCAAAAGCAGCCATGTCACTAATCAGAAACTGGTTAATGGAATTAGTATTGCGTTTAACTTTCTCTGCCTTCAAATTTAAGATACAAGAATAGCTTTGTATTCACCCTTCGCCCCACCAGGTAAGAATTTAAGCTAGTTTTGATAGAATTTCCTCTCAAAATAATAAACCAATTTTATGTTTATTTACTGACTGTACCTGTGCCAGCCATTCTGGTGCGTTCCTAAGTGGGCATCAGCCATCTCATCCCTATTTGAGCAGCATCAGCACTTTCATCCCTATTTGAGTATACAGTATTTTGAGCAATACAATGTACATCAGCATCTGTGACAGATCAGCTTCTTTCAAAACAGAAAACAGTGTAGACAGCCTATAATATTCAGTTTTCATACCATAGGTGTTGATTTCTCCCCCAGGAAATGCAAGAACGGCACATCAACAGATATTGGCTATCATGAGTTGTGTCTGAGTGTTGATTTTAAGTAGTCTAATTAAAATGTCCCATGGTCAGCAAAATATTTGATGATCAGCCTGCACCATAGTTGTTGCTCTATCACAAAGAGGGTAAAGTTGAGCCTGGTACCTGATCATCGGCTGCCATCAGTGAATCTGCACAAAATGGAGATGCATCTGCAAGTAAGAATTTGGGAATTGGCTACTCATCAATAAATTGGTGGTTATGAAATGGGTATATATGCTAGGAAAGAAGCACAGTGGGAAGCTAAATACAAACTCATCAGTGGAAATAATTCTAAATCCATAATTTTAAAAAAACCATTATTCAGGCATATCGTGCTGTATAAAATGCAATGAGATTATTTATAAGGGCTAATATTTAAAAGTATAGAAAAATATAATTTGGTTTAGACTCTTAATATCTAAAACCTATTTCTTTTAAAAGGTCTAGTATATCTTTTAAGCAAATAAACTAATTCTTAGATTTATTAAAAAGAGTAATAATTCTTAATTTAATAGTAAATAGTAAATATTTAAAATATTTAAATATAGGCTCTGTACTGACAATTGAAGAATTTTCTCAAATTTAACATTTTCAATCAGTTTAAATTATACGCCAAATTAGCTAATATCTTCATGCATAAGATTCTAAATTTTAAGATTGTAATGGAACCTGATATGACAACCTTATGGTACATGCTAATAAATCCACTAAAGTAGGGTTTTGATTAAATGTATTCTGAGAATGGTTGTCTTTGGTTATTATAATAGTTAGAAAACAGTTTTCGGCCTTCATCAACCTTTTAAAATTAGTGGCCTGTAGGTTATTCCAACACAGTTCTTTTGTACATACTAGACAAATATAGTTGTTAGTTGAAATAAAACCAGTATTATAAATGGATCAAATGACTCTGGGTTGATTAAATAATTGTCTTTTTTCTAATCTATAATCTGTGCTCTCTTTTATTAAAATAGATTCATAGCGACTATCTGCTATGTGCAGGTACCATACTAGCTACCTTCATAGATGTTGTGTTTTACGGTCTTTAAAATGTGAATAAGTTTTGCATCTGATAAATGTGACTGGTCCCCGTTGGGCCCACTCATTACTTTTACTGCAGCATCAAATCCTTTTTTTCATGACCCTATTATATCATGTAAGTCCTGGTCTCTTTCTTGCTTAACTACCTTCCATGAGGTCAGAAATGATTACAACAGCAATCATATTAGGTAATTTTAGTGCCTATGAAACAAGATAAAGAGAAATCTCTGATTTAGTGAATTGAAAGCCATATAGATATGGGGATGAAGAGTTCGTATGACTGATTTTCCTATCTGGATTCAAACCTTGCATTTAGTGTAATATTTACAATAAAAAAACAAGTCTTCACTGTCACCCACGGTCACACCAGTGTTGTTCTCAGCTGGACAATATGGATTACTTGAGTTATGGATGAGATAAAAATTGGCAGCCATCCTAGTGCACTCAGTTCTTGATTACACATGAATGCATTATTCTTTTGTGGGTAACACATGCATCTCCGGATTACCACCTCATAATTGCTGTTATGGGACCTCCAGGCCTCTTCCTCCCTGAACACTTCCCCAACCACTCTAGAAGCCCCTAAGGACATGACTCACAAGGTTCCTGAACAATTACCCTTAGCCAACATGGAACATCTGCCATTTTCCTCCCCTGCAGCCCAATTCTCTTCTGTCATATTGCTCAGTTAGCCAGGTGCATGCCCACTAGTAATGCAATCACAACCCACTTATGTTGCTACCTGTGTAGGCTGTCCCAAGGTGAGACTATTTAAACATCTCATCACTAAAACTCTGCAGAAATGTTGAGAATGTCTTCTTCCCATCATGTTAGACTCTCTCATGATAGTCCTTGCAGGATGGGCCTTGTGAGTGTCAGAGAAAAGTTTGTGCAAGAACAATTTACTTCCCTGGTTTCTGTTTACACTTCTAGTCTGGGGGACTAAACTTGGAAATTTACCTCAAAATTCTAACCATCATGCTCTTGATAGTCACTAGTTAAAAAACAAACAAATAAACAAACAAAAGCAAACATGTCTTTCCCAGTGTTCTCTTAGAGTTTCTTAATCAGCATAGTTGCTCTTAGAATCAGGTTCAGATATCTCAAAATGAGCATGTGAAAATAGAACTCTTGATTTCTCTAAACAATTATACATGCTACAGCCATGGCGATCATCTTAAAAGTGTAACAGACCAATAGTTCTCAAAAGTTACTGGATATTAGAATTAGGTGGAGAGTTTTTAAAAAACAACTGATGTCCACATTCTTAACCAAGTGTGTTACTTCATTTTCACACTGCTATAAAGACATACTCGAGACAGGGTACTTCATAAATAAAAGAAGTTTAATTGACTCACAGTTCCTCATGACTGGGGAGACCTCAGGAAACTTACAATCATGGTGGAAGGGGAAGAGACATGTCTTACATGGTAGCATGTGAGAGAGAGTAAGCAAGAGCAAGGAAAATTGCCTTATAAAACTATCAGATCTTATGAGAACTCACTCACTATTACAAGAACAGCATGGGGGAAATGCCCCCATGATCCAATCACCTCCCATCTAGTACCTGCCTCGACACATGGGGATTATAGGATTACAATTCAAGGTGAGATTTGAGTGGGGACACAGGACCAAACCGTATCACCAAGGTAATGAATCCTTTCTAAGGGAGAAAAACTCACAGGAAATATGTGACCCACCTCATCTCCAACGACAGAGAATGAAAATGTAAACTTGACATTCTAAACTCAAACTTTTCAAAGATAAAGAAGAGGCTGGAAGGAGAAATGTACTAGGATGGAAATTCTGGCTCCCATCCTCCATTTGTTCCCCAGGAAGTTATAATAGAACTGAATGTAAAAAGAAACCATGAAATGTCCTCTGCTTGGACCTAGGAGTATGTGCTCTGGAAGCACTCATGATACCTTGAGTATGAGACACTTTAGGAAAAGTGACCCACACCAGAAGAGAACTGATAGTGAAGTAAAGAACATAGGATGTACTGCAGGGCCTGGATGCACCTGTTCTAGGATTACTGCAGAGTTGTTCACTATAGCATCCACCAAAAACATCCCTGACTTTAGTTTCTGTTCCTCAGGATTGTTTCTTAACATTGTAAAAGCATTCAACTGGACAGTGTTGGGCTGAGCAGGTGAATGTTTTTCCAAGATTGTGGATCAAGGCTTCAGACAAGTGAATTGTGAAACACCCCACGCTGGCCCGTATTGTTAGGGGCATGGCTGACATCTGGCAACTCACAGTTTCCTTTTGTCCTTTTGTCAACATCAGCCCGATTATTTTAATAACAATTCTTGTGTGTCACTATCCTTGTTTGTATATTTTTTAGAGGAATATGGTAACTAAGTTTCCATTGAGGAAAAATACAAATTTAAAAAATCTAAATGATCATGTGTGTTTTATTTGTTCACTTGTTAGTTATATTTTAATTAATTTTAAAATGATATATATAAAAATGAACAAGATAGGTCTCAAAAATCACAAGTGGAACTTATTAGTATCAGTTATAAATAGTGCCTGGCAACAAAACATTGATTTCCAGAGCCTTACGAAGAATTGCTCTATAATGGGCCTTCTAAACTAATGTTAGATAGAAATTGTACTTAATAAAGGTACTGAGATATTAAATTATTATAGTTGAAGGTTAGCCAGGAAGTTATATAATATTTTGCCTTCCTGGAATTGTGTGTAACAGTAAACAAGTCAATCCCTTCATCAAGAAATTATATGAAAATATGTAATGGTAAGTGTAAGATAGACTTCTTATTACACTCTTCTCTCTTTAGAATGTGTGACTCCAACATATTTCATCACAGGTTATTTACTGTTCTTAAGGCAGACAGTAGTATAACCATTACTATCATTACCATAAGCTTTAATTTAGAGCTCATGTGCATAGTGTAAGTGTGAAAAAATTCACAAACTAAGTTTACATTCTGATCTTCATATTTAAGGCAGCTTTTCGATTAAGTGTACATCTAATATTCCATTTCCATGTTCTGAGTTCAAAGCTCCATTGCTTCACGTATTAAAAATCCCCCAGAAGTCTTTAATCAGCACTGTTCTCCTATAGAAGAGATCCAAATGAAAGTTGAAGAATAGGAAAAGCAAATTTGGAGCTATTTCTTCAATTTCTTCTTCCTCCCCCCTCACTATGCTTGTCTTTCTCGTTCTTGTATACACACCCACTCGTACGTATTTTTGGAGGCAGAAGAGCACTGCTTGCTTTTTGTGCAAATGAAATAGCAAAAGAAAACATGTTGCTGTGAAGCTGAAACACACTCGTCAGACTACCAAGTGCTTCGAGAGAAAGCTTTCACTGAACGTCATTCTGAGGAATGCAGCTCCCTTCCTCTTGGGGCCCTAGGCGTGAGCCATCCGACTTCCCAGTCCAACAAAACCTGTTAGACAATGAACAGCAGTTGAATGCAAAATTAAAGGCCTGAATATTGTAGTCACTAAGTGATTGGTAGGTTGTGACTGAGGGAAATGAGGAAAAAATAAGCAATTCTCTTGTTTCTTCTTACCTCTCTTTGTGGTTTTCTTGTCATTCTAAAAATGCAGAAAATGCTGTGGGACTTAGGGACCTCCTGGACACAGAAGATAGTCTAAAAATACATTTCTTTAATTTTTTTTTTTAAATTCCACTTTAGAATTTGTCTTCTTTTGAGGTAATCTGTTACACAAGGCTGCTATAATTTGGCTTTCAGCAGTAACAACTACTTATGCCAAAAATGAATCATAAATAAAGTCTAGACAAATGCAGTGTTTTTATTCCAGAGGCAGCCAGCAGATGCTTTGTGTAACCTGCACTCTCCTGCCGGCCAGATTAATTTTGCACTCTGCTTTTACAGTGTAATGCCTTGGAACAAAACAAATTTAAAATGTGTCCTTTGGCCACTTGGACTTCCTCAGATCACTCACTGTAGCATTCTTCAATATTAACAAGAGTAAACTGTCTTTTTAAGGGCCTTGTGATAGTCAATGACATATCACACAGTCCTACTTAGGCCAAGGAGTTCACAAGCGAAGTAATAAGTACTCCAGAGATGTTCTTCAGTTGTCAAAATTCTGTAGCATGTCAAGTGTGGAAAGAAGGACAAGGCAAAGGAATGCAAACCTAGGGGAACAGAAATCTCAACTTTCTCCATGGACTGTCGATCAAGTATATCATTATAATTTCTGAAAACCTCGCCTTTCCCTTCTGTAATATTCATATTATTGTGGAAAATATGAAACCTTTCAGATCCAGCACTTTCTCTTCAAAATGCATGTTATATTTGAACAAACAACACTGCTGCTTTTCCAAATGGACTAGTAACAGGATCTTAAAAAACAGGTTTTTTTCTTTCTGTGTGAACCAATGTATCACTGCTGAGGAAAAGAGCAGAAAGGTTAGTGGAGCTTGTCCTTGAAATATAGTCCGAATTGATACTCTGTGCAACCTAAATGTAAGCATTAGCTGCAGTGGTTGTGGGAAACATGATTGAGCTTTCCACTCATTACAAGCAATTCTCCTAAGCTCAATAGACAGACTTTCCTTAATTGAGGAACAGGCGTTACCAATGAATTTTTATGAGTTTATTCATTCTAGAATTGTTCATCATAATGCAGTCAGTTTTTTATATTAAAAATGTATATCACAACTGAAGCAGTTTTGTAAAACAGACGTTAATACACTACTGTATCTATTTATTTGTACCTTGGGGATATAAGGAAAAAAATAAAAGCAAACTGCTTGCTGCATGAAAAATCCTAGTCATCCAGTGGCTAATGGCTGTCATGTTGAAAGTCAAGTAAATGCTTCCACTGGGCCCCAGTCAAGTGTTTGGGGTTGATTATAGTAAGATGAAAGGGTTAGTTGAAATTGCAAGAAGATGTAGCACAATTGTGTATTAATATTTTTAATGTTTGTTGAAAATAAAATGTAAAGGAAGATAACGTATTTTCAATATGTCTACAAGAGTTCCTGATTCTTCCTATGACTACTCATATCAATAATTCTGGAAAGGGGAGTCTTAAAAGCCACTTAAAAAGGAGAGTGACCCAAGAAAGCAGAAGGCTAAAGTGCAGTTGTCATCTATTTATAGACTATTTTAATTATGCCTTTTAATGTATTACTGTGGTTAAAAATAAAAGCTGTATATGAAGTCTTGAAAACTAAAACTGAAATGTTTATGTTTTCTTTATTGTAGTTACAATTTTTCCTTTGAACTTTCTGAATAAAAAATTCCCCTGCAGACTCATAGGCAACCAGTATTGCTTAGCTTAGGCTGTAAGCCTGTAAATGGGAAAAAATTGTTCAAGAGTGTAATCATCAAGCCATGAATATGGCTCTGGGTGCTCTTATGCAAGTTTCTCTGGCCAGTATTTTTATGTATGATTTGTTGGAATATATATATTTTTTAGATTTAAAAGAGTTGTTAGAAAATGTGCAATTGGAGAATAATTTACACACACACACCCACACACAAATTACAGGCTGTTTCTATGGGCCTCTATAAAGCTTACAAATTCAGAAAATAGGATATTCACATTCTTTCAATGAATCAGAAATGTAGCAGTTCACATGACTAAACTGATGACTAAGCCACTCAGGGAAAAGAGCTTGCAAATTGGGCTTTAGGGAAAATGCTGTCATTAGACTCTAAAAATCTAAAATAATTATCACTTAAAGCCAATGTGAAAAATTAATTACAATATTTTAGGTCATTAATTTTTCTAGTCTCAGATCTCTTCCTCCCCTCCATACCCATTTCCTGGCATATTTTAATCTAGCCCAATATTTAAAATACATCAAATGTCAGAGGAACTCTTTAAAAATCAAACCTGGAGTTTCTGTCAGTTCTTTTTCCACAGTGTTTTTATTGGCCAGTAGACTGTGTTCTGAGAACAATCCATTTTCTCCTAACTAGAAAGACTTAAAAAATTTTTCTTTGCAGTTGTCATAGAGATGGAACCTAGCATGGTGGCAGGATGTCAGTTATTTTGTCTTTTGTGATATTTACATTTTTGTGAATATTTTTATGGTCTTTTTTATCCTGCCTGCATGAAGTGATTCTCCTGCGTGTCTTATGGTAGTAAACACAGGAGTAAACGTGCTTTATTTCCTCACCTGCTAACATTTGAGTGTGATGTGCTTAGTTAATCAGTTCACTGAAGCAACTAAGTTGCTTTTCAGTTTTTTTTCTTTTTCTGTCTTCAAAAGGGCTTCAGCTTCTGGAAGTGCCACACTGACATGATAAGAACAAGTTTATATGGTGCTTACTAGATGTTGCTCAATGTTCTAAGTTCTATAAGTAGAAGAAAACATTGAATCATTGTGGTAACCCTAAAATATACCAATGAAGACTGAGGCACAGAGAAGTTAAATAAATTTCCTAAGACTGCGTGCCTAGTAAGTTGTCAGGTCAGTACAGTATTTGAAGTGAGCAGTCTGTGTCTAGACTCTATGACCTTAGCCACGACTCTGTTCTTCTCCCACAGAAATTTACTCATGTTTTTTCAGTTATACAGAAGAGCCATCCCCAAAAGGTTATTTAAGATGAATGCTTTGTCATTTTTTTAAATCATGTAGTGGACATACTTTCAAAATGTTACATTGTATTAATTGAAATCTTTGATTCCTAGCATAATATAGACTTTTTAAAATGCTACTGCCAAGGAATTGCTTACTTGAAATAAAATTTTACTTAAAAATGGGTACTCTGTGTTACCATATACTTCTGTATTGCTGTCTCTTTTCAGCTCAGCATTTTACTGTAAAAAGAAATGCACACATATTTAAAAGTTTTTATGTACAATGAAGATTCATGACATTAATTACTTAATTTATAGAGTACATAATCAGAATTTTATAAACATAAGTATGTATTTTCTAATGATAATGTTGCAAAATTAGTTACTTTTCAAAGAAATCAAGATCAAATTTCTTATACTTAATGATGTTAATGTTAAGTAATTAATAACATAACATATTGTTATATAACTTAGTGTTCCTTGTGTACTAGGACTAGCACTATATAATATGCATATTTACATCCTTAGAAAATTTTGTTTTTCTGTTAAAAATGTATATTCAGTTTTCCCCAAAATGGGAAAATATCTCAGAATAAAATACCTATTTGTTTCAAGTATGTCAACAAATAATGTTTACTCAATTATTTTGGTGACTCTATACAAAACCTCCCAAATTTGTATTTTTTTGAAAATTTTAGAAAACTCCCAAATCTTACATTAAATTAGTTATGATTTGGCATTTAATCGCTTTAATCATTTTATCAGAAGAGTTGAAGCCTACAAAGTCAAGTTACAAATGATCCCACTAGTGACTATGATTTTGTATGTTAAACCACCTGTTCTCAGCATGTACAGGAACATTATCTTCTGTTTGAAGAAGGTAACACAAAAAACTGAATAAATGACAAACGACCCTGCACTTGTTGTTATTACATTTAAATAAGTTATTTAACCTTTTGTCATTTGTTTTTGCTCATTCAGGGAAAAGATTTAAAGTATTATTAGATGAATGTTAAAACGTACTTGCACACACATTAATTTAGCCAGTTCTATGGTTGTCTACAAAATAAAGAACAGTTAATAAAAGTTAATAAATAAAAGTTAGACAATTCAGTGAAAATATTGCTGGATAAGGGCTAGGTGAGCTAAAATTGCTAAAGATGACTCCTATCTCTGCTCTAACATTATTGGGCAAATAGAGTGTGATACTTAAGAGATGGGTATGGGATAAGTATGAGTCGGAATGAGACTAGAAAATGAAAAGCAGTAGAATTAAAATTTTTAAAGCATCAGATATATTTACCTGTTCTCCAGTATCATGCCCTTGACAATGAGGAAAGAATAATATTTCATACTAATCCTTAAAATAAAGAAAAAGGAGGTAAAAATTTCCCAGGTGATATTTGAGAAATGAAATCAGAAAATGGGGAGAGTGATGGTGATGGTGACAATATGGGAAGGACTGTGGGCTCTTAGGAATAAGTTATCCTTCTTGTCTTTCAAGTACTTGAACACAGATTTCAAAAAATAGAAATTATGTTTTCCTTACCACATAAGTGAAGATTTATGATTTTGTAAGTGTTTTGATATCCACCACAGTTTTAAAATAGCCGAGTAATACTTGCAGTGTTATTTTCTAGTGTTATCACTTGTGTGAATGAACACACAGCTAATAAATGGTTAAATGGAATAAAGACCGACCTAAGAGCTTGACATCGTGAAGTAAAAAGTCAGGCAAAAATAATCCGCTGTATGTGCAAAAGATTTCACATTCTAAATTAAAAGTAACTATTAAAAAATATCAACAAGAAGACAGTATAAGTCTTATATCCTTCAAATAAACCACTTGATAAATTCAGAGAATGCTACAGGAGGGTGCCTCTACTACTCAGAAGTTAACAAAAATGTGTGGTTGTCATGGGGATACTCAAATTACAGAAAGGAAGAAATCAGGAAATGATGAATGTAATTAATTTTTCTTGAAGTTCAACTGATGCAAGGTAAAAGCATATTTATTATGTGACTGTCTAGCCATCCATGATATTAAAAAAATGAATAAATACCAAATTTGCAATATATGTAAATTAGGCAAATTTTGTCATGGAAGTTCACAACAGATACAATTATAGTTACTCACTGAGGAATTTAATTTTTTCATATGGGTTTGCATAAATAAATAAATAATTTATAAACATAGAAAACTGACTTTTGTTAGTTTTTGCACTTTTTATTAGGAGAAAAATTAATCAAAAAGGATGCAATAGCCCGCATACACCAGAAGCAATTGGTGTGTCAAATTTGCTATAGTGCTGAGCAGTAGGCCACTCTTTGAGGGCGGAATTTGAGCAGCTTTCAAATGCCCAGTTCTGCTGCTAACACTAAATTAGAGAAATAACAGATCAAGATTAGATTAGAGAAACAGATCAGGCAAATAAGTGGAACAATATAGTTGCTAAAAAAAAAAAATCAGGAGTAGTAGGGGTTGGTGAGGTTTACGGTAGACTAAAGAGCTCATGCTTTGTTGAAATGAACAGCAGCAAGTCAATTTCTCTAATAGTTGTCCTGCATGAATTTGAATCCATACATGCTAAATCTGATTTTTCATGGGAAGCTGAACGTGTTTCCATGAAATATTTTTCTGCAAAACTTCCTAATTTTTAAATGTGGGCAAGTAATATGTTTAATCATCTAGTGGAATACAAAAGAACTACTGTCAGTAACTAGTTTGGGATCTTTTTGTGGGTCTTTATGTAGAGTTGTCCTTCGTATGCAGGCTAAAAACTGATCAATTAGGGATTTGTTGGTTGGAATCTGGTTGGAATTTTATTACATTTCCTTACTCACAGGTGTATAAGTATGAAGCAGTCCACTGTCCTAGATCAGTGGTAGCTTTTAATAAATGATAGCTCCTTCTATCTGTAGGTATAGTCTGCCTTTCATAGATCCCAGGTGCCAACCTAATAAAACCTTTCTATCAGTACCTGCATTCCAGGCCATGGATATTTTTAGTTAACACTTCTCTATGGTTCACAAGAGAATTTTACATAGCCTCCAGTAAAAGAATTTGCTAATTGCTACTCCCATCATTTGCCAATCTTTAGATAAAATTTTGGCATCTATAACAACAAGGAATTTTTGTATCTTTTTGATAAAGATTAATGTATATGTACATGGGTTTAGAATAAGAAAAAAAATGGTGTCATCTTCAATGTTGAAAAATATACCAGATCATCAAACCAAAAGGCACTACGTTTGGCCCACTGAGAACTAATTTATTCACCAAAGTTTATCTCAGTATGCCAGATTGAGTTCTTTGCTTCTAGGAGAATCCAAGATTTAAATCTACATGTAAGAAACATATGATACCTAACGTTCACAGAGTTCTAAGAATTTTCAAACTACATTTTAAAATAAGATCTCATTTTGATCCTAGATATAATGAAAACAGACATCAAACTCTTTCATTCCCCCTTTGACTTTTTAAAGAGGGTCTTTAAAAAATATTCTAATGGATTATTTTCTTATTTTTTCTGTAAAGTCTTTATCGCCTGAAAATTACAGTGTGATACAGTGGCATATATTATCATAATGCAATAATATATACTTGATTCTATATCTTTTTTTAGTTAAATTTTCCCATATGAGGCTAGGAGGATTGAGGGAGATGTTAAGAGCATCTCCCTTGTGAAGAGCCTCAACCTAGTGCCCTGGAATATAGGCAGTTTGTAATAAATACAAATGTCCTTAGTTGTTTCGATTTTGGTCACCTTCTTTCTAATACACCAGTTTTGTCCAACTTATCCACTTATGCCAATTCCTAAAACATAAATTCAGTCATGGTAATTTCACACTCCAACATGTGCTGTGGATCCTTCCTGCCTCTGAAGATGGGGTATAGCTTTTAAAGTCCTCTCTTCCATACTTCCTCTTTACCATTGTGTTTTATCCAAACTAAACAACTTTCTGTTCAGGGTTTCTCTGAGCTCACTAGCTTTGTTACAATGTTCCCATCTACCTGGAATTATTTTACTAAATAATAATAAAAGCCAAATGCATGTCTGAGTCCTAGCTCTATGAAATATTTCTACACTTTTTTTTTTTTTTTTTTTTGAGACAGAGTCTCACTCTGTCACCCAGCCTGGAGTGCAGTGGTGCAATCTCAGCTCACTGCAACCTCTGACTCCTGGGTTCAAGCGATTCTACTGCTTCAGCCTCTGGAGTAGCTGGGATTACAGGCACGCACCACCACTCCCAGCTAATTTTTGTATTTTTAGTAGAGACAGGGTTACACCATGTTGTCCAGGCTGGTCTCAAACTTCTGACCTCAACTGATCCACCTGCCTCAGCCACCCAAAGTGCTGGGATTACAGCCGTGAGCCACCACGCCCGGCCAATATGCTTAGAATATTCCTACAGTTCTAAGCCTTCATATTCTCTGGTTCCAGGACCTTCTCAGTTCTTAGAGGACATACCAGTTTTGAGCCTTAAAAATTAATGGAGCACATACCTTAGCTCCATTATAAGATCATAAGCATATTTAGGATAAAGACTCCATCCCACTCACTTTTGTATACCCAGAAAGGGGAAAAACGCTTTTCACATAGTAAATGCTCCATAAATCGTTATAGAACTAACTTGGCAGAAACTACAGGAGCCATTGACCAGCTTCCTGCCTGTTCAGAAATCAACTCTACATCATTCCCGTGTCCTGCCTGTGGCTAAAACACGTGCAAGCTCATGACCTCATGACATAGTGTTTTTCCTTGTTGAAAAATTGAAATTATTAGAAAATTCTTTCTTGTTTTGAGCTGAAATATTATTTCCACTTTACTCTTACCTCTGCCTGTGGAATTGGAGTACTATTTTTTTTTCTTCTACATGCCAGTCCTTGAAATGTTGATACAGTGCTCCCCCTCAGCATTCTCTTATCATGGTAAACCTCACCATTCACCCCCACGTTGTGTTTTCTTTATATGGCTCCATTCTGGTCATCCTCTTTTCGAATGCTGCTTATTGTTTTCAGTCTATTTCTTTCAGTGTGGGACCCAGAACTGAGCAGAATACTGTGTGAATGATCTGACCAGTACAGAATGTGGTAGAAATATTATCTCCCTTGGTGTGGAGACCACATTCCTATAATTCAGCCTACAACTTTAGCAGCCAGATTATATGGTTAGCTCATAGTGAGCTTCAACAAATAATGATTTAATGAGTGCCTGTATCTGCCAGGCACCATAAGGACCCTCCACATGTTATCTCAGTAAAGTTTATAAAGCTCGATTAAAACTCCCATGTTCTTGCCAAACAAATTGCTGTCAAGAAAATATCTTCTGTCCTCAACGTGTATAATTGTGATCTCAACACAAACTAAGATTTTTCGTTTATCTCAGTTAAATTTTATTGTTTTAGTGTTGTCTCATCCCTTATCCCAGTTAAATTTCATTATGCTGGCTTTGCCTCGTCCCTTTAACCTGTCAGTATCTTTTCAAATTCTGTGTCTGGTGTCAAAGATAGTAGTCAGTTTTTTCCAGCTTTGAGTCAACTACCTCGTTGATAAGGAAGCCATTTAGTTTGCAGCTAAGACATTGCTGAAAAAAAAAAAAGTGTTGAACTGAATGGAGCAGAGCCAAGAATGAAAATTACCCCTGTAGACTCCTTCCTACGGATTTACAATTAGAATCCCAAAACTAGGGCTCTTCTATAGCTACAAATTCATTAAAGATTCTAGCATTCATCCCACATTCTCCATCATAGTTAAAGGGAGCAGCATGAGCATTTTTTAAGTTTATGATTTATATAATGATAAACCTCATGAAATAATGAGATGGGCTTGGCATGCAGCATGCTCACCACTTACTAGAAGTTCCAAACTAATAGTTTGACAAAACTTTATGAAATTTTCCAGGGTTGAATAACAGTCTCATAAATCTTTGGATTCTATACTTTGACTTTTATCCATTTTTGAAAATTGGTCCTTTGTTCATCTCTGATCTTGTGGGATTTACTCTGTTCACCATCGCTTCCCAGTGATTACCCAGATTGATTTGTTTCACCTTTCAAATGGAATTCATCTGTGTTTGGACTGCTGCGTTCATTTAAAGAGACAAAATGCTCTCATAATCTTTGCTTTTATTTTGTGCTTCAATTACCTCTTGGTGGTGCTATCCTTCCTAATGTGAAAATAGTTCTCCCAGTGGAGAGAAATAAAAGCAAACCACCATTTTACCATATTTAACAGTATATAACTTTTCCCAAGCAATGATTATATCTATCACTTTTGAGGTCTCATTTACTCCAAAAACAGTATTTATATCATATATGCACATATTTTATGCTCATCAGAAGACCTCTTTAATGTCCCTTATAAAGGTAAGACATATCAGACAATTTCAGCCACTTGGTCCTTTTTTTAAAGATTATTGTTTCTCTTTTGTATTCAACCTTGGTTATATGTTCTTCCCTTCATATTTTGTACACGTTTTGTTTAAATCAGAGCTCATCAGAAAGAGAGCCCTAAGCAACTACAATGGTTTCCTTGGATACAGATTCTTTATTTTTCTCATCAATATCATTTGTGATTGTATTACCAGATTTTCAATTTTTACTTTCCATCTCCTTTATATTTTCTGCCCATTGAACCCCCCAGGGAGACAATAATAGCTGTTGATTCTTAAATTGTTTTTCAATAGAATTGCCTAAAACCTGAGGTGTACTTTAGTAGCCTTTACTTGGCCTCTAAAATGCCATGGATGCTTTTTCTAAAAGTTTCCGTTGTTTCACATTCAGGAATAATCTCCTCTTTGCTGCTAAAGATTAAATCAAGAATGGAAACTTCAGAATGAGAAACTCCCTTCCTTGTTCTGTCTTCATTCTGAGGAATGCTGTTTCATCAAGATAGCACAATAATTTCAAATGCTTTCTATTAGGAGAAAGAGCTGCCTAGTTACATGCCCAGGTGGTTGAAATTTCCCCGAAATTGCCACTTTCACCACTTTATGATTTGTGTAATGCAACATCAGCATCATATGTGTACTTATTAGAAAAGTGAATTCAGGGCCTCAGACTGGACCTATGGGGTGAGAAACTTTGGAGGTGGGTCTCAGCAATCAGTGTGTTGGCAAGTCCTTGAGATAATTCTTCTCACTAAAGTTTGAGGAGCACTGTTGTAAAGCATCATCCCTACATTCTGAGTGGGAAGCAATGCAGCGTATTATCCCTTAGTCACTTATGTTGGCTCAGATATCTATACCAATGTGACAATTTTCTAAGCAGATGCACATATACCATACATGCAGTATTCTTGCCTTTTTTATGGACATACTTCTTTTGAACAGAGTCTTCTATATTATGTAGTTGCATCCTAACACATTGTAGTAACTGTAAGATACTGAACTTGTAACGTTAAGTTGCCAGAGTTTCAAAAATATATTACTCAGGAGGCCGGGTGCAGAGGCTTACACCTGTAATCCCAGCACTTTGGGAGGTCAAGGCAGGCACATCACCTGGGGTAAGGAGTTTGAGACCAGCTTGGCCAATATTCTGAAACCCCATGTCTACTAAAAATACAAAAATTAGTTGAGCGTGGTGGCGAATGCCTATAATCCCAGGAGGGGATTACAGGAGTGCCTCAGGAGTCTGATGCAGGAGAATAGCTTGAACTCTGTGGGTGGAGGTTGCAGTGAGTCCTAGATCACACTACTGCACTCCAGCCTGGGTCAGAGAGTGAGACTCCACCTCAAAAAAAAAAAAAATATATATATATATATATGTATATATATAACATATATATAAATAAATATATAGACAGATATATTTTACTCAGGCTCAGTGTATAGGTATGCAGATATCTGAGGCCTTTCCTATAGTCTGACTCATTCAAGACTGTTTTGCCAGAGAACTTCTTGGCACCCTCTCCACTGCTGGTCTTGCCAGATGATACCAACCACCTATGCCTGCTCTCCTTGCTCCCAAACTCCTCTCACTCTGATCCATTCTTCTGTAAGTCGACCTAAAATACAGCCCTAATTATGGCATTTCCTTGCTGGAAACTCTGCTGATTTTTAACTCCTCACACTGGCACATGAGGCTCTCTGTAATGTTACTTCAGCCATCCTGTCTGCACTTTCATTTCATGACTGCCTACTTTGTAGCGCACTCTCCAATTCAATGAGATGGGAATGTGTGTTGTGCCCTGGACTTTTCTGCCCCAGGCCTTTTTTCATTCTCTTCCATCCTTTCGGCATATCATTTACCTTCACTTCCCCGGTTAAAATCTTTTACTTCACATCTCTGAGGTACCCCACCCTCACAAATCCTTTTTAATGTAACTTAGTTAGGTGTCATTCATCTTGCCTCCTCTCCCTCTGGTAAGCACCAAAGGAACACAGAAAGTTATGCTTGATGTGCCTGATTACACACCACTTCTTAGAATACACGATTAGTGACTTGTCCCTCCGTTAAAAAGGGACTTGGATATATGCTTCTTCCTTAATGATATCTGTTGAATGGAAGTAAATATGATGCTGTAAAAATTCATTTAATCATTTCTTCTCTTTCCTTTTCCCCCTCCTAAAATTTTCTCAAATGATGTAGTTAATTTCAAAGTGCCTAAGTAGATTATAACTGCCAAATTATTTGAATTTAGTGATTTAACACAACGTGTTATCTTTTAGATGAAAGGCCCCTGGAGTATAATGTTCTTTTGATAAACCTAAAGTTGGTTGTTTATCTTTAGTTAGTTGTTCATGACTTGTTTCCAAATGGAAGCATGTGTCGAATATTAATTTATGAAACTTAATGTTTAAAAAAAGACATAAATGTGTGTCGTGAGAGAGAGGGAAAGGAGAGAGAGGGGGGAGATGGAGGAGAAAGAGAGGAAGAAGGGAAGGAATGAGAAAAAAGAGAAGAAATAATCCACAAAGAATGATAAATCTACTTATGTTTTGGTCATAAAGGTCTTCAATATTTCTTTCCTCCTGTTGATAGTACTACCATACACTCAATTTAAATGGAAACATCACCTAATATAGGAAAGGAATTATTTTATTCTACACTTAAATACAGGTAAGTGCTAATTTAAGAATTATAAAAAAAAGATACCATGTATTTAGACAGTATGTCATAGAGTTGAGATTTTATGAATCATAAAAAGGCAAGAGATAAGGAAGCTGAATCTGAAAATAGGGGAAAATACTTAGCAATTAACCTTAGGATGAAGTCTCTTTCTTTTCTTATCATTATCAATTCATATTTAAGTCTTAAATGGAAAATGACTTGTATTTAACCTTTTAAGATTCAGGGAACCATTTAATTGTAATTATAGCTAATCCAATTAAAGATGGATTATAATAACTGCTGAATTAATAGGTCATGAAATACTCAGTTTAATTAGTAGATTTCTATTTATTTTCAGAAAAAAGAAAAATATTCTTTTTAAGGTATTATGTGAAAACTCTAAAATTTTCATCTAAACTCAAAATTATGGAGATTGCATTATTAGAAGAAAGAGGAGACAGAGGAGAAGGAAGAGGAAGAGGAGAAGAAGGAACAGTGTAGCATGAAATTTAGGGAAAAAATCTGAGTTATTACTTTTTTAAAATTTAGTTTAAATTATTTTATATTTGCAATCCTGGAAGAAAAAAATAATAGCAACTGTTTAATTCCTTCTTTCTCTAGACAAATTAAGATTGTTAATACATACACTCACAGAATAAAAAGTAATAATTAAATGACAGTTTTAGTCTTTAAAAACTACAAATCACAATGCAATACAATCTAAATTGCTTATAGACATTTTGCATCTATTTGTTTTATATTTAGGGAAAATAATGCAGGTGCAGTTAAATTAAGCTAAGTGACCTATGCTAGCATCAGGTGAATTATTTCAATATTCGTCTTTGTTAATTTGTTTTTAGAAAAACTGTGTTAACAAATATAAATTTAAGTGACTAAAAACAAAGACTTGGCATGACAGATAAATTCCACAAGTAAAATTAAAGGACTGTTTTATTATGTGTGTACTGTAGATTATACAGTGTGGTGGGCCTCAGTCTTGCTTGCTACTCACACAAACATATACAAAGGACCTTGCTCCCACAAATGTACACATTTAGTCCAAATCCTCAAACTGGGAAGTCCTGGAGCAACATCAGCAAATCCCTCACCATAAATATCACATTTCCTTAATTCTATGCTGCACTGTTTCCATATGTAATATTTCTGAAGTCAGGATTGATCTTAGAATTGAAATGTAAGAACGCATGTGGGGTCTTCAAACTCTTGTTCCACTGCATGGGGAATTTTTCAGGTTGACATAAACTAAAGTCGTATTAAAATCCTTCCCTCTAAGAGTGTCCTTTTTCCTTAGATGGCCCAAAAACTATGTACATCATGGTCAGAAAGGTATTTTTCTGAGGATATTGCTCTTTTTTTTTTTTCTATTAAACATGCTGGTAAAATGTGTCAGAGTATACTGCTTTCTCCTCTTATAAAATAACCCGGGGGTTATATTTTCAAGATGACAAAAACTACTTAAATGAGACAGTTAGTGGACATTTTTTAAAAACTGAAAATCAAATCAATCCAGAATATATGCTTGAGGAACTCTCGGGGAACCAATTCGAAGGTTTGCACAAGGATCCCAGGTTTCCTAGTAGTTTTTTCAGCCTTGGGCCATGTGGGTACACAGAAACATAAACTGGCACCAGAACTAGAATACCTAATTTAGGGGCCCCAAGCCAGGGGGTGTTAAGATTGCTCTGTGCTCAACGCTCTCCTATGGGGCACCCAGGCATGTCTGAGAGGAAATGTGTGGCTACTGAAAAGTCCACTATGGTAGTATACATCAGGTACACAAATAACCCAAAAGGCACCACACGTGCCACACACTGGAGAGTTTTGCTACCTCTCAGGGGAGGCCAAAATGCGCTGCTGCAGCACTTGGAATGAAAATGCATTTTCTGTGAGCAACAGCTTCCTTTGAAGAAACTGCTTTCTCCTTCAGCATTTGGAAGCTGCTGGGCAACCCATAACCAAGGTTTTCCTTACGTTGTTTTAAACAGACCAATTATCAAAGTCGCATCTCTCTGAAAGCTTCAGACTTCATTATACTATTTTTTAAAATTAACATATTATACCTGATAAGCTTCTGAAACTTGCAGCCTTACTAATGCTGGCTGTTCCAGCACTTTCTTCCTACTAAAAGCGAGTTGCACAATAATTAAAATAGATGCTATTTGTCTACTCCTTTCTTGAGATAAGAAGGTAACAGTTCACTTGTTCTGATGTTCATTTTCTATCCGTACATTCAAGAATTCATTTTTAAGATGTCCTTTCTTTTGTAAAAATGTTAGATCTGTGCAAAAATTTATGAAGGAAAATCATTTCAGACGTATTTATAATAGGTAATATTAAAAGTAAATTTGAAGGCTACAGTGACTTATTGCAATATTTTATTGTCAATAGTCTAATTAGAAACTAAGAATATTATTATATTCTACTAGTGCTGATTTGTTACCTCACCTGTCAATTCTTACATACTGTAAAGATAGATTTGGAAAAACTGAAAATAAATATATGTATAGACATTGAGCAAAAATAGCATTTTTAGCTTCTTGAAAATTATAGGCTTTATCTGTAATGACAAATTTAAAAAAATGTGACAGAGCAATTTATTTAGACTAAGTTTAATGAGTGAAAGGCTAAACTTATGTAAAAGACTAAAAACTACAGTGATCTAAAATCTAAAGTTGCAATGGCAAATCAAGATTGGAAATATTAATGATCACTACCTTGCACAGTAGAATTGTGTAACTTAGGGCTTAGAAGAGCTACAAAAGAGCCTAGAACTATATATCTCAAAACTATAAATTAATGGATCTCCAAAGAGTAGTTATGTAGCACATACAAATTAAAATTAAAATTAGAAGAATGTAATAGTATAAGTTGAGTGGATATAACACTTTTTTGGTAGTTTTAAAGATTTCTGCTAAGCTTTGACTCATTGATAGCAAGAATAACACACAAAGAAATATTATTACTTAAAATTGTCACGATTTATTGAACTAACATTTTAAGATTTAAGCTACAAAGATTGGGTTTTTCAGTTAATGTAAAACAAACAAAGTTACATAATTGTGCTGTTGCTCAATTTTTGACTTTAGACATAGTCAGCTCATGTTCTTGTCATGTGTTGAAGCACAATGTTTCAACATTTGCCCCAAATCATAGTTCCATGCCAGCAAGTCACATTTTCCCAAAATAAAGAGGATTTCTCATCTAGTTTGAATAAAAATAGCTACATTGTTGATTTATTGAATGTTTTTCAAATGCAATAATTTTTACATTTTGGATTTAGAGAAGAGAGAAGTAGGAGAGAAGGCAGGAAGGGCAGCACTTAAAGACAGAAGGGAAAATATTCTAACACCATTAAGAATTCACTCAGAAAATAGCAATGAATTAGGTGGCCTGTGATATTTAATGAGCCCTGTATGATTTGCTCTATTATTAGTCAATATTTGGCTTTCTGTGAGCATTTGCAAAATTATACCTTGATGAACAATAGGTCAAGTAAGTTTTTCCTTCTTTTTGCTGACAGAGAATCATTGAATCATTTGAAAATGGTCAGAGGTAATCCAGATGTCATTAGTGCACTAGATTCTTTCACGACTTGGGGAGGAGTCACAGACTCTCATCTGTCAGAAAACTTGGTAGAGCGATGGGTTACTTGGCATGAATAATCTCATTCATATACTCAGTGTTATAGCTGTTTAAATAAGAGTGCTTTACTGTTCTTATATTTATACATAATTAAATATTAGTTCTAAGTTACATAGCAAAACAACAAAATTCTAAAACCCAAAGCAAAAATTAACTTCTATATTGAAATACTTGAATTTTCTGAAGTGGAAGGAGGGGTCATTATTTTACAGCAGCCAAAACAAGTTTTTGTTTTTGTTTTGTTTTGTTTTTAGTTAGAAGGCAACTCCACATAGTGAACAAGGACAGGTTTTGGAGTTTAACCAACCTAGGTTTTACCACCTTTAAGAACTTACCCTGTCTCTCTGAGCCTCAGTTTCCTAACATGACTGTCAGAAGGGAACAAGATCATGAAAGTAAAACATCAAATATCCTAAGTGTTAGTCATTTCTCCTTTCTAGTTGCAAGTGTGCCTTACTTCCTTCATACCAAATGTCATTACCATAGCAGTATCTAGAATGTGTCAAGTTGTGACATGAAACCTGGAAAATACAGTCAGTATCTTTAGTTTGGGACTGACAGTTATAATTGTCATGTTTTCTTGTTCCCTTAACCTCTTGATACTGTGTTTTTCTGACATATATCATGTAATATCTTTATACAAATATTCTAATGTATTTGAGATATCAGAATAATTTATAATATTTTCTGTTACCTAACCTGTCATCATATAGACTTGGCAGATGTATTAGCAACTGAAAGCATTTCCATAGAAAAGAAATGGTAAATTATTCAAACTGTACTTTTCCCCATCACCTCATTAATTAGTACAGCATATTAAGGATCTATGTTATGTAGAAAGTAGTATGCAACTAAATGTAATGAGCAAAGATTCTAAAATATTTCAGAAAATGGAAATTCATGGTGTGTATTATTTTTACCACTGGGTTGATAAATGTGTTTTTTATCTTTTTCAAATATCTGAATCATCAACTGAATTTTTCACTTGCATTTGAGTATATCCATTTATTGATACATTTTTAAAGCACAAACTTTTTTTTCTTTACATTTTATTTTAAGTTCTGGGGTACATGTGCAGGATGTGCAGGTTTGTTACATAAGTAAATGTGTGCCATGGACATTTGCTACACAGATCAACCCATCACCTAGGTATTAAGCCCAGCATCCATTAGCTATTCTTCCTGATGGCCTTCCGCCATTCCTCTGACAGACCCCAGTGTGTCTTGTTCCCCAACATGTGTCCATGTCTTCTCATCATTCAGCTCCCACTTATAATTGAGAACATGCAGTGTTTGGTTTTCTATTCCTGTGATGTTAGTTTGCTGAGGATAACAGCTTCGAGCTCCATCCATGTCCCTGCAAAAGACATGATCTCGTCCTTTTTATGGCTGCATAGTATTCCATGGTGCTTATGTACGACATTTTCTTTATCCAGCCTATCATTGATGGGCATTTGGGTTGATTCCATGTCTTTACTATTGTGAATAGAACCAAAATTTATTAAACCTGCTTTCTTTAAAGTAGTTTATTTTTGCTTAAATTTAAATGAAATTAATAGTTAGCTTCACTTTAAATTTAAGGATATTCTTGATGATCTTAAAAGTCAATCTGTTAAAAAGATGTCTAAGGGAAAACCCCAATATTATTGCTTGTAATACAAAGATATTTATATTTCTATAATATACGTTTTTTTAAAATTATGAAATAGTATACTTTTCTTAGAGTTGAGCTGAATGTTATTTGAACTCAGAGATGAACTGTGTATAATAGCTAAAAAATAATTGTATGTTTTACTTGTTTATCTTCTCCCTGTAACATTTATTTTAAGATCTCACTTCTGGTTTAAAATACTCAATTAGACGTAAGATAAGAAGGGAAATTCCACAAACCTTTGGGATACACTGGATTCCAAATGTCTCCCCATCCGGCTGAGAAAACTTTTACAAATGTAATTCTGTACTATATAATTTCATACAATTGTTGTTGTTTGGGTTGAGAAATGATAATGGATCTTTTGTGGTATCCTTTCCCAATTAATTAAGACCTCTTTTAGGAGAAGTTTGGTCATAAGAGCTTTATAGAGAACATAAGGCGAGTTCTAGCCAATGGAGGAGAGTTAATTCTGGATATACAATGGACAAGTAATTAAAGGGTACAAGAGGCAAAACAATTTTGCAGAGTGACTAATATCCACTCTTTCCAAGGGACATGCTAGAGGAGCAATGAGGACCGATTATGGAAATGAGGCACCCTTGGCTTGTGACAAAACTCTGAAATATTGGAAGAATATATAAGTGTTTCCTCTTAGTTTAATGATCAATATGAATTACTCCTGTGTCCTTACATGTTTAAACTCCATTTGCCAGGTGTCAGCCAGGAAACCCATTTTCAGCTGCTAATTTGTGTTTTCTGTCAACTGAAAATTTTTTATAAGTGTATAGTCTGTTTCTCTGAGGTTGGCCACATAAATTTGAAATACTTGCTGATCTTATCCATCCAGAAGATCCTGGCAGTTTCACAACTGTATAGGGGATCCAGATATTCCTCTCAGGAGTCTTAATTTGACCCAGAAAAGGAGCAAAGCATCCGGATCCACAGAAGAAAGAATGGAGCATCCATCACTTCTGCCAGGCCTTTGTCAGATGACCCTCAGAGCCCCATTAGAATGTCTTCTGTAGGGAAAAGTTTGACTACATTCTCGGGTTAAGAAAAGGTGATGCCGTTTATAACTGCTGAGACAGGGGAATGAGAAAGAGTTGGATAAATCAGTCCAAATGAAACCATAAATTGAATAGAGCATGAATATTTACCCCTGTAGCCCTATACCCACATTCCCTCCAATTTTTAGACTTGACATTCATTTTTGTAATGATTGCATTTATGCATGTTTATCTTAAAGTGGCAGAAATGAGGTGATTGATTAAATCCAAATGCTCTGCGTGAGATTTGTAACCCAGCAGCACTGCAGATTCAGACTGCTTCAGTTAGGAAAGAGTGAAAGGTGCATTAAGAGAAGCAGCTGATCAGTTCTTGGCAGGCAGAGTACTGCTGAAGTAACAATTTGCAGTAGTTTTGCACTCCTGTCAGTGCCAGTTGGCAAACTAATGGAGATGATGGAATGAAAGAACAAAATGTCACAACAGAAAGGAGTGAGCTGAAAATTCAAACGTTTTCTTATTTCTCATAATCCTGCTGAATCAAAATGAAATCAGCCTCAGTCTACAAATGAACCAACTCAATAGTGAATAAGAGGCAGCTATCTGCGCATTTTTTTTCCAAGTAGGAAAATTGATTAACAGTATTATGACCATTAGCTTGCTCAAAACTTCATCATGGTTTGTAATAACTCAGAGAAGAGATTTATAAACAAGAATACTGATTTTAACAGAATAAGTTTTAGTTGAGAATAGCAACTGATACAGATGTTGTTGAAACTTTAAGGATTCCCATGTTGGGTTGTAGTGGAATATCAGTGCCAAGGCAGCAAAGTCAATTTTAAACTATTATTTTGCTAATAGTAAATATAATGCAACTCCTAGATATCCTCCTAATTCAGATCATCTGGATTTACTATGTAGTCTTTGCCTGACACTGCAGACTACACTAGGAAAACCAATTTTATGTACACATTACGAATCATATTTTTAACTTCAAAGATTTAAGTGTTATTGACTTCCCGTGGTTCACTCAGTTTTAAGTGTTTTTGTAACCTAGATCAATTACCTCAATTTTTGACTCCAGGAAAAAAAAAACATAAACTTATTTATGAAAACAAATAGGAGAAAATCAAATTAGCACATCATATCAGAAGTACAGCACAAGATAACTAAATGTGAAAAACAGATGCTACCAAACATCATAAATATCACCCCAGTAAATACACTGAAGAACAGATCCTTGTACTTCAGATGAACTACGAAACAGCAGCCATTAACACATCAAGAATGAACTACAACTTGCCAAAGGTTGAAAAGTAATTTTCTCCTTAATATGATTTTAGAGTGCAGCAATGTGGTGGCTTATTCATTTTTCTCCCATTGGGTATACAGGATAAGTTGTTTTAATAGTCACATGAAAATAGATAAATAACTTTATTGCATGGCTGCTATAGAGCTCAGAGCCAAAGTTGTGTGTCTTGGTATTACAAATACATCTTAATATATGCTTCCTAATTGCATTTCTGGTTCAAATCTGATTTTTATGCTCTAACTTTACATTTTGCTATTCCGTTATGTTTTTCTGTATTTATAAATTATTGAATCACATTGAATAATATAGGATTATAGCTGTTTCAATCTGTTAGTGCCTGATAGTATTTTAAAGGCATTGATTACAGGGTATTTTATTTCTATGTAGTGTTATTGTGTATATTTATCTCATAAAGGTAATCTTCTAATTACTTATTATTCTACACTGAATTAGTCTTTGGACCAAGCAGATGTGCACAGTTAATTTCATAAACAAACTTGGTATCATGCAGTCTATTTCATTGCCCATTGATCAGTACTGAAGCCATATAATGCAATACCATACACCATATTTAAAATACCTTAAAAATCATATTGTTCTTTGGCAGATTTAAGCCATTCCAAAAGGAGAAAGGCCTATCCCATTCTTAAGAAAAGAAAACTTGCATAACTTATCACCTGAATATTTTCTGGAATCTTAAAATAAAGCTTCTACATTGGCAGAGTCTAAATTCCTCTGACATCAGTTTCAGCAGACTGGAGGTTAGCTATTACACGCCAAAATATTTCTCTTGTATATTTCCTGTTGGAATAAGTCCTGTTACTAAGTACCTTTTTTTAGCACTAAGAAAATCAAATTCTGTTTTTGCTTTTTCACTGGAGAATAGAGGGGTTGGGATGAAGTTATGGCCGTATTTTTTCCATTGAGTTTTCTTGACATAAAATACTTGTGTATATATATGGGGTACATATGATAACTTGATACACTTGTAATGTGTAATGATCAAATTATAGTAATTGGCATATTCATCACCTCAAATATTTATTATTTCTTTGAGTTGGGAATATTCAGAATTCTCTCTTCTAGCTATTTAAAATGTACAATAAATTATTGTTAACGAAAGCCACTCTATTATGCTATAGAACACTAAAATATAATCCTAATATTTAACTGTAATTTTGTACTCCTTATCCATCCAGCATTTCTTTTCTGAGGATAAATGATGTAAGAATTTTTTTTGCTGAGAGAATCTTCTTTTCTGAGAAGTTTCTCTCAACAATTCTCTTCTATGCTTGTTGTTTCCTATAGGCAGTTTTACTCCATTGAGCTACGACTTTATCTTTGTTATTCTGAAATTTGATTGTGTTACTGTTCTGCTAGAAAAATGACAACTGTCTAATACATGACCAGATGAGAGCTAAAACCCTTAGTGTAGTGTGGAATCTTGCTATTCAGGTGTGATCCTAAAGCCAGTAGCATTACCACCACCTGCAATCTCCTTCCAGAGGCAGAATGGCAGGCCCACCCAGGACCAACTGAATCAGAATTTGCATTTTAAGATCACCCAGATGATATGTTTGCATTTAAAAGCTGAAGCCCTAGTTCCAAAGACCACTCCAGTTTAGCCCTATCTTGCCTCTATAGCCTGGTCCTTCCACCTCATCCTTCCCCTCCTTCTACTTTGTCTCTACTGGCTCTCCCTTCTCTAGGCTCACAATGGACTTTTCGTGCCTCTAGCTCTCTATATACAAAGTGACCTCTGTCCAGAATTTCCTTTCCTGACCTCTCTAAGAAACTTCTACGTGGTTGTTATGACCAAGACCAAATATCCTCTCATCTGGAGTTTCTTTTCGAACTACGGCATCTGACAAATTACAATTATTTGATTCTGTCCTCTGCTTTATAGCACATTTTGCTTCTTTCTTCTTAGCACGGATTATGTTGTTAGAATTACCTGCTAACATGTCTCTTTCCCCCAGTAGACTCGGTGTATTTTTTTTTCTTTTTCTGTTTCTTTTTTTCTTCTCTGATACTTACTAAAGTTCAGGTACATAGTAGGCCCCTAAAAAAATGTTTGTTCAGGCCGGGCACGGTGGCGCGCATCTGTAATCCCAGCCCTTTGGGAGGCCAAGGAGGGCAGATCACAAGGTCACAAGTTCAAGACCAGCCTGGCCAACATAGTGAAACCCCATCTCTACTAAAAATACAAAAATTAGCTGGGCATGGTGGCGCCTGCCTGTAGTCCCAGCTATTCGGGAAGCTGAGGCAGGAGAATTGCTTGAACCTGGGAGGCGGAGTTTGTGGTGAGCTGAGATTGCGCCATTGCACTCCAGCCTGGGCAACAGTGCGAGACTCCATCTCAAAAAAAAAAAAAAAAAAGAAAAAGAAAAAAGAAAATGTTTATTCAATAAATTTATGAAAGAGTGGATATTATAACGGATCTCTACATTTTGCTCAAGGCAAATAGAAACAATAAGCATTGTCAGCCAAAAGAGCATGAGGATGGTTAATTGGTAGAAAGGAGAGTTTTATTGGCGTTATCAATTTCCGAACTGGGAAGAGAAAGTCTCCACAGGGCACAAAGGTGCTCTCTCTTCAGAAAGGTGAAGAACAAGTTGAATTTTATGCCTCACAGGGCCAGTATCATACATATTCAATAGATTTAGGCGGAAAGCTATATATATTTATAAGCAGTGCTGAGCACATGCACAATAGGTAAACATGTATGTAATGTACATCCCATGTTCACTGTGGGGTGGGGTTTGAGCATTAAAAGAGGTAGAATTTCGCTCTTTACATGAAAAGGTGAACTACAAGACACAAAGACAGTTTGTGTGCAGCCTCTACAAACTGACTGAAACTGGCTTAAGGTCTGCAATAGCTTTTCAGAAAAAAAATGTAAGTCCAGTCCTCTGTTCAATCAAGGTTGTAGTGGTCTGGGTGGTAAATCAGTCTAATAGCCTCTTACTATTAGGGTGTTTAGCAAGGGTGTGGTTTTTCTTATGGCAGTAGAAATTTGGAAATTTGCCCTACCAGCCAAGCCCTGACCCTTGACCCATAGGAAACCCTTGTTTCCTTAAACTTAGGGCCCATCTTAATTGATAAAGAGATGTCTATTTCTGTTTTTCCTATCATAATATTTACTAGAGAGCAGTTTAAACAATTCCCTGTGTTATCCTCTAGAACAGGGTCCAGAAATTACTCAGAACCAAGTTCAGGCCTCAGCCACTGTAATTTAACCCAGGTTGGCTTTAAAAATTAGCTTTTGCAGCAAAGTTGATAATGTTTCTTAATAAATTCCACCTACAATTGAAGGCATACAACACCTACATGTGAAAACTACACTGCTATCAATTCATTTAGAGGACAAATGACATTGTTTGAATCACAAGTAATGTCAAGCTGCGTTAGAAACAAACTCCTTTAACTTGTCAAAGTTAAAGCAGGAAGTGAAACCTCCATTCTCACACAGATTTATGAGGGATGTATTTTCTGAGGTCAAACCCCAAAGTAAATCCAAAGGAAATTTTTTTGTTTTAAAATGCATTTAACTGTGTGATTGTGGGCTTCCACCTAACTTTCAATTGGAAGTCACTAGTCTACAATTTAAATACATGCTAAAAGGCGTATATTGAGAGATGAATCTAGTGGAATTCTATGAATTCCTTCCAAGTGACAAATATACTCAACTAAAATCATATACCCATGCATTTATGTAAGTCTTTAGCACTACCTATCTGGTTGAAAAAACATATTCAAAGATGTAATAAACACAATCTTATTGCAGAAGAACATTTGCAATTAATTTCAATGATAGAGAACACTAACTTTGAACCTCAATTATGCAAAATGTTATATACTCCCCAAAGAATTTCATTTTCTCACTAGTAGATTTGTATTACACAATATGCACTCCATTTTTACTATTATATTTTGGATTTTATCAATAACAATTTTGTGAAAATTAGTTTGGTATCTTGTCACATAAGTACTTGGACAATGTACTTGATTTTTGCCTCTTGGTCCACAAAGCCTAAAATATTTATTCATTGGCATCTTACAGAAAAAGTTCTCTGACCTCTAGAAACAAAAACAGAGAGATTGAACATTCAAAACAATCAATACGTATTTATTAAAGGTATGTTTATTAACTCTGAGAATAGAGACATTTTCACTAACTCAACTTGTATTATCAAGTAATATGCTTACCTATTTTCTAAATAATTTGGTAAAATATATAACAATAATATTGGTATATTTTTAAAATATGTATTTTAATTTCTAAAATTGACATCAGAATAAAGGGCTATGAAATTATGTGGGAAGCTCAAATGGAAATCTACATGTAAAGTATTTTCATATCTGGACAACTCAGGTTTAGCTCAGATTTATTTACTTTATGGACATTTTATATCTACTGTACAAAGAAATTTGGTCTTTAAGGAATTTGTCTTGTCAGGTAGCAAATTGTTATAATTTTTTAAAAGCTGAAAACTGCCCTCATATTTAGGTTGCTGAATACACTCTCCGTTCCTGAAACAACTTCTATAATTAAACCAACAAGTATCTCTTCGCTGTTTACTGTACACTTCACATCACATAGAGGCATTTCTGAACACACAAGGAGGGCCCTTCAGAGCTGGAGAAAGGGGAAATGCATTTTGTTGTACTATGACTTATATATATTTCTTAAAGACAAAGCAATTTTCTCCATCAAAACTTTGATTCTTTTAGAGCTATTATGGTGGAGTAGTTACATCATTCCCAAAATTTTTACTGCAAAGGAGTTGCCTGTTACAAACATAATCCTTAGAGAACTCTCAAAAAACTGGCAGTTGCCGTAGACAGTCAATTGAAGAGGATCAAACACATTTGTTGTCATATCCATCTGTTACAAAAAATTCTCCAAATTCTTGCTACAAAAAACTTCCATTTTGATTAGAACATCACTGAGAAGCTTACAAAATTGAGACTGAGAGAACGTCATTACCTTTAAGGAGTAAATCATAAGGAAATAAAATCAAGTATCTCTCAAGTAGATTAATTTTATTCCAAATCTATTTTTTTTAATCAACAGAACTGTTATCAGTGGAAGGTGTCCAGATTCTTGGCATTTTGAACAAAGAATTAGATAAAGTCCACCAACAAACCAATGAAAGAAAAGCACAGATTTATTGAAATGAAAGTACACTCCACAGAGTGGGAGCAGGCTTGAGCAAGTGGCTCAGGAGCACTGGTTATAGAATTTTCTGGGGTTTAAACACCCTCTAGAGGTTTCCCATTGGTTACTTGGTGTACACCCTATGTAAATGAAATAGTGGTCTGCAATCAGAGGCTGAAGTAACAAAGTTATACTTCCATGCAAATGAAGACTTGACCTGTGACCAGTCTGATTGGTTGTGAGGCGGGAACCAATCAGAGGCCCTTTCATCTGCCATGCAGAAAAGTGGGGAGTGGGGAGGTGGAAAAGAGTCATCTCTGGTCCTTTTGTTACTTGAGCATGGAAAGTTGGAGTTTTCCTTTTGATTTAGTTCTAGGAAGCCAGAGTTAATCAGCCTTAGGTTCTCTGCCTCCAGACCCTATTCTCCTGCCTCAGAAACCAAGAATTTTCTTTTTAACTTAAGCACTTCTCATTCATTGGTTTTCCTTTCCCTGGTGTTCTATTTGGATCCTATTAAATAAATTACCATTTTACTAACTTGAAGAATCTTTTACTTCTACTTAGTAGTTAACCTACTACCAGTATTTTTAATTTGTATGCCAAATTTATATCCATAACAGTGTATACCAGTATTATATTAAATAATTTTATGTCTACTTATCATTGAGTTGATTATAGGTCTCAGAAATAAATTCTAGTATCATGTATAGTTTCTGAAAATTATCCTTAAAGGTAGCTATTCATAACTCTGAGAGAGCACTGTGCTTTTGGAAGATCTCTGAAATGGTCTTTTTACTATGTCTGATTAGAGCCATTCTGTTATAACCTCCATCTATCAGTAATCACATTTTAAGGAATCATTTGTCAAGAAAATAATTGGTCAAAAACATTACAAATATCAAACATGTATTGAAAATATATAGAGCAGTACTTATTAAAATGGTGCTGTTAGATAACAGTGAAAATAACAAAAATACATTTTTGAAAAAATAACTATATAAATAAGATGTAATTGTTCTGAATGACTATTGAACCACAGATGTTTGATCTCTTGCTTAAAAGGTTTACAAACTCTTATCAGCAATCATGAGTAACATGATGCACTGAGATTTAGCATTTTTAATAATCCTGATCTTGACTCTTTCATTTCTTACATCATGACAAAGGCAGCAGTCTTAATTTATGTAAAAAGATTGCTAATACATAAGTCTCACGTCTCACAAAGATTCAGACCAGCTCTCAGAGAATACTTTTTGAAATATAAGTAGTTACATTTTAAATAAAATTACGTAGCTGTTTTGTCAATCTGTTCATATTAACAACTTCAACAAAAACTACAAAATTATTTCCTTTATGGTTATATCCAGTGACTAATATTAGTATATATTCTTTTATTAAAATATAGTAACTTAACCCTATATTGAATTGATTCATTTATTTTCATTTTGCTTTCTAAATAACACTAGGCAAGTCTTGTGATTTACTCTGTCTTAGCAAGTTTCAAGTATACGATGCATTATTATTAAGTATACTCACCATGCTATACATTTTGTCTCCAGAACTCATTCATCTTATAAACGAAAACTTGTACCCTTTGACCAACATCTCCCCATTTCCTAAGTATCTCTTCCTACTCCGTAATCACCTTCTGCTGTCAGTTTCTATGAGTTTGACTCTTTTTAGATTCCACACATGAGATTATATAGTATTTGTCTTTCTGTGTATAGCTTATTTCACTAGGCATAATTGTCTCAAGATTCATCCATATTATTGCAAATGGCAAGATTTTCTTCTTTTTAAGGCTGAAAAAAATATTCCATTGTGTTTATGTGTATCACAATTTCTTTATCCATTCACCTGTTGATGGACACTTCAGTTGTTTTCATGCCTTGTCTACTGTGAATAATGCTGTAATGAACACGGAACTGCAGATATTTTATGAGGTGGTGGTTTAATTTCCTCTGGTATATACCCAGAAGAATAGATTGCTGGATCATATAGTAGTTCTATTTTTATTTTCTTTAGGAAACACCGTACTATTTTTCTATAATGTCTGCACCAATTTAAGTTTCCACCAACAGTCTATAAGAGTTCCCTTTTCCCCACATCCCTGGCAACACTTATATTTTGACTTTTTTATAATAGCCATCCTAACGGGTGTGAGGTGATACTCATTGTGGTTTTCATTTGCATTTCCCTGACTAGTGATGTTGATCACCTTTTCATATAACTGTTGACCATTTAGATGTAAGCTTTGGAAAAAAATGATGGCCTTTGCCCATATTTTGATTAAGCTTTTGGGGGGGGGTTATTTTTGATTTTTGCTATTGAGTTGTATGAATTCTTTGTATATTTTCAATATTAACCCCTTCTCATATATATGGTTTGCAAATATTTTCTCCCAGTCCATATGTTGCTTTTCATTTTGTTGACTGTTTCCTTTGCTCTGTAGAAACATTTTAGTTTGATGTAATTCCACTTGTTTATCTGACTTTTGTTGCCTGTGCTTTTGGTGTTCTATCCAAAAGATAATTGCCAAGATGCCAAGATCAATGTCATAGAGCTGTTCTCTGATGTTTTCTTTTAGGAGTTTTACTGTTTCAGGTCTTATATCTAAGTCTTTAATCCATTTTGTGTATTCTTGGAGCCTTTTCTGAAGATTAGTTTGTCTTATTTGCATGGGTTTACTTGTTGGCTTTCTATTCTGTTCTGTTGGTCTATATGTCTCTTTTTATGCCACTACCATGCTGTTTTGATTACCATAGCTAAGTAGTGTATTTTGAAGTCAGGTAATGTGGTGCCTTCAGTTTCATTTTTCTCACTCAAGATTGCTTTAGCTAATTAGAACCTTTTGTGGCTCCATATGGATTTTAGGATTTTTTTTAATCTGTGAGAAAAATGTCATTCAAATTTTAGTAGGGATTGCATTGAATCTGTAGATCACTTTGGGTAGTATGGACTTTAAAAAACTTTAGTTGACAAAGATTATATATAGTCAGCTGTATAGTGTGATGATTTGATATACATATATACTGTGTGATGGTTATCACAATAATATCGATTAACACATTCATCATCACCCATGCTATACATGAGAGCCTCAGAACTTGTTTATCTTATAACTGTCAGTTTGCAATATTGACATTTTGATACTTTATTATTTCATTTATTTGTGTCTTCTATAATTTCTTTTATCCATGCTTCATGTTTTCAATATACAGAACTTTTACCTCCTTGTTTAAGTTTATTTGCTAGTATTTTATTCTTTTAGATGCTATTGTAAACAGAATTGTTTTCTTACCTTATTCATTGTTAGTGTCTAGAAACTCAACTAATTTTTGTATGTTGATTTGACATCCTGCAATTTTACTGGATTTGTTCATTAGTTTTGATGAATTCTTTAGAGTTTTATATATATAAGATTATGTCTTCTGCAAACAAAGACCATGTTACATTTTTCTTTCCAATTTGGATGCCTTTTTTTTTTTTTCTTTTTCTTGATGAATTTCTTTGGCCAGGACTCTCAGTATTATATGGATTAGCAGTAGAGAGAGTGGGCATCCTTGTCTTCTTCCTTATCATCCTTGCATTTTTATATGTTTAATTTTTACTGTATTTATTCCAAATATACTGTTAGAATGTATCTACCACTGAAACAGGTAATATTATCCAAACCTTATTTTCATATAACAAAATATGATTCTTTTGTATCAAGGGCTATATGCATGTTCTCTGCAGTCTGAGTTGTTTGTTTTATATTTTCTTTTGGGTTTTTTGTTTTAAAGAAAAAAAATTTATTATTGGTTAAGGGCTATAACACACACACACACACACACACACACACACACACACGCACACACACAGAATTTCCAGATTTTATTCAATATTGTTCTCAAGTAAAAAAGTAAATCTGTGTAGAAACCCATATCGGTTTTGATTGTCAATGTTATTAAAGTGTAGAGGTTAAAAGCCACACTTTGAAGTAAAAGAGATTTAAGATCAAATCCCTGCTCTACTGTTAGCAATGTGCCCTTTTCTGAGCTTCAGTTGCCAGCAATACAGTGGGGATAATAATAGTTCCTGCTTCATTAGGAGGGTGTAGATATACAAATACGATAAAGTGCTTGATGAATACTAAGTACCCAGCAACTGTTAGCTACTATTGCTGTCACCTGCTTTTGAGCAACTGCCAGTATTAAACTCACTGTTTGAGAACTTGTATTACTTTCATATATAAGTTTATTGCATATTGAAAAATATCTTTCATTTTCTTCTACTATTTCTAGGGATGCTAATTATATTTACCAGAATATATATTTAAAACAACCTAAACAGCTTATTAGAATTGATTTAATGTGATTAAGTGATATATTTATTCCATATTATTTCTATGCAAAGAAAAGAAATTTCTTAAGGAAGAAATATCCCAAACAAAAATATATTCTATAATCTACATATCTATTTACTTTGCATAACCATAAGACCAGTGTTCATTCATGAAAATAGTTTTCTTGTTTGGTGATAACATATGATATGTGATAACTAAGACTCAAGAATATATAAAAAATAATTTACCTTTTCAAGGAACACTATAATTTACCGAAAAATATCAATATGCAGACTCATCTACTCAACCTGCCCAATTATTAATCCTTTAATTATTGTCAATCTCTGGGGGAAAGAAGAATAATACAACTGACATAATCTTCTCTAACATTTGCTACAATGGCAATACTTTTTCAATAGTGTGTAACCCTAAACATTTTCAAATGAACAAATACTCTTATTCATAATATTAATTTTAAGTGCCTCTATACAACCTTCAATATTAATAAAATCATGTTAAAACGCTTGAAATATATGAAATATAGATTTTCAGGTTATTATCCCCAAGAAGCTATTTTTTTAGTCAGTTTCCACACTGCTGACAAAGACAACCCAAGACTGGGTAAATTATAAAGAAAAAGAAGTTTAATGTACTCACAGTTCCACGTGGCTGAGGAGGCCTTACAATAATGGCAGAAGGTGAAAGGCATGTCTTACATGGCAGTAGACAAGAGAGAATGAGAGCCAAGCAAAAGAGATTTTCACTTACAAAACCATCAGGTCTCATGAGACTTATTCACTGCCGTGAGAACAGTATGGGGAAAACAGCCCCCATTATTTAATTATCTCCCACCAAATTCCTCCCACAACACATGAGAATTACAGGAGGTACAATTCAAGATGAGATTTGGGTGAGGACATAGTCAAACCATATCATTCCACCCCTGGCACCTCCCAAATCTCATGTTCTCACGTTTCAAAACCAATCATACCTTCCTAACAGTCCCTAAAGTCTTAACTCATTTCAGCATTAACTCAAAAGCCCAGAGTCCAAAGTCTCATCTGAGATGAGGCAAGTCCTCCCTATCTATGAGCCTGTAAAATCAAAAGCAAGTTAGTTTCTTCCTAGATACAATAGGACAATAGGGGTGCAGGCATTGGGTAAATACAGCCATTCCAAATGGGGAAAATTGGTCAAAACAAAGGGCGTACAGGCCCCATGCAAATCCAAAATCCAGTGGGACAGTCAAATCTTAAAGCTCCAAAATGATCTCCTTTGACTCCATGTCTCACATCCAGGTCATGGTGACACAAGAGATGGGTTCCCATGGCCTTGGGCAACTCCGCCCCTGTGGCTTTGCAGTGACAGCCTCCCTCTAGGCTGCTTTTACAGCCTGGTGTTGCGTGTTTGCAGCTTTTCCAGGTGCACAGGGCAAGCTGTTAGTGGATCTGCCATTCTTGGGTCTGAAGGATAGTGGTCCTCTTCTCTCAGCTCCACTAGGCAGTGCCCCAGTGAGAACTCTGTGTGGGGGCTGCAACCCCATATTTTTCTTCTGCACTCCTCTAGGAGAGGTTCTCATGAGGGCTCCACTCATGCAGCAGACTTCTGCCTGGGCATCAAAGCATTTCCATGCGTTCTCTGAAATCTAAATTGAGGTTCCCAAACCTCAATTATTGACTTCTGTGCACCCACAGGCTCAACGCCACATGGAAACTGCCAAGGCTTGGGGCTTGCACCCACTGAAGACACAGCCCGATTTGTGCCTTGGACCCTTTTAGCCATGGCTAGAGCTTCTGGGACACAGGGCACCAAGTCCCTAGCCTGCACACAACAGGGGGGTCATGGGCCCAGCAGACTATTTTTAATTCCTAGGCCTCTGGGTCTGTGATGAGTGAGGCTGCCACAAAGTTCTGTAAAATCCCCTGGAGACATCTTCCCCATTGTCTTAGCAATTAACATTTGGCTCCTCGTATGCAAATTTCTGCAGCTGGCTTGAATTTCTCCTCAGAAAATGGGTTTTTCTTTCTTTGTAAGGCTGCAGATTTCTCAAACTTTTATGCTCTGCTTCCCTTTTAAAACTGAAGACTTTTGACAGCACCCAAGTCACCTCTTGAATGTTTTGCTGCTTAGAAATTTCTTCCACTAGATACACTAAATCATCTCACTCAAGTTCAAAGTTCCACAAAGCTCCAGGGCAGGGGCAAAATGTCGCCAGTCTCCTTGCTAAAACATAGCAATAGTTACCTTTACTCTAGTTCCCAACAAGTTCCTCATCTCCATCTGAGACAACCTCAACCTGGATTTCAGTGTCCATATCATTATCAGCATTTTGGTCAAAGCCATTCAACAAGTCTCTAGGAAGTTCCAAACTTTCCCACATTTTTGTATCTTCTTCTAAGCCCTCCAAACTGTTCCAACCTCTTTCTGTTACCCAGTTCCAAAGTCTCTTTCACATTTTTGGGTATCTTTATAGCACCACCCCACTCTGCCAGTGCCAATTTACTGTGTTAGTCCATTTTTTTTTTTTGTTGAGACGGAGTCTTGCTCTGTCGCCCAGGCTGGAGTGCAGTGGCCGGATCTCAGCTCACTGTAAGCTCCGCCTCCCAGGTTTATGCCATTCTCCTGCCTCAGCCTCCCAAGTAGCTGGGACTACAGGTGCCTGCCACCTCGCCTGGCTAGTGTTTTGTATTTTTTAGTAGAGACGGGGTTTTACCGTGTTAGCCAGGATGACCTCAATCTCCTGACCTCATGATCCACCTGCCTCGGCCTCCCAAAGTGCTGGGATTATAGGCTTGAGCCACCACGCCCGGCCTAGTCCATTTTTTAAGCTGTGTTAAAGACATACCTGAGACTGGGTAATTTATAAAGGAAAAGAGATTTAATGGACTATCAATTACATGTGACTAGGGAAGCCTCACAATCATGGCAAAAGGCAAAAGGCATGTCTTACATCGCAGCAGGCAGAAAGAGAATGAGAGCAAAGCAAAAAAGGATTTCCCCTTATAAAACCCTCAGATCGCATGAGACTTATTCAGTACCATGAGAACCGTATATGGTGAAAATTGCCCCTATGATTCAGTTGTCTCCCACCAGGCCCCTTCCACAACACATGGGAATTATGGGAACTACAATTCAAGATGATATTTGGGTAGGGATAAATGCAAAATAACAAACACGCATCTTTACAAGATTTCATTCAGCTATGTTAAAAAGAAACAACAATAAATGAAAAATTAGTGGTACAAAGAGATGTGCTAGAATTGCAACAAATCTGACATTTCTGTGTTTATAACAAGCTGGTATATGGTAAATAGTTGATAAATGCTATTTATCCTAGAAGAAATATAAAGAAGTGGGCAAGGATTGTCTTGGAAGGGAAGGGAGATATTTAGACAGAAAAGAATAAAAGTACAGTTGGAATTTTTTTTTCAAAAGATGAAGGATATCAGCTAAAAACAACAACAAAAACTTTCCTCTACCTCTAGCACACTCGTTGCCAACACTCTTACCTTCTCTTGTTTATAATTGTCTATATCCTCTAACTCCACTTCTTCACTTCCTACTCACCACTTAACCCGTTTCAATTTGGTTTCCTACCCCATCTTACCACATAAACAACTCTTTGTAAAGTCACCAGTGACCTCTGGGTTATGAAATCCAGTGGACGTATTTTAGTCCTCAACTCCACCACTTAGATGTGAGCGATTCCATTGACCCCTTAGTTCTTGAAAATCTTCTGTTCCTTCAGCTTGTATTGCTCTCTTGTACTAGTTGCTTATGATGCCTCTAATAACTACTTCTCTGTCTCTTTTTGATGGCTCATCTTCATCATCCAGACATTAAATATTGGAGTTCCTCAGTAAATAGTCACAGATTCCCCCATCCTTTTTTCTCTGTTCTTCTTTCTTTTCATCTCCTTTCCTTATTCTAAATTTTCTCCCTAAACCATATCATTCATACCTATGACTTTAGGCTCTATATGCTAATGGAGTCTTCACTTAGGTCTCTCATCCAGAATTCTCTGAGGTTCAGACTTGGAAGTATAATTGCTTACACAATATTAGACAATTAAGGATATCTCAAAAATGCTTTAAAAGAACCTGCAACATAATATGTCCAAACCAAATGAGTTATCCTCCTACACACAGGCATGCACACATTTTGCACATATCAAAATCTGGAGTTTCAATTGAAGTTCCTACCTCAATTCAGTTGTTTAAGTCAGAAAACAGAAGGTTGTTTCAATATTTGTCCCTTCCTCTACCTCCCCACCATATGTAGTGTGTCATCAGATAGTGTGGAACTGACAGTGAATCTGTCTTGAAGCTGTCTACTTATTTTTATCTTATCTACAATAGAGATAACATTGTAAGTGTTCATTAAATCCAGAGGCATCTTCATAAATTAACTATTTATTGTTGGTTAAAAATTTAACATCTCTTGGTCAAATAGAAGAGGTTAGAAATAAATGCAATGAGGATCAATATACTAAGGAAAAGAAGTACCTTGAAGGGATGGGAAATTGATAAGAGGTGGCAACCAGCAGTGAGTCGATAAAGAAGAAAGGAATTTGCAAAGATTCGCTTGCAGTAGATTGCATGTGAATCAACAGTGTATGTCTATTGATTTTTGTAAAATCAGTAAAGGATCCATAAATAAGAATATAGTACATGAACTCTCATACTAATTATTTATTTCATATGACTCTTGATATATATTTACTAGGGACAAATGTATATGACATAAAATTTGCCATTTTATCTATATTTAAGTGTATAATTCGGTGGCATTAATTACATACACAGTATTGTGCAACCATTACCACTACTTATTTCCAGGACTTTTTCATTACACTAAACAGAAACTTTCCCCATTAAGCAATAACTTCCTGCTAGTTACCTTTAATCTATTTTCTATCTATGAATTTACCTATCTAGGTATTTCATGTAAGTGGAATCATGAACTATATGTCTTTTTATATCTGGCTCATTTTTCTTGGCATGTTTCATTAATGTTGTAACATAAATCAGCTCTTCATTGCTCTTTATGGCTAAATAATATTCCATCAGTATCTCTACATTACATTTTTTAATCCATTCATAAGTTTGTGGGCACTTGTGTTGTTTCTGCCTTTTGGCTTTTGCAAATAACATGCTGCTATGAATATTGGCATACAGGTATCTGCTGGAATAACTGTTCTCAGTTACGTTTAGTATACACCAAGGAGTGTCATTGGCCTGCTTCATTAATGTTGTAACATAAATCAGCTCTTCATTGCTCTTCGTGGCTAAATAATATTCCATCAGTATCTCTACATTACATTTTTTAATCCATTCATAAGTTTGTGGGCACTTGTGTTGTTTCTGCCTTTTGGCTTTTGCAAATAACATGCTGCTATGAATATTGGCATACAGGTATCTGTTGGAATAACTGTTCTCAGTTACGTTTAGTATACACCAAGGAGTGTCATTGGCCTGCTTCATTAATGTTGTAACATAAATCAGCTCTTCATTGCTCTTCGTGGCTAAATAATATTCCATCAGTATCTATATATTACATTTTTTAACTTATTCATCAGTTTATGGGCACTTGTGTTGTTTCTGCCTTTCGGCTTTTGCAGATAACACTGCTATGAATATTAGCATACGGTATCTGTTTGAATAACTGTTTTCAGTTATTTTTAGTATATACCAAGGAGTGTCATTGCTGGGTTAAACGATAATTTTGTTTAACTTTTTGAGGAACCATCAAACTCTTTTCCACAGTTACTGTACCATTTTACATTTCCACCCACATACAGAGTTCCTCTCACTGTTAATTTTTCAAGTATGGTATTAATTTAGTGTTTGATAATTTAGAAATCATAAAGAATTTGTTGCAGTGTGTTAACAACATTAAATAATTTAAACATGAAGGTTAAAAAGCATTAGCACAATGACCTGGAAAAGACTTTTAGTGTAAAGAAGGCTATGGAATAATCTAACATTTATTTTCATTTAAAAAAAGATTACATTTAAATAAAGTCCTGTCTTTTATACATGTGGATTATACTAATAATCTGTATGAATATTGCATCCAATTCAAGTTGTTGTTAGGGAATCAGAAACATTACTCTGATTTAGCTGCTTTTTGTTTTGTTGTATTTTGTTTTGTCCAAGCTCCAAATAATCAAAAGTATTCATTTTGAATTTACTGGCTAGATTAGTAATTTGTCTGTGGAAAATATCAGAGTTAATTGCCTGCTTTAAAAATCAACTTTTTAAAAAATTGACCTGTGTGAACTAGGTAAGATAATTGATCACATATAACGAATGAATAGCTATCTAGTTACACTTTGTTCCATTCAGTGCCAGAACAAAAGAAAGAAATTTAGTTTATAACACATTGTCATCATGACGTTATGACAGAAATTATCTGTTTTCTAAAAAGCAGTTATATTGTTTCTATCTTTGTATAGAATTAGAATTAGAGAGATAGTTTTGTAAGGCAGATAGACGATGACTAAGATGACCTTTTAATTTCTCATTTTGCCTTGTAATTTCTTGATTGATCTGCACTACTGACTACTGACGTACTGAGTCAATTTCATTGGAGTACAGGAATTTTCATTCTTACTGCAGTGTGTGTACTCACATTGCCATATGTGGAGAAATCACTTGAATTATTATATTTGGGAAGCTAACAAGGACTTCAGTGTCTTATAAACATAGGAAGAATATCTTGTGAATGCATATACATTTTCCAAGTCTATAAAAACTTTAGCTCCTTGTTTCAGTAGACTATCAGCATATGAGATCCTAGAGATTGTATAAATTGGGCAGTTCTACTTTAGAAAAGCTATCTTTTTTTCTAATACTATATCTTAATTTCTTACAAATTATTGTATCTAGCATAGGATTTACACTGATGTTCATGATAAGATATAAATATGTGTAGAATATTGTCTTAGGTAAATTTAAGAATCTTTTTAAAATGTCTGAAGTAAAAGAAAACATAAAATTTTCTAGGTTCTCTAGCTGAAAAAAAAGAAGGAAGCTCTGGAAATTCTCTTTTTCTTTTGTACTAATCCATCACAATATCAAGATTCTTCATCAGTAGATGATGCTGAAGCACTCAGAATCAAAGGTTCTGTTCATAGTTATTGAATCAGTAGTGCCTTAATCCTACGTGTATTTAGCATTAATATTATTCATACTTTAACATAATATAATTCTCTAACTGAAAAATTTAAAATAACTCCACAATAGAGAATAAAGTACAAACACTTTTAGCCTTTTTCCCAGAATATTTGGACCTTGAAAAGAGAGTTCTCTTTTCAGCCTTATATTTCACTATTACTCATCAAATACTCAGTTTATAAATAAACCATGCAGTTTACTATGCCTTACTCCCTACATGTTCCTCATGTAATCCCAACCAAATAGACATGCGTAACTCTTTGACTCCACCTACAAAAGTCCTGCTTACTCTTCAAGTCCAATTTCAAGATCAAATGCCATCATTTCCAGTAAATTTCTCTCCGTTCACTGAATGGGAAATAATTTTCACCACATTGCCACTATAAGAACTTTTGCCACTATTGATTTATTTTTACATGTTATCTGAAATTAAAGTTAGGTTCTATGTGCTTTATTTTTTCTATTTGTGAGCTCCACGGGGACTAGGACAATATATTCATCTTGGAACATACCAAAACACCAAAAAAAGTGTCATGCAGATAGGGAGTACTTAAAGTAGAGTTTATTATTTTGAATTGAGAATTTTACATTTTCAAGCATAGATTATAAAATGTTATTTTTAAGAAGAGTAAATTTTATTATTCGTTAAAGAAAATAATTAACACATGGGTAAATCATGGACATCTTTTGAAAACAGTGTAGGCTAAGTATTATCAGTGTTTCAGAACAGAAAATAACATAAAATGGTAACTTTCTGAAAATAACTTTTTGGTTTATTATCAAGTTATACATTTATTCTATAATAAGAAACAAAAACATCCACAAAAATAAAATTAATTTTATTTCCAGTATCAACAATAACTCCCATATGTACCAAGTTTCATTTTTGACCCCACAAAGTGGTACATAGTATATGTATTTTTCTGTACATATATTTTACATATTTTTTGTACATATATTTTTGTGTTTAATGACAGTTTAACATGACCTTTTTTATGTTGATGAATATACTTCTCAAACATTATTTTTAAGAATGCCTAGCATTCCTTTCTTATCTCCATAATCTCTATTTTTGGACATTTCAAATATCCTATTTTTTTTACTATATTTAAGTTATTTTAGCTTCACTTATGTGATTTAATCTTTAGCTCATGTTGGACTATTTTCTTGAGATTAATTCCTAAAAATGCAATTGTTTTTCCCAAGATATATGTGTATTGTTAAAGCTATTGATATTCACTAGTAATATGCCCTTCAAACATTTTTATTGCCAATTTCTTTTGGCAACAGTAGTATTTTGGAATGCCCAATAGTGACAGTGTTTAGCACCCTATTTCTGACACAAGTCGCATTGTCTAAAGTATTCCTCAAAATTGGGATATGTTACAATTCTTATCTATTAGATATTAAAGTACTTGATAAAGAAAATGCAGTTGGATTAAGGATATAATAACTTGGATCCTCTTTTACCTTCCATTTTCTGCATACATGTTTTGGAATTAGTTTTATTAGTGCACATTAATGGCATGTAGTATGTGGTGACTTAGTGTTGCAAATTCAGAAATGCCAACTGAATTAAAGACGCCTTCTAGTTCTGAAGTTAACTTGCCTAGGTTCAGAGTGTTTCCTGCCACTTACCATAGCATGATGGTGGATAACATACCTAACAGCTCTTAGCCACCATTTCATTATTCACAAAATAGAAATAATGACAATACCTTCTCTGAAGGGTGGTTGTGAGGGATAGATGCAATAATGCATATAAAGTAAATTGCTCAGTGCCTTCCCACTAGAATGTCTTCACAAAATAATAGCTGTTATTAATTTTACCTATAATATTTCAAAAATATCTGCTTAAAATACAGGCTCATTACTTGATAGATATGCGCAGTAGGTGGTTTTATTTATTGTAGAATGAGTTATATTACATAAGGGGGAAATGTGAAAAATAATATTAATTTTATGTGTACTTCAGTAATACTTCATAAAATATGTATATAATCAACCTTTCTATCTCATGAACATTGAAATAATTTGGGAAAAAAACACAGCTTTATGTCACTTTAGAATAGGTCAAATGAAAAGAGTATGTTACCCAACATTACTACATCAATTAAACTTTATATGAATATTTAAAGGATTCTGAGAATAATTCATGTGACAAAATTCAAAAGCAGCCTTTTCAATAAATGAAAAGTTTCCAGGTCAAATCTCTTCCCGACATTCATACATATTTTCTTGTCTTGAGTTAACATGAGATAACAGTCTGGGTTACAATTTTACCTATAACTAACTTAAAGAAATAATACAGGTAAAAAGAAAAGAACTGCTTTCATGACACAAATGTAGAATTAAACTGTCAAGACTTGAAATGTTCAATATACTACATGTAGAGTAAGAATTTTTTAAATTCAAATAATTTTCTTTGAATGTGATAGGAAATGAATGTATTGGCCAGAAATTTGTGACAATTAATTGCAGAATGACTGAATTGTAATGAAAGGCTCTAAGGAAAAAAAAATGATGAAATGAATGTGCTGTTTGCTTTTAAATCATTTACAGTTGAATAATTTATGTTATCTTTAATTCATCCAGTTAAATTATCCAAGATGAATATAATATGAATAGAAGAGGTTTAAAATTGTCAGGTTTTTGCATTAAAATGTTTGCCAGTAACCACTTTCTACTTTTTATTACTATTTTAATGGTTTGATATATTGCAATATGAGTTAGAAGACTAAGCTGGAGTATGCAGTGTAATGGGTTTCCAGGGTTATAAATATTTGACCTATGTCTTGAGACATTAAAAGAAAACCTCTTATGTAGACAGGTTATGTATTCACTCAAAGAAAACTAACCTAAGTGGAAATTACTCTGATATGCCCCCTAAAATTTCACCCACCATATTCTTTCCCTTTCTCTGAATAACAGCATTCTTTAGTTGTTTATACCAAAAACTTTGGAGTCAACCTTATTTTCTCTAAACACTACATCTGTCAGCAAATCCTGTCAGAAGCTACCTATGAAATAAGTTCAGCATACTTAGAAATGCCTACTGCTACCTCCTTTTACCTTAAGCCAATGTCAACATTATATCTCTTGTTCTCTCTCTGGATTGTTAAAATAGTCTCTTAGTTCTCCTTCCTTTAGTGGTTGCTTTCCTTTGCTTTCTTTCCAATACAACCATCAGAATGAGCCTTTACAATGAAAGTTAGAATGCGTTAGTCCTCTCAAAACTCCCAATGGCTTTCCATCTTGCTCAGAATAAATGCCAAAGGTCTTATAATAAACTTCACAACAGTATACTGATCTAGATCCCCTGCTCTTCCTCTGATTTTATCTCAAAGCACTCTCTTTCTTTTTCCCTCTACTCTCTCAAACAAGCATGCCCTCACCTCAAGGCTATGGCATCTCTGCATATAAAACAAAGACATACAATTTCTCATATTCCTTCTCATTCTACTAATGACTCCACCATTGCTTTGATTCTTACCAAGAGAGCCCTGTAATCAAGGTCTAAATGCTAACAGACTGGCTGCCTGACTTAATATACACAATAATTTACAGTTCATATAGCGTTCTACTAGGTTCTTTACCTTCAGAGTTGAAAACAAGACTACCTTCTTGTAAGCTTTCTTAACACAAAGAATTAGATACTGAGTCAGAACTCGGGTTTCGTTAATGTAAAATTAGCAGAAGAACAAGGTAAAGTAGGAAGACTAGATCCAAGTCCTAGTTAAACTAAATGATTACTGTACATCTGAAATGGAAGCAAGACACAAACCAATTATTCTAAGGAGAAACAAAAGAGGGCAGATGTCTTAAGGTGAATCCAAAACTAAAAGTTCCATATCCAGGCCACAATCCAAGCAGAGGAGTGACAGGATATGAGAGGAAATCTAATACCTGTCATTGGTGAAAGTACTTATGAGTGGTCAGTTGGTGCTAAGAAAGGGGCATAGAGAAAGGAAATATGACAGCAATTGTACCTACTTTGGGATACTGATATACATAAAAAGAATTTCCTTGGGAGCAGGGATAAACATCAGAAAACAGAGCTTTAGAAAAAGGAGATCAAGGAGTACGAAACAATGAGTTATAGGTCAATGAATATCATTGACATGAGAATAGAATTTAATTTCTGAGTCTGGGCAGCCAGCTTCAAGTCTGAATTAGTGAGAAGTCACTATTTCCATTGTTAATGTCCAGGGTGACCCAAAGTTTTTGGGAAAAACTCAAGTAGACCCAGCTTCAGTATTCTACACAACAGAATGCTCATAGAAAAAAAAAGCAATTTTCAATAGGATGATCAAGAAAGACATTATTGAGGCCAGGCGTGTGGCTCACGCCTGTAATTCCAATACTTTGGGAGGCTGAGGTGGGCAGATCACCTGAAGTCAGGATTTCAAGACCAGCCTGGCGAACATGACGAAATCCGTCTCTAGTAAAAAACAAAAATTATCGTGCCACCTCACTCCAGCCTGGTGACAGAGTGAGACTCTGTCTCAAAAAACAACAACAACAAAAAAAAGCCGGTCGTGGCAATGTGTGACATTAATCCCAGCTACTCGGGAGGCTGAGGCAGGAGAATCACTTGAACCCAGCAGGCAGTGGCCGTAGTGAGCCGAGATTGTGCCACTGCACTCCAGCACTCCAGCCTGGGTGACAGAGCGAAACTCGATCTCAAAAAAAAGAACAAAAGAAGAAAGACAGACATTATTGAAAAGGTGACATTAAAATAAAACTAAAAGGAGGGGAAGGAGAGAGGGAGCCATGGAGGTATCTGGGAGCAGAGCATTCTAATCACTGGGGACAACTGCAAAAGTCCCGTCTTAAGAATTGCATGAAGGCTAGAGTAAGGGAGTGGAGTGAGGAGAAAGAGAAGCATGGAAAATAGGCTTGGAGTTGAGGCACACCAGTGGGACCCTATACACAACCATGGTGAAGACTTTGTGTTTTATTCTGAGTGAAAGAAAATGCTCCAAGATGGTTTTTTTCAATAGAAGTATACGTGATCTGTGTGCTGGTGATAAGCTTGTAAGCATGTCCTTTATTCCTGGACTAACTGCTGCAAAATGCTTAGCTAAAAGCTGAAAGAGAAGTAAATGTAGGCTTCAATATGTTTTCTTTGTTTTTCTTTTTTATGTGGTAATAGGTTCTTACTATATGAGCTTCAATAATGTGTACATAGTGTTTTGCATACCTCTCCCAGACATACTATTATTATTTAACATTCTAATTTTTTCTAATTTTGTAGCTTAATCACCCTAAAACTAAGTTAAATCACACCTATGGAGCTTTTGTATGTGCCAGACATTGTGCTATATGCTTTATATGTAGAATCTCATTTACTCTTCCAACAGCACATAATAATAATCACCACCATTTTGTTGACAGGGAAACTGTAAAGCAGAGAACTTAGGAATTCCAGAGCATGTGTCTTCACCAGAGTTAACATCATACTTGTTATTGTGGACCTGAGTGTCCTCGTCAGATGTTTTCTTTAGGTTGCCTAATATTTCATTATAAGAGAGTACATTCTCCAGGCTGACTAGATGTCTAAGCGAGAAGACAGTCTACATTTTCAGTCTTTTGTTATAGCATAAGATACTGCCTGGGACATAGCATAGTCTAGTGATTCAACATATGTACCAATGAATCAGAACACAGGGTTCCTATCCCAGCTCATCCATTTGCCAGCTGTGTTTCTCATTTTGGTTCTTTGTAAAATAACAGTACCTAAAGTAGGATCCAAGTCCTATTAGATTTCAAGATCACATTTTAAGAGAAAGAATACGAAATTAGGCACAAAAGTAAATATCTATTCATGTAGAGAAAAGAAAACATAGCAAAATATGAATTTTAAAAAGTTAACAAATACCACACAAATTATAAACTTCAGAAAAAAGTAACTATATTGCTTTATACATAACATGACTCTCTAGGGTGTTTTTCATTTTTTATCCATTTTTGGCTATATGTTTTTCAACTGCCTCTGCACATTGACTTAAATTTGGTAATATATCACACAACTAATTACACAGTAAAATTATTTTGGGTAATATCCCCAGTATTGTTCTCTTCCAGCCCTGCAGTGAAAACTGCCCATCAAACTCTGAGGAGGCTGCATAATTAAACTCTACTGTTTCACAAGCTAAGCTGCTGAAACACAGTAAACCAAGTCCTGGGAAATTTCTTTTTCGTGGTATACTTAACATCCCATGAACTATGTGGTATGGAAATCCAGTTTGCAATGCTCTGTTCTTCATAAAACACAGACTGGCTTTACTCTCAATTAGAGTTTATAACAAGCGAGAGGAAGGAGATAGAGGTGTTAAAATTTTGTTCTACTCACAGATAGCTAAGAAACTTCATGTGTCTCCATAAAGGAGTAATAAAAAATTTGTGCAAATAAGTTACAAATTCAAAAGGAACTCATACAAGGAAATGTATTTGTGATGGTATACATTCCTGAATATTTAACATTTTGATCATCTTGAACTATAATGTTTAATCTGCATTTTATGTTTTTCTGGATGCTTAGAAATTTCAGGAGTATTTAATTTCCAAAAGATTGTCAACATGCAGATAGAAAATCAGACTATTTTACATCTATAAGTGAAACCTTGTTATCCCCTTCATTTGAGGAAATCCAAGAGTTTTAAACAGCTCTAGTTTACTGGCTGTCTCTATCGTTAAGCCACTAGTTGGTTTTTGGTTTGTTTGTTTTTAGCATTTAATATTAGTGTGTGTTTTCCCATAACTTAATTACCAAATTAATAAAAGGGTCATTCTTTACTAAGTATCACAGTAGTAGTGAGTAGAGATAGTAATTCTACCCAAACAGCCTTTGTTCAATAAGATTAAGTGCAGTAACCAGGAGTTGGAAATATAGAAGATGTGCTTTGAAAATGCATGTTAGAAGGCTTCAGTCACAGTGACATGACAAGGGATTGTTGGAAAATAATATTTGAAGTCAAACTCTCCTGAAAGCCCAGGCATGAGGCAAGTCTTTCTGGACAAAAGTTTCCAGCAGACCACAGTCTGACACAGCATCATGAACAAGATCAGTTTTTAAGCCTCCAAGTCAATCAAGAAATTACCTTGAAACGTGCACAGTGTATTTTAAGTAAAACCAGTCTCTGTAGGCGCTCAATATATGTTTGTTTAATGTAATTAAATTTGAATTAAATTCAGTAAGGCTGGTTTCCTAATATAAAATATGAAAAGGCTTATTGAATTTCAAACTTATTTTTATGGCTATTTTAAAGCAATTACTAACTTTGATAATAAAAGTGTGAGCAGGACTGTAATTCACTATTAGGCTGGCACTTCTTACTGTGGGCATTTGTCAATAACTTTTCCGGCCAAGATATGGGGTGATCTTGGGAATACATGTGAGTAATACATGATAATACAGAAACAGTTTGGAAAACCAAATGCTGACTACATGTTTTCCACTGATCTATTTGTCAAACTATGTTGATTCAAAAGCACTACTGAACCAAAATATGCCGTCACTCCTAAGATGGAAAAAAAAAAAAAAAGCAATCCCATCATTATTATGTACTGTGGGAATACATATGCATGGGAGTAAAACCCTAGTTTTTTTTGTACAAGTTTGATAAACAGCTAATAATTAATTTGATAGTTGTTCAAAAAAAATCAGTACCAAAAAACCCAAGCCAACCTCTGTAAGTTGTGGGGTTTCGTACGTGGGCCATCTGAAATCGCCAAATAACCTGGACAATTTAAGTTATTCTTACATAATTGTGAATAAACAAAGTCATTTTGTTCTGAGTTCAAGGGTTTAGAAAAACAGATCATTGCTAACCCAAGAAAATTTGAAACACAATGGGAACAAGAAATCTATATGCAGAAGTGTCTGGCTTGAATAAAAAAGTACATCTAAAAGCTGCTACAGTCTCTAATGTCCTAAGCCTCTCAAAGAAGTTGTTCATGGATTTACTTACTCTCAAGCATTGAAACCTACCTATACATTAGTTAGGTAGTAACAAATAAACAAACAAAAATATATTTGTTGGTTACTAAGGAATGAAATTTACCTAAAACAGTTACCCAGAGTTCTAGTTCCTATTTCTATGTGAGGAGAAAAACAATAACATTTTGTTTACTATAAAGATTGAAATGGTAACAACCTGAAAAGAGGGAAAAAAGGGAAGGAACAATAGGGAAGGAGTTCTCTGTGGACTCCTCTTCAACTGAGTGTGTTCATGCTCTGTGCTGGTTCCCCCCGTGTGGGTGTCCTATGATGGTACCTGGCTGTCTTTGGAGAATATGAACCGAGTGCTAGAGTGGTTTTGGAAGGTTTGCCTTGTTGAGAGTTTCAAAAATATAATACCCCTGTTTTCCAAAATCAAAGCCATTTAACCGTTTCATGCATGGTTTCTATAACTGAAGTACTCTGAAAAACTTCAAATCAATTTTTTGTGAATAACTAAACTGAATAAAATGTCACCAAAGTCTTCTCAAGACTTATTCTAAAGTTTTGTAGTATTCACTCACATACAAATAGTGAATTATGATGATCAGCTAGCTGGCAAAGATGTGCTTTTAGCCATCCTGCTGTCCTTCCTGGAGTTGCCATTTTACCCAGGAGAGAAAATCTTCAGCAATTGCAGCTTTATTGAACTGCCAATTTAGCTAATTTTTATTTATTTTTCAAACTTTACTTTTATCATCCAATTGAGAGATGAGCAGCAGATGGCTTCTGCCTCCAGCTCAGCTGCCCTGCTGTAAAGTAAGCTGGAAAACACAGTAGTACCTTGGTTCTCCCTTATTCGTAAATCTCACTGTCAAATCAGGAAACATCTACTGGGAGCCTCAGAGTATTTCCTTTAAAGACAGTCTCTTAACACTTTCCTACTCTTGTTTGAGCAGCTTGTCTTGTTAGATAATGAAGAAATTTTTTTGGAGCGAAGACATTTTTTTGGAGCAAAGTATTATAATTCCGAATGGCAGACAAATCAACTACTTTGAAAATTTTGATTTCATATTGACCAAAAATCTTCAAATATTAAACACACATAATTTTAAATATTCTTTTTCAAACATGGAGGGCAAGGTTTCATTCAAATAAGGTTTGAATTGACATTGTTTTGCTTGATAGAATGTTACCTGGCACTCACTGAGCAAAAAGTCACTTTTGTATTTAAAGAACATGCAAGCTAGGGTTTCATTTCACTTTGCTATTGTGGTTAAATTCAAATTTGAGAATATTGTTTTTAGATCACTTCCTAGCCAAAACATTATCAAGTGATGATGTGTACTATTTAAATATAAAGCACAGAATTCTAGACATTTTACCTCAGTATTTGGTTAATTGTGGCAAATTAATTGTCATTCACCAAATGCTTGTGACCTTTCTTTTCTTCATTCTGCCTTCCTTCCAAGCTGCTGTTGAAAACAGAGACTTGGTATCACTTAATAATACTTTGGCCAATTGTAAATGTGATATTATATGTATTGTGCCTAGGATCCTAACCGGGCACCTTCTTTAATTCATTTCTAAAATTTTTAGGCTAATATGAGCTTTGAATGCAAACACACTCTCTTCAGTGATATATTTGTAGAGTCTAAAACTAAAAATATAAAGACCTTAATAAATACTAATAATGGAGGTCAAAGGGTACATAGTGAAATGCAATTGAGAAATGATATGACCTGTGTAATTGTCTTATTCCTGCTGTATCGCATAGGCAGGAGAATGAATTGAAAATTGTAATTCAGATTTATTCCATTTTGTTAAAATTAAAAGTGAGCAGTCAAATAATTCTTTCTCTGAGAGAAGAGTGTATGGTAGGTCCATTGAGGGTATCTGTTGTATCTTAAAATCTATTTGAAATGCTTGGGTGAATTATTGTCTAAATTGACAGATGATTGCTTCTGTCAGCATACTTCAAAATACTTCTGTTAGCATAGCTAAAGAATATATGTTAAGGAATATATGCTCTTTGTAAGTTTTGATTGAGTATATAAGATGATACAGAGACATGAATTAGGAAACAAATCAGCAATCAACTGGAATTACAACCAAATCTATGTAATTCTGTTGTGAGATCTTTTTACTTGGAATCCTTTGCAAAACGTGCTATGCACAATGTAGTAAGTATGCTTGTAATAAACAATTAAAGGAGCTTTTCACATGGAGAAGTCACACATAATTTTTGTTAAATCATCTCAATAAATGCCTATCAGCGAAGCCAACATGATTTTCTTAAGTTCTTTGAAAATGTGTGTATGGCTGCTATTCTATTTGCAAGAGGCAGTATACACACAAATTTGATGATTTCATTCTTTATCAAATACTGTATTTAGCACATTAAGTGCTAAGAAATAGCACTAAAATGGGCCGGGCATGGTGGCTCACGCCTGTAATCCCAAAGTTTGGGAGGCCAAGGCAGACAGATCACTTGAAGTCCAGAGTTTGAGACCAACCTGGCCAACATAGTGAAACCCCATCTCTACTAAAAATAAAAACATTAGCTGGGCCTGGTGGCAGATGCCTGTAATCCCAGCTACTTGAGAGGCTGGGACAGGAGAATCAGTTGAACTGAGGAAGCGGAGGTTGCAGTGAGCTGAGATTGTGCCACTGCACTCCAGGCTGGGCAATAAAAGCAAAACTCCACCTAAAAAAGAGAAAGAGAGAAAGACAGAAAGAAAGGAGGGAGGAAGGAAGGGGGGGAGGGAAGACGGAAGGGAGGGAGGGAGGGAGGGATGGAAGGAGGAAGGAAGGAAGGAAGGAAGGAAGGAAGGAAGGAAGGAAGGAAGGAAGGAAGGAGAAAAAAATAGCACTAAAATGGACATAAAATATATGTGTGTGTTTTAGAACAAATTTTACAAAGACTCAAATTTATACACTCAATTTTAAATTTTTAAAATAACTTTCAGAATAATGGGTTCATTTGTAAAACAAAATTAAGGTTGTAGGTATAAAGAATTAATTGAAAAAAATCAGTCATGTAGGAATATCTCTTATATATAGAATGAGTATTAATTTCCAAATGATGTTTTAAAGAACCTTCTTATAACAGTACCCTGTAAATCACTAAAAAATTAACCTAGCATACAGTCACATGTCTGTTGTTTTGTATTAGTCCTCCATCTACATTTATGTGTATAAAATTTTTTAATTCAGTGGAAAATCTGTTTATATAAAAGGTTCAAACTGTCCTTTGAAATGAAACAGGCCCAATGAATATTCCATTGATTTCATTGTAACATTAATGGGGGACCGAGTCATAGTTTGAGCAGAAGAGAAAGTTAAGTAATATCAACCGCTTTGTTTTTCATAGAGGAACACCCATCCAAATGCCATTTTCCTGCCAGTAAGTGTTCTATAGAGCAGTGTTTTAAATTCCTGTAATACCACTTCTCATTATGAAAACCTCTTCACAATTTAAAGAGTAATAACAGAAGACTAAGCCACCACAAATGTCCAAAATATGTTTTAATTTAGTCATATGACCTCTGAATATATTAATATCTTAACCTCAAATTAGGGATTATGTCAAAAACTAGGAAGGATACTTCTCTTACATACATTTTATTTGCTGTATATTTATTATTTATTTGCTAAATATTTTGACAGTTAATTATTTCTTATTTATTGTATATTTAAAGTAAGGTACTAAAAACTTCTGCTCCCAGAGTTCAGGAAGCACTACACTAGGCCTGAATTTAGAAGTGGTAGGTTGAATAACTCTGGTATTTCTAGCTTTGCCATTAGTTTATTATGAGGATCATTTTGGAAAGTCTTTTGGTCTTTGCCTCTACAATAAATTAGTAACAAAATTACCTGTATTATGAGGATTTGTGTTGTTGTTGTTTATTATCTTTATTTTTGTTTGAAATAATTGTTTTCCATATTTCTTTTGCTGCAGGAAAAGTTTTGGGTTTATTGTGTTTCCTCATAACTGTATAATTTTATTTTATTTTAATTTACTTGTGTGTCTGTGCATGGAGATGAGGGCCTTGCTTTGTTGCCCAGGCTGGTCTTGAACTCATAGCTTCAAGCAATCCTCCCACCTTGGCCTCCCAAAGTGCTGGGATTATCGACATGAGCCAACATAACCGTGTAATTTTAATATTGCAAGGAACACTCTTAAAAATAAATTAGGGCCGGGTGTAATCACACCTGTAATCCCAGCAATTTGAGAGATTTCTCTATGGCTTCAACTGTTTTCTCTTGCCTAAGTTGACTTCCAAGCTTTAGATTTGTAGACTCTAAAGGAAGAAACCTAATAGGACTCTGCAGTCTACACAGAAAGGAAAGCTGGCTGTGGATAACTAAGAACCACATTGCAAGAAAAGAAATTAGTCATTGGATTCTAGAGGAAAATACATCCATTTCTGTTGCTAGTGGAATGCTGGAATATAAATTTTTCAAAAATCCTTTGTTTAAAGCCAAAAACTGCTAAAAATAACAGTAAGTTTGAAACTTAATTATTGGAAGCTTAATTTCTCCCTCTCCAATATATACACTAACTATTGCCAATTGATGTCAACACAAATCGTGAGCATGCATGAAAAACTAATTGTTCTATATTATTTTACAGTTATTATTGATTATCATGCCCTTTGCAAATCAAGACAAAAAATAGAAACTGTAATAATTCTTAAGGTGAATTTAACAGTTGCTAGAGGAGAGGAAGCGTGTTTCCAAATACTTTCTTAATCAAACATTAAAATCACAGGCTTCATTTAAAGGATTTCAACTGTGTATAAATAAAATTTGACTCTATTTTCAAACATGATCTCTAATCACATATAGACTGGTTTAAGATGAGACTTCTCTCATCAAGTTTGAAAATGTTTGGTTTTTTCCTATCAGAGGGCATCCTCTTCAGCCACAAATAGCAATAAGATGGGGTAAAAATCGAGGTGTGTAGATTGACCAAACACACACAAACACACACACACACACACTGCTAAGAATATTTTGTCCTCTGGCCTCTGGTGGAATATTTTCTACCTTTGGCCTCTGGTAGAATTTTATTACGAGTCTTCAGTTACCACTTGAAATGCGTTTGGGTTAGTGCCTTTGAAACCTAGCTGTATGTACATCACATGGAATACAAGTAGGTTGAGAGGCTGCATCACACATTAAAATAAGAACAAAAGAAAAGAAACATGAGGAGCATGATAATAAAAGTTGTATAGCATCAAACTTTTATCTGTGTTGTGAGCCCCAATTCTACTCAATCCTCTCACTCTAACCTGAGAAACCCAAAAACCTCAACCAGAATGAAGTATCTCAACATTTCTCCTTTTCAAATACATATTGAAATAAAGTGGATAAGCTTCATTCAAACCAAATTAATAATAAGTACATCCAAAAGTAACCACATTAAAATGTGACAATGTAGAGAATTATCATAACTTTATTGCTAATACTGTTAATCTAAAAACAACTCACAGGCATGAGAAAACACATCAAAAAATTTAGTCCTGGCTGTAGCAACATGGATCCATGTGTCTCCAAGACCAGCCTCAACTTGCATGAAAACCCAAATTTCTTTTCCTTTCACTTCGCTTTTTTTCTTTGGATTTCTAGTCTTTTCTTCGTACTGTTCTTTTCCCTCTTCTTTCTTTTTCTTTTTCTTTTTTTTTAAAGAAATATATTTCTTTTAACTTTGGAGTTCTCCAGGTTTAAATGTAATTACAAAGACTTTTACCTTGGGTTTCAACTCTAAAATCACAGCAGTGGATGTAGAAGTGGCAAATAAGGTCTGATTAGGCCTGGGTCTACTCATTATCAGATGATTCAATTTTCTATGGAGATTCCTGGTGAAGTCTATTTTGTCTGGTTCTCATTCAGCAACTTCAAAGAAAGAGGATAGAAATATCTTATGCTGTTGAAATGTTGGAATTCAGATTTGGCACTTGCATCCAAATGTTTTTTGTACTATTTTTTGCCTTGCTAATTATGGCTACATTTTAGAAATAAGGAACACCTAGCTTTCTAATATGTGATGAGAGATGGGATATTATTGAAACAAGAAAGAATCTGTTTGGGAGTCCCAAATGAACCCTTCTTTGTGGACAAATAATATATAAGAACATAGAAACAGAATTTGAGATATATTCTTGAAAAAAGATATATTCTTGAAAAAAGTTATAAAAACTTTTTTATTTTTATTTCATTTTTTATTACTACCTCAAAATAAATAGCACTAAAACATCACTATCTCCTTGTTTTATTTGTCTTACTACCCGCTTTATCATCTAGCAACATTTGTGTAACATCTATTTCTTCCCAGTAAAATGTGAGCTGCAAGAGATCAGGGACACACTGGGTAAGCAGAGCACCAGTCTTAAATGATATCTACAAATAAAGCTAAAGAAGAACAGCTCAACAAACACCAGAGATGGGCATTTGCCCAACAAAGGCCAGCTGGAGAAATATCAAGAGAAGGTTTCTAATTAAACTCTTAATTTTGTGGGGTCTATATTGGTTTTCTATTATTGCTGTAATAAATTACCATAAACCTAGTAGGTTAAAACAAGACAACTCTATTGTCTTATAGCCCTTGATGTCAGAAGTCCAAAATGAATCTTACAGGACTAGTATTAATGTATGGGAAGGGCTGCATTCCTTATTGATGCTGTAGGGGAGAATTCGTGTTTTTGCCTTTTTCAGCTTCTAGAATCACCCACATTCCTTGGTTCATAGCCCTTCATCCCAATGCCTTTTCCCTCTCTGCTTCTTTGTTCACATCACCTTCTACTCACTTGATCTGCTGCTCCCTTCTTCCAAGGACCCTTGTAATTACATTGAGCCCAACCAGATACTCAAAGATATTCTTCCCATCTCAAAGTCCTTACTCACATCAGCAAAGATGCTTTTGCCATGTAAGATAACATATTTATAGATTCTGGGGATTAGGATGTGGACATCTTTGAGAGGCCATTATTCTGCCTACTATCGCGTTCTATACAAACTTCCTTCCCAACCAGTCCTCAATCAGTGAAAAAATGTATATTGGTATTGGGAGCACCGAAGATTCCTGTAAAATGTGGAACATCATTTTTTTATATAGTCGCCAGATTTCTTTTTAAAATTTTAAATAATCTATAAAGTATCTTTAAGTTATATCTTTAAGAATTTATACTTGTTAAATACAAATTCTAATATGGTAATGAAGCCTGTATATTTGAAAATAAATATAGAAAACCCTGCACAGTGGAAAATAAATGAAAGAGAATATTGAAGAGAGTTTCTGAGTAGCAATATAAAACTTTATTGTGATTCCATTTTCTTTTTTGGCACTCATTCAATCAGAAATAGGAGAAAGGATCACACTGAATACAATAGGAATTGTCCCTTGCATATAATATCTAGCCAGTCTTCTGGAAATATTATTTTTGTACTGAACTTTGTTGAGGGAAAGAGCTGTTAGTTAAGGGTTCAAGTCCTGGGCAAGTACCTAGACATGAGTTGTTTCAGTTTCTGATGAAGAAAGCAAGCCGCTATATGTTTTTAAAACTTTTAAGAGGAAGTGGTCACACTGTCATAAAAGAAAAATCCTTCTGAAAAGGTAGCAATACACGTCTGTTGGAGTGAGGACAGAGTTTTAGCACCTAGGTTTCACTGCCCCTTAGGAATTTTATCCCCATCCTTTCACTCCAGTTTTGGATATTTTGGCATAAAAGGCAGATAGCAGTTCATGGCTTTTAATGAGTTGAAGAATTACATTGAAATTCAGTACTGTGATAATAACCTCCAAATTAATATTTTCCTTCAGATGAATTGCACTTGAAAAAAAAAAAAAAACTAATCTTATTGCCCATAATGTGACATAATAAAACCAGAATGCCAACTATAGCATGCAAAACTCTCCCAGCAAATGTTACAGAGACAGTCCATTTTCTGAGTATTTGCTCTTTGTGTTTAGCTATTAAAATAAGGGTTTAATTTAAAATGCATGAATAAGCTTCTTACTTGATTGCAGACAAGCAAAGGAAGTAAATATTTTTTTTCTTTCTCTCTTTTAGAAAGCAAATGTTCTATGCTTTTCTTTCCTTTGTGCAATTGCAAATTTAGTAGGTGACCTGGGAGTGAAAAGGGGATTTAGGGGCAGGGGAGGAGGGTATTGAGCATAACTGTTCAGGTAACTGATCTAATGTCCTGATCATCTCTGTGATTTCCCTGATGTTTCTGCTACTGTGTGACTTTCATTTATGCTGGGATTTATAACTCTGTCATTCACGAATAGGTGTTTGAGAGGAGCCATTAAACAACCATCAAAGCATTAAACAGATACACACGGGGGAAGCTACCATAAGTACTGCCATAAGTTGGCTGCAGAGAGTCCCTAAGCCTGGCAGCAGATGTGATACTACTTGGAGTGGGAATCTGGGGAGCTGAGAGTTGACAACAATGTCCAGAGGACTGGAGGTGAAAGAGCAGGCAGCTTGAGTGTGTGAGACAGATGCTGCTTTCACTATCTCCCACGTGTAATATTTTCAACACATCAACGGAGCATTAGAGTTCGTGGCATGCTTAGTGACAGGAATAGAACCATGAAATTGTAATGTCTTGCCAGTTTTAAGATGTAGATGAATAACTTCTTGTCAGAGCAATGAAGTCTTTCTTATCCTATAAAAAATCCACGTATAACTAATGAGACTCTTGGGCCATCATACCTGCTCTGTTCAATGTCTTACACTGATTTGGCTGTTCAACTACCTGTGGCATTTGGACTATGAAGACAGGTATTTTCCAAATTGATTAACACTATAATAAATTTGAATACAAATGCCTACATCTGAGTTGCATCCTGAATATACTGGGGAAATTTGACATATTATTTAAGCTATTCCTGGTGCTCCTACATCAATGATCAGATTTCCATGATTCTTTTTCATACAGAAAACATAAAAATTAGCTCATGTCACACATTGTGGAGGGAGACTAGGGATGGCAAGATGTCAGGGAACTGCCATTTTGACTGATTGTCCTCCTGGCAACTTATTATGATAATAGATTGCTTTTTATTATATCACTGCATTTGACTGTGATGATATTTAACTACTGAAGATTAAAGACATGTCATGATGCCAAAGAACTTTATGAATGGACTAGTACATTTTTTCCACACTTAAAATTAATAAGACAGACAATAATAAAAAATTCTGGAAAAACTCAGAGTCACTCCACTAAAGAATCTACAATTTTTGTCTTTCAGCACTTCCTTCAATTGTTGAGCCAATACATGTTTATTGTCTACTTTTTATATGATAGCACTAGGCTAGGCACCACTAGGCCAAAGGACACTTGACCATAAACTGTGACCCCAATCTTAAAGATTTTACAGTCAAGTTTATCATTCATAAGGCAAGAGAAAAGAATGCAAGATAATATATGCCATTTCTAATTTGTATGCTATAGAAAATAAGTGAAGTGATGCTTACAGAAAAGAGAAGCAGATCAGTTATGGACAGAAGAATGTAGAATGATTTTGCAGTCAACTGGTGGATGGATAGAATTCTTTGAAGGAAAGAGAAGAGAAGCCATCTTACATAGGGAAGTCAATGCATGGAGAAAAGAACATGCTTATGAGGGGAACAGATAAGACCATTTCTTAAGTTTAAGGGTTACTGTGTTCCAGACGTTGTGCTACCTGATTTACATGTCTTTTCTTATTTAACCTTCTCAGCAATTCTGTAAAGTAGAGTTATGGTCCCCATTTTACAGATGAGAAAACAAAACCTTAAAGAGGTTACATAAAGTCATAGAGTTGGAAGAGGAATAACTTGGTCTGAAGCCTAGTGACATGACTGTGTGCCAGCTACAATGCAAATAGTGGCTACATGCAGGTTCAGTCTAGGGTGGTGGCTGTGGGAACCCAGAGGTAGACCCAAATCGCAGATGCTGTTCTCATGAAAAAAATGGTCAGGACTCTCTGGGTATGGAGAAAAACACGAAGACTGTCAAAGATTCTAAGGGTTTTACTCCAGAAGTTGAGTGCTGACTTTAAGACCCACTCAAAAAAGTCGGGAGAGTCTGTTCTCTGAGATCCTGCACTCTGTGGAGTTATCACAGAATTTCAAGAGCAAAATTATCTGCTGCCTAGAGAGCAATATTCAGTCATCCTCACCTTTGGGGGGGAAAAAAGACTAAGATTGTTGGTCCCTAGGCTGCTTACCTAATTCTTCTATCAAATAACTAGGTCAAGTAGGAGGATGCTTGGGTGGGATTGAGGAAAAAGGCCTTTCCTGAGCCTAAAGGGATTTAAAAATAAAGGGAAAGGAGGTTAGGAAAGACTGTGCTGGAGTCTAGGGAGCAGGAGCTTTGTCTGGGTACCCTAATTCAGTGAAAAAATGGAGCAATTAGCTGAACTGGAGCAATTCTATCCCCGAACGTCACTTTTGTCTTGATTTTCAGTAAGTGTACTTATCAAACAAATGTCTAGTGAGTGCCTCCTATGGTAAGTGGCTTAAGAGATACAAATATAAATTAGATACAGATTATATCCTCCAAGAGTTTATTGAGATTTATGGGACCACATATACCCATAATTAACCCTATAACTGGGGTGAACATGATGAATAGCTTGAGCTAGGCAGATTAAATTATTTCAGAGTTCAGAAGAGAAAGACTTCTGCAAGAAGGGACAAGGGTAGGTGAAAGGCTAAGAACAGGAAGTATTTTGGAGATAGTTTTTGAAATGTATGTGATAGGCGTTGGACATTTAGGGATGGCAGAAGAAAGGAAACCAATTTTAGACAAAAGGAATAGCATGAATTAAAAGATTAAAAGGTGGGAAAACATGAAATATCAATAGGGGACAAACTTGAGTACTTGGGTTTGCCTAGAGAGCAAAGGATACATGAGTATTTCAGAAAATACAGGATAATTGATTCAATTTTGCACTATATTCTGCATATCGTTTCATTTGTAGCATCTCATGCTGACACCACCAGCTACAGTGGGTGCCCATAATGTTATCAGAGTCGACTGCCCCTGACCCAAGTGTTGCTCATTGCTTCTGCCAGTCAGGTCAGGTGAGACCCTGCCCTCTTTGCAAATTCAGCCAGAGGTGATTTGGAAAAATGCAGACACTCCATCAGCTAAAAATCCATTGACCACATATTTTCCCAGCTATTGGACATAGTCAATGTTAATAGTCCATGTAAATAGTCAGTGTTAGTAAAGTTAGTGTGAGACGCCCTTTCCCACCTCCCTGTTAGTCTTCTACATCCCTTCATGGATTCAGTCTTTTCTTACCTATGGGCACAATTCAGCTTCCTTGGATGTGTTAGGGGAAAAAAAAAAAAAAAAAAACTTTGATTTGAGCTTATGGTAAATTTCTAGAAGTGATAAAATTGATGTCTATATTCAGAGGCCCTACAAAGAAACTGTTTTGTCACTGTTGAGCTACCAACAAAAATAAACCTGACACTGAAATGCTGCAGTTTCTTAGTAAACCAGGCAGCTAGAGGGCTATGAACCACACTGAAAAGAGTTTGCCTTTTTCAAATTAGTGTTTGGTTCAAGGGGAGGAACAGGAACTAATTGTAGTAAATATTACCTCCCAGCATTTAATTCTTTATAAGTAAATTTACTTTTGGTTTAATAAACACATTATTTCACCTTTTATATTCAAATGTATAGCCAAACTATATAATATTATGGTTTTCTTCTTAAAGGTATTAACAGAGGAGTCAACGGACATAGTACAGGGATCTGAGTCAGTCAAGTATGAGTATGATATAGAGAACTTCCACAGAAGAGCATTTGTCAGTGTCACACATACTGTACATTAAACACAGAAAAGTTTCTAATATAATCTTTAGTCTCATTTATTGTATCTAGTTATAACGGATCAGCTCCCTTTTCGTTTCTTCTTTAATTTCACTGTGGTAACATGCTTGAGTGAATTCAGACATGGTACATTTAACCAATTTGGCACTATGCCTTAGGCTTTTTAAACAAACAAAGATTTGATGGGCTGTCTCTAAATTCTAGCCCTTCAGGTAATTCTTGCAGCTGTAAATACTACCCCTAAGGTGAGTTTTCACTGTACTGTTGGGACTCAGGATGCTATCAGAAAGTGGAACCCACACACTTCAGGACCAATGTTAACTCCTCAGATTTCTCTCCTCTTTTTAAGCTGAATGTTGTCTTCCCTCCAATTTATGATTTCTGCAACTTTATTGAATTAAATTGTAGGCTGTTTTTTTTCACTAGGTGTTGCATATACTTCCTAAAAGCCATCATGGTTGGGGATTAAATATCTTGCAAAGTTAAGACATAAGTTAATGAATTACTCTATTATTTTTCCAAATGAACAGACAAAATCCTCCTTATCGATTAACTGGGTTTTTTTCCGGGAGCTCCTTCCCATAGTAGGGTATAAATAAGTATATTTATTTATAATAAATACATAATTTATATAAATCAATATTTATAATAATATATAATATACATAATATATATAAATATATAATATATAATATATTAAATATAAATATCTTTTGTGACTTTATAGATTAAGAATATAATTTAATGTCTGAGGTGGAGTTTTTTAATGTTGAAAAGATATATACTTCAATTATGTTCTTCTTAAATCCAATCTAGCAAATGATGCCTAACTTTTATTATACGTAAGTCAAAAGGGAAAATTGGCTTTTAATGTATTTTCTTACCATGTTTAAGTTGCAACACTATATGCTAATAAAAATATTTCAAAGCAAGTGTCTTGAGAGGTTGCATGTAGGCCAAAAACAATAGAAAGTATATTCCACAATGAGTTAAAAACATGTGAACTTAAGGTTGCTTGTCCCCTGGGTAAGAGATATGTCTTATTTTGTATTAGCTTGGCACCTACCACAATGTTGATGGATCATAAAATTTGATTATTACCATGAATTTTTTTTATAACCCAAACTTATGACCCATGACCACCACCTCATCTCTCAACTAACAGCCCTTTACCTTTGTTGAAGTGTTACCAAGGTAACACATACTACAAAGAATGCACAACAAAAGAGATGGGAATTACAACAGGAATGTTTCATGGGCATCCAAATTGTAAGCAAATTCCATCATCAGCAATTTGAAAGAAGTCTATATAAACCTTGATTCAAGGAAAACCTTGTCAGAAGGATATTATTTTCTAAAGAAACCAGGTTAAATTACAGGATAATTGCAGTTATGTTTACTCATAGTATTTGTGGAGGAAAACAAACCTTGAAATGTACTTTTATATAGATTTTGTAGTGGCTCACTGGTATTGCATAGAATTATGAAGGCAAAAATGAATCAGCCAACAACCGGATATGCCAAAAGCTTAGATGCTCTCAGTTGTGGACAAATATCAATGAGTCCTCTAGCCAACTATTGTTAAATAAATCCCTTTCCCTAATATCATTAATGACCAAAGATACAGATTTACACAAAATAACAGAGTTCATCTTTCCTATAACACCTTTGATTTTTGCAGTGGCCTATAGTATTGAGGGGAGTTGGTTTTCCTAATGAGGGAATTGACACAGAGAAAGAGGTAAGGATTTACTAAAGATCATAGCAGCATTTTGAAGTTGCTCTTCCTTGCTTTTGGGAAATGAATCCTGTCTATATGAATATATCCTTTGAAATTCCAAGTTCTCTGGAGTACTAATTGCATGATGAGTCAATGCTGCTATGAGATGATGGTGAAAGTTGTTTCTTAAGAGCTTCATGATCAGATTTGTACATTTGTATGCTAGGTTTCTCTGACCTGACTTTGTTTACTGAATTCTGAAATTACCTCTTTTGTGGGGTTTTGTTTTTTTTTTTTTTTTCTGCTTCTATGAGTTCACTTTCTATCTCCATAGATACGGATTTCTTCTTCACATTCCTCTTTAATATGGTTATTAGATATAAAGTGCAGAAGATTTCATAGTTGAGATAGCGAGATGGAACCAACCACACTGTTTTGAGGTTTGCACCCTCCCAGTTTATCTCTTCATATGGCTGCCTGGGATGGGATTATGCCTTGCCATCTTTAGGAGCAAGGCCTTTCAGCTGCTGTCAGATTCATTTAAATAACCCATGGTGAGTGATGCCTGACTATGTGGTGCTGTTTGATGTGCAGAAAATGCCAGGGTACATATGGAGAGTAAAGCCCTGATGCCTTGTTTATCTCATTTTGGCCTCGCTGAGTTGGTTTTCAGTGATGTGCTGCTTCTCCCCTGCATTCCATCTCAATTTACTGAGGAACTGTGAGCTCAAGTAACTTATCCAAAGTCACACATGAGTGGCTTACCAGAATTCATACCCCAGAACTGTCATGGTTCCTAAATCCTGTATTATGAGCATTATACCATACCATCTCCAGGTCTCAGTATTAACATCATGTAAATTTATTCTCCAGCATGATTCATTAAAATGAAAATGGGCCATTTTCTCTGATTCTCCAAGCACTTCAGAAGAAGCACTACATCCTGAATACAGATTTCATTTCTGAGAAGGGGATGAGAAAAGAAGCTAAACCTTTGCTTGTATTGGAGGCTGGTTCAATTTTTAAGGGCTTTCATAACAGTTTTCAGTTTAAAATATTTAAAGAAAAACCAAACAGTATTAAGGTTAAGAACAGCTACAATTGCATTTTTAACAGTAGGTAAAACAAGGAAACTAAAAAGTGCCTGTAATTCAGTGACAGAAACCTAATGAATCCCCTCTGGATAAAATGTTAATGTAAAACTAAATGAAAAAAGAAAACAATCAACCTGTGCTAGACACCCACTCACACATTTTAAAATGCTTTCTGTCATCATAAAATACATAAGCATCAAATGCCTTTTTTGGCGGTATCTCATTTTTTGTTTAAATAATGAATTAAAATAATAATAGAGCAACCATTTATATGTAGCTCCGAGTATAAAATAATATAACAAGAAATGAAACTCAACATATAAGCATGTTTGAAATTATAGCGAAGAGGTAGAAAGGTAAAACTAAAAAGTGGAGAAATTTTAAAATGTGATTTTATCTTTTTCTTCTCTTCAGTAAGAGTACTTGCACTTTGGGTCCATTCTTCTTTTAAAAAATATAAAGAATACTTACTTTTTTTTACATGGATGCTTAGGTTAACTATTATCTTCAACAAAAGTCACTTATTAAGCACCCATATGTGCCAAGTAGCAGAATTGACACTATTTGGAAAATATCATTTCCTCTCTCAAGGAAGTTACAATTTGGCTGTGGAACAGAGAATACAGAGACGAAAACGTCAAGTAAGTGGTGCACACAGTAAATATTGCAGGGCGTTTTGATGAGAAATGTATGTTACAGCAAAAAATTAGCCTTCCAAATCAAAGCAGAAGCACAAAAGATGGTGACAGACAGTAGAAGAGCCTGACTTTGGGGTTCCGATGGAGCTGTTTGCAAATACCATCTCTACCACGATGAGTTGTGTGATGTTGAACAGGCCTTATTCCCCAGGTATAAGTAGGGATGATACTACCTACCCAATAGAGCTATTTTGAGTATTAAATTAGAAATATACACAACTAACTTTCCCATCAGTGGTATCAATTATTCTAGTGGTGGTAGTAATAAGAGCATTTTTGAAACTCCTGGAACCAGTACCTTGTGTAGAAAAGGCTCTGAATGAATTTCAGTTCCCTTTTCTAAGCCCCCTTTTACCTGCAACACCATCTAACTCTAATTGCATAAGTTGAACCTTAAGTCAAAATAGAACATACAAGTTTAGAATTGGAGACAGACATTTCATATGTGAATAAAGAGTAAACAAAGTCTGGAATTTGAAAATACAATTAGGGCCTTTAAGAAACGATGAACATACTAGATTCAGGGGGTAGGTGTTGATTGTAAAGTACTACCACATGCGTTTTGAAAGCTGATGAGCTGTCTAAATACTACATATGGTAACCGCTATGTAGAGGGTTTTTTTCTACTACTTGACTTTGAAATAACTTTTCTCCATATGCATGCCAAATTAATATAGCAGAGGGAGAAGTTCAATTCAGTTCACTTCATCAAGTATTTATAATTGCAGAATGCCAGAAAAGGACATTTTTCTTGATCAACATCTGCATTCCTCTTCCAGTAAGTCCCAATAGACTTACTGTCCATATTGCTGTTTTCTGCATAAACAGGAAATCTTGGAGGTTTGGCCTCTATACTCTTCTGAAACCACATATGACAAGTAGAATTGTTCCTTGATACGCTGAGTTTAGATGATTGCCCCAGCCTTCAGATCACCTAGTGGAGAGAACTGGGGACAGAGTAGGAAGAGGGCAGTGATTTTATCAACTGGGTACAAAAGAACACAGGCAGAGCCACATTCGTCAGTCATTCTTCTACTCCTCCCTGGACACTACCTACCACCAATTTTGCCTTCCTTTATACCTCTCAGTTGGAATTTTGAAATTTTTTCCTAAGGGCCTGTAAATGTCACATGTATAAATATAGGGATTCAGCACATAATATTACAGTATTATGTGTCCCTAATGAAAATGTTTTAGGTGACAAGAGCTTCAGCAACATCACAGAAGAATGCAGAGGTAATCAAAAGACCATGTTCAGAGAAAAAATCAACTCTCTAAAAGTCTTGTTGCTGTTGACACATTCCAAATGCAGGAAACTTAACTGATAAAGTAAAATGTTCTACTTAGCACTTTGACATCTTTTACTCTCTTCCAGTTTTTTGTAATTAAAAACATATTTTATGGTTGAAAATAAATCGTGTTACTCAAGTGCATGAAAATTAATTTTTAGGAATAACAGTTTGGGGAAATGCACCAAAATAAATACCAAATGGAGTAAAGAGGTTCCAAATCTAATTCTCGAGGAACGTCATTTCTCTATAGAATCCCAGTAAGTAAATAGGCAAAGCAGTTTTAATAAAAGTCCATTCCAGAGCCAACATAGTTAACAAACATACATATGGAAGGATGTTTACCCCATGCATACTCCAAGAAACAAATACAATAACCTTATGATAAACGTGATTTAAAAGTTTAAAAATGATAAAAAGTGACAAAATGTTAGCAAAATTGCAATAAGTCTCTATATTAATTTGTTTTTGGTAGCATTGAAAATTGGATGATTCTTTTAGAAAATCATGGGTGAAAGATGACAAGTAGGTAATATTTAGCATGATAACTCTGACTTTCTGTTTAACTCCAGTGCTGTTTGGAGGTTTGTGCTGATAAGAATCCTAAAGTCTCATGTGGTTTTAGCAGGACAGAGCACTAGACTAGACTAGAAGTGTGTGCCATGGGTAAGGGAACAATAGTAAGAGTAAGGATAAATAGTTTTCACATTCCTTGATTTAAAAAACTGCACTCCTAAGCAAATGTTTCAAAAAATTTAAAAAAATCTATTTATGAAGAGGTTCATCACAGAATTAACTGTAATGGCAAAAAAAGACAACTTTAACAACAAGGGAAATAGTTTAATAATTATAGTATCCATTGATTTTTATGTATTTAAAAGTATATTTTTAAAGATCATGTTGAAGACTATTTCCTCTGTAATATTTTTCCATGTAATATGCCCATATGGTAAGCAAACAGAAAATAATAACTCAATTGATTAAAAAGCACTAGGAGTTTTCTGCCACTGAGATCAGTTTTGTATCATCCCTCACCCTCTGGCATTTTAAAAAATAATAGTTATGATCCCCCCTCCGGCATTTTAAAAAATAATAGTTATGATTCCCTGATTCTATGGAAAGAAAAGCATTATATTTTAGCACAGTTGATTCTGTAGAAATTAAATTTCAGGTATATGAATTTAACAAATTGGCATATCATCAGGCTGATTGTTTGATCTTTCTTAAATTAGAATTAATAAGGCTGGAAAGAAATTACTTCCAACTTGTGCCTCTTTATAGTGAAATTTGCTAATGAAACAAAACCTCAAACTACGTAAGAATGTAACAAATTTTAATGCCCTGCATTTTCAGGCTTAGTATTAAAGTAGACAAGCTTCTTTGCAAACAAATTTTTCAGAGAAAGCTTCAAGACTAAATTACAAAGCACACTGCATTTTCTGCAGATTTGTGGTAAACCAATAAGCTGTGCAGCAAGCTGTTACTAGAAAAACAAAGCGTATCACTTTGCTTTTTCAGTTATTTGTGCGTGTTTTGGATGGGCCCTAGTATTGCATCTGAAAATACCTATTACAAAATGTTCTTTCTTTCATTTGTCACTGTCTGTCATAACAAAAAATTACTGTTTTTGTAACATTTCTATACATCTTTCTAAATACTATTGCAATGAATGCTAATTTTAAAAAACATACTTTATTCAGCAACCACAAATAAAAGCACAAAGGATAGTTATCTTTTAAGATTTACCTTTAAATATCACACAGAATTACATATAATGTAATGTTTGATCAAATATTTTGCAAAGCATTATACGTAATGAGAAGCAGAAGATGAAAATTTGGAAATCAAATAAGCTTTGGATGTATAAAACAGTAGCCTAATAAGCACATGTATGGGGTTTGGAAAAGAGATTACTCTATACAGTTCAAGTCTTTATTGTAGTCAAACAAGGAAATTGTGAGACATCAAACTGGTCATTGAAATCGATATGTGTAAAATTTGTGCAGTTGCAGTGTCTCTGGAAATATCAAATGGACTTACTTTCTCTACCACAACACAAGCCTCACAAAGGTGTCTCTATTAGTCCAATTTCATACTACTATAAAGAACTGCCTGAGACTGGGTAATTTATGAAGGAAAGATGTTTAATTGACTCACAGTTCAGCATGGCTGGGGAGGCCTCAGGAAACTTACAAATATAGCAGAAGGCAAAAGGGAAGCAAGCCACCTTCTTCACAAGACAGCAGGAGGGAGAAGTGCTTAGCAAAGCAGGATGAGCCCCTTAAAGAACCATCAGATCTCTTGAGAACTCACTCACTATCAGGAGAATAGCATGGGGGAAACCACCCCTATGATTCAATTACCTCCACCTGGTCTCTCCCTTGACACGTGGGGATTATGGGGATTACAATTTAAGATGCAATTTGAGTGGGGACACAAAGTCTAACCATATCAGTGTCTAAGAAATGTGTGCCGCATAAGTTCCTAAATGACTAACTGGAGTAAGCCTATCTGATGGTAAATTATTTTGTTATATTGTGGTTTAATTGATGTGAGCTAATATGCCTTAATTTACATTGATAGTAAATTACTCCATTGGACTATGCCATCATGGTTTAACCATTTATAAAATTGTATTTGCTCTGCCAGCCTCAATTCTATCACCATATACTTTTGGTTATAGAAAAGACCAGTTTTAAAAATAATGTTAAACTCATTTGGATTAAGGGAATCTAATCATTGTTATACTTATCATGTGTCATGTTACTCAAATTTACATATTTTTCTATCTTTTAGGCTGTATTTATACAACATGATATAAAAATACCAAGCAATGCACATGCTTTGGGTAATTTAAAAACTAATAAAAAACGAGGAATGTTTTAGACCCTAAAAAGCCAGTAAGGAAATCAAGAATTTATTTTTGGAAAGCTGATCAAAGTTTAGATAAAGAAATGACTGAGGAATATAAAATTTGGAGAGTAAGGAAAAATCATTTTAATCTTTAATATTTATATTATTTAATTCAGTTGAGTCCTCTGAGAAACAGTCATTGTAACAAATGTAATTTTACAGAAAACCTTATTTGGTGAGTGAAAGATAAAATGGGGAAGTAGCAAAATTAGACTACAAAAGCCTTCCAACTGTGATGCAGATCTGAAACCTATGAAAAGAAAGAGGAAAGGAGGCAGGATTGAGCACAGCAAACCTGAGACCATCATGTAAATCTGGTGAAGATTAGGTCTGTCCAGTGTACATCTGCAGAGCAAATATTGCTTATTATAGAAGTCTCATATTGGGCAAAAATGGGCTGACCCTAAAGCCCTCACCATGCTCAATTTTTGGCTGTGGCTGCCCAAAAAGAATGTGGCCTGGGCTTGAAAGCTGAGGTAAATCCTGAAGGCCTTAACAGTTAGAGGCGCTCAGCCAATCTTGCAACTACATGGCAAGCTCTTTTCTTAATGTGAGATCTGGGATCAATGCCTCCAAGGCTGCCATATTATGTAATAAAGGGAGAATGGGTTCAGGGGACACCAGCTGTTGGCACAGTATGCATATATATCCCATTACTAGGACTAGAATACAAAGAAATATTGATTTAATAATTGGTTGGATTCCTGCTAAATCTATCTGGAAGAGGGCTGTATCAGAGCAGTGAGTGTCATGCCTGCTCTTCAGTTTGAGAAACATTTATGGTTTTTTTTCTTTTTCAGACCAGAACTGATATAGTTGATTAAATAGCAGTATCTGTTGTCAGATTTGTGATATTTTAAAGTTTATAAACAGACACTACATAGAATATGGTTTTTCATTTGTATTGAGATTTAGCTGAAAGAATAAGAAAGAGCTAATGAGGGTCCTTGGCCTGAATTCCCCACAAATAAGCTGTAATATGCAGAATCAGTAAGAATAAGTGATGAATTTTCCTGATTCAAATTAAAAGCATCTCTGCAATGTATCTCTAACACTCATAGTAAAAATTCTTACTCTCTGTTGCTATCCAGATCCAATGACTAGAATTAATTCTGACAAAAAAGAACACAAGAGACTGGGTTTGAATATAAATATTTTTGTCCAGATCCAAGAAGTTAATTCAGTGAAGAAATAGTTTCCAATCCAGAGAGATAAAGAATAATTTCTACCATTTATTGAAGGTTTACCATTTATTGACATATGTCAAGATGTTTCTATATGTTGCATCTAATCTCAGAATATTCCTCCAATCAGTACTGTTATCCTCATGTTACAGATGATGGAACTAAGGCTTAGAGTTTTACTGATTATCCAAAGACATATGGCCAGTACAGACTTAACCTGGTGTTATACTCAGATCTCTGTGATCCAGAACCCATCAATTTTTAATTATGCCATTGTCTTTCTAATAATGGACAATCCTTTGGAATAAGCATTCTTTCCTTTTCTTAAGTGTTTATAATTGGTCAGATTTGGAAATTATTGCTTTTTTAAAAAGACGATAGTACAGTTTAAATGAATGTGTACTGTTTAAGGCAGACTCTAGTGTGTGCTATAGTCTGTTTATTTTCCAGAGTTCACACACATGGGGGTTGGCAAGGAGCCAGATTTAGTTTAGAAAAAAAGTTAAATAATGTTTTAAGACATAGAAGTTTTGTTAAGTCTCTTTCTTATAAGAAATCAGAACATTGTGCTTATATATATAAACATATATAAATATGTACATACATATAAAAGTATATATGTACAAGTGTATATGAACACATAAATGTGGACAAACTTGAAAACATAAATTTAAATATCCATGATACCTTCTGTATCCACTCAGACATTATTATATAATTGACATTCCTCATTCCTGGCCTCATTATTGCCTGATTTAATGATCAAGAAGTAGACGAAAGACACCCTTGGAAGGTTAATAAGCCATCCAGAAAATTAGATTAGCATGATCAAACCTTAATGATTATTGTTTCTCATTATAATAGATCACCTAAAAGTTTGAGGAAGAAAAAAATAAATTGGCATCATTGGGCAATTATACTTATAGTTTTCCAGAGCAGATTTTACAGATGATCACCAGTTATGAATTCTTTTCATATCAAAAACCAGAGATTTTTTTATACATTATACTGCCATTATTATAGTAATCAAAGGCCGTTTATTTGATCATCATCATAATGGAGTACTTGAGGCATTTTTTTCTTTGCTAATTGACAGTTGGTCAGTTAAGAAGTGCTTTTCACAAAATCTTCCATAACCTTAAGGGTTTGAATTAGCTTGTAATAAATGCCTGAGAAGCTCCTCTAGATTCTTAAGTGCATTTGCTAAAACTCTCAACTGCTATTTTCCACCTTCTGGTCAGGAAATGCCTTTGATCTGCCATCTAGCTGCCCTACTTGCATATATCTATCTGTCTCAAGCATTGTAACCCTACTCATCAGCACAGTGACACATTACCATTTAGATATCATTTTCTGATGACCGATTTCTCTGAAAAAGAAAATGAAATGGTAAGAGTAGGAAAAGGGTCAAACCGAAGCTCAGATTGTCCTATCTGGAGAATTGCAGGAGGTGGTATGTAGTCAGAAGACTGAGCCCTGAGCTTGATCTTCACTCCCACTTTAATTACACACCTAAGCACTTCCTGTGCAGACTTTTTGGCTCACTGGCTGCTCCCTGATTACTCACGTGCCACTTCACCATCTGTGGTGGGACACCCTGCCCCAGAGCCTGAGTTCCACAATATCAAAATCCAGTAATACAAAATTGCTTCCTTCAATTTCACTCTCCCCACCACTTACCAATAAGGTGCTGGTAGTAGGGGGTGGGCATGGGAGTGAATTGGAGGAGTGGGATAAATGAACTTGCTGGTTTTTTAAAAGGAAGAGTGCAGTACATGGTCTTAAAGCATGATAATACTATAATATCCATAATGACAGGGACTTTATTTAGCTCAGTTTTCTCCCCATTCTGCCACTTATGTGTTTAGTAAGTGTTGGTGGAGTAAATGAAAAAGCTAGAGAGATTGGTTTATATCATTGAATTAAAAATTAAATCTAGTTTTACTTCAATTCTCTCATGGCATTCTATTTTTAAGTAAATAAAGATTTAGAGAAGATATTTGTGTGGGATGCTCCCAAATATTAGGAATTTAACTGATCAATCTAAAACCTCTGTTAATAATAGTAAAGGAAGAAAGAGAATAAGGGAGACATAGAAAGAAAGGAGAGGACAGTAATGTATGTTAGTTTCTCAAATATAACAGAGTAATAGATATTTGAGTAAAGAAAGTTTATAACTATAAACATATACCTATAAATACTAAGTTTGGAAAAAAAGACTTTTATTATTTTTCTTATGTAACAAATATTCCCTAAGTACCTACTCTGTGCCAAGTAATGTGTGGGTGCTAACACAAAGAGCAAAATGAAACAGATTTTACCCACAGAGGGACCATACAGGTAGTTCCTTACACTTTTACTTCTTTCATTCTTTGCTTCCTTCTTTCCTTTCTTCCTTCTTTCTTTTCTTCCTTTCTTTATTCCTCCTTTTTCTCTTCCTTGCTCATGTACAGAATACAAAGTCAACAGTTTGAAAAATAAAATGCCATCCTTAGTATCTCCCTAATAGTTAAATTAACCTGGAAAAGTTAGAAATTGAAAATCTCTTTTTCTCCATAGAAGTTAGCTTCCTCAGTGTGCTTCCTAATATTTAAAATAAATATTTTGCAATTAGGGTGAAATATGTTAGTGACAGATGCAGAGGCTGAAGGCTTCTATTTATTCAGATACCCATTTATCTCCAAAATATCAAGGTAATGGCAGATCCCCAGCTTATCATTGCTTCTAGATGTGAAAACATAATTAAAATCTCTATATGCCTTCATATTGCTTTAATCTCATTCCTCAAACTGCTAGTAATGAGAGACCTGTTGATGTCAGTTGGGAAGGCAATTCTTTTGTAGGAAATTTTTAGCCACTGAAAATGAAGTTTGTCCTATTACAAGTAATACACTGCTCAAGGGTTCCATGTTGTCTTTGTTTAAACTCACATAGCAAAATTTATACAAGGAAGAATTCGGCCCCCGTGAAAAGAAAGCACTTTTGCAAGGATATACGTAGTATGTGTATAATAGTACTGTACTCTGGATACAATAATTAATCTCAGTGGATGAGATAGACATGCTAATCCAAACTATAAATGTAATTGCAAATATAGAAGCCAGAGCCTTGGGCAGAGGAACCAAAGATATTCATTATAGCGACATTCATCCTTCTGTGCCTAGTTCGATTATTCAATCTGTTGAACTTCAAGCCACAGTAATATTGATGCTCGTCATTAAGATGTTAATGTTAAGAATAAATTAGAAGACAGCTTTGTTTCAGCCCTTTAGATACAATGAGTGTGTTTTCATTTATGGAAGTTTTCTGTTGTGTTTGTTTATTAATCAAGAGAAATATATACAAAAATAACACACATAGACACACCACACATATATGATCATTCTCTCCACTTCATGAGAAGATGAAAATGGCAGTCATGCTATCTCTTATTTTATACAATTTGAAAGTCTGAAAGGCTCTAAAACAAAAGCCCTGAATTGGGAAGACTGATTCATGGATGCTATTATATAATGTATTTGAGTTATATACTTGTTAGAGCAGCACTATCCAATAACATTTTTTGTGGTAATGGACATTTTCACAGTAACCACTAGCTACATGTTGCTATTGACCAGTTGAAATGTAGCTAGTCCAACTGAGAAACTGGATTTTTAATTTGATTTAATTTTAATTAGTGTAAATTTAAACAGCTACAGGTGGCTACTAGCTTCCGTATTGGAAAATACAAACCTAGAACATTTTGTTTCCATTTTTTTAAATACTTGTTTTGTTTTTTATAGTAGTAATTTAAAACACTACTTTTAGACAAATATTAACCAAAAAGATATATAAAATGTAATTTATCATTTAATAAATATTTATAGAATATTTTATGATCACCCAACAAAATGGATTTTTGATGCTTGCAATAAGATTCCTCCTAGAAATTTAGAGAGCAAACTCACTACAGTCTCCACCTTCTCACCACCCCTTTTCCTCAATGTATGAGGTTTTGTAATTTGTGATTTAAAATGTTAAAACTAAATATAATTATTTAAAAAGTGAGTCAAACCTTCTTAAAACTAATAGCAGCAACCGAAGGCAGGTTGATACTCAGGTTTGGATAAGCCACATCAAGTGACATATTAATTTCTCTACTGGCTTCTTAGAAGAAAGATTTGAGGTCAGAAAATAAAGGAACTACAGGTGCCCACTCTTTTAGTCATCTATTTGATTTATTTGATGAGTGATCTCAGTTGACCCTCCCAGGCACTGAACCATCAGAGAGTTATGTTGCTTTGTGATAAGAAACCTTGAGAGATACCTAAATCTTCTTTTACCACTGGGAGTTTCATCTATTCTGGAATAAAGAACATTTTTATGTATGATGTTTCTATCTAGATAACTGTAGAAATATTCGGAAAAGATTCACAGACTTAAATCAAATTCATTCTGACAAAAATCTTAAAATTGTATAATATTTACCAAGAATATATTAGATAACACCTTATTTCATTTTATTTTTTTTTCTTAAAGGTTGAAGGAATGGTTAATGTATTATACATTGAGAAGTCAATTAATCTTTTGATTAGCATTTGTTTTTCTGTATTTTCCTCAGAGACAAACCAAAAAATGAGGAATGTTTTTAATTTGATCTCTGGAGTAATCATAGATGTGGATATTGTATCGTTTAACAGATGCACTAAACAAACTAGTAGGTTTTGAAGTGTACATTTCTATTCACCAAGAATGCAACTGGCTTCTTAATTTTCCTGAAGTTCTGAGGCTGGTTTTTATTTATAATCTAATGTTGGGCTGCTGATGATATATAGTCTTGAGTTTTTAAATAGGAGTTAAATACAAGTAACTTGCTTTAAAAAAAAATGTTGAAATCATTCCCAGCTGCATTAAAACTGATGTGAAACCTGCTTTTAAAAACATGTACTACACAAGTGACACCCTTGGCTGTTATATCCTATCCCACCCACAGATTTCTCTCAACATATAGCAGTTTTCACTAAGGATATTTCCTTGTTTATAGTATACTCACCTTGCCCTGGGACTCTGCCAGGTATAGCTGATATAAAATACACACTATCATTAAAACACATCTTCCCCATTTAGAAATACCTCACCTGAATATTTTTTTCATTTCTTTGCACAAACCCATCTACACACAAACAAATCACTACCTCAACCATCTGACCCTCTTTTTTTTTTTTTTTTTGAAATGGAGTCTTGCTCTGTTGCCCAGGCTGGAGTGCAGTGGTGCGATCTTGGCTCACTGCAAGCTCCACCTCCCAGGTTTACGCCATTCTCCTGCCTCAGCCTCCCGAGTAGCTGGGACTACAGGCGTCCACCACCACACCTGGCTAATTTTTTTTGTATTTTTAGTAGAGACGGGATTTCACCGTGTTAGCCAGGATGGTCTTGATCTCCTGACCTCGTGATCCGCCCGTCTCAGCCTCCCAGAGTGCTGGGATTACAGGCTTGAGCCACCGCACCCGGCCCATCTGACCCTCTTAAGAGTAAAGCAAGGTACATGTTTTATTTGGAAACCCTTTTTAGGCTAAGGAATGTGGTTAACAACCTTTCTCTTTGAACTGCTTGTCAGGCAGTGTGGGAGCAGAGGAGGAATGAGATTTGTCATGAAAGACAGCCCATGCTTCTGACATGGAATTCAGCAACTCAGGCCGTGTCCTCTTCATTTGGAGTACTTGTGTTGTGCTGGTGGAAAGTATTCCTATATGGAAGTGGTATTCCTGAAAAAATGAATATGATGCAGCAAATATATGATTAGTCTTCGTGGACTACTATATAGATTAAATCTCTTTTCCTCTCTCTTCTCTCCCACTTAAAAATGCTGTCAATACCAGTGCTTGTACATCTACATAATCCCATAAGAATGGTACTTCAGATACACAAAGAAAAAGCATTTGAGTATAGAGACAAAATCAGTTGCTGCATATCAATATTTCACAAAATTTTAAGTATTTCATTTCATTAACATTTTCTTTGAATCACACCACATATTTTTCAGGGAAAAAGACTTCTATTCATTTTATCTAATCTAAAAATACGAATATTCATGAAGAAATCTAAGCAGCATTGAGGAAAAATGAAAGCAACAGTACAGGATGTTGTGTGGGTATGGATTTGGTCAGGAAACAGAATGTGTCTTGAGGTAGGAAAAAAATGTGTTGGTTCCCCCACCTTGCCCCCGGCTTTTGGGGATAGCCTGAATCAGCCACAGTCTGATCTTTGTATCAAAGTGCTTTAAGTTTTTTAAAGTATGCATGAGAATATAACTTTTAAAATACAAGAGATTATTCGAATATATTTCCTGTATGTTCTGTGAAAGTGAAATTGGGCCTATTTAAGGATGCAAGAATTTAGGTATATTCTTGCACCTTTTTCGATAGTTATTATCAATATTAGCTCTATAGAAAAAGTAAGGTTAAATTGTTCTAAATGTTCCAACAGTTTGCTCCTGTCTTCTCCTCTACTAGAGAGCAACACCCCTCAAACCTTATCTACTTCTACTCTCATCTCTGGTGTAAAGCTAGCAGACTATATATTCGTTGCTTCGTACTGTCATTTTCAAACCACTTTCAATGCAATCCAGCATCACTATCCAATAAAATGCTTCTTATTTGAAGTTCATGCTGTTTGCCTATGCCACCTTTTCCCCATACTTTAGTTATAGGTTGCTGAACTCCACATCACTATCACTTTTCTCAGTGACTCAGCGCATGACTTATTTTCGTATGTAGTCAGCCCTCTGTATTGTGGGTTCCATATCCATGAATTCAACCAACTAAGGAATAAAATATTTGAAAAAACGTGGATGATTGCGTCTGTACTGAACATGTACAGACTTTTTCTTGCCATCATTCCCTAAAACAGTATAAGGATTATTTACGTAGCATTTACATTGTAGTATTATAAATAGCATAGGGATGATTTAAAGTAGATGAGAGGATGTGCATAGGTTATATGCAATTACTATACAATTTTATTTTAGGGAACAGAGCATTTATGGATTCTGGTGTTCACAGGGATTCCTGGAACTAATCCCTCACAGACCCTGAGAGATGACGGTACTCTTTTTTAGGGTAACCAATCAGGTAGCTGGGTACTTGAGAGCTAATGGTGAAATTGACACGTTTCAGGTTTCTAAGAAGGTATAAGATCTATAATATAGACCTCATCCTACATGTAAGAATAAGCAGATTGCATCCGTGCCACTTAGCCTTATCTTGTAAAATATTCAAGTAGTGCTAGGTTGTGTAAAGTTAGACAATAGTAAAACATCCCCCAAAATTTAGTGGCTTAAGAAAACCAAGGCTCACTTCTCACTCTCACTACTTGTTCCCTGCAGTTAGTTGGGCAAGATGCTAGGTGGGGCAGCTGGCTCTGCATATTGTAGTCACCAGAGGACCTGTACAGAGAGCAGCTATCTTAAACATTGACATTACACCTGTCCCCAGGACATCAGTAAATCTCATCAGTTCTCTTTTCAAATTATATGCCACATTTGACACTTTTTACTATCTCTCTGCTGCACAGCCTCCTAATTTGGCCTCCTCCCTTACTTGTTCTAAGCACTCGCACAGTAGGGAAAGAGTGCTCTTCAGGGTCTGCAACTTGGAATTACATGTTCTACCCTGAATTGACCCCATGTCACTTTCCACTCAGCAACTCATTAGTCAGAATAAATAATGTGACCCAGTCAACCACAGGGCACCTAGGAAATGCAAACTTGCCTTATGCCTGGACATTGACTGCACAACTTTAATAACTACCAAAAGGTCTATTTGATCTTTCTTCTCAACATTGGCCCCATAGTCCTCAGACTCCTCAACTTCGGTTTAACCATCTGGACGTGTGGTTACATCTTGTTATTACCTAGAACTGCTATGATTTAAAGATCTCAAATTCTGAAATTTCTTTGACCTCTAGTTCTTACCTCTCAAGCCCCGTGCTAAGATGGATATAAAAGCAAATGAAACATATGACATAACCTTGAAGAACTCAAGGTTAAACAGTGAAAGAATCATAAAAATAACTCAAGTTCTAGAATGCGATAATTACTAAGTACTTGTGGGGCCACAAATTAAGAGCCCAACACAAGGATGGAGGAAAGGGGAGGAAAGTGACTACATCTTTCCTAAATGGTGTGATGCTGTAGCTGAATCTTCAAGTTAGAGTCTGAATCAGCCACAGAGGCAAGAGGAGATATGCCCTTATAGATAGTGATTACAGTGTGTATAAATCCCTGGCAACATGACAAGTATAATTGCAGCATAAGAAACATGCCCAGGGGGCTAGAGATGAAGGTGAGATGGTAGGGTGGGGGAAAATCATGAAAGACTTTGAATACGATGATAAGGACTGTGTATTTTCATCCTTAAAGCCTTTGAACTAAACAGGCTTATATCGTAATCAGACTTACATTTTTAAAAAGTCATTCAAAATTGTTTATTAACCTGTATTTCATAGTTATTAGAAATACTTCATTGGCTTCTAAACTGAGGCATAATCTGAAATTATATGAACAACAGTGAAGCCCTACAAAACATGAATTTCAAAAATTTTGTCATTAATTCCATCAGTGTGACTCACTATGTTATAGTAAGACAGATCCTTTGACATTTAAAATGCTTCTTGGGTTTATTATTGTTTCCAATATGCCTTTATTCATTCACAAATCTAAATTATAACTTATACCTGAAAATTTTAGCTTATATGTCCTTCAATATTTGTATAATATCCTTAAAACAAGCATTAAACAAAATAATGGTGCCAGTTAAACCTAAACCTTCATAGTTCAGGCCAATAGCAATTTTCCCCCTAAACTTGAAGATATATATATATATTTTTTTCTAAATTGAGAAAAAACAGGGAAATTGATTGATTTCCAATTATATTACAATTAAGGTATAACATGTTTAAAAATAGAAGATCCATGAAACTTGATGCAGCTAGGAATGAAAGTAGTTTGAATTTAAAAACCTAAAGTTGAAAAAATTAACCTGATTAAGAAGTTCTAAATAGAACATTGTTAATTTTAAAAAATTTATCTCTTTGCATTTATCTCTGGGTAACCTTGGTGATCTAATGGCAGTAAAATTTTCTCTAAAACTCATGCATTTTTTTTAAAACTAGATGTCTTTCCAAAAATATTTATTTTCACTTTATAGTTTCAGACTGAGCTAATGGTTTCGTAAGCAGACATATTGATTAGTTCAAAGTCAATTTCTAACCTATTCCAGCTCTTCAGCTTTCTTAGACCATTTTGTGAGTTTTGTTTTTTGTTTTCTTTTTTTTTTCATTTTGTGGAAGATGGTCATGTCTTCTTTCACACCTGAAATCAAATAAATCTGATCTTCCTGTCCTTAAATGTTTGAGGATACATTTTTCTTCTTGCTATCTGTTGTTGTTGCTGTTGTTGTTTGTATGCTGATTTAAAATAAAGTATGTGAAAACACTTTGGATAGATAGGAATGAAACGTAAGGTGCTGGGTCCTCCTTATTTGGCTGCTCGTGGAGCAGATTCCAAGATGGGGCATCACTGCAGAGGTCTTCAGGGGTCCTAGGGGGTAGACTATAAATTATGGATTTGAAACCAGAGCTTGAGGGGCAGTTGTAAGCTGGAAGAAGGAATCACAGGAGTCACTGACTCTACCACCTAGAGCCAATAGCAAAAGAGAAATTGTAGAGATGAAATAGGGTCCCTCAATGTGAGTCAAGCAGGGGGTCAAGGAAGGTATGTAGCTGGATCTAGCAAAAGACTGAAACTAATTACAGGCACTGAATTCTGTTTTGCCATTCTTTCTAATGTTTTGGTTATTGTAATTCCCCCCTCCCAAAAAAAAAAAAAAAAACAACCAGGAAAAAGGCCTTAGATAACAAAACTAGGCTGGAAAATATTACAGGCAATTCAAAAAAATTATTGCTATAAACTACCAATTTTACAAAATATGTTGACCTCTTAAAATTGGCTTTTTATGTTTTTGCTACTCTTTTATTTCATTGTTCTATTTATATCAAATAAGTTATGTATTTAAACAAGCCTGATTTTTTAAATTTCTTCTTTAAGTTTTACCTAGACTTAGAAGTTAGACTTAGATGGATAATGTGTCAGGCTTACAGTGAAAACTACTACCCATAGTAGGCAAGTACTAAAAGAAAAGGATAAAGCCCTTATTTTGTTTTTGTCTTCATCAATAAGAAAAGAGAAAACATCACTTTAGTGCTTTCTTTTATCCAAAGTCCAGTGCACTAAAACAAAGAGGCTGGAGCTCCAGGCAATTTCTGAAGATATCTACTGGGGACTTCTTATCTATTTCTTACTTGCTCCTTTGCTCCTCCCTTGATCCTTTTACTCCTCAGTATAAGAAACCAAATTTGGATGTTTCAGAGGAAGACTTTTACTATAGGCTCCACAATATATTTATCTGTTTTTGTTATGTTGTTTTGTGTTTCTTATTCCTCTGTTCATACAAATATTTCTACTTCAGCATCATTATCAGGTCAAAAATTCACATTTGAGATGCTCAGCTGTGAACTTCCTTCAAAGAACCATCTTACTTGGAATAAGATAATGACTTTCCTTCACCTTTAACACTTTCTTAATGGTAACGCCTTAGAGTGGCAGAGCAATTTGGAGGGTGCAAAGCAAAGTCACACATCTTCCTATTTAATCTGCATGAGCACGGCAGGCATCTTATTTTACAACTAAAAGTTCTGAGCCTCAAAAAAGACTCTGGACAACCCAAATCTACTTCTTTTAGCATTAGGAGAATTTTGTGAAGATGCAAGTGCATTTAGATTACTTAATGTCATTTTCAGTTTTAAGTGTCACTATTAGATTTTCATTTCAGTAAGAGACATGGAAGATATGTTTGAGAAAGGCAGGTTTGTAAGTACATAAATCAGCTAGTTAGAAGGTTACTTTAAAATTTAGGCAAGTTATGATAAAGATCACAACCACTACAGTGGTGACAGAATGGGAAAATATTTAGGACATAAACATGGAATAAGTTATTAACAGATTATGAAGTCCCTCTACCAAAACAAATATTTAGTAGGTTAAAGTTAACTCAATTGGCAATTAAGTCTTTATTTGATTATTCAAATGAAACTTGCTCTATCACAAAATACCTTTAAGTCATCAAAACCAAATGCCATTTGCTAAAGACATACAGAAGTGTAAGTTAATAAAGATACATCTTTATTCGTTAGAGGCTTACTAATTAGAAGAATTAAGTACAAAGTTGGCAAGCAACAAATTGAGGTAAGAAAGACTTAGAAAGACTTTTGGTCTTCCTTTATTCACATTAATTTTCCTGCAGTATTTCACACCTCCTTCTTCCTTGTTACATCACCTCAACTGATGACCTCCTTAGATGTAAATACAAGAGAAACAATGAATACAAGTAGAGGAGATCAACTTCATCTTGCCTTTTCAGTGGCACCGCCTCTCTACATATGTACCTGCATACTCTGCCATCCCTCTTCCTCCAGAAGACATGGTCCTGCTTCTAAGACCAACCACCACACCTCTCTCTAAACCCAATCCCTACTTTCCTCCTGTAATTACCCACTTTCCTTCCCATCTAACTTTGTTCCTCTATGCTCTGTGATTCCTCTTAGCACACAACGATGCCTGAGCACTATTCTTCCATAAAATCTCTCTCTTGACCCTACATTTTTATCCAAGTAATGCTGCATTCTCTGTTCTCCTCATTAGCAAATCTGTGCGAAAGTATTGGCTACATTTACTGTTTCCACTTAGTAACCTCCCAGGCTTTTCTCAATCCCCTCTAACTGGGATTTGCCCTGCAGTAGCCCAAGCAAATGTTTATAATTTACCAATAAAAAAGAAATTCCTCATCTTTCAGGAATTAAATAAAGAAAAAATTAAAAACCGTTTATATGAATATGCATAAAATGATTCAAATAAATTATCCTGGGAATAACGGCTATATTTAATTATAATACCATATTGTTGGTATGATATATTTTCATGAAGTCTGGCATAGTAACCTGCTCTAAATGAATTTTGCTATGCATGATATCAGGCTGTCTGCCTTCCTTCCTTCCTTTCTTCTTTCCTTCCTTCCTGACTTCATTAATCTCTTTCTCCTGTTTAAAATAAACTGAGTATCTTCAGTTGTAACTCTGACAGGCTTAAATGATAATAGAATTCTCCCTCAATATAGTAGCTTTGTATTAATCTCTTAAATTATTTTTCATTAATATGCAAAAGATAAATTATGTGTGATTTCTAAAGAAGCTTTGTCAAGCTCTGGCAAACTAGCTTAATTATGAAAAATTAAATATTCTGTAATGATCTCTTCTTTTGAAGTCTTTAATATGAAATTACGTTTGTTTAATCATAAGCTTGGTTCTTGGGCTTTTCAAGTGGATTTTGGAATTGTAAACCATTATGTTTGAGTGTAATTTAGTTTTTGGCATTAAAATCAATTTAAAATTAAAAATTATCAGTGGTGATATATTTTTTAATCAAAAAGAAACAAAGATAATGGATTTCCTCCCTAAAATCTGAACATATGTTACTGCACTACAACAGATACATATGCAGTATTTTGTTTTAGTTTTATAGATAACAAACCAAAATGCTACTTCTTGTTTTCACATTTTAATAATATGATGTAACAGTATAACTATTATTCATATGACTCATATGTCATAATCTATGAAAAAAAGGAAAGTGTTTTCTTACTATTTTTCTTTAAAGTTGTATTGGGGTTTCTAGGGAAAATTTAGAAAATTTTAAAGAAAATATGACTACAGCTCAAAAACAACAACTTAGAATTGTCTAGGCCTCTAGGAACTGTCAACAGCTTCCATCATTTAAATACAACTTACTCACATGTGGGAGAAGCATATGGAGGGAAAACTCACACAAGATGCAAAATAGGCAAGTTGTACAAATTAAAGAACAGAATGGAGAGTTTTTATTTAAAATTTTCTTTTTATTTTCTAAGTCAAATATGTCCTTTATTTGAATGTAAACTCACAGTTCAGATTTTTTGTGATAATGAGACAATAATTTTTATAATTTATTCAAAAAGAAAAATTGCTGTTCATAACTTGATAGTCATTTTAGCTACCACAGATATATTAAATGCTATCACTAATCATTTCTTTATCTATGTAAATAAAGTGAAAAAAAGATAAGCCTATCAAGAACTATTTTGTTACCTATTTAAGAAAAAAACACTGACGACTAGATTGATATTGACTAAAATAGGAGAAAAGTACATTCTAAAGTTTGAGATAACCAGATTAATATCTGCATAAAATATGTGTAAAAGCTCTTTTCTCAGCTTTGTAATAATTTAAATGAGTGTAGAACCAGTATTTTTGTGTCATATTTTACATCTAGAAGTCTCCTTTTTTTTTTTTTTTTTGTTAACATAACCTGATAGTTTCGGGGACCTCCTGCTTTATTTCACACTTGATGTATGTAAATACTTCTATTTATACACATTTATAGTGTGTTTAATGTTATGCTATGCTTAATTTAAATGGGACATCTTACATGTTGATGAGAGAGACGTACTAGAGCTATATGGAAGAGAAAATTTGAACCATGCATAAAGTAGGAATAGTAGTGTTATGTTGGGAGAAAGTCAAAATGTAACAGAAGAAACATACCTTAACTATTATGAAATCTATACTGACAAAGAAAGAAAATGTTAGAAAGTTTGAAGGCAGATTTGGAGAAAATTAAAAGGAGATCTTGGTTTGTATAGGTAAGTAAAGCAACCAAAATCTGAACTGTGGAAAATGATGTAAAAATATTTATTTCCTTAGAATTTATCAAGAACATTAATCCATATTTTATTAGTCAGCTTTCACTAGGTAAAGCTAAAATTACAGATGACCTCAAAATCTCAGAGGCTTACAGAATCATTGGCATATTCCTTGCTTTGATAACTGAAGTCAACTGTGACTGTGCTCTATGTATCTTTTCCTTCTGGAACTGGTTGAAGGAATAGCCCATATTTTGAGATGTGCCTTTTTTGTACAGAAGGAAAGAGCAAGAAAAAAAGAAATTCGCATGATAGCTTTTTAATAGCTTCTATTAAGAACTCTCTCGATTCCACTCACATTTCAATGGCAAAAGCATGTCAGAAAACTAATGATGATATCAGGGAACTGCAAGTCATGCAGCTATGGCAAGAAACATATAATCCTTTTATCAGAAAGGGAGGAAAGATAATGGGGGAAAATGATACAATCTATTCTGCATCATATGCCAAAAGTGTTTTTCATGGAGAATGTGGTACTACAGATAAGTCTTGAAAAGTTAGGGCAAATACAGAACAGACGTCAAATCATTTAGCAGCGATTGGCAAGGGTCTTCATTTGTACAGAAAACTTTAGCTTTTTGCCTTTGAAATTAACACAAAAGAGTAGAATGGCTGTATAAAGTAAAAATAATTTTTTAAAAGGACATGAGTTTTATCACATAGGTAGAAATAAAATGCATGACAATAAGATTGCAAAGACTGGAATATGATAATTAGAAATATATTGTCATAAAGTTAGTAAATTTTTCATGAAGTAATAGATTAGAATAATTTAAAGATGCATATTGTAATCCTTAAAGCAACCACCATAATAATAAAAAGAAACACTACCTCCCCACCAAAAATTTATTGGAGATAAAGTAAAATATATACCTAAGAATACTTTATTACACACAAAAAAGACAGAATTGGAAACAGAGAAAGAGAAGATTGGTCAAATATGAAGCAAACACCAAGTTGGTGAGCTTAAAACTAAACATATCAGTAATTGAAGTAAAAGGACTAAACACCCTGATTAAATCCAGACTAGATTTTTTTATAAGTTAGACTAAATTGTATGTCGTTTAAAAGAAACACACTTTAAACTTAAGGAGCAAAGAGATTGGAAGTAAAATGATGGAAACAATAAGCAAAAAATTAACCTGGTGAGGCAATGTGAATATCAAAATAAAGTAGATTTCAAGCTGAACAGTGCTTGAAATTTTAATGGGTCATTTCATAATGATAAAAGAATCACTTATTCAAGAAGACATAAGACTACTAAAAGTTTATACCCCCAGTACAAAGCTCCCAAGTATGAGACAAAAACTGACAAAACAAGAGAACTAGATGCAAATTTACAGTCACCAATATAGATTTTAACACTATTGTCTCAGTAATAGATAAAACAATTAAATAAAAATCAGTATAGTTATGGATGATTTGAACAACACTAACCATCAATGTAAGCTAATTAACATTAATAGAAAATTATTCCACACTAGAGCAAGTTACAACTTCTAAGGTGCACATGGAATACTCAAAAAGATAGACCATATCCTGGGCCATAAAACAAGTTACAATACATTTCAAAGTATTTAAATTAAACAATGTGTTCTCCAATGATGATAAATTAAATTATTAAATTTAATGAAGATGAATAAAAATAATATGCCTTTGAAAACCCCCAAATATTTGGAAGTTAAAAACACACTACTAAATAATTCATGAGTCTAAGAAATCTCAAAGGACATTACAATATATATTTTGAACAGAAATATATGAAAATACAACATATCAATATTTGTGGTATGCAGCTAAAGCAATCTTTAGAAGGCAATTTATACATTTTAATACCCATATGAGAAAACAAAAAAGACATAAAGTCAAGCATTTCTACTTCCATTTTAAGAAACTAGAAAAATAATAAATTAAGTCTTAAGTATGTAGCACAAGGATATAAGAACAGAAATCAATAAAATAAAAAATGAAATAGCCTTGTATAAAGAAATCAAATTTGTAATTGAACAACAAGAACAAAAAAATCACTCCCGGACCAGATAGTTTCACTAGTGAGTTATAACATATGAATAAAAAATAATACTAATCTGACACAAACTCTCATAAAATAGCAGACTTGGGAACACTTTTCAGCTCATTTCATGAAGGGCAGGCATGGAAAATACAAGAAAAGAAAATTACAGCCAATATATTTCGTGAAAATAAATACAAAAATGCTCTACAAAATATTAGCAAATGAAATCCAGCAATATATTAAAAAGTTAATATACAAAGATCAAGTTTGACTTTTCCCAGGAATGCAAGGTTAGCACTGTCAACAAAATAGACCGAGAAAAATATTGCAACACATATATCTGACAACAGGTTTGTACCCAAAAGATATTAAACATTCCTGCAGGTGGGGAATTTAAAAACCACCAACAACAATAATTTTTGCCTTAAGATTCAGTAATCCTGCTGCTAGTTATTTATTCAAGAGAAATAAAAACATATGTGTACACAAAGTCTTTTACAAGGATTTGTACAGCAGCTTTATTCATAAATACCCAATTATAATTTTCAGTCAATAACTGAAAACAACCCAGATATCCTTCAACAGGAGAGTGAATAAATAACCTGCAGTGTCTCATTCAGTGGAATACTAAGCAATAAAAAGATATAAACTATTGATACATGCAACTACCTGAATTAATTTCAAAAGTTATTATTTTGAGTGAAAGAAACTTGACACAAAAATTACATATTGAGTTATTCCACTGATACGATGTTCTAGAATAGTTAAAACTAATCTGTGGTGATAGAGATCTACCCATATATAGACAGGGTAGTGGTAGGGCATTGCCTGGGAAGAGTAACCAGGGAACTTTCTGGGATGATAGAGTTGTTCTGTGTGTCTTTATATGCACTTCTCAACACTAATTAAAGGCTACTGAGTTAGTCCATTTGCATTGCTCTAAAGGAATACCTAAGGTTGGATGATTTATAAGGGAAAAAAGTTTATTTTGGCTCATGGTTCTGCAGGCTGTATGAGAAGCATAGTGCCGGCATCTGCTTCCAGTGAGGCCTCAGGGAGCTTTTTACTCATGACAGAATGCATAGTGGCAGCAGGTGTGTCATGTGGCGAGACAGGCAGCAAGAGAGAGAATGAAGAGGTTCCAGACTCTTAAACGAGCAGATCTCACCAGACTCTTAAACAAGCAGATCTCACCAGACTCTTAAACAAGCAGATCTCATGTGAACTAACTGAGAGAAAATTGCCTCATCACCAAGGGTATGGTCCTAAGCCATTCATAAGGGATCCACCCCCATGATGCAAACACTTCCTACCAACCCGTACCTCCAACGTTGAGGATTACATCTCAACATGAGATTCATAGAGGATAAATATGCAAACCATATCAGGTACCCTTAAGATCTGTGTATGGTCATCCTTCAGTCTTCTCAGGGGATTGGGTCCAGGACCCACCCTCCCCACAGTATACCAGAATTTGTGGATGCTCAAGTCCCTGATGATATTAAAGTGGTGTATCCTATGCACATCCTCACATATAATTTAAATCATCTCTAGATTACTTGGAATACTTAATACAACATAAATGCTGTGTAAAAATTTGTTATACTATATTTTTATTTTTTATTATTTGTATTTCTGCATTGTTATTTTGTATTTTTTTCTGAATATTTTGATTCAAGATTGGCTGGATTTGTGAATGAGGAACGAGCAGATATGGAAAGATGACTTCATTTCGCTGAATTTCAATTTTAATTGCATTTTTAACAAAGTGAATTACAATGCTTACCCATGTTTGAACATTAGAGTGCACTGTTTTCAGAAATGGTATGACAGGTTAAGAATATTATAAGTCACAAGAAGCATGATAGTGAGAACTGGATTCATCATCATATAGGACTAGCAAGAAGAACAGGGTGGTGTTAAATACATTTTAATGGAAGGGCAGAATATTAGGGATAATGTTCTTTCAGTAGCTCCACCTCCCTCACCCCTCAAATTTCCCTCAATCATTTGCCAAAACCTAAGTTTCTATAAAATAATGGGAAATAATTATCTTACTTTGCAACTCAAAATAAAAGAGCTTAAAATATAAATGCGTGATTAAGATAATACTTTAAGATAAATGAATTTTATTCTTAATCAGTGTATGGATGCAAATAAGCACTGATCTTTCCTGTTACTGGTAATATAGAAAGAAGAGAAGGAAGTAGCAGTCCAATTTAACACACATTTACTGAGAGTGTAACGTGTACTAAATCAGTGGTTTTCAAGCTTTTGTTACTGTGACCTTTAGTAAGAATTGCAATTTATATTGCAACCCTGTATGTAAGTACATATGTATAACTAAAGCAGTGTTATAAAATAAAACATGTACTTGCTAAATAAGATGCAGTCTAGTATTTACTAGACTAGTATAGTGTGTTTCATGTTTACAAAAATGCAAGTCATGATGCATTAATTTCACTACCTGCTAAAACGTTGTGAACTGTGGTTTGAAAAACACAGTGCTATTCTTTCTACTCAAAATGTGGTCTGTGGACCAACAGCAGCAGCATCTGGGGACTTTAAGAAATACAGAACCTGAGACCATACCTTGCACCTAATGAATCAGAATCTGCATTTTAACTAAACTTCCAGGTGCTTCCTGTGTGCTTTAAAGCATAAGAAGCCCTGTGCTAGATGATGCCTGAGGAGGGTGCTCTGGACAGATGAAGCCTTCTTGGTATTGTTTAAGGCAGAGATTCTTCCTCGGAGATAGTCTGTATTCAGAACAGGCATATTCAAGCGCCCAGCTAAGTCCAATTCAGTATCACCAAGGATATCTCAGGGCATTTTTATTTAAAAAAAAAAAAGAAAAAAAAAACATATTAACAAACAAGATCCACGAAAGCCTCTGAATCAGATCCTGTTTAAGAACCACTGGTATAAAAAGTGAAATGAAAGTTGAGCACTGATTAAGTCCTTTTTTACTATTATACAAAGGCGCAAACCTATGTTTCCAGTAATGTGGAAAGATTTTATTTTATATTTCTTTGTGGGTGACTTCATAGAAAGGCACTTTATTCACACAATACTTATTGATGGGGGTATTCCCACTGCTTCTTTTGAATGTACTTCTCCTTATCGGAGAATTTCCAAACATCTCCATTTTACCAATAATTGCCCTTTTATAGAAATGTAATGTGACTTCTGGTAGAAATATTATTATTAGTCCTGCTGAGATAGCAAAATTTATCCCTGGATGACCTCCAGTCGATCCCTTACCAAAGATCTCAACTCGTGAAGAAAATGGGGCTGTCTCTAAGTGGCCATCACCGTTCATTAAGGTCCTTGCCATTGTGTTCGTATCTTTCCTGAGTAATGGGAAGTTTTAGTCTGGAAGTTGCTAATCTTGCTAACACTAAAAGGCTTTCTCCCATTAGCAGCTTCTGTGTTGCATTAATAATAAGAAAGTAATACAGAGACCGACCTCAGCTGTTCAGTCTCCCCTGAGATGAGGCCCCAGCTTCCCTCTTATCCCGGTGGTCCACTCTAATGGTCTTGCCTATATTAAAGTAGTAGAGTGGATAATAAGATAAGTGCTGTTTATTTTATCAGAGTCTAAAATTCCTTCTTCCTGTTGGGGAGGACACGTTTTTTTTCTTAAGACATCCAAATTGAAAACTATACCATCAATACTTTTGCAATTGAAATTGACCTATTTACTTCATACTGTTTTAAAAATGTAAGTGTTGACTATCAAGCACAGGAAAAAAAATGTTTTAGAAAAAATAAATCCCTCCACCTTTCTTGGAAGAGTTACAAAACAGATAACTCTCCTAGGGATGTCTTCTTGTCCTTTTTTGAGTAATAATAAGAAAGTAATACAGAGATTACTCATTACTCATCTGAACAGCAGGAGATTAAAGAAAACTAAAGATCTTTGATTTTATAAGTATTAAAAACTCTTGTTAATAACCAAAGAAGAAATGAAGAGAAAATAACATATTAAAACAAAGTAAGTAAGACTTTAACCCTCTAACAAGGAATCACTGTGATTAGCTCTATGCAATACTTATGTGAGATTCAATAAATGACAGTAAAAAACAACTAAAAGCTATTTTATAAAAACTTATAATCAACATATTTTTTCTTGTAAGTACTTAACTGTTTGAGGGAAAAAATGTGGGCATATCTAATAAATCAGGGATGCTCATCTAAATTTTTAAAAATTATACATGAAAACTTTCTTTGGACCAAAAGTTTCGTAATCTGGAAATAAGAAAATTCTAAATACGTTTCAGTAAAATAGACAGTAGATCTTTCCCCCAGAGAGGTGAAAATTTAACACCCTGTTAACTAAATAACTCTTTCATATGGTCTATTTATTAGGGAAATAATTTTGATGAATACAATAAACTCACGTTTGTTGTTTTATTTAGTGTGCAAAATGCGAACGTGTTCACCACATACCAATGGGAAGCATATTATTGTTAGAGTTGTCTTTAAATTGGAGGAAGAAAAGAGTTGCTTATGACATTCTTATGAAGCTTCAATAGCAGACAGGTCCATTGGGAAAGTAACAACTTTAATACAGAATTGTCCTGGGGTTGTAGATATAATGCACAATTATCTGAATTCGTTTTACTTTTTTCTGTCCTACAGTCCATGAAGGCTCTGGAGAAACTAGTCAAAAGGAGACATCCACCTGTGATATTTGCCAGTTTGGTGCAGAATGTGATGAAGATGCCGAGGACGTCTGGTAATATGCTGTTTTTATTCTTTTAGACAAAATAATGACAGTGATTAATTTCTTTTTAACGCCATCAACCATTCTGCAACAGAAGACATTGTCTGCATTTTTAATTTCTTATTCAGTTCCCAAGTGAAAAAAAAAAAAAAATGAGGGCTGTAATAACAGCAAGGAATTTCTGGAACTGGATTAAGAGGTGGGCCAGCCAAGCAGCTATCCATGGCATTACTTGATAAGGTACACTAAAATATCATTGAATCCTCCCAAAACTGTCAATGTTAGGCTATAGAGGGGAAAAAAGTCTTACTAGAATGTCTTTGAAAAGGTATCATCAGGGCTGGGTGTGATGGCTCAAGTCTGTACTCCCAGCACTTTGGGAGGCCAAGGCAGAAGGATCGCTTGAGGCCAGGAGTTTGAGATCAGCCTGGGCACAAAGCGAGACCCATATCTCTACAAAAAAAAAAAAAAAAAATTAATGAGCTGGGTAGGGTCGCACTAGCCTGTAGTCCCAGCTACTCAGAAGGCTGAGGTGGGAGGATCACTTGAGCACAGGAGGTTGAGGCTACAGTTAGCTGTGATCATGCCATTGCATTCCAGCCTGGGCCACAGAGTGAGACTTTATCTCAAGATATTTAAAAGGCATCATCAGGAAGCAATAGATGATCAGAGTTAGTTTGTTTGGGTTTCTATAACAAAATACCATAAACTGGGTAGCTTATAAACAAAAGAAATTTATTTCTCACCATTCTGAAGGCTGAGAAGTCCAAGATCAAGGCAGATTTAATGTCCGATAAGAGCTCACTTTCTCTTAAAATAACCTTCTTCTTACTGAAGCTTCACATGGCAAAAAGGGCAAGGGAGGTCTCTGGAGCCTGTTTTATAAGGGCACTAGTCCCATTCATGAAGGCTCCACCCCCATAACCTAATCGCCTCCCAAAGGTCCTACCTCCCAATACTATCATCTTGGAGGTTAGGATTTCACCGTATGAATCTGGGGAGGGGGACACCAACATTCAGATCATACCAGTTGCTAATCTGACTTCTAAGATGATGGAGTAACTGCTCTTATAAAGATATGTTCATCAAATAATGAATCATACTTATTATTTTGAAAGGGTGCCAACATTTTAGTCTTCTACTGTATTGGTCCCACCTTAAGCACATTGAAAAGTGAATAACTCAAACTTCTGAGGGGTTCTTTGTACCATGATAGTGAAAAGAAGCAGCCTCTTTTTTATTCCTTTCTTCTCTCTTCTGCTCCTCCCCTCCTCCTCTTCCTCTTCTTCTTCCACTTTCCTTCTTCTCCTCCTCCTCCTTTCCCTCCCTGTCTTCCTCCTCCTCCTCTTCTTTTCCTTCTCCTTTGTCTTCATCTTCCTATTATTATTACTATTATTTCTCTTTTTCCTTTTTACATATACCTCACCCTTTTCAGGAAAACATCTGGCTGCTCTTTATTTTCTTCAGTATGCAGACTGTGCTTGCCTAGAGCAGTTAACCATCATTTTGATCAAACTTTTATGAGTAGGGGGAAAATTCATCTAAGGAAAATGAAGAAAAAAAATTAAGACAAGATTATTTGGCAGTAGTAAAACAGTCTGCACTTAAAATATTTTTCAAGTGAAGATTCTATCTGAGTAAACGGTGGTTCTTAGGGTAAACTACATACTTACAAGTAAACACTGCCTTTGAATAGCCAAGTGAAATAAACATCTATTACTAAAATCAAACAGCAGAAGAGTTTTCATACCTGTCAAACACTTCTAGCCAGTGGGCAGCTGGGAGCCAAGTGAGAGAGTCTGTGCACTGGTTTGACCATCTTGAGGTAAACGAATGTATGTTTTTTATTGAGACAGAGTCTCACGGTCTCTTTTTTTTTTTTTTTTGAGACGGAGTCTCACTCTGTCACCCAGGCTAGAGTGCAGTGGCGCGATCTCAACTCACTGCAAGTTCCACCTCCCGGGTTGGAGAGATTCTCCTGTCTCAGCTTCCCAAGTAGCTAGGATTACAGGCGTGCACCACCATGCCCGGCTAATTTTTGTATTTTTAGTAGAGACAGGGTTTCATCATGTTGCTCAGGCTGGTCTCAAACCCCTGACCTCAGGTGATTTGCCCACCTCGGCCTCCCAAAGTGCTGGGATTACAGGTGTGAGTCACCATGCCCTGCCAACAAATGTTATGTTTTTTAAAAAACATCCTAGGTACCTTTATGGCTGATAAATTTGTGGTTCTCAAAACTGAGAGATTCCCAGAGGTACTATGAGAATTTTTTAAAACATACCAGTTATTTAGTTCTGCCCCAAAATTAATGAATCAGAATTTCACAGAAGTGGGGCTTAAAATTTTAGTTTTCTAAAGGCCCCCGGGTGATTATGGAAATACTACTCTAAAATAAATTACTAATTCAAAGACTCTTTCTCCTTCCTAAATGCTTTAGGGCTCTTCTGTAGTCATAAGATCAAGACACACAAATAGGAAATGTATCCTTAAAATATTTTGTTTCTAACGTTTGTTGGTGACTGCATCTGTGTTTCAGCATCATTTTTTCAAACTGTCTTCTTGTAAATTATTTCACTTAAAAAAAAGTACATGAGTCTCTATCTTTTTTTAAGAATTTTAATTTTCTTAGTTCCTTATCTTTTTAATGATCATTCTTTAAGTGGTATAGTTCCACTTTCCAAGTACAGATATTTAAGACATGAACTTGTAAGAGCAGCTAAAAATTATTGGTTGCTTACAATGGGTTTTATCCATTTGTACCATTTGTATACTTTTTTTTTGTTCTCAGCTATCTTCAAAATAGCCATAGGAGGTAGATTCCATTATTATTTTACTTTAAAAAGAGAAAACTGAGTTTTAAAGTGATAAAGTGGCAGGACCAAGATGAAGACAGGAGGTGAAAGTAACTGAAGGGTGTTAGCATAACAATTCAACCAAAGATGCAATGGAAACAATATGTCTTTGCTGTCATGTCTAGACAATGAGATGGCCAGATTGCAGGCAGCATGTTTGCACTGACTCTCCAAGGCCTGCAAGGTTAGAGCTGGTCTAGGTAGATATTTGCAGCTGGAAGTGGGAAAACATCCAAGCAAGCAAGGGGTTAATCCTGGTATTCTTGCAGAAGTTCAGATCCATGGTATGAAGGCAGTATGAAGAGATACGGGCAAGGGTAGTGACACCAGAAAGGCTTAGCAGTTGTCTACAGGACCCAGCCATAGCAACTGTAATTCAGAAAATAAGTTCAGTTACAAATGGGACAAGGAGAAGGACAAAGCAGAACCTTAGTCATGGAGAAATTGGTGTCAATCAGAAAAACTCATCAAGAACTGAAATAGGAGAGCCTGGATAGATACTGGAACTGATATACAAAGTCAAGCCTTGGTTACAAGTGGCTGGGAGAAGCATAGCCTACATCTGAGAAATAAATTACAAGGTCAGAATGAAACCAGCAGCAACGCTGTCTGAATGCTAAATCAGTTAGCTTTTGGCTACGATATCTTGTATACTCCCAGCATAGGGACAAGATTAGCTCCAAAATGCAGAATAAGCCTGAACCTCCAGATGGGGGCTAAGTGGCCACGGCTGTGAAGATTAGAGGGCTGTAGGGGCAGGGAGCCAAGAAGATCATTAGACTTCCAAGGCAAGAACGAAAGTTATTAGTGTTTAAATAAAATGTATTTAAAATGTTCAATGTAAGCAATAAGGAATTGTGCTGAAATGACAAGTGCATTGATTTCCATTTACATACCTTGTATGTTAACATACCTTTGTATGTTAATATATTGTATTAGTCATGGCCATGAAGGGCAGATTGGAAACAGCTGAAGGACACAGGAATAAAGCAATGAGTGAAATTAAATAGGCATAGAATGAAAGGCTGTAAAGTAAGATAGGAAGCAATAGCGAAGCGATCTGACTGTAGTACCAGGCAACAGAACCTTCACTATATCAAGGGAGTGTTGATACACTATTGATTTTGGATGACACCATGGCCACGTTTTCTCAAACATAAAATACTACATATGCTGTGTGGCAACAAAGAGTACAACTTATTGTTTCAGTTTTTTCCTTTAACACTAACTAAACTATAATTTTATGTGTACAGATTTCCTTAATCCTGCACTATGAAGTAATAACAAGATGTGAATAACTGCTGACATGAAATAATGTTCTTACTATATCCACAATACTGAAACAAAGGTGAAAAATTAATTCCCAATCTTTCTTTAACCCTGGCCTAATAAGTTAATATTTTGCATTTTGCCACAGGGTTAAATCTAGTTATTCAAACATTCTTAAATACTTTCAAGATGAAGATAAATCTTTATTAGAATGAAAACGTGAGTACACGGTTAACTGATCATGTTTTCATAGTTAGATGAGTTTTTGAGTTCAGAAGAAAGTCACACTGGAGATGGGAACTTAAAAAAGTAATAAATAGGGGAAGGAGAAGGAGAATAAAATAAGAGGAGAAAAAGTAATAATCAGATGGCATTGACAAACTATGATACTAATGACATAACATTTTAATGCTTTTATTTTGAGAAAACAGATGGCTTGTAATCTCATATAAGACCCTAGTTTATGTTCTGTGATTTCATTTCAAGGTTTTTCTCTTGCATTTTTCTTATATGGAGAATATCAAGGCTGTAAAAAATCAGAAAATTTTAGGTTCTCTCAATAGGAAAGGAAGACCATGGCTACAAAATATTTTTTTTCAGTTATAGGTATTAACTTAAATGTAGGAAAGGATTGAGCTTCCAAAAGAGTGTTAAAATTCAACAGGATAAGTTATTCACGCGCCAGTACATCCATTCTCATAATAGAGGTATCTTTCATTAAGGAAGGACTTCAAAAGTAGCTGAAACACCTGTGTGAAGGGATGTGTGTGCCTGTTTATGGGAAGGGGTTAAGAGAAGAAGAAAGGGCTTAAAAGATCATTTCTCTTTATATCTAGACTGAAAACAGTCAAAACTAATACATTTATACATAAAAGAGACTCTCAAATACACCCTGCCAAATATAATTTATAAAGAAGAAGAATGGCTTATAAATAAGTCAAATATAATAAAATTGACTCATTGCAAAGTAATAAAGCTCCATCTGATAGCACTGGGAATACCAACTTATGATTTCAGCAAATATTTCTGATTTCACTTTAGAAACAGCTTTATATTCCCTTAATTATCTTACCTGATAAATTATCTCAGTAAGTCCAAAGTAGGTCAGTGGAAACTCTTTTCTCTGGGAACTATTCCTTAGAAGTAATTAGCCTGGAAGTTTCTGTTGGTTCTGTCAGTCACAAGTAGTTCAGAGCCCTGGGGTTGATACTTGATTTAATATACATATACATACAAAAGCATTGATAGCTGGGTCTGACCACAGGAATAGCTAGGTATGAAATTGGCTGCATGCCTAATATTTCCAGGAAGAGAGCACAGGTGTAAGAGCAGATATAGCCAGATGACAAATGACATAAAGGGACAACTTAAATTATTAGGTATATTTGCTTTATATGTATTCTTCATAGCTCTTTATTCCTGTTTTAACTTTGCTTTTGTAGTATTCTCCACATGCCACTCAGGCTCCATTAGCGATATCATATTGGCTTAAATGCTATTAACTCCTTAGTAGTCATTCATTTTGTCTTTGAAAGCATTAATAATATTTTCCAGTTTTAGTGTATAATATCCTTGGTGTTTGAGTGCAATGGTAAGAAAGGAAAGAAGCAAAGTTGTTGCAATAAAATGAGTTCCAAAGAGGAATGAATGAATGTCTATTATTTTCTCTATTTCATGGATGTTTCATAATTGAAACAGGGTGTGGGATCTGGCATTTCTTTTCTGGGTGTCTCTTACAAAGACAGTTTAGTGTGAAGTCTTTAACATCTTGCTCCTTTGATCTGAGAAGGCTCCTTGTCACTAGGAAGACTGTGTGTTGTTGGCAACCTGCCCACATTTAATGCATTTTGGATTGTGGAGGCTCATGAATATTTGAAGTGGGGCAATGGCCATGGATGATCCTTGGCACTAGATTTCATCATAGGTATAAGTAAATTAGACATTAGGTCTTGCTGACTTTAGTACCTTTGGGTTGTGAGTTTGATAGGGAAAATTAAGACACCTCTGAGGAAAATACAGAAAGTGGTTTTATTTAAAACCACTCCTGGTTGACAGTTGAACAAAAAGATTGTGTTTAAAGTAGAAACTGCAATCTTTGTATTGCTTTTCTACTAAGCAAAAAGAGCAGACTTGGATATGGTATATTTAAAGAGGATGCTGATTAGTCACAAAATTAGCCACCTAAGAGTTCATTCAGTTTCTCCCTAGGGTGTTTCCCTTTTATTAATTTCCTTTGCTCTCTGGCCCCAGAAGTGTAACTGGTAGCCAACATTAGGTCTGGTTTCTAATATGAGTTTACTCATGGAGACAATGAAAAAAAACAGAAAAAAGATGATAGATCTGGTCTAGAAAATCTAAGGTTTTTGTTGACTGTATACATGGCTTTTTGAGAAAACATTTTAGTTCCAAGATTCCTGGAGTTGAGGTATGACCTCCCTCCATTTACCTCTTATCCCCACCTTGAAGACAGTAGCTGTCACCTCTGAAAGTTACAGTAGTGTTTTCTGTTGGAGTCAATGAGTGGGAACTGAAGAGTAGATACCTCTAGTTCTTTTAATGATTCCATTTGCCCAAAAAATGTTTTGGATGGGGACATATACAGCTCCTGACTTAGGGAAGCACACATCTTTCCACTCTCACAATTTCAAAGGGAAAATATTGATAGTTTTTAGCAAAGGTGATTCCAAATCTAAAAGTTGGGGTTTGCTTTTATTATTTATTTCTTTTCTGTATTTCTTCACCTATCCTGATCAAGAAAATAAACAACGCATATTTTTCTAAATTTCAAACAATATAATAAAATTTAGAAGTTAAAGACTAGTAATTCTGACATGGTCTGTACGTTGGTCTATACAGGGCATTAAACAATGCCCAGTGTCAACAAATGCCATATTCGCAATCCAGATTTCTCTCTGCAGTAGCTGCGAGTAATCCTACCTGCAAACTGAAGTTAAAAGCTTCAAATGTTACTCAGGAAGACAAATGAATAACAATGACTCTTCTAATATGCAACAGTCAAATAATAACCACCACCAACAACTAGCCACCCCTCCAGAAAAAGAAGAGTCATGCTTTATGAAAGTAAAAACTAAAAAAACATTGAAAAATAAAAATAAACAATAGTCTTTAAAACCTTGGATCTTCTGTGAGGCTAGCCTACTTTTAAAAAAAAATGGGTTTTCACATAAATTCTAGAGAATCTTTTAAATTTTTTCTCGTTATCTATACCTTAACTGTACTAGCTATCACAGTGATTAGTGAAACTTAATTAGGTTATGACAACTACAAACCGAGATCTGGTGTAGAGTACCAAGAAAGATGGGGATAAAGAATTCTGAACTTCGATGTGTTTTATTTGTTTTTACAGTATTTATTAGGCCATGCAGTTTAAATCATATAACTTCTATTTTATATCAAAAATCATAAATTACTGCATGGCAATAGAACAAAGGAAACAAAACTCCTAAGTACAGATTGTATTTCTACCACTAACTTAACAGTTTTCATTACTTGTTTCTCTTTTTACTTGCTTTTTTTGTTTGTTTGTTTGAGATGGAGTCTCGCCCTGTGGTCCAGGCTGGAGTGCAGTGGCGCCATTTCGGCTCACTGCAAGCTCTGCCTTCCGGGTTCATGCCATTCTCCTGCCTCAGCCTCCTGAGTAGCTGGGACTACAGGCGCCTGCTACCACACCCGGCTAATTTTTTGTATTTTTAATAGAGACGGGGTTTCACCATGTTAGCCGGGATGGTCTCGATCTCCTGACCTCATGATCCGCCCACCTTGGCCTCCCAAAGTGCTGGGATTACAGGCTTGAGCCACCGCAGTTGACCTTTACTTGCTTTATAAATCTTTGCTTGCTTTTTAAATCTTGTTGTAGGCCACACCCTGTTAATGGTAGGTTGCCTAACTTTTGGTGCTCACTCATTAAATTCACTCTCTATTTCTTCTTGAGTTTTCATGTCTCAGTTTCTAGCATATTCTGAGTCAGCGATTCCTGTCTCCACACTCAGGAAATACCTGCTCCATGTTCCGATGTCCCAGTGTAACATCCCAGTCTCAGAAATAATAATAGGAATCTCACTGTAGTTATCAAAGTGTGACAAACGTTTCCAAAGCGTATCAGACACCATCCTAAATGTCTAGATTTATGGAGCCATTTAATCCTCACCACAGTCTTATGAATTTAATACACTAGTAATTCTCATGTTACAAAACAGAAAACTGAGGCACAGACAGGTTAATCAAACTTCCCAAAGCCAAACAGCAAGTGAGAAAGCCATGATTTGTGCCAGCCAGGCAGACTCCATGCTCTTAACTACCACTCAAAGTCTTCTCTTATAAATTATGTGTGTATATAAGTGTATATTGTGAATATGACACACACACACACACACACACACACACATAGACCAAATGTATCACTTAAAGTAAAGTGGCAGTTTGGGATGAAATTCACCACTAACACACCTACATTGTGTATGATGCCCTTGAAGTTCTTTTTCACTCGGTATATAAAATATATTTCTTTGTAGTTCCCTTCAAGGCTGTGTGGTTTTCATTAGTTTGTTTTTCACAGAGGTATTGAATTGTTATGTATGGAGCATATTCTTATCATGGTTATGCATGCGTCCAATCAGATGAGAATGTTACTAGCCTTAAGGTTTCATAGAAGAGACATACCTTCACCAAAACCTGAGGTTTATTTAGCTGCTTCAATTCAATTTGCCTGTTTTGCAGTTGCAATGGCAATCCTGACTGTGAACCAAAGCTTATTACAAATGTCTGTTTCTGCTGTAAGAATAGAAATTCCTGGAGATGAGAAATAGAAAAAGAGGGAAGAGTCACCAAATTAAATAAAAATAAATATGACAGTGGGTTTTAATCTCTATCTTAGGAGCAATACCCTGCTGTATCTTTTAATTTAGCACTTAAAATATGATGTGAAGCTTCTTATATTCCAATATAACATATATTTTTGATGGTTATATTAAAATGGGTTTTACATTTTTTCTAAATATAAATACACACATTGCATCATAGTGAGTTTAAAAAAAAATAGAAATACAAAAACCTTAGGAAAATGTCATCCCTTTCTAAGATAATCATTGTGAAATTTGGAGATATATTTTCCGTGTGTGTGTGTGTGTGTGTGTGTGTGTGTGTGTGTTTTATGAGAATCTGATAATATTTTACATATTAACAAAACCACTTATCTTGATCATTTTTAATCTTGAGGGTGAGTTATTTAGTGATTGTTAGGAATGCCAAACCAATTTAAGAATAATGTATTTATATTGGAAAGCAATTTCTGTATCCCAAGCTCTGATAATTCTTTCAAAATTTTCAGCACTTCTAAAAAAAATTCATTTGAGGGTACTGTCCTAACATTTGTGATCTAAAAAATTACCAAACCCTATATCCCCTCTAAGCCTGTGTTAAACATTTTTCGTGTTTAACTCCAAGAGACTAGACAGTATGTGAACTGAAAACATTTTCACTGTCTGTATCCAGAGTGTTCATAATAAATAGCTTTCTGAGGCATAAGCATTGTTTGCTGAGAAGCTGTCCTCCCAAAGGTGTATTAAATCGGGTAGAAACTGTTGCTGGTCTTCTGTGGTTTACTTCCAAATAGTAATATATTGTATGTGTTGGCTCATCTAAACTACAAATCAGTGAACCATCCTCAGCAGCCGACATCAGTCTCTTCTAGACACATTTCCCTACAAACAGGGCATATAATATCTAATAAGTGATTGAACAAATTGTAAAATTATATGCAACACCCAATCAAAAAATCAATACTGCTGAAAGTCTAAACACTTATTAGAGAAAAAAGCCAATAAATAATGAAAACCCATATCTGATTTTCTAGCCCGCCTAATGTAAAGTAAAATTAATCAAGAGTGGGTCCATTCATCCTTTTTTCACTAAGCTATGAATGGAACATAAGAAATCAGGACAATGCATTTGGGACAGATGATCTTCTGAAGATTGTTTACCACAGCTCTTTCTTATTTATTGCAGCCTTTCAAAGTCTTTGACATAGTAGTTCACTGTATTCTCTGAGCTCATCCTGAAATGAGCTTTCTACAATCAAAATTATATTATCCATGGTAATAAATGTAATGGTAGGTTCTAGCTAGCCATAAGGGCTTATAATAAGCAGATATTAGGAGATGTTTATCTGGGAGAAGTGCACAACAGTTTGGAAAAAGGCAAAAATAAGAAATAAAATAAAATATTAGCTTCACATTAGCAAAAATTAGTGATGCATTTCTGTAATAAACATAGGTATCTGCAGGCCAGGCACAGTGGCTTACGCCTGTAATCCCAGCACTTTAGGGGAGGCTGAAGCAGGCAGATTGCTTGAGTTCAGGAGTTCATGACCACCCTGGGCAACACAGTGAAACCCTGTCTCTACTAAAATACAAAAAATTAGCTGTGCATGGCAGCATGCGCCTGTAGTCCCAGCTACTCGGGAGACTGAAGCAGGAGAATTGCCTAAACCTGGGAGGCAGAGGTTGCAGTGAGCCAAGATCACACCACTGTACTCCAGCCTGGGTGACAGAGCAAGACTCCGTCTAAAAAAAAAAAGGAATAAACAGGTATCTGCATAAATTTGAAACTTTAGGACATTCAAATATAACATCGAATTATCAATAATGGTGAAAAATGAAAATGATATATTTGATTACAGTATGCAACTTAATTTTAATTGAATATTATTTCTTTTCCCTAGAAAGTATGTTGATTTTTGGAAAAAGAAAATACGACAGAACTGCTTGCATTACAGCTACACTGAATGGTCAGACTTGGGGGGAAGAAAGAAAAGAAACAGAAGAAGCCCTGCATTGATCAATATATTGGTATATTAATCAGGGTTCTTCAGAGAAACAAAGGAATAGGAAGCAAAAATTTTTCTAGTGAATCACTACAGATAATAGTGGAAGGTGACAGTTCCATTTCCACCCCTTGATTTCTGGACCAATGAATTTTGGTTATGGGAGACAGAGTATCACATATTAAATGCTGATGCAGAGCACATACAGCCTTCTGGAGAACCTTGCCCCAGTCCTAGAAAGGATGGCCACCTAGCTGGTGTTACAACTGTGATTTCTTTCTTTTTTTTCTTTGAGACAGTGTCTCACTCTGTCACCCAGGTTGGAGTGCAGTGGCACGATCTTGGCTCACTGCAACCTCCACCTCCTGGGTTCAAGCAATTCTCCGGTCTCAGCCTCCCAAGTAGCTGGGACTACAGGTGCACACCACACGCCCAGCTAATTTTTGTATTTTTAGTAGAGACAGGGTTTCACTATATTAGGTTGGTCTTGAACTCCTGACCTCAGTTGATCCACCTACCTCAGCCTCCCAAAGTGCTGGAATTACAACTGTGATTTCAAAAAACCATTCCACCACTCTATCAAGCCAGCAGCTATAGGATGGCAGGAAACATGGTGAGGCCAGGGAATTCCATGAGCGTATCCCCATTGCCATGCTTCTTTTGTGGTGACGTGAGTTCCTTAGTCAGAAGCAACGCTGTGTGGAATACCAAGCTGGTGTATAAAGCATTCTATAAGTCCATGGATGGTAGTTTTGGGATAAGCATTGTGTGCAGGAAGAAAAATTTATATCCAATGTAAGTACCTATTTCAGTAAGGACAAACTGCTGTTTCTTCCATGATGGAAACAGTGCAATATAATCAACCTGCCACCCAGGAGCTGGCTGGCCACCATGAGGATTGGTGCCATATCAGGGACTTGGTGTTGGTTTCTGCTTCTAGCAGATTAAGAACTCAGTGGTGACTGTAGCCAGGCTGGTCTTGGTGAGTAAGAGTCTATGTTGCTGAGCCTATGCATAACCCCCATTTATTGCCACAATGGCCACTTTGTTCATGAGCCCATTGGGCAATGAACAGGGTTGACTGGAGAAAGAAGCTGAGTGATAGCTACAGAATGGGTCATTCTATCCAGTTTATTATTACAGTCTTCCTTTGCTGAGGTTTCCCTTTTGTGAATATCTACATGGGACAAGTATCTTCATGGTTTTTTGCCCATTGAGAGAGGTCTATCCACACACTTCTTCCTCAAATTTTCTTCTCACCAATATTCCAATCAAGTCCTTGACCATCTACCTAACCATTGGCCACAGTCCATGAATCAGTGTACAGTCACATGTCCTGCCTTTTCTCCTAAGCAAAGTGAACAATCAGGCGCACTGCTTGAAGTTCTGCCCACTGGAAGGATTTTTCTTTGCCATTGTCCTTGAGGAATGTTTCAGAGAAGGTCTGTAGTGCTGCAGCTGCCCACTCTCAGGTGGTAGCTGCAATATCATGCAGAATCTTCTGTAAATCAGGCCTCTTGTTTCCTCTATCAACTGATCACAAGGAGCTCCCACATGAGGCCACAGAAGCAGGCGGGAAAGAGAAGGTCCTGTAATAGGAGTGGGTGCCGTGACATTTAGGCCCCTCTTTTCATGTAACTTACTTGTGCCAAGGGCCTGATTTGACCTAATCTCATGCAAAGCACTTCCATTTGATGATGGAGTGCTGCTGTGCATGCCCAACTTCATGGCTTTGCAAGTAAGACAACACTCAGTTCATGGTGGGAAGCTCAGGTCGAATAGTAACTTGGTAGTGCATAGTTAAGTACTAAGTCTCTGCTAAGGCCCAGTAGCAAACTAAGAACTGTTTCTCAAAAGGAGAGTAGTTATCCACAGAAAATATCAGGGCTTTGTTCAAAAATCCTAAGGATCCACACTGTGATTCACCAATAGGGACCCATCAAAGGCTCCAGACAGCATCCCTGTCTACCACTGACACTTCAGGCACCATTGGATGTACTAAATCATAAGGCCCTAGTGACAGAGCAGCTTGCACAGCAGCCTAGACCTGTTGCAGAGTCTCTTCTTGTTCTGGGCCCCACTGAAAACTAGCAGCTTTTAGTTTACTCAGTAAATGGACCAGAGTAACAGCCTCAGATAAGGAATATGTTGCCTCCAAAATCCAAAGAGGCCCACTAGGCATTGTTCCTTGTTTATGGTTGAAGACGAGGCAAATGCATCAACTTATCCTTTACTTTAGAAGGGATATCTCACATGCTCCACATACTGACCCCTAGAAATTTCACTGAATTTTCTTGAAAATTCACTCTCTGACATGCAAATGTCTTACCAATAACTATAGAGTAGTTGCTGCTTCTTGCTCACTACGTCCCATCAGCATAATGTCACCAGTGTGATAGACCAGTGTGATATCCTTTGTAAGGGAAAGGTGATAAAGATTCCTGCAAACTAAATTATGACATAGTGGTAGAGAATTAACATGCCCCTGATGCAGCACAGTGAAGCTATAGTGCCGACCTTGCTAGCTAAAAGCAAACTGATTCTGGTTGTTCTTCTTGAGAGGTATGGAGAAAAAGGCATTTGCTAGATCAATAGCTGCATACCAGGTACCAGGGGATGTATGAATTTGCTCAAGCAATGAAACCACATCCAGTACAGCAGCTGCAGTTGGAGTCATCACCTGGTTAAGCTTATAATAATCAACTGTCATTCTCCAAGATTCGTCTGACTCCCACACAGGCAAGTTGAGTGAGAACATAAGTATCACCCCATCCCTGAGTCTTTCAAGTCCTTGATGGTGCAGTCTTTCCCGGAAAGTAGTATTTTTTTGTGTTTAATATTTTTCAAGGTAAAGGCAGTTTTAGCAGCTTCCACTTATCTTTTCCTACCACCCTAGCCTTCATTCCACATGTCATGGAACCAGTGTGGGGTTTCTGCCAGCTGCTGAGAATGTCTACTCCAATTATACATTCCAGATCTGAGGAAAGAAACACAGTGTGGGTTCAGCAACCCACTGGATCCACTGTGAGATGGAACTGAGCTAAAACTTCACTGATCACCTGACCTCCATAATCCTGTACTCTGACTGTGGACCACAGTGATGTTTTGGGTCTTTTGTAATTAGTGTCAGTACAGAACCAGTGTCCATTTGTCTGTGAAAGGTCTCATTCCCAATACACAGTTATTCTGGCAAACAGCTGAAGGTCCTTTTGAGGAAGGCTAGGAGAAAGATTAACAGTATACATTTTTGGCACCGTACCAGGGCCCTTTCTCAAGGGGACCTGACCTCCCCTTTATGCAAAGGGTTCTGTATCCATAAACTGACTCTAGTCTGAGACTTGATTAACGGACCATAACTCTCTTTTTTTATGATGTAGGCTAGACTTTTGTTTAACTAAGAACTTTTCTGCTTATCAAATCAAGTAAGATTTAGTAGGCTTTCCATCTATTTTTCACTTTTAGGAACACCGTGATCCTAAAACACTAGCAAGGAACTCTAGCCAATACCACAGGTCTCCATGAATCTGGCGATTCTGATTGCTGCTTTTGACCTTGCTTTTGGCAGTGGAGTGCTGCCACTTGGCCCCTGCTGCCCTGAGACCCAATTACTCCAGTTGCATTTAGATTTCCCAATTCAGTTACTGCTATTCCCATTTAAGTTCTGGCCTGCAGAGAAGAGTGGTCCTAGAGCTCTTCAAGGATGTTGTGGCTCTCCTCACAAATCTGTTTCTAACAATATGGATAGAAGGTATGTCTTCTGGACCCTTCCAGTGTGTGTGAGTAGGTCTTAAATGACAAATCTACTCTAGCATTCCAGTCTCTCTAAGCCTTTGAACCTCTTTCTCTGTGTTAAACTGAGGCCTGCCTGGCATTTCGCTCACTGTGGACCACCTTTTGGTCCATGTTTCAGTCAACCAAGCAACCAGACTGCTGGAGCTCTTTCCAGTTCCCCAAGCTGCAATATTAAATGCAGTATTTAATATCTGCCGAGTGAGCTCATATCAATAAATTCAGCCTGATTCATAATTTCATGTTGTTTTCACCATTATCCCACACCCTAGTGTCCATTCCTACACATGTTTTTGGGATTTTTGTGTAAGTTAGGAACTTAGGTAGTTCTTTTGGAGTGTAGCACACCTCTTCATGGATTTCACTTCCTATCTCACTTTTAGGTGCCCGCTGGGACTGGCGTTCAGTACAAGCATACCTCATTTTAGTGTGCTTCGCTTTACTGCACTTCAAATATATTGTATTTTTCACAAATTAAAAGTGTGTGACAATACCATATAAAGCAAGCCTACCAGCACCTTTATTCGAACAGCATGTACTCTCTTCATGTCTCTGTGTCACATTTTAGTAATTCTCACAATATTTCAAACTTTTTCAAACATTTCTGTTATTAAGATCTGTGATCTGTGATTTTTATTTATTTATTTATTTATTTTGAGACAGAATCTCACTCTGTTGCCCAGGCTGGAGTGCAATGGCATGATCTTGGCTCACTGAAACCTCCACCTCCTGAGTTTAAGTGATTCTCCTGCCTCAACCTCCCAAGTAGCTGGGATTATGGGTGCCTGCCACCACGCTCAGTTAATTTTTGTGTTTTTAGTAGAGACAGGGTTTCACCATGTTGGTCAGGCTTGTCTTGAGCTCCTGACCTCAGGTGCTCCACCTTCCCTGGCCTCCCAAAGGGCTGGGATTACAGGTGTGAGCCACCACACCCGGCCAATCAGTGATCTTTAATGTTACTACTGTAATTGTTTTGTGGCACCCAAACCAAACCTATATTAAACAGTAAACTTAACTGATAACATGTTATATGTTTTACTGACCTGCTGATCCCCCATCTCTCTCCTTCTCCTACGGCTTCCCTAGCATGAAAAGTATTCCACTGTATGAATATATCATATTTGGGTTATTTGTTCATCAGTTGAGGAATATTTGAGTTGTTGCTACTTTTTGGTTATTATGAATAACGCTGTTATGAACATTTGTGTAGGAGATTGTGTGGGAATGTATGTTTTCAGGTCTCTTGGGTATATACATAGGTGTGGAATTGCTAGGTCCTATGGTAACTTTATGGTTAACTTTTTGAGGAAGGGCCAGACTATCTTCCAAAGTACCTGCAACACTTATATTCCACCAGCAGCGTATGAGTGTCCACATATCCTTGCCAATGCTTGTAATTATCTGTCTTTTTGATTATTACTACCCCAGTGGGTATGAAGTGATATCTGATTGTGGCTTTGATTCACATTTCACAGGTGGCTAATGGTGTTGGTCTCTTTTTATTTGTATATTGAACATTTATCTTTTTAGAAGTATCTATTCAGATTATTTGTCTATTTTTAAATTGAGCTATTTGTCTATTTGTTATTGAGCTGTAAGAGTTTTAAAATTATATATATATATATATATATATTCTAAATATAAGTTCCCTGGCAGATATATGGTTTGCAAATAGTTTCTCTTTTTTGTGGAATTGCCTTTCACTCTCTTGATGGTATCCTTTGAAACACAAAGTTTTTAATTTTGATGAACTCCAACTTATCTATTTTGTTGTTGCTTATGTTTGTTGTCGTATCTAAGAAGGTTTTACTTAACCCAAGGTAGCAAATATTTATTCCAATATTTTCTTCTAAAGGATTTATGGTTTTAGCTCTATATTTAGGTCTGTGATCCATTTTGTGGTATTTTTTGCAGATGGAGTGAGGAAGGGGTCCAAATTCATTTGTTACATGTAGATATCCACTTGTTTCTACACCATTTGTTGAAAAGGCTAGTCTTTTATCATCAAATTTTTTGGATACCATTATTGAAATCAATTGACCCTGCATGCAAAGATTTATTTGTCTAGTCTCATTCTAGTCCAGTGATCTATGTATCTATCCTATGTTACAACTGGACTTCATTTTCTCATAGGTAAAATTCAGGAAATGAGGGTGTTGCTCTATAAGGTTTCTATGGTTCCTTTGGGCTCTAACATCATCCATCATAGCAGAAGAACTACTGTGAGCTCTAAAGAACTGCCCCCAAAGCGTCCCCAGTGGCCCTAGTGGCATTTTTTTCTCTCTCTTTGACCTAAAATTTCTAGAGTCACTTTTAAATTTGAGAAGATAATCTATTGTGTCCAGAAGGCAACATTTCCCACTTTATATTTTAATCCTTATACATTCACAGAAACAAGTTTTTCATATTAGCTAGTCACCTCTTTAGAAAGCACAGAAAATAGGAAGTTCTTCAAAGGATTTGAAGCAGCTATGGCAAAAGGTAAACATATAATGAAGCTACTTAAGTAAGACAGAAAATTCAAGAGTTCAATAAAAAGACAATGTCGAGGAGAAGGAAGAATGTAAAAGGTAGGATAGAAATAATAGCTTTAAAGAAAAACCAAGACTAAGAGAAGCTGCTTCTATTAATCAAAAGCCTTATCTCTGAGTGCTCTGAATTCAAGGTGAGAAAGAAAAGGAATAACTCTTGTGTTGTAATTAGAAATGACAACTAGTTCATGAAGGAATACTTTTACCAGTTCTGAATTCTACAAAAATATATACTGTGTGCATTTAATATGATTTTGAATAAATGACACTATCTTTGATTACTAGCTTATAAATTACATAAAATTATTTATATTGGAACTTAATATAATTTGTTACTGATAAAGTTGTAAAATTGTAGGTGATTCTTTGTTAAAATGTGAATACTGATGTCCAGGCATATCATTGCTATGATTATATGAGCTAGTACAGGAGTAAAACATGAGGAATACATGGCCACTGTATTCCTTTGTCTCCTTTCAATTATCAATAATCTCAGCCAGAGATTAGGAAGCATCTCTAAAATACGTAATATGAATCTTTAAAATTATAATTCTCATTCACAGACAGCAAAACTAAGTAGTTACTGAGCAATAAATCATTTGTTCATATGGCAGAATAAGGATGAATGCCAGGTGTCCTGAGATGGTCCTAGGATAGTGTTTCCTGAACCGTTCCCTGATTTATTCAAAAACTACTTTATGAACAACTGGGGAATTAGATGACTTCATTTGTGGCAATGAAGGACCATTTCCCTACATAGTTTATTTTTCTGTAAATATTTTATTTTACTCCCAAGAATAAAAGCAATTGCTGTTATATAAGTTGCATAGATTGGAAAACATTGGTCTGATCAAAGTTTTATGATAAATATCCTTGCTTTAATTATAATTAATTGATTTAAAACACAAATGAGAAGCAAAGAGAAAAATGTACAAAGCAATAACAACATATCACAATTTTGGACCTAGCAATTATAATTATGTGTTTAGAACATCCAGCCTGACTTGGAGATAAATTTACTTATAAGACTTCCTACTACCAGTTCTGTTCTGTCTTTTTTTATTCATACAATTGATAAATAACCAATAATTTTCTAGTTATATTTGCCTTTTTTTCCTGAAAGTCCTCACAATAGGACTTGTAGTCCTTCATTAGTATAATCAGGCTGCTGAAAACTTTAACCCAGTTATTCGCCTATTGCATCTCTTTTCCTTAATTTTTGTTTGCCTTAAACCAAGACACCATTTCAAATTAAAGTCTTCTACTATAATGTTAAGTTAGATGGGGGGAAATATCTTTGCATTAAGGACCAAAAACCACATGGCAATAAGGTAGAGTGCATGAGGGCCATAGGCTTGCATTTTTTAAAATGTAATTTAGTTAAATTCTGTTTTTGCTGCCTATAGCATTGGCTAGAAGGGTTGGTATAGAACAGTGTGGATATTAAAAACCGTAGCTTGCAAAGTTACTTGTCAGGAAGACTTTCTTTTTAAAAGGAAATACAACAATGCAATGCATACAACAAGTTTCTTAAGTATAGGAAGAGGAGGCTGGGCAGGGTGTCTCACATCTGTAATCCCAGTATTTTGGGAGGCCGAGGCAGGTAGATTGCTCAGTCCAGGAGTTATAGACCAGCCTGAGCTACATGGTGAAACCCTGTATCTACAAAAAAATAGAAAAAAAAACCTAGCCAGGCATGGTGGTGTGCACTTGTAGTCCCAGCTACTCTGGAAGCTGAGGTGGGAGGATCACTTGAGCTGGAGAAGGCAGAGGCTGCAGTGAGCCAAGAACTGAGTGAGACCCCACCTCAAAAAAAAATTAATTTAAAAAAAGGAAAGAAAAGAGCAGTGTCAGTAGGAGTTGGGATGGTTAGGTTTGAAAGGTTTAAAAAATAATTTTAAAATAACCACTAAGTATTATTGTTGTAGTGCTTACTTTGTGCACTGCACTCTTCTAAGGACTTTGCATTCCTTAACATTGAACCTTCAAAAGAGCAGTACAAGTTAGGTACTATTAGTATTCCAGTTTTAAAAGGGATGAACTTGAGGTACAATGGTGTTAAGTAACTTGTCTAAGTTTACTTAGCTCTTAAAGGTCAAAGCCAAAATTTGAACCCAGAGGTCATGCTCTTACCTGTTCCGTCAACATTCTTATCAATTGTGCTCCAGAAAACCTGCAACATAGTGAAGAACTTGTAAGACTCAAAGGACTTTTACATGTGTAAAGAAGGGAAAGAGTTTTGTTGAAGAAACAGAAAGAAATGTATTAATGAACATACATGAAGTCATATGCACCATCTTATTTAATCTTTCACAACGGAGTGGTAAGTTAGTCGTGATTTTCCTCCATCTGAACAAAGGAAAGCAAGGTTCAGAGAGATGGGTAACATGCTGAATGTATGTTGTTAGGTTGAGGTGGATCTTGAGTTCAATCTCAAACTTTTCTAATTCCAAAGTCCATGTCCTTTTTACTGCATAATGCTATAGGATAGAATTCAAGGTAGAATTAAGACAGAAAACTGTCATTTCAAAAGAAAGAACAGTTTATGGTTGATAATGTGTGTAGTACTTGAAGAGTTAGAGAAGTACATATAGCCAAATGATGGAAGATTTTATTGTCACGTATAATAGGGTAAGCAGTATTAAATGCTATAACAGATAAGTGCCAAATTCTCTCCTTCTCTCTTTGTCTCTCTCCCTCTCCCGCCCCCCACCCCCACATACACGTTACTCTCATCATAGGTCAGAGAAGATGGTGCTAATCAGGCAGCCTAACACAAGGTCCTACAGGGGCCAAGGGTCTTTCCATATTTAAGGAAAGGACCTTCCTTTCCTTAAATCATTGAGGTTCTATTCATTAATTTAATAGAAAGAAAAAAAATCTTAAGTGAGAGGGTTTTTTGTTTGTTTGTTTATTTGTTTTTTTTTTTTTTTTTTTTTTTAGCTAGTCTTAGAAGTGCATTCTGCACTTCCAGCAATGTGCCACTGGCCAGAACATTTGCTACATAGTAAAAGTGGCATTAAAGAGAAAGGACCCAGTAATGAGGTTCGGTAATGGTCCCCAAAAGAGAGATTAGAGTCAGGAAAGCTTTACAGTATGAGGAGATATTTACTTAGTACACATGATAGGTCATGCTCTGTCTGAGCCCTGGGAATACAGCATATAACACAGATAAGGTCCTTGCCTTTAAACAGCTTACATCCTGAGAAGGGGAGAAATGGAATAGACAATAAAGACATGAACAAGCAAGCAAGCAGACAACATCCTTTCAGATAACAAGTGTTTTAAAAAGAAAACAGAATTCTGAAAAACAGGATCCTGGGAGAAAGGGATGCTACTTAAGATATTTAAGGAGTACCTCTCTGAGGATTGCCATTTTAGTCAAATGGCAAGAGCCAGCTATGCAAAGATCTGTTGAAACAGTATTCTAAGCAAAGAAAACCTCTGGTCCAAAGGCACAAGACTGGGGATAAGCTTGGTGTGCTGAAGGAACTGACAGAGGTCAGTGTGTCAAGAGCCCCTAAAATAAGAAAGAAGGTCAAAGTTGAAAAGGGGGTTGATCATGAAGGTGCTTAGTAGGCCTTCATGAGGAGGCTCAATTTTATTCTAAGTATACTGAAAATCCTCCAGATGTTTTATTCTGGAATAAATATTTATTCCAAATATTTATTCAGGAGTTATATGATTCAGTCATCACTCTCACTTCCTCCTGAAGCCTTACAAGACCATTCCAGAATATCATCATCATCCCCTTCTCTTTCCATATCATGGGCCTGCCTTTCCTTAAATCACCGAGGTTCTATTCCTTAGTTGAATAGAAAGAAAAAGACAAACATGTCTCACATGAGAGTTTTATTGGCTAGTCTTTCAAATGCATTCTGCTCTTCCAGCAGAATATCCAGCTGGCCAGATATCCCATAGCAATTTCCCTTGCTAGTTACCTGGAAGTATGGATATGCGTTCTCCTTAACTGGAATGTAACCTCTTGGAGAGCAGACTTATATTTAATTTGTGGCTTCCTCAGTAACAAACACAGTTCCAAGAAAACACTTAGGTCTTGAGTAAGTACATGAATAAATGAATGATGAATAAATAAATAAGGAATGAAAATAGTTGAAGGAATGGAGAGCAATATCCTCTGGTATTTGGAGTCTACAACGTACTTTCACTTTCACTGTATCATTTGATCCACATGAGGACATCGAGTTCGTGGGGGAGAGTTTGGTAACTGCACAATTATGAGAAGCAAGAGATTAGAAAAAGAATCAAAGAGAAATGAAGATTTTAAGGCTGAGCACTGAGAAGAATAATGGAACGACTTTGGAAATAGGGGATCAGGAGGTAGAGTCAATTTGGAGTAGGGGAGGGAGGTGGTGAGAGAAAGTTATGTTCTGATTCGGCTGATAGAAGGCAGAACCAAGTAGAATGCCCAGTAGGCAAGTAATTAAAGGTTAAGTTGTGTGATGCAGACAGAAAGAGCTGCAGGAATTCAGAGAAATCTAATAAAGAAAATGGATTTGGGACTGAGGAATGAGAATAGACACTGAGGTAGCAAAAAGTTAGATTGCTGGGTATAATGACAGCAAATATTTACTGAAAATAATGGGATATTGGGAACAAAGACAAACTAAGTAATGGGAAATAGAAAGATATCACAATATATTAATTAAGATAAGACATCAGAAGTAAACCACAGAAGAAAAAAACTGAGGAGCTGCCATTTTCCATTTGTTTAATTAAAAAATGAAATTACTGCTCTATTCACAGTGCTACTCACTGAATATTTCCAATTTCCTACCTCCAAAGCAGTGGACATAGGACTGTGTTATGGGATGCTACTTCCTGGCTCCTTTTCAGTGGAGGACACTGATGTGTCTGGCTCTAGACTGTAACCTGTGGCTGAATGTTTGATTGTCAATACAAAACTCTGCAAACTTTCCTCTTTTTGACTGGTAGTAGTCACTGGCAATGTTCAAGTAGGTGACTGATTTGTCATCCAGGGACCCTGGGCGATATAGAGCATAAAACAAAACAAAACAAAAAGATCTTTGTCATTTTAAGCCACTGAGATATTGAGGGTGTTTGTTACTGCAGCATAACATTATACCCTGACTGATGCTGTTAACATCAGTGCCCAGTAAGAAAGGATAAATGTGGAGTGAAATTGACTCCTGTGACAGGAAACAGTGGGGAAACTAAGGACCATTAAAAAGGGAAGAGACATCAAGTTGGCAAATGATACTGACCAATCTTCTAAGACACTTATCCCCGAAGGCCTTGCAAGAGGATAGAACTGGAAACTTCACGGCAGGTGTGTTTACCTACCCATCCATGCCCCCTCCAGTGAAAAGCAGGATAGAGCAACTCCTTCAGGATGATGGAAAACCCCTCAGACTGGCTGGCTGTGTCACTGTCCTTGACTCCTCCTCACAACTAGCATGACTTAGGTTGATGTGGCCGAGCATCAGAAAATCGAGAGAACAGTTAGTGGTGCTTCCAGGTCTCCAGAGCCACAGTGCCTATGACAAAGGAGAAAATGAACCAGAGACAATCATAACCAAAATTATAAAGTAGGACAACAATTTATAAACAGGAGAGAGCAAAATGCTTGATTGGGTTCTGACAAGAAGAATATATTTAGAAAGATAAAACCAAGCTTACAAGAATAAAGCAGAAATTGATTTTCCACATAAGACCTACCAAGGTAGAGATTAGTAAAAGGAAAAGAAGACAAAAAAGGTAAATCTATTTTTGTTCCTACAATGTGCAACATATCAGTGATTTTTTTTATCCCCATGGAGGAGTGATGGGAGAGTCGAAGGGAAGGGAATGAATATATTTTTCAGCTAAATCTTTGACTACTTGTCATAAACTAACTTTAAATTTTAGGAATTATACTTAACACTATACTTGAGATTGTTATTTTAACTGGAATTCTAAGATTTATTGTGAAAAATGAAAAACATACTCATTAAATTTTATTTTTTTCTTGATACTCAAAATCATGTTTATAAAAAAAGGATTTTTTTAAAGGAGAAAGAGGTGCAAACCTCTTTAGTTAGTAAAAACTAACTAGGGAATTCTCACTAACAAAAGGCCCTATTACCAGGGTAGATGGTCCATTTGTGACTGAGTTGTAGCCAAATCATAGGTGTGGGATGATCACACTATATCAAAATCTAAATGTAAAAATCTGCCTATCTTTATTCATTGACCATGAACCAAGAGCTCCAGCCCTGCTGGTCATATTTAATAGGGAAAAATATGTTTGGATGGATTGATGGATGGAGGGCCGAACAGATGGATGTATGGAGAGATTTATCTAATGAGGCAGCTTGGTATTTTGAGAGAGCACAGGTTTTGTGTAAAAAAAAAAAAAAAAAAAAAATCCAAACTGGTTTTTTTGTGCTAAAAGCAGTCTAATTAAGAGCTGAGATGCTAAAGTCAGTTTGCTTGGCTTAAATTTTGGTGTGTCCACTTACTGCTGTGTGGCCTTATGCAAATTTCTTAACCTTCCTGAGTCGCCAGGTTCTTATTCATATAAAGGGAATTTGAACATCTATTGTATGAAGTTACTAGGAATATACATAATAACTATCATTAGTCTCAGTTGTCTTTGAATTGCTTATTTAAAGAAGCTTATCTCAAAAGTATTTATCTTTGCCTATATCTTAAACATTTATTATTTATACTGATTTGGAGGAACGTATTTGTTCTGTTGTTATTGATTACCTGTATGATAGTGTCTTTGCTCATCACAGAAATTCTTTATCTGACTCCAAAGCAGCCATTTAAATAGGCCTTGAATGTTAGCACTTATTCTACTAGGGGCTTGAGGTGAGGGGGTACTAACACCATCAAACCAATTGTTTAGGTTTGTAAAAACAAAATTAGTGCTTTAATCTATTTTTATACTTTGAATACTAGTATAGGTATTAAATAAAGAGCTTAAACCAAGAAAAACCATACCATCCTGAATCTTAGGAAAGTTATTTTGTTGTTGTTAGAGAAAAAAAGAACAGGTTTATTTATAATATAAAATAAACAGCAATTGTTCACAAAGAAGACTTTGTTTGCTACTCAAAAGGACCGTAAGTGTTCCTATCCTGATTTTGCTAGTAAGGAAATGGGGAGAAACTGTTAGGAGGTACATTCCTTATACCGTATCCTATGGCTGATAAGTGAAGGGGGCCAAGATCTGAACATAGGCATTCTGGCTCCAGAGCCCAGGCTTCTCACTCCCTCACTAAATTGCCTCTCAAATAATCATACTGTGTTAAATGGGCTGGATGGGACCTTGGAGATCATATAATCCTGTCTCTTTGTATTACTGCTTGTAAATGTAAAGCAGAGAGAAGTTAAACGATCTGCCCAAGGTTATACACTTCTGTCTCTTTCCCAACATAATAACACACTCTCGTTGAAACTCATTTCTAGGATTTATACAAACTAATGGCAAAGTCATGACATTTTTTAATTGAATGCCCAATAAGAGAATCATTTTCATCTTGTTTTCCCATCTCATGTCCATGAGTAAAATGTTAAAAATGTGTTGCAAAGCCAAAAGGGTACTTATCTTCATTAATAGCCTGCTTTTTTATAGAAGGAGGAAAACCATCCCTAGGCTGAGTCTGTTTTAAATGAAATAAGCGTGTAGTCATTTTCTTGGTGAAGGGAATCTCTGAGGCGTTAAGGGAAAAGATGACACGTCTGACCTTCTAAGTCATGTAAGTTCAACTTAGACAATATATGACTTCAAGAAAAAGCATCATCTTTCCTGTACTGGCTAGTCTTATATATCTTATGAGAGCCTTCAGGTCACTTCACTCTGGTTTCAGGTAGAAAACCAATGGGGCTAAAAGTGCTTTGTCTTTCCAACAGACCAATTAATTTTATTTTTAACTGTTAAAGTATTTGTTGCTGTTTGATCAATCTTTTACTCTTGCTTTATTCAGACATTAGAGAGGACGTTTATAAGTAAGTATATTATCTGAATGATCTTCTGATTTCAAAGTCAGGAATTATTTTCCTTGAACATTTAAGTGGTCATCTCTACCTTTTACAAAGCCAGAAAGCAAGAAGGACTGTGGGTCATTTTCCTCGAAAAACTACATACCACAGCTGAACACAATTTAAAATTGCAGCCATTAGAGTAAAATCTCTCTCAAGGGTTCTACACAAGAGCTTATTTTGGTGTTTCATATAAAGGCCCAGCTCCCTGACCAACTTTTTGACCTTAGTTGAGTTACCTAATCTCTCTGAACCTCAGCCTCTCTACCTGTAAAGTGGGAGAGACAACAGTATTTACCCACAGGATTTTTATAAGAGTTAAATCCTAAAATGTATATAAAATTTTTAAGACATTACATGGTGCTTAATAAATCTCAGATATTATCTTTGTGAATTCAGCATTCAGTTAAAATGCATTTTTCTAGTCCCGAGGCTTCCATTTTTATCTTTAGGCATATTATAGACAATATTTTTGCAGCTCTGAATTTATTCATTCGTATAACACATATTCACTGACTGTCTGCTAAGTGTCAGGCATTGTCCCAGGCACTGGAGCTGCAAAGTAAGCAAAACAGATAAAAAGTTCCATTACTGAACTTACCTTCTATTAGGAAAACATGATAAATAAGCATATATGTAGTTTAATATAGATAAATGTTCAGGTAAAAAAATTAGTGTAGAAGCGACACAGGACTTTTTCGGATATATTGGACAAGACTGTTAAGGAAGTGGGTCGTGAATATTGCAATTTCAGATAGGATGACCAAGGAAAGCTTTCCTAAGGAGGCAATATTTTAGTAAAAATGTGAAGGAGGTGAGGAAACAAACCCTATGACTATCAGATCAATTCTGTCCCAGATCACAGCAAACATTTATGTAAGTACCAACCACATGCGCTCTATTTTAAGTATCTCTTTCTTGACTCTGTATGTCCCAATTTAACCCATCATCTCCCCGCCCCACCCAACCTGCAGTATTTCTGTTCTATTCTTCTAATCATGCAGGGGAGCAATTAACCATGCCATTGCTGATGCTTGCCTTCCATTCTCCTTTCCGTGCATGCCAGTGTCCATCTACTCAGCTGCTAAGTCCTAAAAACTTATCTCCACAGTTCTTTCACATTTACTGTATTCCTTTTGTTTCTATTGACACCATTGTAGTTCAGACCTATAGTGCCTTTAACTTGACTATCTTAATAATCACCTCGCTGCTGCCTCAAAGTCCAGCCCACAGTGATCAGTCCACTCTTTGTAGACAGTTCACAATTTCAGAATCTTCAACAATTCTCTGAATCAAAATAACTCAACAATAAAAGAGGTTGGGCAGCTCTGTGGCTTGTCAACAACATGCGGGCTCTTGGTCAGCTCAGATTCCTTTGGCTTTCTCAGCATTGAAACAGGAAGGCTACAGCAAGCTCAAGCAGCACAATATCCAAAGGCAGAAAGGAGTAAACCTCTGTATCGATGAGTTTACACTTTGCTATCACCACCAACCACAGCTGATTTCTTTTCACCACCATGGTTGTGTCACATATATGTGCTTATAGCAATCATGGGAAAGGAAACACCAATCAACATACTTCCCCTCAACCCATGACCTTCTAATATCTGAACAGATTCAAGGATTCTTTAGTAAGGAAGAAAGGGAGCAGAAATGGCTTTTGGATAGGCAGCAAATAATGTCTGCCAAATCCTCTACTGAATAAGCTGTTGAGTATGATATGCAAGCCTTCTGAGAATAACCTTATTTTTCCATCTACAATGTGGTTTAGTCAATATGTGTTCTGGACTCTCTCATCTCCATGACCTAGATCAGTTTATCTCAATGTGTGGTCCAGGGACTAAGATATTATTTGCCTTTTTCATTCTCATTCTTACACAAATGCACAGTGGAGGTTTTCAGAAGCTACTTGATATGTGTTCTTCAACAGATTCAATGCAGAAGCAGGTATAGAATTCAGCTTTGTTGTATTAAGCCAAGCAGTAAAGGGGTTTTAAAAAATATACACACTGCCATTCTTCTCACTGAATTTACTTTTAGAAAACGTATTCATTTTTATAAAAATGTTATCTGTATCAACATGCAATGGGTATGTTATTGTTTCTAAATCAATCAATAAGTACAAATTTTAAATCCCTCAGTTGCATTTTCTAATATGATAAATATCAATATGTATAGAATGCATAAATAAAAGCCCTTTGGGGTCTTCAAATAATTTTTAAGATTATGGTGGGGTCCTGTGAGAAAGTGGTTTGGGAAATGTTGTCCTGGCCTAGATTACACAGCATCTTCTACCTGTGATGCCACTTCCTCCATCACGAAATTCTCATCCTAAAAGATTTAGATCAGAGGACTCTTCTTCAGTCCTTGGGAGGAAGCTCTCATTCCACTGCATCTCAATTTTCTATTCCTTTTCTATTGCTGCATTACAAATCATCCTACAATTTAGCAGCTTAAAACAACAATGCTTAAACTTCAGAGTTTCTGTGGGTCGGGAATCTGGGTGTGGCTTAGCTGTGTGCTACTGACTTAGGGTTCCTCCTACAACTGCAATCAAGATGTCAGCCAGGGCTGCAGTTCTCTCAAAGCTCAGCAGGGGGAAGGTCCACTTGCAAGCTCACTCATGTGTCCGCTGGCAATACTCAGGCTCTTGGTGGTTGTTGGCCAAAGTGTCTTGACAAAATGGCTTAAATTCCCTCCCTTCCCCCAACCACTAAGAAAGAGATGGTAGGTGGAGAATGGAGGTGGGAGGAGGGGGAAAGAGGTGGATGCCAGAGTATTATTTTTATAATCTAGTCTTGGAAGCAACATAGCATTATTTTGGCCTATTATTTGTGGGGCCCAATGCAAAAGAAATATATGAAGTCCCTAGTTCAAAAAGCAAGAAGTTCCCTTAAAGGGTTTCCTCTTTCTTCTGTCGGTGTCTTTTTCTTGACTTCCTATGGTGATTTTTACTTGCTTTGTCATTCTGAGTAGAGAAAGGTTAAAATTTTAAATAATTAGCATAATTTTACCATTCATTTTTATATTGTACTATGCCAGGCTTAAATGCAAATATAAGAGCATCTAATTTGTATATAGAATCACCAAAATTACACAATTTGTATTTCATAGCTTATATATTCATGTGTATTTCATTCTTACAAGAATAGTGGAAACTTTTACACAAAACGAATTTAACTGTTTTTATTGCACATCATGATGCTCACACATTCTACCAACCCTGCCTACCTTTGCTTGCTGATAAAAAGTGACTGCAGGAAAAGGAAATATAGTCTGCCCTGTCTTTTTCCACCTGTGTCATAATTTTCAATATAAATGGTTGGCTAATCCTGGGAAGTCAAATTTCACACATCCAGAGAAGTCTCACACACACACACACACACACACACCAGTTTGATAGCGTTCCTTGGTCATTCATATTTCTCAGGACATTATTGCCATCTTTCTCTGTGATAAACAAGCTCTAGTTTGAACAGAAGGGGCATCTTCTGGTGGCAGTCTGCATCCTCCTTACTTAGTCATAGAAGTAATACACTTGTATTCGTCTGTTTTCACGCTGCTGATAAAGACATACCCAAGACTGGGCAGTTTACAGAAGAAAGAGGTTTAATGGACTTACAGTCCCACATGGCTGGGGAAGCCTCACAATCATGGCAGAAGGCAAGGAGGAGCAAGTCACATCTTACATGCATGGCAGCAGGCAAAAAGAGAGCTTGTGCGGGGAAACTTCCATTTTAAAACCATCAGATCTCATGAGACTCTTGAATGCACAAGAACAGTGCCAAGAAAGACCCACCCCATAATTCAATCACCTCCCACTAGGTTCTTCCCACAACACATGGGAATTATGGGAGTTACAATTCAAGATGAGATTTGGGTGGGGACACAGCCAAACCGTAACAGCACTTACCTTCTACTTGCTTTGAGTCTCACTGAGTTCCCATGACTCAGTGAGGGAATCCTGCGCTCATGAGGCACTGAGAACCACCTATGTGAACAAGGTGGCAAGGGAAGGAGGCAGACACACATATTGAACACAGCTCACAGAGCTCATGCTCTGATCCATTGTCTCACTTGACTTCATTTACAAAATTCAAAGCTAAAATGATTAAGAACATCAAGTTGATGACAATAGAACATTAAACCAAGTTCAAGACTCTGTGTGCCCCGTGTGCATTGGTCACATGCCCATAAAGCCAGCCCTGCCCATCACTTCCCCTGGTTTATTAGAATAGTTACTAGTTCCAGCCCACACTCAAGGGTAGGGCATCACACAAGGGCATGAATACCAGGAGGCAAGACCCTTGAGGATCATTTTAGATGTTGCTGCCACATCCAACATCATCTTTCTGTTTTGACTTGTTCTTTTCTTTCTTGTACTGTCTATATAGTTACTCATGTACATATTATTTTGTATATTGTTTTATATGGTAATCTCCTTAAGGATAGCATTCCTCTCTGATATATATCCTGACATTCCTTTGTCATGTGTAATATGCAACACAAAGCAAGGACTGAATACATGCTTTTGAAATGAATGAATAAGTGAATTAATGATGCAGTGGAACTTTGATTTAAATTCTGGTAAGCAGTCTTTGTGAAAAATTATCATAATGAGAAGTTGACCTTAATATTTTCCTCAAATGTTGCAAGATTAAGACTGTCGTTATTATTTCAGATCCTTATTTTTGCACAAGCCACGTACTAATTTCTCTTTCTTCCCCCTTGTCATGAACTGTCCTCCCTCTAAGCATGGATTTTTTTCTGACCTCTACAAAAATCTTATTTAGGTTATTGTTAGGGGTGAATTATTGTACTTGAAAAGAAAATTAATGATACAAGGGACAGCTGGAGAATATCTGGAGAAACTGTTCCATTGGCATTTATATTTTTATTTTGGACTGCATCGAAATGGCAGGGGAGCTACGCCCTTTTAATGGCTTGCACATGTGGTCAGGCATTGTGTGAGCAAATAATGCTTTCCAGTGCTTGTATTCAATATTCAGAAAAAGAAAATAAAAATGAACAGAAGTCTTTTTAGATCTAAGCATTTTCTTCAGTTTTCTTCTTCAGTCTATCCCACAATGCATAAGCTTTCACTTCTAGATCTGTTTCAAGGGTCTTTTATAATGACAGAAGCTAAGTCTTTGTTTCCAAGTAGCGGAATACAGAATACATCAGTGTGCCATTTAAGAAGAACTATTTTGTCAGTCTTGTTTATGCACTCAAGATAATACAGTGTTTTGAAAAAAGGCTGGACTCAACCTCTGCCTGTTTATTCAATATAAACAGAAGCATCCCTTTTGACGTTGTAAGGACAGGATGTGTGCTAATTTCACCAAGTAAAAGCCACTGCACTTGGCCATATCAATCCTTGTCTAAAGCAACCTTGCTGCTTCACAATATCGTGAAAGTGCACATAAAGGATGCTAATGATGATGCACATCAAATATTAATGTGCATTGACACATAGTCATCTACTACAGCAGGAAAGTACCCATAGTGGGCTGCTGTAGGGTTATGCCTTCCTTCACCTTTGTCTTTAGCCTTGAGCTTTCCCTCCCCTTCCCATGCCTAAGCAAAACAAAGCACTCTGTACCCTAAGGAGGAACTCCAGGAAAGTCTGGCAGCAAAGTGACTGGTGTCCTCATGGTGGCCTGTTTGGTTAAAATAAAACGCCTGTTGGGCTAATGTGTGATCAAGAGAGGAATGCCATTTATTGTTTCGGGTTTATAATACTGTGAACTGAGCATAAGTGAAAGCCACTCGGGGGCTTGGGGCGCACAGGGGCAGAAATTCACAAGCAATGAATTGTATTTTTTTTCTTTACCTGTTTCTTCCCAGCATTTTAGCAATAAATGCATTGTCTTTTTATCATGTTTTATGTAAGAATGTATGAATAACCAAACAACAATTCAACTCCGCAGTTTAGAAATAAATGTGTTGGTTAAATAGTTCAGTCAGGGATGTATTTTTCTCTTTGTACTAAGCGGCAAAAGCAGCTGTGCTGTGTCTGTGCCCCGCATTCAGACATTGCATCTCCCCCTTGTGGATCAGGCCCCCTCGAGCTAGCACCCGTCCCATATCCTGCTTCATTTTAGAATAGTACCACACCTAAATAGGAAGGAAGCACCAGGAATCTGTTTATGCAATTCTAAATCTTCCAATTTAACAATTTAAAAAGACATATGCCGAAAAATCAACATATTGCTTCCAGACAGAGTTTTGTATTATTATGGCACATCCACAGATATCTTCCAATAGAAAATGCAACTACTGAATTTTATACCCCACAGTAATATGCTGAAGCAGAAATTTTGCTTTTTGCTACACAGAAAACCATTTCTACATTTTATAACTGATGCTTAAGTGAGAGTTGCACCAACTTCTTAGATTTGAACTGTGCTGTTTTCCATGTCTTCTTATGAAATATGTTTGGGTTTTTTGTTTTTAACAAGAACCCTATATCATTAAGTTAAAAAAAAAAAAGAAAAGAAAAAAAGAAAAAAGAAACCTCTGTGAGCTGAATTTTTGCCTCAGATAATACCTTACCCGGCATCAACTTAACCAGTAACTTCACACTTGGTTGTAGGCTCATCCTTCATCATCCCTGATCAATAATTCAGAAGCTCAATAGAAATGCTTTAAATTGAAATTGAACACACCATTAACAGTCCTAGAAAAGTGGGCATCATTCAAACAAAACAACCATAGGCACTCTCTCCGTCACCAGCAATGCCTGATATAGTTTGAAGTCTGGATTCCTCACTAACTGCCAATGCATTTCCCTCAGATCAATTATTTAGTCCTGAGTGAGTAAACTTCTGATCAACTCCCTTCGTCTTGGCATTAGTCTATTTCCTTTATAATAGGCAACAGTATACCTCAATCATTCCCTCTTTCTTCAGGCCTCTCTGCTTTTCGTTAATTTTCTCCTGGTCAGTCAGCCAACTCTGGCTCCCTGTGGTTATAGGAAATTATCCATGCAATGAACTTTATTTAGAAAACTCTGCTGCATAAAGAGGTGGCAGAATTATTCTTCTCATAGTCCAGTCTATGTTGACTTTCGTGCTACAGCATTTCAACAGTCACTGACATAGAAATAGATGCTTAATTTAAAATGTTTTTGCAAAAGTCATTGGACAATTGATAAATAAAGCTGAGACTAGACTCCGAATAAAGTGCTTTAAAAAGTAAAATTCCGACATTCATCTTCCTTATCCCTTAATGGGGAAAAACTCTCATGAAGCACCAACCATATATGTACTCTGAGAGTATATATTTTAAAATGTGTGTCTCTATTATTAGAAAATGTGCCTGCTATGCACACTTAAAATAGGTAAATTCTAACTCAAATTTTGAAATTTTACTGTAGAATAACTGTTTCAAAATTTCATTCAGGAACTACCAGTGTTCTCCACATGCCTGACACAGCTCTATTGTATACCATGCTAACATAAGGAAGCATTTCGCTTAATTTGATAAATTTTACAGCGTCTCTCTTTCTGCTTGTGAAAGAACAAGAATCCACCATATTTTTAAAAGCAAAACAAAAAACAAAATACTGAAGGGCACTCCTGAATTTTTTACAATTTATAATATTTTGCTATATATAAATTGAAATAATGTGTTGACCTAATACAACTTGTATTGACTTAATGCAGCTAATAGTAGAATGAAGAGTGGGAAGTATCCATAAAATATAATTATATTTTGGTATTTATGATAAATCAGCTATAGAAAACCCTCATGTATGGGAAATACATTCAAAATTATCCCATGAGTAAAGAAATATGGGAATATTGTGCCTTAGCAATCATAAAGATACGCATAGATTTGTGACTGTCACAAGGAATATCTGTGAATTTGTCACACATTTGTCCCCAAACTGTCCCCTTGGCAGTGTTCTTTCACAGAATTCCAGAAGAAACACTCTTATTTCATGTTAATCTTTCTTTAGCATGCCTTTTAATCACTTTGAAGCTTGTGATTACCTTTAATCAATGAGAGTTGCTAAACCTTCATCCAATAAGTATAGTCTGCCCCAAAGTCAGGTGATCTAAGGATAATAGAAATATCACTAAAAAGGAGCTATAGAGGTGATGAGAGGAAAACTTTCCCAGTTTAATTCTGTCTGACTAGCAGACCTAATGAAATTTTCCCAACTAATAAAACAAATAGAAACGTAGATAGAAGATAAACACGCAGACAGACAGATAGAGATATGAAAAAGTCAAACTAAAAATAAGTGCAAAGCCAATAAAACTGGATTTAAAAATTTAATCAACACCCTCCATTTCTTTATTTGCAGAAACAAAGAGTGCCTACCCCTACCTGCAGCCTATTTTGAAGAACATAAGGACAAACCAATCAAAAACTGTGCAGCCTTTCCTTTATAGATTGATGTTGCTTTTGGAGAAAACCAGAATACTGTCATCCCCGTTCTCCTTCCCATGAGTTGTCACCTCTCTCTCAAAATTCAGGCAGAAATTACAGTTCCTAGGGTATAATTAGGCATGACATAGACATAGGAAGTACCTGGTGTTGATGTAGTTCCCACAAGAAAAAAATTCTACAGGCAGAAGAGCTAGGGGGTATAGACAGAGTCATGGATGTTGAGAATATCCATGACTGTAGATTTGGGTGTACTCAATCTATTCATGTCTTAGAGGGTAAAGACCAGCCATTTTAAATAAAAGCCTAAGCACTCGGCTTTGAACTAAGAACTCTGTCCATCAACCTACCAACATAGACAAATAAGGGAATATGGCCAGTGTGCAAGAAAATAGAAAATGGCATAAATCACAACCTGTACAACTTGCATATTGGCAAACAACGTTTAGGTAAATCAGGACTTATTCAAAGATGAATAAGCAAGTAAAAAAAAAAAAAACAGGTAAAAAAAAACTTCAGTGTCTTTTCTATCTTCCATACTTCATAACATAAGGAAATCCAACATAATACTTAGTGTGACTCATTGGGAGATACTTCATAAGCTTATTGTAATAAGATAAAGAATGTAATCTATCTAGAAAGCACTTAGCACAGCTCCTGGCAAGTAGTAAACATCCAATAAAGAGTAAGTATTATTGTTATTGATAAACAATTGAAACTAAAGAGATAACTCAAAAACTGCTTTCCTGAGTCCAAGTAAATCCAAAAAAACAAAAACTCAGTCAGATTAAAAGAAAAAATCTCAGTCAAAATCAGTGAATTAGTGAATAGATGTCCACTCCAAGGTATATCATAAAATAAGATTTTAATTATAAAGACAGAGAAGAAAAACTGACAAATATCCAGGTACAAAGAAACACTTTGCTTACTCTATCAGAAGGATTCTACCAAAGAAACAAAGCCACTATGAATGTTACAAAGTTAGGGATGTTTCACGAGAATAAGCCCCTACACATTTGTGAGAGCTGCTAAAGTAATAAAGTAGTACATGATAGGGGGTTGCCTCTGCATGTTGAGTTGGTCCCAAAGTCACTATAGACCAACAGGGTTATTAATCAGGAAGAAAAGTTGAATGTGAGTCAAGGACAAACTAGAACTCTCAAGAACAAACTAGAACATGCAAGGACAAACTGGACCACATAGCTCTCTCTCCTAGCCTTCCACTTCAGTGATGAGGATGACCTGTAGAAGTCGAAACCTTTACTATGAACCTGCACACTGCCTGGATTTGGACTCAGAGAGGCTGATGGAGGAGGTCTAGTGGGAGCTTGAGATGCTGCAGGCCTCCCTACTGCCCCACATCAGCAAAGTGAGGCAGCAACAGATCAGCTGTGATCAGTGTGATCAGCAGCTGCACCTGACACCCTCCATAGATGTGCAGAGACTAATCGGTATAGCTTCACTTCCAGACAATTCTCTTATGGCCAACACTAACCCAAAACCATGCACAAGGGGATTTCTGTGAAATGCAGTTGTAACTTAGATACCTACAAAGGAACAAAAATGAGAATGACCTCAGGCTTCTCTTCTACAAATCTTAATTCCAGGCAAAAATGGAACAATGACAACTGAATTATGAAAAAAACTAAGCTATGAGCTAAGGACTTAGATCCTGTATTTGCTTTTTTCACATTCAAAGACATCTGTCCTCCTTACTTCAGCTCACTCAGATTTTTAAAATTCGTTAGATTTCCCACACCTCCATCTGCCCCTGCTGCTTTTCAGTTTGAAAAGCACACCCCAATGTTTCCATGTATTATGATGCTCCTGGGGCAGTTCTCAAATTCACACTTTTGCTTGCATCTTGTCACTCTTAGTTATGGCACATGGAGTCCTGCATCTTATTCTGTCACACTATCTTTCTGTCTCTTCTTTCCACTTGCGGTCTAGCCACAGCTATTCTTTAAATTGCTCTCAGGTTTACTATGGTCTCTGTTCTTTCAGTATGGGGCCCACACATACCACAAAATCAGTACCTAGGAGGACAGTCTTTAGATCATCCAAGCCTTGCTCATTAACAAAGCCTCAGACCCCCTTGAGTAACTGCCTCTTTGATCTTGATTCCTAGTATGCTTTTCTGTTATTTGATTCCTGAACTGTTTCCCATTTTCAGTCAATATATTCACCCCATAAGGTATATACTCAATACATACTCTGGAGTATGTAGTGTGGCTTTTATTTTATCCTCCTTAAATTTATTAACTTAATGCATGGGTCAAACACTGAATTTTAGAAAGAAAAGTTAGCAATTTAATTGCCTGTTAATTAAAATACATGTCATATACAGGCAAGATTCAGCTACCACTAATTAATCTTTCATTTCTAAATAATGACAACAAAACAAAGAGAAATAGAGTATAAATCAATTTTGTATGTCTCCTTCTAATATGAGCCTTCATTTGTCTTATACTAGGACTTGTCTCTGTCTTTAGGTGTCACTTGGGAGTTGTGTAGAAGCTCTTCTCACCATGACCCAAAGAGTTAAGACTATTTACTGGTAATAAATAAACTACAAATTCTGTTTCATTTTCTACATAGTAAGTTAAATTGGCAAAAATATTCCTGAAATACTTATAGTCCTCCTTGCAAACTACCCTAGCTAACCAGCCTGCAGTCCACATACCCCACGCTATTGCTCCCACCGGGTCTAACTTTGCCCCCATGGAGGGGACTCATCTCTCCACCACCCTGCCCATTTAGAGCCGATTCCCAGAGGCCTCCAGCTTATCTTCTTTACAGGCCAGACTTTGAGAAATACTGTTGTGAAAAGAGGATTTATGGTTTATTCACTGATTAATTGAGGAATCAAGGGTAGTAAGAAAAATCTAGGAATGGTAGAGTCTGCTTTGGAAGATAATTCTCTTGTGTCTGTTTCACCCTTTGTCTTTTTCTAGATCTTCTCATTTTTCTTTCTTTTTCAAATTTCATTCTATTCCCTTTCTTAATTTCTATACTTCTTTAAAGGGAGAAAGTACTCCGGAACCTTCAATAATCAAAATTTCATTTGTTTTCTTTGATGTCCTGCTTCAGCCTAGTTCTTCTGAGAGCCCTGTGATCAGTTCTCCTAGGAAAGTAACTGGTAAAATCAAAGAAAATTGAGGAAGTAAGTGTCCTCAACCTCAGAGTAGTATTGGTGTGATAATTTAAAAAGAAAGACAACACCTGTGCTTGCAAAGATACAGTCTCTCTTTAAGAGGTAAGGGAGGACTAGGTATTCTTAAACTTTTTAATATGCTTTTCAAACTATTCTAAATGATCAATGCTTAAGAAAAACTATTAAATAGATAAAATGTTGTTGAGTATTATACATTTCAGAGGTCACTTTAAAATAGAACGAAAGTTCAAAAGTAAAACAAGAAATGTATTTTGCCCTTAAAGTATTAGCATACAATTCAATATGCTGTTGAAAGCACAGACACAGAGATGGTTGCAAGTCAAATGAAGGTTATATTATAATTGATACTTTGAATTGTTAAGGAGAAGCAAAGGTGAAATGGAATGCTTTTATTATTATTTTTGTTGAAATCTTATTAAAAACTTTTAATGGAATGCAAACTAGAGACTATTTTCAAGGTCTCAAGTTAAATTAGATATGCAGCCATTAATAATATCCCTTACCATAACACTTTTTGAAAATAACTTTCCCAACACAGAGATGGGCTAATGCATTTTCTAATTTCTTTGTATTTTCTTTGCTATTTCAGAGAAATTCATGAGCTCAAACGATGTAAGATATAATCATCATACCTACTCCTGATTCTCAAATATAGTTGAAAATATCTGGATTGCAATTTAGACTAAGTACATACATATATATATAATCAATAAGTTTAGCATTATAATTCAGTGGTTTGCAGTCATGTTTAAGTGCTTGAGCACCTGAAAATCTTGATATTTGTTGAAAATGTTTATGAAATAATGACATTTTAATTGAATTGAATTAGAAGGAAATTCACCTGCAGAAGTATGACTTTTTAAATGTATGCAAGTCTCCACACATAAAAAGTAATGATTCATAATGTATATTTGAGAATTAACATATATAAGATTTGTCTTGTTTCTTACATGTTCTTGGTTCATTCATTTTGTTAAATTTAGCAGCACATGCCACTAGGCAAATTGAAGAACCAACAATACTAGAAAAAAGAGGGTAGGGAAGAAAAACTTACAATTCAGAAAAATTTCTTTTTTAACTTGTTTTCCTCAGAGCCTGGAAAAAAGCTGTTATTATTTTATTTTAGTGGCAGAACATCTTGGTTGTGCTCCCAACAGAATGGTTTCCTAGAAGCATAGTATGAAACCTACTATTTTAGTGTGTGTATCTGCTCAGACACATTTCTGAAAGAGAACACTTCATCTATGTGAGCAAAGAAAAATAGTATAATTGCACTAAATTTTTCACATTATGAAAGCTGAAGGCCTTTAAAATAATTCTCATCATCCAAAACCGATTCTCTATGTAGTGTTCTAATCATTTTGAACATAGTTTACATATTATTCTAATTATTTGATTAACCTTGTCTGTCCTATTGAATCGCCATCCGGCACCTTTTCAATGGCCTTTATTCATAGTAAAGAAAAATGTGCAAACTTTAATATATCACCAGGGAAAGTCAATGCAAAATACAAGGACCCTGAAAGAGAAAAAAAAAAAGACAACATTTAAAAATGTAATATTTTGTGCATGTTATAATCATCATTTCAGAGGAAGGAAGCAATTCTAAAAACAAATTTTCAAAGCTATTTTTACATTAACATTATTTTTTCTAAATATGCATCCATTATGGTAGAGTTATCTTTTCCTTCCTTAAGCTCAGAATTAAGTCAAAGTTAATTTCCTGGTATGCAATGTGGCTTTATTTTTTTTTGTTATTTAAATTGTTTAGCCAAGGTGGGATCAGCGACTGTGTATTTATATGTTTCAGAGCACTGTGAGCTGAAATAACAAATTTTGTATAACTTATCTAAGTAAAAATATTTATAATACTTCTCTCAACAATTATTCTAATGAAGATGTATTGAGTAATTTATTACCATCTTTTATGTTTTAAGAGTTCTGATAGTACAAGTTAAAAAAAAAAGGTATAGCCTACTTCTACTCTTTTACTGAAATCAAATAGATGGCATGTGATGATTAACATAAAAAAGAACACATTCAACATAATATATTGCGATAGTGGCAGTCTAATAGAAAAATAGCAACTGTTGATTTACTTTTATTTATTTGTTTTATTTATAATAGATATGTACCAAATGTAAAATTATTTCTAAGAAGATTTTTCTTTAAATACCAAGCATTACAGTAGATGTTGTCTGTATGTGTGTAATTTAGAATAATGATATTGTATAATAATATTAATATGATTGTGGCTAGAAGGAATTTATTTGATCACTTATGTACAGCAAATTAAGAATAAGATCTTAGCATATCCTAGCTACTACATAAACGTAGCAAAGTTATTTCGCTACCTTGAAAAATACAAGTGGACAAAAAAAATTGCCTAATTTCATGGAAAAACTATAATTTTGCCAGTTAATACATGAGATTCTCAAATTCATGAATTTAAAATGTTGAAATAATTATGCTTTTGCTGCCTGAAAATATATTGGATCAAAGTTTCAAGTGGATATCATCAGGGGATTTGGATGGGGAAGAGCAAGAGGGGAAGGAGGAGAGGAGATTTAGTCTAGCCCTATTTCCAGCTGATCCCCACCCGGCAATGCCAAGCTATGGGTTCACCAATTCAATAGGATGAAGTCAATCAAATCCTCTTTTAAGTAATGGTTGAATAAAATAAAATGAGGGGAAGAAAATCAAGTACTCTAAATGGTTAAAGGGTATGAATAAGTGAAAAATGTTTGTGAAACTGAGAAGGAAGAAGAATCAGGAAGTGGTTATTTATGGTGCCTCAATATGTAAGGGTAAAAAGAAATTTAATATAATAAGGATAAGCTAAAAGCAAAGAGGAAATGTTGAAGCCCTTTACCTCTCACTCTCTGATGTATAGAAATTCTAACACTGCTAGATCGTTTTTTCTCCTGGCTATCTCAAGTGAGTTTACCAATTAGAAAGAATATTTGTTTATTGAGAGAGAATAGAAATCTAAGACTCAGATAAACAAAAACTGCCTCTAACAAGGCTTGCATTCTTACAGACTCCAGTAGAATTTATCATCCTCATAGAATCAAATGGTACAAATTCTCCCCTTCCCCTCCAATCTCTTGCTCTGACTCCATCAACAAGCCAAAGGCTTGTTATCTTTGATAAGCTTGTCACCTGAGGTAACAGTGGGGAAAGTGAGGGTAAAGAGGTGAAAGATTACAGTGAGAGGTAAGAAAGGATATATCAACCCTGACTCGTAGGCTTCTAACTTGCCTACCTGGTGGATGTAGATGCCTATTACTGAGGGGGGTCAATTCAAGTGGAAGTAAATATCTGGGAAAAGAACAAGGGTTTAATTTTTAATGTTAGTTTATGGTGCCTATGAGACACCCAAGTGGATATGTGAAGCAGACAGTTGAATTCTAGTGGTTGGGTTCTAGTGGATTCTGGCCTGGAAAAATAAATTTGAACTTGTTGGACTGAATTGAAGAGACTGCCTATAGAGAAACAGCAAAGAGAGAAAGAAAAACAGGAATTAGGACTGAGCTTTGAAGAACACCAACCTATAAAGCATGAAAGATAAAAAGACATATTAAACAGGCTGAGAAGGGGGAACCAGAGGTACAAGGAAAAACAGCAGAAAGTGGTAACACAAAAAGTGAGAAAAAGAATAGAATGTTCATCTATGGTGAGTGCTGCCAAAAGATATAATCAGATAGTTAATCCCGGCCTCCACATTTCTCCACTATATTGATACATGGCTTTTGAACTGGTCTCGCTGCTTCCTCTAGGAAGTAATCTCTAATCGATTACTATTCCTTCTGACAGAGGGTATTTCTAAAATAAGCAACTCTCTCTGTCATTCTTCTGCTCCCATTCTTCAAAGCTCCCTCTGTCTTCAAGGTCCTTAGCAGTTCGTACACCTACCACATGGTTTCAAAGTCCTTAGCAGGTCATCTACCTACCGCATGACCTGGCCCCACCTGCCTCTCCAGCCTCACTGCACTCCTCGCCCCAGTGCATGAGAACCTCCAGCTCTACCAAGTCACCTGTAGCTCCTTAAACAATGGCTTCATGCCTCTGTGCTTGGACAGAAACTCTCCTCTACGTTGGAGATTTGTCTCCCACTTCTGTGCCCAACCAAGGCCTACTCAATTTATATTCCTTCTCTAGGAAACTTTTACACTCCACCACACCCCAATCTCAGTTAATCATGCAGCCTTGCATTTGCTCTAAAACAACATTCTGTAATTAATTTTGTGTCTCTTTCTCTTAATTGTAGGGTATTGTCTTGCCCATCTTTGTATCCAAAAAACAGTGATGCAACATGTTAGATATTCAGCACAGATCTGTTGAGTAAATGACTAAATGAATGAAAACACTAGAATTCTGCTTTGCAATTTTTCTTCTCCAGCTTTCTGCCACGCTGCTTTATTACTCAATTGGAAGATCTAATATTTGGTTAATGCTCAAGAAAACACAGCCTAGCTTCTTTTTTCTTTTTTTTTTTTTTTTTTTTTTTTTGAGACAGAGTCTCGCTCTGTCGCCCAGGCTGGAGTGCAGTGGCGCGATCTCGGCTCACTGCAAGCTCCACCTCCCGGGTTCACGCCATTCTCCTGCCTCAGCCTCCCGAGTAGCTGGGACTACAGGCGCCCACAACCGCGCCCGGCTAATTTTTTGTATTTTTAGTAGAGACGGGGTTTCACCGTGGTCTCGATCTCCTGACCTTGTGATCCGCCCGCCTCGGCCTCCCAAAGTGCTGGGATTACAGGCGTGAGCCACCGCGCCCGGCTAGCTTCTTTTTTCTCATTTCATTTGAGGATAGCACCTTTTGGACTCTGATTTTCATTTATTGGCTACAAAAGAGAAACATTCAATTTTACTGGACTTCTAATAACTAGCTGCTAAAAGAACATGAATGAAAATGTGAAAGGCTATAAGATGGACTCACAGGATCCTTGGCATATTTCATCTACTGAAAGCAGGGTCTTCTTAAGCCAGGAGTGAGTATTAGTGTTTCACAGCTCATGTTTCAGTTGATGAGGCATGAGATTACAATGATATTAGTCATTTGATTGAGTGCCTTATGCAGATGGTTACTGTAGAGCTTTAGGTTGCCATGATCAAACTGTAGTGTCCAAAAAGATTATAAAATGAATGACCCTTGACCAATCTAATCTAATTTTGAATTGTTAATAAACAAAGGTAGACATGTATTCACCAATTAATTAGACAATATTGAATGAAAATGAAAATCATCCTATTCAGCTCCCCTACTCTGATTTCTAATTATTTTCTTAAGAGTTAATTGTGTCTCAGTTCATGGGATTCTGCCAGCTTTGGTCCATGTGCAAGTTCTGTCTTATGATATGGTCACAACCCCAAATATTGGTACCATCATTGTCCTCTATTTAAGGTAGTCTTTAGAATTTGTAGGCTAAAAAGTGAGTACCTTTCTATGTGACCCAAGGCATTGAATAAATATATTAATACATCTCTGTACAGACCTTACGTTTAATCAATATTCATTTTAAGTGTCTTCTCCTCTGAAAACATCTATCATTTTCTCAGACTATAAGCCTATACTTTCAGTTAGTTTAAGCTGACACAGTGATTGCTTGAACTATGACACTGTATTATGATACAGTGAGACAACACCAACATTCGTGACACTGGCATCATGCTTCAAAGAAAAGAGAATGGACCCTAGTCTCTCAGGCAACCTGACAGCTCTGGTTCCACTTTCCTGAGTATGATACCAAGTAAAATCATATGTATTTTCTCATAGAAATGAGCCTTCTCCTAAATGTCACATTTCAAAGTTTCCGGCTACTTATTAAGTGGTCACCATTGTTTCCTACATATGTATTATCTTTTAAAAAATATAGTTGCCCGTTTATTTAGTGTGGATTGCTTAAATACAATTACTTCAAAGTGTATTATATTTAAAAGGCTTCTGCTTTCTGCTCTTTAAAAACATTGTGAATATGATAATCATTCTTTAGCCTTTAAAAAAATGTGGACCCTAATGTGTGCAATTTAGCCACAGTTGCAGACTTTAATCATAAATTCTTTTAAAGGGGCACATATATTGCAGATTATGTAGCCGAATGGACCAAGTTCAGAATGAGCATCTAAAACCCTGTATACATTTTAGTCATTACCAGACTGGCAAAAAAAAAAAAAAGCTTCAGTGATAGCCTCTAGAATGCCATAGAACCATTTTAATGTCCCTCTGTCAATCAAAATATTCCAATGACAAGTCACAGTTATCATCTTTAGATTCAATTTTTATAAATGTTTGTTTAGCCTAAACCTTATATATCAAGATACAGCCCAATCCCAAATGTTAACTAGGCACAAACCTAACAGCATGCCATCTCCCCAGGCAGAACATGTATATCAGAAATTCAGAAGAACATTGCTGCCTAAGAAGTCTCTCTAAGTACGCAAAGGGAGGTATTATCTGCTTTGCAGTTGCTTGCCTTATTAACTACATTTGCTGCAAAAATGCCTTATGATAGTAGGTTCTGGAAACCATAGTCAAAATAAAAACATTGCCTGTGAAAAGGCAACATCTTTCACTTCAAAGTATTTATGTAATATTTAACATCCTTCTGTTGCCGTTCATGATTTAATAATAGTTGCATAAGTAATACATTGATACTCATTTTTCTTCTTGTTCTACCTAAACTTTTGAACCCACAGAAAGTAGTTTCAACCAAAACAGGCCCAAGTTTATTTGGTTTTTCAGTAGCTGTCCCTGCATCTTTGAAATAAAATAGATGTCTTGATGCAAGTATAATCGGAAGTCAGATCAGAATAATCAAATGATCAAATTACTTAAATTAGACACATACTGAATTGCCTAAAGAAGAAACTGCGGCCGGGCGCGGTGGCTCAAGCCTGTAATCCCAGCACTTTGGGAGGCCGAGACGGGCGGATCACGAGGTCAGGAGATCGAGACCATCCTGGCTAACACAGTGAAACCCCGTCTCTACTAAAAATACAAAAACTTAGCCGGGCGAGGTGGCAGGCGCCTGTAGTCCCAGCTACTCGGGAGGCTGAGGCAGGAGAATGGCGTGAACCCGGGAGGCGGAGCTTGCAGTGAGCCGAGATCCGGCCACTGCACTCCAGCCTGGGTGACAGAGCGAGACTCCGTCTCAAAAAAAAAAAAAAAAAAAAAAAAAAAAAAGAAGAAACTGCTCAGTTTGGAAAGGCTTACAGCAGACAGTAACCTTCAATCATTTTCCACCTCTGGAAAAAATATTGAGTCATACTTTGAAGGACAGGTGATCTTAAGGACACTAACAACAAAGATTCGTACAGATTAAGTAACCATTGAAAGAAAATGCTGATTGAGTTTTTGTTCAGAATAAGGAGATTCAGACAGAATCTAAACCATTTTGGGCATCACAATGAAAAAATATGAAAATTACATAATATGAATTTTAATACTAAGAATGTATATAGATAGTGAAAAGGCTAATTGGATGCACTGCATGTAGCCTAGGGCTCTCAAACTCTGGGGACCTTTACCATTCACATTGATTACTGAAGACTGATCATTAGGGCACAAAATTCATCATCATGTTTAAAATAACCTATTCTACCTAATAGGGGTATTTGGACCATTGTTTGGTAATTAAATACCAAAATGTCTAGTAACTTGTACATGGTAGGTACTCCATTTATTCAACAAATATCTATTGCACATCCACTATAAGCTAGGCATTTAACAAAAATTAACAAATATTTATCATGTGTATAAATGAACATACTTTTTTGATAATTGAAGCAAAACAACATGCATTGATCTAATTAATCATATAATTTGAATCTAAACTTTATGTCTAGATCACTGAAATATAAGCATATTTTAAATTTAGAATGTATTCATTCACTTATTCATTTTTTCAACAAATATTTATTGAGTGCCTATTTTGCATCAACCATTGTTCTAGTTGTGAAGAGTACAACACTGAACAAAGCAGACGGAGGTCACTTTCTATGTGGAAGTGTACATTCTAGTGAAGAAAAGGGACAATTAAAAAAATCAAGTATGGGCCAGGTGCAGTGGTTCATGCCTGTAAATCTCAGCACTTTGGGAGGCCAAGGCGGGCAGATCGCCTGAGGTCAGGATTTCGAGACCAGCCTGGCCAACAAACATAGCGAAACCCTGTCTCTACTAAAAATACAAAAATCAGCTGGGCATGGTGGCAGGCGCCCGTAATTCCAGCTACTTGGAGGCTGAGGCAGGAGAATCCCTTGAACCCAGGAGGCGGAGGTTACGGTGCGCCGAGATCATGCCACTGCACTCCAGCCTGGGGGATAGAGCGAGACTCTGTCTCAAAAAAAGAAAAAAAAATAACAACAACAAAAAAAAACAAGCATGTAATATCATACCATGATGATTCAGAGATTAAACTGGTGCTTCGTTAAATAGGGCAGTCAGCATAGGTTTGTCAGAAAAGTAATATTTGAGCCATGCAAATATCTGAGATTAGGACATTCCAGGCAGAGGGAACAGCAAGTGAAAAGTGCTGGTGGCAGAAGCATGTGGCATGTTGGAGGAGCAATAAAAGTCTAGTGTAGTTGGAGTACAGAAAGAGTGTATAAGATTGATCAGAAATATAATGGCATAGGTAGTCAAGAGCCAGATCACACAGGGTCTCATGAACCACAGTATGAACTACAGGTTTTATTCTAGGGTCCAGGGGAAGGAGGCCTTTGCTAGATTTTAAGCAAGGGAATGATTCTCATTTACATCTTAAAGGCATTGCCCTAGCTGCAGCATGAACTGACTTGAGGAAAGGCAAGTAGAAATAGGAGAGCAATTCAGAAACTCTGTTATTTCCCTCGTAATTTATACATATGGACTTATCTTTTGCTGTTTTTATATCCTGAGCATCTTAGTATCCTAATTGTGGACTAGCCTCTAGGTTTTTCTATAATCGGGGAAGAGTATTTTTAATTTGTATACATTTTTACTAATTTTTGATACCTTTGTATTCCAATTTATATGCTGGTAATTTTTCTTAATATTATAATAATAATATTTTGTGATCCAAGTGACTCTGTAATCTATGAGTATGAATACAAAGTTAAAGTCATCACATTTCTTTCTAAATATTTTATATATTTTTAAATTATATTCTGTTACTTTTGATTAGAACTTTACGTTTTAAAAGTACTTTTGCCTATTAGGAAAAAATCCTAAATAAGAGAACAAACCGGTTCATAATTATTTAGGACTAGCATTTTATCAAGGAAAACATAAGCTTAAACTTCAACTCCTGTGAAGGGGCCCCCAGCTAATACAGTATTTGGATGCATAATGAAAGTATCCTGCATGGTTTGTTGGCATAGGTTCCATTGTACCTTGATATGTGTGTGATGATAATGTAAGCATGTTCCAAATCTGCCTGCCTGATAACTGTCAAGTCTCAGTAGACCTTATGTCAGTGAGAAAGGTATAGAACACCTACTATTCAGAGACACAACAAAAATTATCACCCAGTGATTTTAAATTGTAATCAACTATAACCTATTTAAACAGAATTTATGTTTTCTGCTATGTACATATATAGCATGGCACTTGACGATATTTATTTTGAAAACAAGATAGAAGATAATATGTAGGCCGGGTGCGGTGGCTCACTCCTGTAATCCCAGCACTTTGGGAGGCCGAGGCGGGTGGATCACGAGGTCAGGAGATCAAGACCATCCTGGATAACATGGTGAAACCTCGTCTCTACTAAAAATACAAAAAATTAGCTGGGCATGGTGGTGGGCCCAGCGTGCTGGTGGGCGCCTGTAGTCCCAGCTACTTGAGAGACTGAGGGAGGAGAATGGTGTGAACCCGGGAGGCGGAGTTTGCAGTGAGGGGAGACTGTGCCACTGCACTCCAGCCTGGGTGACAGAGCAAGACACTGTCTCAAAAAAAAAGAAAAAAAAAAAAAAGATAATATGTAAAAATAAAAATATTTTGAATATAAAGAGTTTATAACTGAGTTTGCTTAAAATAGAAGACTGACAATGTATAAAATGGATGACTAGACTGGGTAAGGATGAATCGGATCTCTCTCACACACTATATATAATATATACAATCACCAAACAAATTACAATAAAAATATTGCCAAATTTCAGGTAATAATTGATAACTCTAATGTTTATCAATAGCTTATTGGTTTCATAATATTTCCTCTTAGAAGGAATTCAAAACACCCATTTAAAAAACCTTTTACATTCCTGTAGTGTCCACTTACTATTATTGAAAGAAAAGTCTACATTTGATTATGCAGCTTAGAAAGTCTTCTAAGATGAGCCGGGCGCGGTGGCTCAAGCCTGTAATCCCAGCACTTTGGGAGGCCAAGACGGGCGGATCACAAGGTCAGGAGATCGAGACCATCCTGGCTAACACGTTGAAACCCCGTCTCTACTAAAAAATACAAAAAACTAGCCGGGCGAGGTGGCGGGCGCCTGTGGTCCCAGCTACTCCGGAGGCTGAGGCAGGAGAATGGCGTAAACCCGGGAGGCGGAGCTTGCAGTGAGCTGAGATCCGGCCACTGCACTCCAGCCTGGGCGACAGAGCCAGACTCAGTCTCAAAAAAAAAAAAAAAAAAAAAAGAAAGTCTTCTAAGATGAAGCCAAGAACAAAACCATTTTGTACACCCAGGCTTAAGAATAATATCAATTGTTTGTCCAGCTCATTCTTGTCTTCCTGCCACCCTTGCAGTCTTTGCTGATTCTTCTCTGCTGGATCCTTTGCTACATGAATTTAGCAAGTTCCTCTGCCTTCCCTGACCCCTAGCACAGTGTTTTGCACAGAGTAGCCACTCCACATAGAATGGTTGAGTGAATGAATGGATTAATGAGGACTCCTGTTTGATTTTTCAGCATTTCTTTAATGTCCTTCCAATCAGTAAATTATTCAGTGATTCCTAAGTGTCCAGGGCTCCAACTATGCTCTTTATCATTGGGGAATGCTTCCTTCCTGGGGTGGATGCTCGTAGGTTCTTTGTTCCAACTTTATCTGTAGCTATAGTCACTTAATCTCCAACCTGTTTTCTTCACATGGTTTAGTGAAAAACACATAGACCCATGAATCTTGCAATGAGGAATTCAGCCCATTATCAGTACCTAAAAAATGCTTTTGAGTCAATGATACATTTAAGTTAAAATACAATTCTGTGTTACTTGACTCATCTGGGATGAGCATGAGAATGACACCGTTAGGGGGAAATCCTCAGTGGAGAAAGGATTTACATGTCCTCTTGTTACAAGTCAGCAGGGAGCCCCCCTGCTGAAATTCTACTCCTTTTCCAAGTTCCAGCTTAAGCATCACATCCTCCGTGAAAGCTTTTTGTACCCACCAGGTGTAAGTAGTTATTACTGCTCGGTGATAGCAAAATACATTTTCATGCTAACAAAGCCAAGATCTGATGACTCTGTTTGATGAATATTTGTTTTTCTTCTTCTGTTTTGATCTCTGTTGCCAACTGTAATTGTAAGCATCATCTTTGTCTCTGATGTTCAGCCTACTACCTGGTACCAAGTAGGTGCTCAGCTACACTTATGCAATTCAATTGAATTAAATGAGATCTGTGGTAAACTAAAATGTATATGCCTCGGTGGGGGAAAAAAAAAGTGGCAATAATAGCTGCAGACCTCCAAACACCTTTGACCTGAGGACCTTACCTAGGGTTCACTCTCGGAGGGTACTCACAGATCCTGTCCTTTCTTACTTTCTAAAGCTTAATATTTTTGAGAAACTGAGAAGCATTTTTATTTCAAGGCAAAATATTCAAACATTTCTACTTAAAGTCCTTCATTCCGAGAGTTTCAGAATAGCTCACAACTATTTCTGACCACACAGTCCTCTCTCAGAGCAATCAAAACTCACCGGCAATACTGCAGGAAGTCAGTGAGGAATGGCTGGTTTGAGGCTGTAAACTAAAATGCCACCATGGGTTTTTGAGTTTAATATTTTAGTGGGCAAACACATAAGATGAGGAGAAAGAGAGAGATGATTCCCTTCATATAATAAACTCTGCTTGAAAGTTGCTTTTAGACAGACATAAACTCAGTCTTAAATTGTTATTTTCAAAGAAACATTATCTTGGTCCAGTGGAATGTCTCCATGCACATAATTCTTTTTCAGTTTGTTTAAACAACTTAGAAATAAACTTTCCTGATCAAAATCATGCAAAAACTATTTACCAAGATTGATAATTTAATCATTTAAAGCAAAATGTCAAACCTAATATTTTTATTTTAAATGATAAAGTACAGTGTTTTGAAACTACTAAAAGTAATATAATACTTGTGCTCTACTACCTAATTTGAACAGATGCAAACATTTAGCATATTTGCTTTTGATCTTAAGAACCATAACATTACAGATAAAATTAAGGCATTCTCCTACCTTAATCATATTTTCCATCTTCTCTTTCCAAGTTTCAGTGCTCCTATAAATATTTCTATTATATTTATCTTTATTCAAATATGATATTTATTATAGCATGGTATAATATGCATTAAATATTATTTTTAAAGTAAATTTAAAGTAAATTGACCCCAAAATTAATAAGTAAAAGATTGATATAATCATGAAGGGTAAACATTTGGTATGAGTTCTAATTATGAAGAGTTAGTTAATATCAACATGATTTAATTAGTACTTTATTTTTATACTCATTATAGCAGTATAATCTTTAGCGAACATCAACTGGGAAATAACATGTTACAAAAACACTGAGAATTAATTCCATGATGATTTGTTGCAAGTGCACAAATGTCACCTTATTTTCCTACCTTTAACAAAAATCTATTAAACTTGTTAAATTGAGGATTTGTTGTTTTCGTATACCACCTGTCCTTCATTTTATATACACACACACACAATCACACACACTCACTGCTTATCTCTGAGCTCCCTGAGAGCCAAGGAACAAAGGAAAATACAAAAGATCTTATAACTGACTCGATTATCTAATAAAAGGAAATGTGCCGTATCACCAGGTAGGACTACCTTGTGTTCTCTGAAAATAATTATCATGAGTGTTCTTATAATAAGATAAACAAATATAAGCCAAACAAATAAAAGCCACCTGAACAATATAGTGGCCAATTATTTTTAAACTAGCAGTTTTACCAAAGTACAAAGCTGTAATTCATCTGTTGTTTCGTATCTTTCATGGATAAAATCCAAGGGCATGATGTGAAATTGCAGTTTCGTGGGAAATCTAAACTGTAATGATGTTCATACACATTTACTCCTAAAAGCCTTTTGTCAGGTGAAAGCATAGCAGAGGGCCAGTTGGTAAAACACAAACATGAAGCCACCCCAATCACTAAAGTGGGTGTGGGAATCCCGACGCTTGGGAATGTGCTTAAATGTTCAATGTGATAACGACAGAATGGAGCGAGTGGGAATCTAGTCTAACACATTATTCAAAAGTGAGTTTTTAGTAACTTTGTTGTATTGTTTTTCCTCCCAACTTTTTATTCTGGGGTTTTCATGCTTCCTGACTCTGGTGTGTATAAAGACCCATCCAGTCGGAGCGACCGCACTTCTCCGTGATCACAAAGTTACCCTTGGTTATGGAATATGTTTTCCAGCTTAATGAGCAAGCACATACACATGATGCTAATGAGGAATTTTGCTTCAAGATACTTTTAAAAATGTACATGAGTAAGAAGAATTGTTTGCTTTGATTATTTTAAGATGTAAATGCAGCTACTTCTAAAAAGAAAAAATAATCCTGAGGAAAAGGCCATCGTGATCCGTGACAATGGATGGAGAGTTAAATCCTGCTTCCATCTATCATATGTACTGAAGAGGGACGTGGGAGCAACTTCTGCCTTGGAAGGAGCCTTCTTTGCTCACTAACGCAGTGGGCATTAATAAGTCTCTGCTGCCCGTATGGTTTTGTTTCAGTCATTTTAAATCAACCCTGGAACCAGGCAGAGTATACATTAATACAAGGCGTTACTCTCCTTCAATTGTAGTTAAGGGTGCTTGCGTGCTATCACTGTTGTGATAGAAGCCTGTTTGCCTCTGTCCCAATAGTGAAGGCAGAAAACTCTCCCTATGAGGAAAGAAAGCTTTCCTGAGTCACACACACAGCTGCTTTCCTCCCTTAGCTTGGCAGCTCCTGTAATAAGTTTCTAGTTTGGAACGTAGTACAGATCAGGAAAAAAGCAGGAAAGGGTAGAGCAGGACGGACATGGTGGTTAGATTTTTGCCTTGGTGCTTCACTATAATATGCCTTAAGTAGCGAGCCACCAAGTCCTAATGACTCTTCCTTTTCTTCCATATAGTGAATGCCTCCCTCTGGGGCTTTCCTTCCTTGTCCCTATACCTAACAGCAATAGCCTGGGAACTAGTCCCTCTGCCTGCACTCTACTGCTAGCATCATCTTTCTAAAGCACCGCTTTCATCATGTTGACCTGCTCATCACACTGTGCTCAAAAAGCTTTCAGGACTCCCCATTGCCCAGAAGATAAAGGTCACTCCTTGGACTGGAATTGAGGCCCTTTGCAATCTGTCTAGAGCGTTGTGTTCAGTCACATTGGATGAGAAGAGTTCATTCTAATCAGACTGATCTATCTGTGATCCTCCCAGCACACTGTGCACTGTCTTCCTCCATACATTTCCCCAGGCCTTCTCTCCACCACTGTTCTTCATCTAAATCCTACTCTTCTTTCCAGATAGTTCACTTTCCACCTCCTCCTCCCTATCTTATGAGCATAAAGCGAAAGAGTCATAAGGAAGTTGGAGCAAGGTGCCAGACACAGGGGAACCTCATGATAATTTCATCCCCTTTTTTTGCCACTTCTCCCACAGAAAAAGCCAACTTGCTTTAAGATACTGATTTCTGACTGCCCCTCCAGATATTATTGCAACAAAATTTGTCACGATGAATCTTATATAGAGTAAATCTGGAAAATCTCTTAGCCTTAGAAGGTGAGAAAGATTATCTAATGTAATTCCAGCTCACCCTGTCTGCACATCAGAATCACCTGTAGCATTTTTGACAACAACGACTACCTAGGCCTCACAGCAGACCTCCTAAATGAGAATCTCTGAGTTGCAACCCAACCATCTGGGTTTTTTAAGTATTCCACAGAAGATTTTGATCTGCATCTAGAATTTAAAATCCAGGACTTGAAAGCCAGAAGTTAATGCTGGACAATATTTATTTGATTACAACTTCTCAGAAACTTTGTTAAGCAATTGATATGCCTTTAGTGACTACAGTCTTGAGTCATTATCTCCATTTTCACAGGTGAGGATTCTTAAGCTTGGGAAAGTGAAGTAGCCCAGTGCCATCCAGCTAGTAAAGAAGCCTCATTAACTACAGGTCTATCTAATACCAAGTTCCAACCTGTAGTCACATTCTCCATCTGCTTTTATTATAATTAGACATTATTTCAATATGTGGCCATCAGACTCTTTCCCAGCAATAGTTCCCTCTCTTCAAAATGTGATTCTGTTTTTTGAAAGTTCTGGGACCACCCAGGGCAAGAGTTTCGCAGCTCAGTTTTCTTTGACTGGCTATTTGTTGTCCTAATCTATTTCTGATCAGTAAGGCCCAGTATTCCCAAGACCTTCCCCATGTAATGGGCCAACTTCTATGTTTTGCATCCTTATAAAGAGATCGATACTAATGGCAACTAAGCTTTTTCCACATGCAAGATAAGCCTAGCCACCCTGGAAAACCTGAGTGCAGTCCTGGGTAATGCTTCTGGAGAATGGCATTATTCATTCCTCCTAGATTTCAAAACTAAAAGGATTACCCACTCTAAGTTTGAAAAAGAAACAAAAAAAGTCACCTGAGACCTGAGTAATGACATGGGAGACTTACTAGCCTTGCCAGTCAATGCTTTTCTACCCTTTGAATAGAGGGTTTAATTTTTCGATGCATTTTCACATCTTTTACCTCATATTTTTCTCTCACAACTCAGTCATTCCTGCACTGCAGTTTCCTTACAGATAAAATACTTATAATCAAGTTCCATCAAAAGGAGTGATGTGAGAGTTAATGAGTAAATGGGCTTAAAGTATCATAAGCATCTTGAATGAAAGGTACACACTGTTTTTACTGTTACTAATATAATGCAGTTCATCCATTACGGATCTGACAGGGAGCACAGACAGCAGCTCTGACCTCATTTACTGGCCAGGCCAGAGAGGGTCTGCATAATGGCCCCAGAGAAAGACACCCTCAAGAGAAACAAAACAACCACAGTCAAGGTCCAAAACAACCCAGAAAGCCAGCCTCACTGCAGTGCAGTTGGGTGCTTTGAAACTAACTGGGAATATTGTGTGGTCAAAATACGGAATGGACACCGAGTCAAGGACCTTGGGAGAGGAATAAGTGACAGCCATGTTTAATAGATGAAACAAAATCTAGTGAAATTAGAGGGCAGCCACAAACCAGACACATGAATAAGTAATTTGCTAGCTGCCAGGTTCTGCATTCTCACACTCTGGCAGATGACAAGGCACTTCTAAATACACAGAGAAGCTTATTTAACTCATTGCAGATCATCCTTGGAAGAGCAATTTCAAGTGAGGCAGGGAATTAAATTAATGTCAAACCCCCCGAAAATATTGATGAGCTAGTTATAAATGTATATGAGTGGTCTTAAATGCTACCTTTTACTGCTCTAATTTAGGTTCCTTACTCCATCAAGTGGTCTTTAAAAATTATTTCCTATTTCTCTTCTATCTTATAATTCAGAGAGCTAAGGTTTTCAGTCAATGTTAATTTTCTTTGAAGGATTTTCAGAGGGTAGTATTACCACATACAGACCCCTGAAATTATTATTTTCGAGTAAGGCTGATTCTTTTTCTTTGTAGCCTAGAAGAAAAGAGATCTATGTAATCGCAGTGTCAAAATGTCAAAAGACTGAGGTTGAAAAAAAGAAGAAGAAAGGAAAAGAAAACACAAAAAACCTTAAAGGCATTCGTGCAGTCCTCAGCTTTACAAATCCTTGGCTCACATAAAATACTTGTGACATGCTATAATTAACTAGTTACTCCTCTCGGAATGAATAATAATGCAATTATTTGCCAAAAGCAGTGAACGGATAGTTTCTGTTTTCAAAAATGTGTGCTTTTCATTTCTGTAGAAAGAAAAACCCTTGATTAATTTACATATGCTGCTAAAGTGACCTGCAGTTTCACCATTACATTATATGATAATTGCTACCTTTTTTCTTTTTTCTTTTTTAATCTTTAAAACGTATTTTTTAATTATTTATTTATTTAGAGACAAGGACTCACTATTTTGCCCAGGCTGCTCTCAAACTCCTAACCTCAAGTGATTTTCTCCCTCAGCCGCCTGAGTGGCTGGGACTACAGACATACACCACTGCACCTGGCTCTTGTGTCACCTTTTTATCAGAGCGTTATGTTTTTCAGTGGTTTAATGTAGCAATAAACTGACAAGTTGCTATCATGTTCAAATTATATTGGTGCCTGAAACTGTACCCAAATACCACAAATGAGAAGTAGTAGCCTGCCTGGTGAAAACATTTTCTTGTCCCAGTTGGACTTTGATGCCATCGAGATTACTAACTGCTTGTTCCCTGTTTCCTTTGTCTGTGGAAACACAAATAAAAGGAGAACAGTGAGCCTTAGTTCTTCAAGAACCACCTCTCCTTTGGAGACCCCACATCTGCCAAGTAGCACAAAGTTATTTCTCCTAGGTGTTAATATATAACACACAGTTAATATACAACACAATGAATATTTTCAACTCCTTCAACACCATCCGCCATTCTCTCAGTAATTTGTTCAACAACCATCTATTGAAGATGTTTGTAATGCACTGTACTAGGTACCAGGATGTCAAAGGTAAGTAAAACACCTTGCCCTTGAGGAGGTTTCAGAAAGGTAGAGGTATAAACAAGTAAACAGGCAAATTACCAATGCAGTAAATGCACCATGGAGGTGAGTGTGAACCCCCCACCCCCAACACATACACATTTTTTCACTCATATAAACACACAAAACCCCCTCTACCCCATGAATGTAAACTTCCCAAAATGCCTCTTTGAAAGTTTTAAAGCAGACACTTGGAAAAAAATTAATGCTAAAACCCTCTAATTTTGTAATTTCAGTAGAGTTCATTGAGCTATACATTTGTGTGTGTGTCTGTGTGTGTGTATTTGTGTGTAAATATTCGTTTTCATGTAGATCTTTATATAGCATTTTATTTAAGGATAAAATATTTTGAGCAACTGATGCTTTAGAGAGGTTAATCTAACGCCCATAAAATTAGTTACTAATTCTAAAACCAGGTTTTAGTTTGCAATGTCTTAAAACTAACATTCACTGATGTATCCCAGTGATACACAAAAAGTCTGGATTGCTTGTTTGAGAAGACAAGGACCAAGAGTCAATATGATTTAAATTCATAAAATCATGATACTTATTCCAAGAGCAGACATAGCCTTGTTTTCCAAATCCTACCTACTCAAAGGATTCCTTTAATCAGTGAATGATAGGAATTTGGGTCTGTGATAGGAGTTTGGGTCTGTCTTTCCTTGTACTTTCAGTATGTAGAACAGGGCAGGCTCTGGCATCAAACTGCCTAGATTTTAATTTAGGCTCTTCCATTTGCTAGCTGTGAGATTTCTCCAAGTCTCAATTTTCTTATCTGTAAGATGGGCATAGTAATAGTAACTTTTAGAATAGCAACCTTTCTTTAAGAATGTAAAATTGTATTCATTCATTTCGTTTAGCTATCTATTCAACATGTAGTTATTGAAAGTTTCATGTGTGCAAGGTATTGGGCCCATTGGGGAATGCAAAGATAATTCAATCACTGCAAATAGAGATCAAGATGGACTTGGAGTTTCAGACTGTGGTCCTGGAATCCTGCATGTTTTTCTAATTGAGTAAGCTTAATAGACATAGATACATGGAATACAGTAAATAATGGTTATGTAATCAGAGTTTATTGGTCTTTTGGAAACAAAGAAATGGTAGGTCCTTGGTAATCCAGTCACAACATTTCCTTTTCCCTAAGCTTCATTGTTTTTGTGTTTTGTTTTGTTTTGTTTTTGAAACAGAGTCCCATTCTGTTGCCCAGGCTAGAGTGTAATGGCAGCATCTTAGCTCACCGCAACCTCCACCTCTCCCATTCAAGTGATTCTCCTGCCTCAGCCTCTGAGTAGCTGGAATTACAGGTGCCTACCAGCACATCTGGCTAATTTTTGTATTTTTAGTAGAGTCAGCGTTTCACCGTATTGGCCAGGCTGGTCTCGAACTCCTGACCTCAGGTGATCTGCCCACCTTGGCCTCCTAGGGTGCTGAGATTACAGGCATGAGCCACCATGCCTAGCCAGCTTATTGTTTTCAAGCCATTTTAGCAAATCTTTGAATTTTCTTCAACTTATTCACAAAAAGAAAAATATTCTCCATAGATTGGTTTCAATTTCCAATGATTGCTGAGAGCCACATGAAGTATTTTTGAAATGTACTCTTGCATTTATTTAATATATGCAAGTATATAGAGTAGGGAGCAAAGATGGAGGTTAATGATGAGGATATGCAATTGAGAAAAAGACCAGTATAATCCATGCTTTCCTGAAGCTTATATCCCAGGGAAACTTTCACCTCAAGGAATGAATCTATATTCTCCTCTTGGGCTCAGAATAAAAACATCAACCGTCTATACCTATTTCTTAGCTATTCCATGAAAGGCTTTATTTGCAGCAACAAGAGCCAGGAATATTGAGAGGAAACAAATCTTGAAAGGAGGCCTTGAGTGAGCAATGCTAGGAAAGGAAAGGGGAGAGGATGTCAGCAGCAGAAAAGCTGTGGGACTAAAATAAGATTAGTCAAACTGAAAATAAATAAATAAATACACCAACTGGAGAATCTTGTAAAATATTCCACACAATTTTTCAATTTGGTGTTAAAAGTTAAGTGAATTTTTCACTGAAACATTGATTCTAACCAGTCCAGTTCAATCAAATGTTACCTTTCTATCTGTATTAGTCCATTTTCACACTACTGATAAAGACATACCCAAGACTGGGCAATTTACAAAAGAAAGAGGTTTAATGGACTCACAGTTCCAAGTGGGTACGGAGGCCTCACAATCATGGCAGAAAGTGAAAGGCGTGGCAGGAGACAAGAGAAGAGAGCTTGTGTAGGGAAATTTCCCTTTATGAAACCATCAGATCTCTTGAGACCTATTCACTATCATGAGAACAGCAAGGGAAATACCTGCCCCCATGATTCAATTGTCTCCTACCAGGTCGCTACCACAACACTTAGGAATTATGGGAGCTACAATTCAAGATGAAATTTGGGTGGATACACAGTCAAACCGTATCACCATATCTATTCCTTTTGCACCATTTTGTCATGCTATCAAATGGGTTTCTGAACTGCCAATTAGTTTTTGTCTACATATATATATATATATATTTAGAAATGTATTATATATATATTTCTAAATTTCTTTGGAGTTGATTTGGAGATACCTTCAAAGCCCTGATATCTTATCTAATTTACCATTTAGGTAGACAAATGGCGGAACATACCTTTCTCTCTGTTTTTCTCCTGCTAACAAACAACTTTATAGAAGACCTTGAAGGAGATAATTCCTAGAGTCTAACACAACAACAAACAGTCAGAATCTAAACTGGTTTGAAGGCGAAAGAAGCTACCTTTTTAAAAATGCAAATGTCAACCTCCCCACTCCTTTTTTATTTAATATAATGATTAAGGCTTGGCCTACAAAGTCACTTATCCACATCCACTCTGTAAGAACCAGAAGCTCTTTGAACACATAGGCAGCTCCTGATCTCAGGTTTTCAGATGCCAAGAGTCAATTGAGGTAGCAATGTCATGTTCCAGTAGCTTGTGATCACATGGCAACATCAAAGCTGAGGTAGGAACACCACTCCTCGATGAGTTAAGTGTTTAGAGATGGTTGCCATCTGTTCTAGCTATTTGTTCCTAAATAGGTAAATGTAAAAATAACCAGGCATTCCTACAGCAATTCTCTTACAAAAAAAGAAAAAAAAAAGTTCATTAGCACATTTTCTGCCAGCATTTTTAAACAGCAATCTAGGTAATTCTGACACAGATGGTCTAAGGGCTACACTCGGAGATGCACTGGTGTGTAGACAAACCCTCTCTCACTCAATCAACAGACTGATCAAGCAGTGATTCCCAGGAATTGAGTCTGGTGCCAGGATGACTACTTAAGAATATAGAATGTTAGAAGCTACCCTAGATTTACTGGAGCCCAGAAATCTGCTTATGAATCCGTATACTTAAAAGTTCTCCAGGAGATTGTAATAACACAGTCTGTGGTATTAGAGAGAAGGGGTTGGGTTTTAGCTTACTAAATCTATGAGTGGGTCCTTATTCCACAATTTACCAGTGTCTAACCTTATGTAATATCTTTGGTCTGTGAAACAGCTGTTGTGAGGATTAAATAAAGCAATACATGTTGAGAGTCTAGCATGTAGTAACCTGCTTGCCATTGTATGCCTAGCTCTCAGTAAGATATACAGAAGTAAAAATGTATGCTTCATGACTTTGGGAAACATATAATCTATTTATAAGACAACATAAATATTAATAAAAATGTGAAATATGAGTTTATATTCTAAAGCTGTAACATGGTTGTACACACACACCAAAAAGCACACAAGACCCAATATTCAGAATAATACAATAGAGAAGTATAATGACATAGGAACAATCATGTAAAATTTTCTTTAAAATGTTTAAGTCTTCTTTAGGTAACCTAATTCTCATTAAATCACCGAATTTTTATTTATAGAAAAATATTAACATCATGAGTGGCAATCAACTTGTATTTATTATTTGATTATTTAAAATGAGGGGTAGAAAAATAGCACTGTATACCTGGGAAGGGGTTTCATAGGATATGCCTAAAGGGGCCCAAGACAACCCTGAAATTTTATACAGAAGCGTTGTTTATATGAACATGGATATTTCTGGGGAGAGATCTATAGCTTTCATTTTTCCAAAGGGTTTTGTGGCCCCCCCCAAAATGTTAAGGACAACTGAAGATTACCATTTAGTACATTTTATGTGCATTCTTATTTATGCCAAAGAAATACAACTCCTGATTGCATGCCCAATAATTTACTTGTTTGCTTTCTCTGACCTGTCCTCTGAGTCAGTTTTCCACAAGCTTTAACCAGTCAAATATCCCAAAAAAAGGAGAAAGTAAGATTCAATTTAAGAAAACTCTAAAGCAGAGTTTCGTGACTACCTCAGCCTATTCCTATTCTGCAGACATCAGCATGGAAATTTATGTACATGTTTTTAAAGTTCCAGGGCAGAGGTTAACTCATGATCATTTTTGAGTTTTTCCTTTTCATTTTTTATCCATTGCTCAGTTGTTTGAATTATTTTCTATTAGTTCTGTGTTTCTTTTCTTCTCAGGTAGGAAAGTGAAGGAACTTCCCTGGAAGGATACAATTCAATTTTGCCAACTTGCATTTTGTCAACTTAGCAATTCTTTCATTTGTATTTTACTTATAATGCGGTAACAACACTATTGATATTACATGTTTTTATTTCTCTGGTTTTTTTAGGTGTGTGTGTAATATTGACTGTTCTCAAACCAACTTCAATCCCCTCTGTGCTTCTGATGGGAAATCTTATGATAATGCATGTCAAATCAAAGAAGCATCGTGTCAGAAACAAGAGAAAATTGAAGTCATGTCTTTGGGTCGATGTCAAGGTAATGTTCATACCAAAATTCATTTCGAAGAATGTTTTTAGTCTTTGTGCAAAAATGAAAAGTGAAGAAAACTCCTTATTAGGCAGCTATTCCATTTTCAAAATGCAGTTCTTATTTACAATGGATCGTAGAGTCTACTGTAGCATTTTTGTCAATTATAGGATTTTGAGGGGCTCTCAGCAACCGTCCAGATCTGTCTCTATACAATGGAACTGTATTGTCACAACGCCATAAACACAGAAGCTAATATTCACAAGATAGCAGACAATTTTCTTGCAAAGGGTAAAAAGAAAGTCAAAGACATTTTTAAAACGAATCTAAGAATTTATTAGACATCCTTGAAACTAAAAGCAAATCACTTCATTTTTATGTATTGATTCAGTACAAATATTTAAAATGCATTTTTAAAAGCAAAAGGTACTAGAATGTTCTATTTTCTTTCTTGTTCAGAAACAAGCATTTTCTTAGTTTTTGATTTGCTACTCCTTTGCCCAATTTTTCTCAGTTATAATTATGAATCTTCTTCTTTTCTCAAACTTTAGAAAGCTCTCTTCATTTTACTATTTGTTCTCAAACAGAAATTGACATTGTAAATCTGTCTTAGTATACAGGTTGCTTAGAACTCCAGTTGTAAAAATTCCTTAATTGCAATGAAGATATTGTTGGAGGAAATATATAAGTTTCATATTAGATATTTAGGAAACAGTTAATCAATGTGTATTGTTAATTTTTTAACACAGATAACACAACTACAACTACTAAGTCTGAAGATGGGCATTATGCAAGAACAGATTATGCAGGTACATAATATTTTCTTCTACAAAATGTGAGCTCTTCTATTAAAAGAGAGTCCTGGGAAATGGTTGTTTACCACTTATTCCAAAGTGAAACTTGCAAGACTTCTAACATGTGCTAGTCTTCTCTTGCCTAGTTCAAGCTTTCATTAGGCAAGAGTAATTTTTTGTTCAAGCAAAGAAGACATACTTTTTTTGCCAGAGTTAAAGCAATTGTCAAAAATGTCACTAAGACATAATTAGCTTGTTTTGACTGTGCAAATGGTACAAATAACAAAACATTCATCAAATTAATAGCATCAGTGGAAATCAATGCAATTTTTGGCAATATATTGTAATAAATGCAAGTGTTCTTGTTTAAATTTTCGTTAAAGGTCAACAATGAAAACTTTGCTAGTCTCTAAAAAGCTAGAAAGGACAGCTACAAACAGTAATGCAGGTTGTCTTATTTAGATGCAAAGTTAAAAATGTATATATGGTTTTTTTAATAGTAAATTTCCTTAGCTTATTTTGAAACTAAAATGTAGTTTCTCAGACATGCAAAATTATAAAGCACCTTATATAAAAATATAAATCATATTTAGCAATTATTTCACTTTGAAGAATGTCTCTAGCTAATCTAACTTTTCTAGAGTGAGAAATAATTCATGTGTATGCAATTGAAATTTTAACAGATACTTAAATGTTATAGAAATTTGGGATAAAATATATAAATAATATTATATAGGTTGATAATGATATGTGAAGTTTTCAGGCAGAGCTTTTCATTTAGATATTAAGCAATCATAACTAGATTTATGGCAAATATTCAATCAAAAAGAGTAGTTTCTTATCTTTTAAAATATTTACTACCATCTATTCTTTCTTTCTTTCTGAAATTTTGTTTTCTTTAACAACAGGATAAATGTCTATGGCACTGAAAAAAATTAGTTAATATACTTATAGACATCTGAAACCTCTTAGAATTTAGAAATAAAAGATATTTTAAACATTTCCCACATTTTATCTTAATGTTTTTCAATATGTAGATGGAATTTTTATGCGCTATAAGACAGAAATTATCATGGACAATTATACATGGAAAAACATTGGCTCTACTATTATGTAGCCATTCCTAAAGTGTCCAGGAGAGATATTTACAGATGTTCCTTGAAAAGAATAGTTCAGTAGTCTATAAGTTTGGAAGAGCTCATATAAACAAACGGATCTTCTACCCAGAACTTCTCACAGCTCTTTTGTTCATTATAAAATATTTAAGAGACATGCATCTTTTATTTATTTGTTTTACTTTTTGTTGTGGAGAGTTTCAAATAAAGGTAAAATACACAAATGTAGGCTCTATAGCATACTGAACCCACAAGTACTCATCATTCAAGTCCAGTAACACCAACCCATGGCTAACCCATCCCTGTCCTCACCCCTATCCTTTTCCTCTATTTTCATAATATGTGGAAGCAAATCCTGGAAATTTCATCATTTCATTCACAAATAGCATGCATCTTTAAAAAAATCAATAATTTTTTAACAAAATTACAATACTATAATCATATCTAATAAAATTATAAATAGTTCCTTATAATACACAGCTTTTAACAAAGTTGTTTGATAACACATTTTGCAGCATGTTTTGCAGTATTAATGTTTCCAAGAATGTACATTGTGATATGCTGATCCACAGAAATATTATTAAAAATAATAAAAAATAATAATGAAAAATCAAAGTCTGAGGCTAATTGTATATATTTTAAATTTTAAATGAAAACAAATTTAAATTATTTATATTTTTATAAACAATTATTATATTTTGATGGTGTTATAAGCCACTGGTACTAACTGCAATTAAAATACCTTTATTCCTACTTTGCAAACTAATTCATTTGGAAAAATATTCAAAAATGTAGAATTTATGCATACCTTCTTTAGTGAACCATCCGTCTTTGTACTCATTGAAAAATCAAGCCTCTCCCTGAGAATTTTGTTCCTGAAACAAAGAACTCTTCAAGTTGATCTGTGTCACTATACAAATATATATGCATTTATAAAATTGTTCCCATAAATATCATGAGAGATTCTACTGGTCTCTCAAAGTCATTTATATTGCATGTTAACATTTTGCCCATTTCAAAGAGATTTGATAATTGAATTTTTATTCCAAAAAGTATTTATATATGGATTTGGTTTTAAACAGATTATCTCTAATGTTGAGTGTCACTGTTCTTAATTGGCATGTTTTTCGTATCTTATTACTTTATTGGGTATCGGAAGAAAAAAATACATTTTTAATACATGCAAATTAAAATTCTTCTGTCACTCAGTGTAGTCCAGGATCTTCTAGTTTGATGTCAGATTTATCTTAAAAACTCTTAAAGAAAAACTTTTAAGAAAAAGTAAATTTTAAAAATACATGTTTGTTGAAATCCAAGTTTAAGACAGGAACAAAGATAATGTCAATTGAAGCTTGTAATTCCTGGTTAAACACTGATTGCATACTTTAAGATTCTCAAGACATTTATTTTAGATATATTTATCTTCATTAATGGTTTCATTAGAATACAATATACACCCTCTTTAGAAATCATTTAAGTAATAGTCATGTTCCTCAACATTTCCAAGCTTCCAATAGTATTTAGTTTCCTGAATTTGGGAACACGAACTTTGGAAAAAACTAAAAGGAACCAAATAGAGAGTCTATGTGTCATTGTCCTCTTAATTTCTATTTCACATGCTAAAATCTGTCCAAGGAGGGAAAATAGGAACTGTGTGACTCCTATCCCTCAAAGTTTGCTGTGTGCTCACAGCTCATTTAATGTCATAGCCACTTCCCGTGTTAGACACACATTCACGGACTCTCCCACCAGAGGGAAGTAAGGATCTAACACACTCTTATTTTTGCCTTATATGTCATTAATACTATAGATTAAAAACCCTTACTTATCTCTCCCAGTTTTTTGTTTGAGCCTACTTTAAGAGTCATTAATACAGGAACACATGTTTCTGATTAGAAAATGGAGATATTCTTGAAAGAAAGCCTAACTCTTAAAATAAATTAATTGTATCTCATTTTTAATATCAGTTAAAAGAGATCCCAGCAAGGATCAGCAGGAGGTGAATTACCAAAACGTGCAAAAAATGCAAACGAAGGGAGCAATGCCTTCAACAAGACTAATATGTACAGTATACTAGAGTGTGGCAGACTTGCTCAGAGACTGAATTCCATGATCCTCAAAGGCACATAAATGTAGTCGGCACCAGGAAACCAAAGAATTTGCTCAATCATCCCTGCCAGTATTACTTTCTGGTTGCATCTGATTTGGGTCTCTATTCTACCCTCTGTCCTTTAATGAGACCCAAGGCATTACTGAGTTTTGAATAAAGGGCTTTGGATCTCTTCATTTCAAAGCCCAGTGACAGGATACCTGTCAAATGAGCTAAACAGGCCATTTAATGTTATTCTCCCTTCATCACTATAAGACTTGGGCTTAGATTTAAGTCTGTCTGTACACCCACAGAAAGATTCAGGGAACACAGATTTTACAAACCCACGAAGCTAGGGCTTTCCAGGCTTTTCATTGTTTTAAATTGCTAAAATTAAACTGTCCTTTGGGAAGTTTTTAAATAGCAAATGTTTTACACCTCTTGAAATTTGCAACATTTTCTTTCATATATATGTGTATACGTGTGTGTGTGTATATATATACCCCTCATGTCTTCTAATGGAAAAAAAAATGAAGTTCAACTATTTGTTTTTCTTTATCCAGTATTTATGTATATTTTCTGATTGTGTTTTCTGTCTAAAAGTTTGTTCATGCTTCAAAAAAAGGGCTATGTTTTTTCCAGTAAAAATGTACTTAATTTTATAAGTTGTTAGATACTTTATAAAATGAAGTCAGATGATACTGGTTTTAATTATCTAGAAAATAAAATATTTTTTATTTTATGACATCCTATACCAGTTTTCAGAGTTTGCAGTGTTTTATAATTAAAATACATTTGTATTTTTCTTCCATATTGTTTAAATTGAAATTGTTTAAATAGAAATTGAAAACATGAAATCAGAATTGTTAAAGAAAATAAATATACCAACAACATAGACTATTACAGTTACTGCATTTAGCCCTAAGTTTCTTTGCAACCAACACAAAAGAAGAAATTATGGTTGAATCAATTCATTCAACAAATATTTGCAGAGTCACTGCAACATGCAAGCCCCTGTCCTGGGGTTTACAAAGGTGAACAAATCAACATAGGTATCTGCTAAATGAAACTTAGATTTTTATTGTCTGATAAAAAAGAAACAAAAAATAAGTTCAGAGATGAAAGACAAAGTTTCTCTATGTTAAATTATAAAGGAACTATTTAGCATAGATCTTTCTACAAGGCATCACCGAAAAACATAAAATGAATAAAATCTTCAACAGTGATTTTTACAAAATATGCCAAGAGGCTCTCCGTATGGCTGGGAATTTTTAAAATCAATTTTTGACAACATCCTAGAGCATAGAATTAAAATATGTATAACTCAAGGACAGTGTTTCTATGACAGACTAAAGTAATGACTTTCATTTATGGGTATTTCCAAATTGGAAAAAGTAAATAAATTACAGAGGAAATGGCTATGAGGAGCATGTTTAGTTTATTTTCCTCATGTATACATAGGTTAAACAGGAACAGGAGTAAAGTTAAGATAAAGACTATGCTGGATTATAGTATGTATGTGGGGACAAGATATTTCCCCTGCTTTTAGTAGCTGTTCAAGAAAAACGTTAAGTCCTGGATTTCATGTCCTCAGAAGGGAGACAGGGCCTCCCTAGCTCTGAGGGTAGCTACAGGCCTGCGTCGAGTTCCTGTGTTTACTTGTTGAACATTATACTGTGGCAATTCATTATTTCTTGTAATATTTATTTTTAGGAAAATTTCCATTCCTTATCTTCAAGCAATAATTTATACATTAATCTCAGGTCTGAAATATGGAAGACAGAAATCAGAAAAAGTTAAGTGAAATTCTATCCATCCTATTAGTAATATTCCATCAACCCATTTTTCCACATTAAGAGGGAGCTGACCTCTGGAAAGGGTATCTAGATAGTTTAAGTGAGTTGTCCTAATAATTGTTCTCTGTAGAAGCCACTGCAATTTACAAAGCCTTTTCATATATACTGTCTCCTTCAGTCTTCACGACGGACATGTGAAAGAGATACTATATGCTTTTGACAGGTGAGATTTGAGGTTCAGGGAGATTAAGTAAAAAGAGTAGTAAAAAGAGTATGTGATAGAACTAAGGTTAAAACCATCATTGCTAATTCCAGAATCCAGCAAGTTTGAGAACCAGGGAAGAAGTGTCACTACCTAACAAGTCCCAGCTTTGGGACCGACTCTGCACCCTGAGGGTTCACCATTTGGCAGTTCCAGACCCAAAAATATTTCATCATGATGTTACATTTTGTGAGATGCTCAAAAGAGTTACGTCTATATATTCTACACATCCTATAAGTGATATAATGTTTGCTTTTAAATTTTTCCTTGTTCTGTTTCCTATTTTTCCACATAGGGAAGAGAAAGCAAGAGGAAAGTGTTTGCTACCGAGTAATCCTGCATTAATAAAAAATAAATAAATAAAATTTTAAAAAAACAAAATAAAAATTTTTAGCCATATTTGATACATCATAGCTTTGCTAAGATTCACTCACATTGCTTCATGTGTTCTATGTCAACCCAGTAAAGCACCAAGCGTACAAATACTAGAGGAAATAAAATTGAGTCTCAAAGAAGCTAAGTGGCTGAGCTGGAACGGGACACGGTATTTTGACATATTGACTGCCTACCTGTGTAAATAGGGTGCTTGCTTGATTTACCTAATATTTGCCTTGATTATGCCTCAACTCTACATATACAGGCATGAATATCAAATGATTTCATATCATATTTATAATATGAATTAATTCAGTCATGTGGCAAAAACCTACATTTAAAATGGAAGCTTTTTCCATTTGCTCGTGAACACAAGGAGCACTTCACCAGAAACCATGTTTTGTCTGGGCCAATAATTTGATCTGTAGGAAATAAATAAATAGCAGCAAATGCAGACAGCAGCTTGTAGCACAAATATTGGTATCAACAGTGAAATAAATAAAAATGTTTGCCCAGGCTATTACAGTGCCACCAGACTAGCCTAGAATATTTAAGCCTAGGAAACGAATTAAGATGTCAAGATTTTTTCAAGATTTCTGAGGGAAAGTGTCTCATTGCAAGTATTTTCCCCTCTGGGATTTACATTAGAGTGCTGCAAAATTCATAAAGCTTTCTGTGAACTCTAACTCACAATTTTTCCTGCTCTCTTGAACTTCTGTGCTTTAGTTGTTTTCCCCGTAAAATCATGTAGCCAGTCATCTGTAATATTATGTTATGTTCATGGTTGTAGATAAACACAGAAATGGTATTTGCAATACAGATGAAGATTTTCCACTGAAGAGTTGCCTTGGGCCCTGGTAGACACTCTGGAAAACTTTATATTTATGCGCCAGTTCATAAACACATCCTGCATCATTTATGTGCACTTTTTCCTATTTGAAATGCTCCTTTCTGAAACAAATTGTTCACCTTGCAGTGTTACTTATCTACTCTTCTCTGCCATAAGTGTGCAGCAGCTGGTTTAGTGGTTGTAACCACAAGATTAGAGGGAACAGAGTTTAAACATTGGTCATGCTATCGTGGTGATTTAACCTTGTTAAATTAGTTGAAGCCTCAGTTTCTTGATCAGTTGAAGCCTCAGTTTCTTGATCTGTTTAAATGGAGATAATAAGTCTACTTCCAAAGGATTGAAGTTTAAATTAAAAGACATGATATAAGGCATTAACAAGCAAATTAACAAGCTAGCTATTGTTGTTACTTTCCTTTTGGTCTGAAAATGGAAGAGAATTGATTTTTATGGGAAATAGAGCACATTTTATGGAATATAATCTGTCGGTATGATATGTGTTCAGAGTTTTTATACTTATATTATCCTTTATGGACTCATACAATTACAAGAAGTTTCTGGATTATTTTTTCTGCCCAAGTCATATAACAGCTTGTTGCAAGATACCTTGGCTGACTTTTTAATTCATCTATAAAGAAATATTTATTGAATACTTATTTATAAGTTTTCAGCACATTAACATGTCTAAATATTCACAAAGCAAATTTTCTGATTTTCCTCCAGTCAACAAAATTTATGTATGGTATATTTAGATCACATAAAATATTAATAATATGATCATGAGATTATTACAACATGAAATTCAAATAGAAATTCAGTAGGAAGACATAGCTTATGACACAACTGCAGAATGACGACGTCATATGCTTTCCTCAATGTAACCTTTAAAGTCAATCGCTTCTACTCGAGTGCATATGTTTAGAGGACCTACATAGTCATTATTTTACAAAAGGAATGTGGTATATGGAAATTTATTTCTGTTTATGTAAAACATTATTTTCACTCAGAAATGTTGATGTTCATACGTCAGTAATTCACATACACACACCCCGCAAAGAGATCAAAACAAATGTTTTTAATGAACTCACAGTGAAGAAAAGACAGGTCTATTTAGCATGGAAGACAAAGAGATAAAAGCTTTGTGAGTTCAGACATCTAGATAATTGCTAGTGAAAATGCCGTAATTCTCCACCTTAATTTATCTTTTTACCTCAAGTTTACGTTATTTCCATTCCTAGGAAGAGTAGTGTAAGTGCAGGTAGAATGTATGAAGCTTAAAGAAGAGTAGGATATATCCCAATGCTCTGTATAATTTCCAGGCACAATGTTTTCCATAAACCTAGTAAATAGAAGTTAAGCCATCTCAAACAATAACAATGCACGTGCACACACACACACACTCTATTCTGAGCACTTTGATTTGCTGCTTTTGTTAAAGAGTCTGACATGCCCCAAATATATAAGCCCACATTATTAAGAGCATTAAAAATGCAGTTCTCACATCTTAGTGATTTGAAACTATGTATAAACATCATCAACTAAAAATGTCTTAAAACATCTATAAAAGGCCGGGCACGGTGGCTCAAGCCTGTAATCCCAGCACTTTGGGAGGCCGAGACGGGCGGATCACAAGGTCAGGAGATCGAGACCATCCTGGCTAACACGGTGAAACCCCGTCTCTACTAAAAAAATACAAAAAAACTAGCCAGGTGAGGTGGCAGGCGCCTGTAGTCCCAGCTACTCGGGAGGCTGAGGCAGGAGAATGGCGTAAACCCGGGAGGCGGAGCTTGCAGTGAGCTGAGATCCGGCCACTGCACTCCAGCCTGGGCGACAGAGCGAGACTCCGTCTCAAAAAAAAAAAAAAATCTATACAACAAAAATCTCTCAAAGAAGTGACATTTCTAAACAGCTATTTGTCTCATGGTTGTAGCTTGTTTTCCCCAGTTGTTCATTCAGAAAACACTTACACTTTTTCTTTTGAACTTGGATGTAATCAAAAGGAACCAAACTTGTGGACCAAACTCCAGGCATAACAAGAATGTAGAAATCAATGCTAAGGCTTGAGGGAAGTGTGGCCTAGTAATCTAGGAACAGTAATGAGGATTAAGGAGGACAGTACTCCACCTGTGAGTCCTGAAGTGCGGGGGAGGAGGGTAGAAAATACAGCCACTTTGTGAGAGGGTGGAAGGGGGTTGGTATTCTCAGAAAAATCTAGTGTTTCACTATGCAAGAAGAAAGGTGAGAATTTCATAGAAGCATCTGAGGCTAGAAGGGAATTTGCCAATTCTAGAGCACAGTTCTGGGTGAGCTTTGGGAAGTTTTTGGAAGTTGGGGACAGAGAGATGAGCTTAATCGAGGGCCGAGAAGCAACAAGGGCAGCACATTGTGGGTGTGATGATTTGGTGCAAGATGGAGAATTGGACAGGATAATGCCAGAATTATACTTTGCATAGTGACTAAATTCATGATCGAGGCAGGTATCACTCTCAGTTGTAGACTCAGATATCTAAATTTTCACTCAGAAATGTTAATGTTCACAGACAGTTTACATCCTCTGGCCAGTGTCTTCTCTTCCTAGAGTTGAATTGCCTGAGAAGCCCAGTTATACTGAGGTTACTTGGTGAGCCTAACAAGAGCGTATATTCTTTCAATGTTTAAGGCATCGAGCTAAAACAGCCTGATGCAAATGTCAACACAATAGAGATACCACTGCCCTCAAATTAGGATAAATAAGTGTTCTTGGCTAGGACTTCCTCCCCAACTGTCAGAAGTTGCTCTAACATTCTTGACCTGACCATCCTTGGTCTGAGTTTCCATTTCTGGGTAGCCTCCCACCCAGTTCACCTGTTTTCTCAGATATAGTAAATTTAATCAGGATAAAATTGAGGCCTGGTCTCACAGAAGCCGTTTCATGACTTTAAGCCTGAGCTCCTCTGGGGTCTCTAGCTCAGTAGGCCCCAAGAAATGACCATTTTAGTGTATATCTCAGTCCTTATTGGATTCCCATTGTCCTTCTGCAATTGGAAACCTGCAAATGTTTTTACACAAAGTTAACTTTGAAAGGCATTTTTTAACATATAATTTAAAGAGGTTTGGCCAATAACAAAGAAAAGTGAATAGTTTTTCCTATGGTAAATCAGCATGTATGCTAGCAAATGCCTTTTATGGTGACACTGTTAATGTTTAACTTTATAAAACACAGACAGAATGAATGTATTAATTATCCTGCATTTCTGCAGAGTTATTGATGCATTATCAATATTTGATAGCATTACATAATGTTCCTATAAAACATATTTCACACGGTTTAAAAAAAAAAAAACTCTGCCTTTAATCTTTCTTTCACATTTTCTGAGGTTGAAAGCTGTGTGTGTCATATGTTAGAAAACTCGCTCCCAAAAGTATGTCTTTCAAAATTTCATTTACTAATGAAAATAAATGTCTGTTTAGCTAAAAAAGTCAATATTTTTTTAAGTATTCATAAAATGAAGACTAAAATCAAGCTCCATTTGTCCTCTAGAAATTAAGTATTCCAGAAAGACCATGTTATTAGTCTATAGACTTTAAACCAACAAGCGATCAGTGTTTTGTCAGGCAGTACACATCCAAATCCACTTCTGCAGATTGGCTGTTCATGTACTGTCAAAATTATTCTACAAATCTTGCACCACTGCATTTTTTTCCTATTTACTTTTCTGTTATTTAAAGAGCACCAGGGAAGTTGAAGGTTTTCTGTTGTTTGAAATAATCTCTGAGCTATCCTCACACCCCTAGCCACTCACTCATTCCCTACAGCTGGCACATATGCCTTTGGTTATTGATTTTTGATTTTTAATGAAATATAGCTATAAAGCATGAGAAACAACCAACAGGCAGACCAGGGAAACTTATCTGTAAGGTGGTTTTAATAAAGTGTCCACATTGTCTTCTATACGTAGAAAAATTAAGAGTAAGCCTAACATTCGATCAACAGTGATAGGCAGCTATTAATGCTTATGTATCTAAGAAGATTGTCAGTGCTATATTCTAACTTTAAAGCTGGTTGTTTTCTGCAGCTTAGCATACTTCCGAGCTGTTCATCTTGCCATGAATTGATATGTACTCAGGAAACACAGCTAATTGTAATGTTATCCTAAGAAAACCATTATCATCTTCATTATAATCATGATTATCATCATCATTATAATCATCAGGAAAATAATACCACTGGAATAGGCTCATTTTAGTTCATTCCAAAATCACCTAGAAATTATATGTGTGTTATCTGTTGTTTTGGATTCTCTACAAGGCTATTCTCCAATGACATGGATAATCATATTTTTAATTTCATTTGGATTTTAGAGCCAATGACTTACAAACAGCATTTTGTAGGAGAAAGAGCTTGGAATAGGATGCAGAACTTTTGACTTAGTCTCATCTCTATTCTAATTCACCTAAATTTAGTTACTTAGCCTCTGAGAACCTGTTTTCTCATCAGTAACATTTGAAAATAAGATTAACCAGCCTGGGCAACATGGTGAAATCCTGTCTGTACAAAAAATACAAAAATTAGCTGGGTGTGGTGGCGTGTGCCTGTAGTCCCATCTATTCAGGAGGCTAAAGTGATAGGCTAGCTTGAGTCCCAGAGGCCAAGGGTGCAGTGAGCCAAGATTATGCCACTGTACTCCAGCCTGAATAACAGAGTGAGACTCTGTCTCAAAAAAAAAAAAAAAAGTAAAAAGAAAAGTAAGATTATGATGTTGTCTTTCCAACTTTCGAGTTCTATAACAAAGTATATAGCTTTAGTTCAGAAATCATGATTGAGGGGCAATTGTTGACCATCACCTTATGGCAGCAGTTCTCAACTGGAGCAATTTTCCCTCTACGAACCTTCCTCCTCCTCACTTCCCTGGCACCTCCCATTCAGGGGACATTGGCAATATCTGAAGACATTTTTGATTATCTGGGGAAGGGGCAGGAGTAAGTACTGCTGGCATCTAGAGGGTAGAGGCCAGATATACGGCTGTACATCCTACAATGCACAGCACAACATTATCCAGCCAGAATGCCAATCGTGTTGTGTTTAAAATTCTGCTTTTTGGTGCTAGAGATTAGGGGAAAGTACATATTAGATGAGGTCTAGAAGTTAGGAGGCATTGTGGAGTACAGAGTTGGGCTGCCTAATCATTCGTTAATTCTCCCGTTCCCAAAAAGGAGATAAAATCCCAGAATGAAGATCACCAGCTTAGCCCAAGGTTCTTTTTATTTTGCTGCCTCAAGCACACACATCTACCCCACTTTTTTTATTTATTTATTTATTTTTTTTGAGGCGGAGTCTCACTCTGTCGCCCAGGCTGAAGTGCAGTGGCACAATGTCAGCTCACTGCAACCTCTGCCTCCCCGGTTCTAGCGATTCTCCTGCCTCAGCCTCCTGAGTAGCTGGGATTACAGGTATGCACCACCATGCCTGGCTAATTTTTGTATTTTTAATAGAGACAGGGTTTCACCATGTTGGTCAGGCTGGTCTCAAACTCCTGATCTCGTGATCTGCCCACCTTGGCCTCCCAAAATGCTGGGATTACAGACATGAGCTACCGCACTTGGCCCCGCTTAAAAAAATAAATAAAATTAAAAAATGATAGTTGTCCCAAAATAGAAATATGAGGTTTCACAAATAAGAAGCAATATCTGTCTCTACAAAGGCTCATTAGAATGATGAAAATTCTTCTGGCTCAAGAAGTTGTTTTTCTTTTAGTTATAGGTTATTGAGGAAAGTCTCATAGACATAATTGGATCGCTTATCTTATTCAGTATTCCTAACTAGTATTTGCATAACTTGGGTCCCTGCTTTTCTTCTGTTCAAAGCCATGTCATCCTTTTGTTCATTTTAGCTCTTCTTACAAATTTTGACTAAATTACTGAGCCAAACACTGACTGTTTGAAAGACTGTTTAATGATGATTTTTAAGGAGGCAATAGCAACCATTTCAAAGCTTCTTTTTATCTGGGCACTTCCTCTTTATACATTTTTGTAAGCCTTGGCTCATAGAAATATATTTAAAACCAACTGGTTAAATTCTATTAAAACACTCAATGGCAATAAACACTCAATGGCAATTTTTAAAACTGTTGTGTTGTTCGTGGAACAAAATGTTTGGTATGCCATTAGAACTGAAGTATTCATGAAAACTTTCATAGCTCAAAGAGACCGGGAACCTGAAGAGATTCTTAAATGGCAACTTAGTACCCAGCTACACTTCGTCACATTCTTCTGGGGAGGACAGGAATGTGCAATACTGTTAGGTGGCTCCCAGTAACAGACCCTCCTTGGAACAGGAACAGACCTGACTGTATTGGTGTGCTGTCTTACCTACCGAAATAAAGTTATTGGTCTTGCAACAAGGACAATGAGGATATTTGTTTAAAAAGACAGCTTGAAAAAATAGCAAAGACAACAGGAAATGATAAACGAGCAAGGCTTTGCTACAGTAATTACTGTAGTATTGAAACAAATGAATAACTTTCACAGCAATGTTATTTTCTGTCTTAGATTGTACTACTACCTATTCATACAGTATGTGCACCATTCCTCTTTTACTGTTAAAAGTAAGGAGGAGTACCTCTAAGAAGGAGGAGTTGGTTAATAAATTGTCTGATAAATTTGTGTTAATGTTTCAGAAAACTTACAATGTTTTGTGAAAACAGGCTATCTCTGAAAGATGGAACAGTTGTTTTATTTTTTATCTTCACTAGTTTTATGCTAAAAGTCATTAGAAGAAAAACTGAGGTAACTCCCTCTGATATAGACTGGTGAAATAATATATAATTATTTATAATCTATTTTGTGAATGTTATTTCTATATGTGATTTGTTAGTTCCTACTGAAATGTTTTGGTTTTGTGAAAAATACATGGGACAAATTATCAAAAAAACTAAATTCTATACCTAGCTGCCAAATTTATAAATGTTATATAACTTCTCTGAGGATCTGTAAAATAAAGATTTTATCTATATCTCTTTTTTTTTTCCTTTTTCCTATGTTTCAGATATGAAAGCCCTTTGTGAGATATAACTCACTATGGAATTGTAAGAGATTATTATTGACAACGATTTAAGATACGGATATGCCTCATTCTAAGTGTTTTTCATATTGTCATAAAATTTCTATTTTCTAGATAGAATTAATTGTTTCATTTGGATAGCATAATCTGATCTAATCTTAACAAAATTCAGACTGAAGATTTTCAATTCTACATTTTTATTTTCCCATTTTTGTGTATCAGTATATTAATTGGGTACTATTTTTAAAAATTAGATGATAAGGATGATGGACTCTTTTTTTTGATGTATGTTTATATATACATAAAGCTTCGAATTTATGCTCCAAGTAGTTCTGTTCCCCACTGATTGGCTTAAATCTCATTCAAACTCCATTTCCCAAAAGCATAAGGGCTCTTTGGAGCAACTGTTCATATTATTACAACGAGTTTCTTTTTTCCCCTCCCCTAATGTGTTTCTAAGTAATGGAAGAGTTTATTGGGCTCAACATGTTTAGACTGTTTCAGAATGTGAGCACATAGTATACTATGTTAGTCTAAGATGATATTAGTTAGTCTTAGAAGAGAAATCTATTATATAATTTGAATGTAATAGTAATGCCAATTAAATTTATGAGTTTAAAATGTTAAGAGCATATTACAAACCCCATCATTCCTACATTTCATTCCCTCATTTCAGGGATTTCATTGAGTTTTTTTCTCAGTCAATAGAAACATAAACTTTTCCAGTATCATCAAAGGAGGGATTTTAAAGTTGTAGCTCTTGTTCTTTCTCTGGGTAAACAGAAAGTAAGGAAGTCACCAATGTAGTTACTGGTGTTCATGAAGATTAAATTCTAACCCCTCCCATCATATAAATGAGACTTTATCCTCCTTTTAAATTTATTTGGAGAAACTTAGATTAACCTTGGAAAAACAGATTTTCTAACTTTTCTTAATCACCTAATCCAGTAGCTAATGTCCCTTGTATAAAAAGGAAATTCATTTTTTTAATTAACATTTTTTCACTGGACTTGATTTCCAAGAGTGCCCTTTATTACTTTAAAAAGAAAAATAAAAGAAAAAAAGAACTTACAAAGTTTACCTCCATAGCTTATGTTACCTTTAATTAACATAATATTTTCAGCAGATGGACTACTAGGGTTTAGCAGAATACATCTACAAACTATTATTCAACTTTGGATTACATGTTGAGCCTTGAAATAACATAGTTCATTCATTGCTGTATGTGACATTTTAAAAAGCTGAGCAAACAATATTATTCTTGGAAAAGAAGAGTTCTTTCTCACTGGATTCACCATTCAGAAACAATATTGAATTGATTTGAATCAAAATTGTCTCTAAAAACTTGAAATGAATACAAACATTAGGCAGATGATCTCACCTCTTATTTCCTGCTTTAGTCCTGTTCTGTTTCCTTTGAGTGGTTCTTAATATTCATTCAAACATTGTATGTCTTCAGATGTATCCCAGAGCCACAGTTTGCTCTCACTTTTGTCAGAGCCCAGGTTTACTGGGCTCTGTACTTCAGAGCTGTGCAAGGCTCGTATGCCCTGGGGTAGACCCCTCTTAATAAGAGGCATGTTATAATTTTTCTACCAGGCACTGTCATCTTACATGTCAAGAGCACTTGTATATTTTACCACTATTTCTTCACCTGTAGAAAGCATATGGTGCTTTTAGGTGACTAAAGTTCTCCTGCCTTACCCTTCAGGCAAAATTCTTACATTCCTTGGAGTAACAAAGGTTCATATCCCTTTTTGCCCCAGGAGAAAAAAAAAAAAAGACTAAGATGCATCATTAATCATGCAAACTGTCTACTGCAACAGTGCCAAGAAAATGATCATCCTCATACTACCCATCAATATTCCTGACACCTGTCTAAAAACTCAGGTCATGCATATCCATCTGCCTTTGGAGAAGTGTCAATGTGCAAACATCCTTCCACTATTTTTAGGGTCATGTTAAAATTATTCACCACCTGCCTGTCAGTTCATCCAATTTGTCATATTATCCTGATCTACCAATGTCTATTATTGGTCATTCCTCTTTTGCATTGTGTTTCTAAAGCATTAGAGTGTAGGATGTTTTTGAAACTGTCAAATACAAGACAGTAGAATCCTACTGGAGGCCAGAGTTCCCACCAGTAAATTGCTACACTCAGTATCCCCTCATGCTTAAAAGAATATGCAGACATTTTGGGTTCCCATTTCTACTGCAAGCTCCACCTCAATCTCATTTCTGGTAAATGAATTATTGTTTCTAATGACTTTTATTATAAAATCCACCACATTTCTATCTTGGGAAATTGTTCTAAGAAGTTAAAAACACATCTTACAAATAAAGTAAACCTTTTAAAATTAAGGAGTCAAAGAAAAGCTGTTCTGATAAAACTGTCCATACTCAAATGCCTGGAAATATTATGGTATATTCAAAATTTAAAATGAAATGGAAATTTTGATAGAAAAATATGATGTAGCATGAGAAACTCAAGCAATATATTGATATATCTCATCCATTATTAGTAAAACTCATAACTCCTAAAACTAGCTAGTCAGTCAAATTTGTTCACTGGTGTCAAGTCACTTTTTAACATTTGTATTTTACATCTAATGTAATTTTGAAACTAGTGTAACTTTCTCCATGATCTTTGATTTTTTTTTTCTTTTTCTTTTTCTTTTTTTTTTTTTTTTTTTTTTTTTTGGCTGTTTTCATTGTCTTGTGCTAACACCTGTGAAATAGGTTACAAAATCTTGGAACTGAGGCATTTCCATGTAGATGAGAAGATCTCAGAACGGAGATTTAATGCATCCTTGGTTCTACTTGTTGCTGTACACTAATCCTCAGGAAGACCTGTGTTAGGTATTGCAATTGACCATAACCTCCATGAGTCTTCGTATTCTTATCTGTAAATTACAGATCTCAGATAACCTCTAATGTCTGTTTCATATAATAGCCTACCTTTCTATTAATTTGAACAATAATGGCACATAAAGCCATGGACTGAAGTGCTCAGTCCTTGGTAAATAATGACTTTTCCCAGGATTTGCATAAATATATTAGAATCCTGAAAATGGGTAGCAAATTCAGAGTGTCTCCTCAGAATTGTTGTTCCCTTAGTCAACGTTGCTGGCCCAAACTCATCAAAATGGTAAATTGTAAGCCTAGAAAAGTACCAGTGATTTTCAGACAGTATGAAGTGACTTGAGTTTAACTGTGACATTCGTAAAGTCACGTGTCCTGGTTCTTAGGCTTACTGGTATCCAGGACATCAAAGTGGCAGATATAACACAGCAACCTAAGACCTATGAAATCTACTCATGTGGAAGATGGAGGGGCTTAGGGAGCTTATGATTTAATTAGCTACTTGGGATCAGAATTTTAATTAGTAAGTTCCTTATGAGGATTGATAAATATATTACCAATGCTGGTAATATTTGTTATGACTTTTTGGAAATAAGGAAATTTAGGGGCAAACTACACCGAAGCTTCTCTCTCTAACTTTATATTCAGAAACCCACGTTACTCAAACAAGTACACATATGCTAAATTATAATTATTCAAATAACTTTTATGGCAAACAGAAAATGAAGCATTAAGAATGCTAAAGTAGAAATAATAGAAACACATTTATTTTGCATTTACTTCATGTCACGCTTTATACATACAACATGCTATCTCATCTCTTCACAACCTGCCTGGGGATCAGGTATAATGAGGAAAGCATAGCTCAGAAATGTTGATGCAATCGAACAGGGATTCAAGCTGATGTGTGTAACTGTAACTGGCAACAGGAGAAGTCAAGAGTGTTTCAGAAAATGGTAGTGTTTGCATTGAGTGTACCTGGCAAAGAAGAGAAGAAACATTATAGACATAGGGAAGAACATTTAAAAGGCAAAGAGCCTTCAGTGAGCGGGAATGTCTAGAGAACGACAAATAGTTTCATGGCTAAAGCATGGACTGAAAAAGTGGAGCAACTGGAGCTAAGTCAGAGTAGTAGTTTGTTGCTTCAATTAAGTTTCTTTCCTCATTTGCAATAGAAGTTAAAATTTATTTTCTGCTCAATAAGGGGGTCACTAAGGTATTTTAAATAATGTCATATTTTTTATTAAAGAAAAAAAAAACCTGGCAGCAGAGTGAAGAACAGGCTAGAGAGGGAAGGCGCATTAGGCAAGATTAATTAGAAGACTACGGTCATAACAATGAAGAATGGGTGTTGTGGATGATAGTGGCAACGGGGAGAAATAAATCGATTTTAGGTGGATTTAGGAGATAAAACGTTACCAGATTTGCTAACTGACCAGGCAAAGAGAAGTGGAAAGTCAGGGAAAATATGAAGTTTCCTGGTTCATCTGGCTGCCTAGATGAATGACAGTTCCATTCCCTAAGATAGGGAAAAAAGTATGAGGAAGAGCAGGACTGGGGGCCAGATAATGAATATGTTCATTTCTATGTTGATGTCTTCATCAACGTAGATGACTGGAGGTCTGGAGAGAAGAGGGCATGGAAATGCTGATGTGGTAACTAACCCTCAAGTAGAGGCAGACGCTGGGAGTGGCAGGGAATTCAAGTGGAGGAAAAAGCAAAGATGACCAAATACATACCTGGGTAACCATGGGCAAATAACAAGAAGCCCTGGAAGCAGATAGAAATTGTGGAAACACTCATTAGCTTCTTTCTCCTTTGTTTTCTTCCTTTCTTCTTGCTTCATGTTTTTCTCTAATGTCAGCTGAATAATGATTTCACTGTGAGAGATGTATTTTAAAATGTGCTTCCCATTCCAACACTTTTTTTTCTGTACCATGAGGCCTAACACTTACAATTTGCCCTGACTGTTTTCTGTGCTTACAAAGATGTGCTTCCTCATCGTCTCCTGGCCTACCCTTCACCCTTCCAGGGTAGGGCTGCTGGGCCACTCTCTTTCCTGTCCATGTCACTCCATGCATTCTCTCTGCCAATAGTGTATTATTTTCTTCACTGTGTTTCATGTAAGCAGATTTATCTATGTATTTGCATTTTTACCTTTTTATTTTATGTCATCTTTTCTCCTAATAGAAACTGCATGAGGGCAAGGAATTTGTCTTGCTCCTCGCTGTAAATGCAGTGCCTAAAAGAATGCCTGACAAATAGTAGACTCTCAATAATTATTTGTTGAGTAAATGAATAAGACTGAGAGCTACCTCTCTAGAAACCAAACTAAATAAAATTTTAAAGGAAGCTCCCCAAATTAATATCTCTTTGCTTTCTGTTTAAGAAATTCTAACCATACTAATATTATTTAACCAACTTATAATGCAAAGCCATATAGAGGTGCTAAAACATATATATATAAATATTCATCATAAATTAAAAATTTTCACTCCTGACGAAATGGATCCTAGTTAGAGGGTTTAATTTTTTTTTATCTCTACTGGGCATTTAGAAAACATTTTAAGGAAGAACTGGTATAGAAAATATAATTCCAAACATTGCTTTGGAAGTAATAGCACAGCCTGTTTACTGAGAGGGGAAGAAAGAGACCTTCATATGCAAATGTATGGCATTTGAAAATGTCATATAGCTACATCTACATATAAATAAGCTGCTCTCTGAATTCCAGGGAAGGGGAGAGTTTGTATAGCATTAGCCAATTTCTCTATCAAAGTAAAGTAAACTAATAGAATAGCAGTGACTCAAGACAGGGAAGAGCACATCTTTACTACCTCTTAATACAGTTGTGGCACTCCAGGTCAAAGACCACCTGGCCAAACTGCAAACCTAAATGAAATCAAATCCCACAATGCTTGAATGGCAATAGAAATAAATCAGCTAGAAGAAAAGGAATTCACAGATCAAAAAATTGGCAACTTCCTCTCAAGTATTTGCTTCCTTTCTAAACAGTGACATGAAAACCAAAGGCTTCATAAGGTCTCCTACGCTTAGCCTCTATGCCAGAATTGTTTTTCAGGTGGGGTCCTAAAGGTTAAACCAAAAAAAGAAAAGATTTAATTTTTACCTCTTTCCTGTTTCATATTTGTTTCATTGCCCATATACAAGATGGTCACTTTGGGAAAATTTCTCCGGTAAACCATAATATATAAACTACCATAGAGGGATAAATAACTGCTCTGGATTAAATGAATTATTCCTCCAGGACACCAGAGTACCATTCAATAAATTATATTTTAGGCCAGGCACGGTGGCTCAAGCCTGTAATCCCAGCACTTTGGGAGGCCGAGATGGGCGGATCACGAGGTCAGATGGAGACCATCCTGGCTAACACGGTGAAACCCGGTCTCTACTAAAAAAATACAAAAAAAAAAAAAAAAAAAAAAACTAGCCAGGCGAGGTGGCGAGCACCTGTAGTCCCAGCTACTCGGGAGGCTGAGGCAGGAGAATGGCATAAACCCAGGAGGCAGAGCTTGCAGTGAGCTGAGATCCGGCCACTGCACTCCAGCCTGGGCCACAAAGCGAGACTCCGTCTCAAAAATAAATAAATAAAATAAAAAAATAAATTATATTTTTCCTACATTGTATGGTTCTCCCAGCTCCTGAAGGAGTTAATTGACCTCACTTGAATAGGCAGCCCATTCCCGGAGACCAGGTGCCCTGGTATTATTTTTACAATAGGCCATTTGCTGCTTTCCAAGTTGAGGCTATGGAATTCACCATAAGAAGAAAAAAATCTTAATGAATTATTTTATGTAATTTTTACTGACTGTTATGCCCAGACCGTTTATTCCCCGAAGAAGACCACCAGAGTCCAGAGTCAAAGCTAAGCAGCAAGGATCTTTATTACAAGTTCGAACCTGGAGCTCTCACTTGCTTGTGAAACGAGACGGGCAGGAGAGCTCCCCCACTGAGCTCCGAACAATGTTATATAGTCTAAGGAAAGTAGGCATAGAATCATTATACAAATTAGAGGTATGATTGGCTGGAGTTTGAACAAAGCGATTTGGCAAACTATGATTGGTTCCCGCCATTTCTGATATTTCAGTACAACCCTTGAGGCGGAAGAGCAGTTTTACACAAAGGCAGTTAATTATATTGCGTCAGGTTGCACAACCAGTTTATGGCTATCTTGCTTAAACACACCTTGTGACCTGGCTGTCTTACTTAAACATTCCTTGTGACCTGGCCTCAGAAAGAAAAACATGTACTTACAGAACTTACGAAACCTCTGGTACGTGCAGAGATTAGAAAGCAGAACAAAGAGTTTAGCAACATCGGGGGGAGGAAGGGAGGGTACGCATTTTTGTATCTTTGTGTCCTTTCATTTCCCCCTCCCATAAGTAACTGGATGTCCAATCTTGGATTTCCAGAGTCTTATAATGTAGCCTCACTTTCTGGGTGCAGGAGAGGCTGGTGATGGCTACGGAGGACCATTAGTTGGATGGTATCAAACCTTTCTCTGACAAATTGTAAAATTTTATTTACCACACAGGGGCCTATAGTGAATAGAAGTAGTAAAGACATTAGGGGGCCTAAAAGGGGTGCCAGAAGGGAAAACATTGAAGAGCTCCACCAATTGTTAGCGGCTGTAGTGAATTGTTGCTTTTTCATTTCTAAGCTTAGTTTGTGTAGGTGTTGGACCCTTTCCTCAACTAACCCTGACTCATTTATATAGAAACAGCATTCTTCTTTGAGGAACATACAGGTACCTCCTTTCTCAGCCGTGAGTAAGTCTAAGGCTCTGCGGTTTTGAAGGGTGACCTGTGCTAGGGAGGTGAGCTGCCGCTGAAGGGAGGCTAGGGAATAGGCGGAGTCTTCCATAGCAACAGAGAATTGTTGTAACAGCTTGTCGTTTTCTATCATGGAGTGTTGTAGGGCCCCTCCTGCTAACCCCGCTGCGACGACAGAGGTGGTTAAGGATACTCCGGCAATTAGTGGTAGAAAAACTGCTCGTCTATGTCACGCAGTTTTAGTTGGGGCGGTCCCTGCCCAGCCTATGAACTCTGCCGGGGTTAGCAGTGTCAGTCGGGGAACTAGGGTAACAGGGATACACAACTGTCCGTCAGAGATGCTTTTGGACAGAGTTTTTAACAGAGTCATATTACACGAGAAGAACACACCAGGGGGAGCATATATGGGACTATTAGGGTATGTAGCTGATTGGTTACAGAGGCTGTTGCTAAATGCCGAATAACAATAGGGGTATTTCTCTTGGTATGGGTCACGGTACAGGGCCACATCGGGTATCGTGACTATTGATGAGTTAAAACCTGTATAGTTTGTGGGAGGGGAGGATAGAGGAACAGCCGTTAATGGTGGTCTTCCTAGGGTTGCACACATAAAGCAAGAGGACAGGTCGCCTAAACCGGTGAGGTTGGCGAATGCTAGCCCTTCCTGTAGTAGGGTTAGCCAGGAGAAGGGCTGCAAGTCTTATGATAGCTTGGTTTCTTGCCTGTGGATTTGTGTATGGATTAAGGGTTGAATCTGGACTAGACTTCTCCACAGATATAAATGGCTACTGGGCCAGGGACTAGTTGATGAGTAATATACTCCCCCATGTTGTGGGGTTGTCCACCGAGAGTCCCATGGGTCTCTAATTATCCAAGTGTAAGTGACGGGAGACTCAGTTTTGTAAAAATACCACCCTTGTTGTTCTCTCCAGTATCGGACAGAGTGCGTCTTACAGTAGCTATATGGGCAACCTGCACTCTGGTGCCACCAATAATTTTTACAATTATATTCAGTTTGATCATATTCAAAACAGATCATGGGTATTGCTGGTTGGGCAATCTGGAACCTAGTGAAATTGAGGTAAACTATAGTATTACACCCTGAGGGGGGGCAGTCTGCGCTAGCTAGCAGTTTACCCTCTTGGGGGGGTTCCCCGGGGTGAGTTTTGTTCTCATAGAGCCAGAACCTCCAGACATAGGGATTAGACGGCGCAGCAGTGAGGAGAGTCAGATGCATAAGGCATAAAAGCATAGGTAAGCTAGACATGGTTACAGTTATGGGGATGACGGCGCAGGGTTAGCTTTAAGGGATTGTTCTTAGCTTTGTCTACAGTCCATGTAACCGGTGCTCCAGATGGCCCGAGAAGGTCGGATGCTGGGTCCACTGGTTTGACGTGTGTGTAGTGGATCCACGAAGCGATGCCTTCTACCTTGAGAGCGGTGGGAGTAGTCAGGAGTACTTGCAGTGGTCCTTTCCACCTGGGTTGAAGAGTATCCATAACCTACAGAACCCTGCCGACCCCAGGAATTCTCTCACTTGCCGTGTTGACTGGCGTCTAGGGATGCGTAGGACTGTTTCCTTTCAGGCTTTGGTTAGCCAGCATTGCCCCCCTTTTAATAGGTACCCCAGATAAGTTACCTCCAACTTGCAGATCTGAGCCTTTGTTGCTGAGGCTCGGTAGCCTAGCTCCCCCAGAGTCTTCAGGAGGTCCTCAGTCCCTTGAACACAAGTTTCCGGGGACCTGGCCGCTATTAAGAGATCATCAACATATTGCAAAAGAGTTATTTCAGGGTGTTGCCGCCGGTACTCACCCAGATCTTCATGAAGGGCTTCATCGAACAGGGTTGGCGAGTTCTTGAACCCTTGTGGCAGTCTGGTCCATGTTAGCTGACCATTGATGCACCTCTCAGGATCCGTCCATTGAAATGCAAAGAGTTCTTGACTTTTGGGAGCCAGAGGAAGGCTGAAGAAAGCATCTTTTAGATCAAGAACGGTATACCACTGTTTTTCGGGATGTAAAGCACTCAGAAGGGTGTATGGATTGGGCACAGTGGGATGTATGTCCATGACCCTTTTATTAACTTCTCTTAAATCCTGTACTGGCCTGTAGTCCGTACTGTTGGGTTTACGAACAGGTAACAGTGGAGTATTCCAGGATGAGTGGCAAGCCCGTAGGACTCCCTGGTCTAGGAGTCGGCGGATATGGGGCGTAATTCCTTCTCTTGCCTCCAGGGGCATAGGATATTGCCGAACCCGAACCGGGTCCGTTCCTGGCTTAACTTCCACAAATATGGCAGGTCGATGTTTAGCTAGCCCCAAGCCCCCAGTTTCTGCCCACGCTTCAGGGAAACGCTGGAGCCAAGAGTCAATTTCCTGATCGGGGGGCTTTTGCTCTTGATGGAGTCGGTACTCATCTTCTAAGGTGACAGTCAGGATAGATATTGGCCTGTTTTGGGAATCAGTTATCTTGGGCCCTTCTGGCTCAAAGTGGATTTGGGCCCCCATCTTTGTCAGCAAGTCCCTCCCTAGTAGAGGGCAGGGGCTCTCTGGGATGACTAGGAAGGAATAGGAGACTTTTCCCGTTCCTAAGTCTACAGTCCTCTGGGTTGTCCAGGGGTATTTTTTGATGCCTGTGGCCCCGTGCACCCAGGATGTTTTCTTAGACATTTTTCCAATTGGTTTGGTTAGGACTGAGCATTCCGCCCCAGTATCGACCAAAAAGCGAACTGGGGACCCCTCCACTTGCAAAGTTACCCTGGGTTCGGGGAGAGGGTCCGAACCCCGTCCTCCCTAGTCAGAGTCCTGGGTAACGAGTACGGAGGTAGGGTTAGCTGGTTTCCGTTTCTTTGGGCAGTCTTTAATCCAGTGGCCACGTTCCTTGCAATAAGCACACTGATCTTTTTCTAATCCTTGCCTAGGGCCTTGCTTTTTCTGCTTTCTGTTTTGGCCATTTCCTGCCTGGGGGAAAGCTGCTACTAAGACTTTGGTCATTTCTTTGGTTGCCTTGAACTGTTTTTCTTCTGGAGTATCCCTATTATTATAAACTCGCTGGGCCATCTTCAGATTCTGAAGTCCTGAATCTGCTTTCCCTCTAAACCTTCTAATTTCTGGAGTTTTCTTTTAATATCTGGTGTTGCCTGGTTTACAAAGGACATTACTACCGCTGCCTGATTTTTCCGGTGCTTCCGGGTCCATAGGGGTAAACTGTCTGAAGGCTTCCATTAATCTCTCTAAATACACAGCGGGGCTTTCTGTCTTACCTTGTAACACAGAATATACTTTAGCCAAATTGGTGGGCTTGCGAGCTGCAGCCCGGAGACCTGCCATTAGAGTCTGGTGGTAAATGAGCAGTCGTCCCCTACCTTCTGCCGTGTTGTAGTCCCATCTGGGCCAGGTCAAAGGAAAAGCCGCGTTAATGAGGTCAGGATTTGCAGTTGGCTAGCCGTCATCTCCTGCAACCAGCTTTCTGGCCTCAACTTGGATTCTTTCCCGCTCCTCCGTTGTGAACAGGATTCGGAGGAGCTGTTGACAGTCATCCCAGGTCGGCTGGTGAGTAAACATGACACTGTCTAACAACGAGGTTAGATCTTTGGGATTATCTGAGAACCGAGCATTTTGGGACTTCCAATTGTATAAATCACTGGTGGAAAAAGGCCAATACATGAGACGGGAGAGCCCGGTATCATCGAGCGATCCTATTTCTCTGAGAGGCAGGGCTACAGTGGAGTCAGGGAGTCGGGAAGCTTGGTCCCGCTGTACGCGGCCTTGTGTTCGGCCGGCCGGCCCCCCCGGGTTACTTTCGCTCTCGGCTGCTTCCGCTTCTCGGTTTCCCTCTACGGAAGCACCACCCTGGGGGACTGGGTCCTGCGGGATAAGGTGTGGATATGGTGGGGGAAATGTGGGTTCTAACGTTAGGGGGTCCTGGCTGTCCGGCAGCACAGGGGCCGAGGGAGCAGAGGGAGTCCTTTGTCTTGTAGGTCGTGTTACTAGGACCTTGCAAGGCTCAAGGATGAATGGAGTTATCCAGGGCGGTGGGTCTTCCACAAGATTTTGCCACACTAGAATATAAGGAATTTGATCAGGATGTCCTGACTGCCCTGGCAGGAAAATCTTAGTTTTTACCTTAGTAATAATAGAGAGACAGAAAGTTCCTTCGGAGGGCCACCCTACGCCGAAAGAGGGCCATTCCGAATGGCAGAAAGTAACTAGCTTTCCTTTCTTTAGCTCTACGCTTAAGTTATGCCCCCGAGCCTTCACATCCTTAAAATTGGTAACAAGGAGTGAGAGCGGCGTGCTCTGCTTGTTGTCCATCTTTGGACTGCTCCTACAAAGAGAAGGGGGGACGAAAATGAGTGTGAAGCAGAGGGGAGTATCCGACAGGTCCAGTCCTGGAAGGGGAAGAAAAGGTTTTATGTTTCATTTTGGGCTTACACTTAACACTTAACAATAACGGACAGACAGTGATAACGATGAGCATTCGCGAGCACGTGTCGGACTTCCGACCTGAGTCAGACGGGGCAACCAAGGATGGAGGCCCCCAGATGGGCACTGGGGAACGTCTCCCACCAGTCCCGAGTGGCTGTCTTCTAGCGCGTCCGCCAAGACCGTGCCACTTACAGAACAGACCAATACAGGTTACAGATTACGGATTTCGCGAAATTTCAGGGAGACAGACAGAGACAAAGACAGAGACAGTGACATAGACAAAGACAGAGACAGTGACAAAGCCGGCTTACCTACAGATTAAGATCCGTTGACTTGGGGGTCTGGTGGGCTTGGGGGAAATCCCGGACGAGCCCCCATTTGTTATGCCCAGACCGTTTATTCCCCGAAGAAGACCACCAGAGTCCAGAGTCAAAGCTAACCAGCAAGGATCTTTATTACAAGTTCGAACCTGGAGCTCTCACTTGCTCGTGAAATGAGACGGGCAGGAGAGCTCCCCCACTGAGCTCCAAACAATGTTATATAGTCTAAGGAAAGTAGGCATAGAATCATTATACAAATTAGAGGTATGATTTGGCTGGAGTTTGAACAAAGCGATTTGGCAAACTATGATTGGTTCCCGCCATTTCTGATATTTCAGTACAACCCTTGAGGCGGAAGAGCAGTTTTACACAAAGGCAATTAATTATATTGCGTCAGGTTGCACAACCAGTTTATGGCTATCTTGCTTAAACACACCTTGTGACCTGGCTATCTTACTTAAACATTCCTTGTGACCTGGCCTCAGAAAGAAAAACATGTACTTACAGAACTTACAAAACCTCTGGTACGTGCAGAGATTAGAAAGCAGAACAAAGAGTTTAGCAACATCGGGGGGAGGAAGGGAGGGTACGCATTTTTGTATCTTTGTGTCCTTTCATGACCATTTCATGCAGTCCATGTGGGAGTTATGTTTCCCTACCAGGAGTAGCTGACTGCAATCTATCAGGGGTGCCTGCACCACAGTTTCATTTTAGGTGCTAAAAAGCGTAACAAAGCCTGCCCTGGCCCTTATACAGCATATTTATAAGGGAGCTTAGGCTGAGAAAATAAGCTTCTAGAATGATAACTGAAGGGAATACTTGTATTTTAGAGAAAAAGACATTTTAGTAAGCTTAAGGTATCAATGGGGAAGAAAAAAGAAAATGCAGTAGTCAAAGGAAAGCAAGAAATCAGGGTTGTCTTCAGATAGATCGATACAATATTTTTTTTTTTTTTTTTTTTGAATAGGGCTGACTGCTTGGCACTTTTATTAGTGCTTCTCTTTGAAATGACCTTTCAATGAAAGAATTATTATCACCATTATAAAGATAAAGAAATTTAGGCTCAGAAAGGTTAAGCAATTTGTCCAAGGTCACCCAGCTATTTAAGAAGCTGAGAGTATGTATAAACTGAGATCCCTTTGACCACAAAGCTGGCCGATCGCTTTCCATTATACCAGCCTGCCTCTTGATAAATTGAGTAACAGGGAAAAGGTAGCAAGATGCATATTGGCTACATCCGAAACTATACAGTCTCTTGTGGCAGATATTAAAGGAACCCAAACAAATCCCTAATGAGGATTAAAAATATCGTATCAAAAGAACATGTTCAGGAAACTAAAAAAGGAAAAAAGAAGTAGAGAAAATTTTGTTGAGTTTCTGCTAAAAGTGCTGACATGTGGGGATATTTATGTTTTTCTGAACATCTGGTGGATATTAGTATGTTTTTATTCACAATCTTTTCTTTATTAATGATAAAGAAAAGCTGAGTAATTATGATATACTGCCACAATGAATGAATACCATGCATTTTTCCAGTGTATTACAGAATCTCATCATTCCATCAAACATAAAAACATAAAGTTATTTTTGAAAAGAGGAATATGGATGTTATCTTATTATAACAAACTTGTTTCCATCAGAATAGATCACATTGAGTCAGCAACTCAGTGTCTAAGAGATGAGATACACTTCAAGTCACAAGATTTGTTGTTATTAGTAAGTAATTCAAATTACACTTTTAATATTGCCTTTAGTTTGAGAAATGACCTAAACCTGATATATATTTATTTTGTCAAGACAAAAAATCCATTTCTTTTATAAGATTTCATGGAAGGAGAGATTATTTTATTAGCAACAGACACACCATAGCTTTTGTTTCCTTTGTAGATTGTCAAAATGAAGTGTATCTTTGCTGACCCTATAATCTCCCTGGCTTCTGTCTAGAGCTCCTTCAACTATGCAGGCCTTTAAAAAAAAATTCATTACTGAATACAACTGAATATCTTCCATAAAATGCCAGCAATGACACATGCTCAGAGGCTAAAACAAGCCTGAAGTGGGACTGCCCATAGGTGAGAGCATAGCAGGTGATGGTTAGTGGGTGCCGCCTTTGCAGCAGGACTGTACGATAGCTCCTATGGCATGGACCACACTCCTCAATCCATGCCCTCTAGCCTGCTCCAGGCACAACTAGTTCCCCCGAGAGCCATGCTCTCTCTCCCATCTAAGGTTTTTGTGTCTATTGGTCCATGATGGAATACTCTTCTGCTTTTGTCTTTGGCTAATTCATGTTCATATTTCATGTATCGGCTTCAGATAGCCTTCCTCTGAGAATGACAATAATATAACAGCCACTTTCATTGATTGAGCACTTACTATGTGCTATTTAAAACTCTTTTACTCAAGACACACATTAGTTTAAAATAGCTATAGTTTGTTGAGTACTTATTGTGTGCCAGACAGGCATAAAGGTTAATAAGTTGCCTGTGGTGACAGATAGGAAAAAAGGAAAACAAAAAAAAAATAGGATTTGAACCAAGGTATTCAAACTCCCAAGTCTGTGATCTTATTACTTAATAAGTGTTTATAGGTAAGTTCTGTTATTTCACTCATTTTAAATGGAGGTCTTCACTCCTCACCTCCCACCTGGAGTCTGGGCCTAAGTCCTGTTGTGTGCAACGTGGGC